>NW_027206229.1:0-604916 GCF_024711535.1 Dipodomys merriami | reverse complement strand
CGCGATAAAAGGAAAAACAGACTGGCTGACCCCTGGCACCGTCTCACCCTTCAGATCCATGAGGATGAGTCTCGGCGTGTACGTTTCCTGGCCGTGAAGCGTCCGGCCCGTCCGGTACAGGACATCAGGGCACAGCTCTCCGGCCGACTCTTTGGCATCGGTGTTTCGGCCCACGGCAGCATCCTGGAGCAGATATAGAGAGGACTAAACTCGGGAGGCAAGAAGGATACGCGGGGCGGAGTCAACGCTGTAGATTTCCAAAGGATTCAGTTGGAAAGGCACCAGGAGATCTCACCTGTTGGTTCCACCAGTGCGTTCCCACGAAACCCGCAAAATGACCCAACTGCAGCGTGAGCACCTCCCGGGCCCCACCCGCCATACCGCGAAGCAACTCTCAGTCGCACGCCCCTGCCCATCTACCATCTGCACACAGCCCATTGGCTCGACGGGCTTGTGGGCGGTGCTCTATTCTCTACGTCCTATTGGTCCACAAACACATCCTTTCCCATTGGACAAACGATTAGTTAAGTTCTGTACACAGTTCCCCCTCACGCCCTCCCTCTTCCTTGACGCGGACCACTCCTGCTTTCCGGTTGTTGCAGGCAAGAGGCGGAGCGCCGGAAGTTGTTATATGCGGAAGTTACGCCAGAGCTGTCTTACCGTGGTTTGTGGTGCGACGCTTCTATTGCTCAGGTTCTGGTCCCTTTTGTCAAGCAGTTATCTGTGCTAGTAACATCCCAGACAATTAAAACCTTGCTAGAGCTAGATGCATCGATAAACCCCTTCCATTCCTTCCCTCCCCCTCCTTCAAAACTGCTTTCCATACTGCCTGCCTAATTTGTTATGTAAATGAATCAGAATATCCTTTTACTGTTATTTGTGAAGTTCACTCCCACTCTTGCATATACCTGTACTTCTTTTTCATTGTTTCTCTCCCTCCCCTAATCCCCCCCCCCCCTTCCCCCGTCCTAGGGCTTGAGCTCTGCCTTGGTCACTGTCCCTGAGCTTCGTTGTTCTCAAGGTTAGCACTCTACCACTTGGGCCACAGAGCCACTGCTGGCTTTTTCTGAGTAGCTTATTGGAGTCTCACGGGCTCTCCTTCCCCAGGCTGGCTTTGAACCTAACGCGATCCTCAGATCTCAGCCTCCTGAGTCACTGGAATTACAGGCGTGAGCCACTAGCGCCCAGCTCCATGAGACTCTTAAGTCCAGTTAACCATCAAAAAAGCCAGAAGTGGTCTGTGGTTCAAGGGTACAGCGCTAGCCTTGAGCAAAAGCTCATGGATAGCACCGTGAGCTTCTGCTTCAGAACTGGCACAAAAAAACAAATAAAATAAGTAAATAAGTTAAAGGCATATGGAGCTAATGAATGTTATTAACTAAACTTTCTCATTGAGGTAGCTTGTGATAGATGGCCTGAAGAGAGACATGAGTGTTAGACACAAATTAACAAGTAATTATAGTACCTCATAAGTGATGGAAGTATAAAGTGGTAGTGAGGATGATGAGGCTTAAGTAAATTCAAAGGATTAATGAGCTATGTTGGAGATAAATCAATTAGGGTTCTATAGTGAAATAGATTTACTAGAGAACTACTAAAAAGAGAGAGATGTGGGTTGGGCATGTAGCTCAGTGAAGAATGCTTGCTTAGTGTATACAAGGACCTGGATTTGACCAACAACATTGTAGACATGGATATGATAGTATTAAAGTTGTGGAGGCTGGTTAAATGATCTCTATAAGTCTTTGTGTCTGATGCTAAGTGCAGGTTATTTTTGTTAAAATTATACATTGCAAAGTTAATCACGGTGATAGGAATGCATCAAAGTGTTAAATATCTAATAAAGAATTCTTCAAATAAAGCATTATAGAATGCTTTACTTCGAACACTTGCTACTTATCACTAATGAATGGGGTATTCTATGTAGTTAAGTCTTTTACCTATAGAAACCCCTACAAGTCTAGTGTCATTATCACTATTCCAAAAGGTAAAATAGGAGACCAGGTGAAATCAAGAGGAAACAGGTTAGGAGATCCCCAAACTGACATCTAACAGGAGGGAGACCTAGGAATCATTTTTTTTTTTTTTTTTTTTTTTGCCAGTATGGGTATTTGAACTCAGGAATTCATGCTTGCTCGACTTGTTTGCTTGGTTGGTGCTCTACAACTTGAGCTGTCCTCAGCCCAACCTTTGGCTGATAATTTTGGAGATGGAATCTTTTAGACTTCTTTCTGCTAGGGGTGGCTTCAAAATGAGCTCTTCTGAGCTGGGTGCTGGTGGCTCACACCGTAATCCTACCTACTCAGGAGGCTGAGATCTGATGATCGCGGTTCAAATCTGTGAGACTCTTATCTCCAATAAACCACTAGAAAACCGAAAGTGGCACCGGGGCTCAAGCGGTAGAGGGC
This sequence comes from Dipodomys merriami, assembly GCF_024711535.1. NCBI lineage: Eukaryota > Metazoa > Chordata > Mammalia > Rodentia > Heteromyidae > Dipodomys > Dipodomys merriami. The sequence goes on along the minus strand of NW_027206229.1, from coordinate 602,508 downwards.
TTGCCTTGAGCTGAAGAGCTGAGGGACAGCGCCCAAGCCCACAGTTCAAGCCCAATGACCGGGCTGGGAAGGTGGCTCAGTGGTAGAGCACTTGCCTTGCATGCATGAGGCCCTGGGTTTGATTCCTCAGCACCATGTAAGCAAAAAGAAAAAAGCTGGAAGTGGTGCTGTGGCTTAGGTGGTAGAACACTAGCCTTGAGCTGAAGAGCTGAGGGACAGCGCCCAGGCCCAGAGTTCAGGCCCCACGACTGGGCCTAAAACAAACAAACAAACAAAAGCCCCATGACTAACAAAATAAAAATCTGGATCTTAGCCACCTGAGTCGATAGCATTTTAGGTGTGAGCCACCAGTGAGAGGATGACAATGAAGGGTAAGTCACTATTTCTTAGGACTCACAAGGACAGTACGCAGGTAACACAACTCTGTGCATTAAACTTTACTCATCATATATAGTGTATGCTGTAGGAGTTTAGTGCTTCATTTTCTTAGGAACCTGTAGGGAAAGGTTCTACTATCCAAAGCTGCAAGAAACTCACAGTTGGGAGTTTCAATACATGCCCCAGGATACACGATAACACACCAAGAGTTAAAGGCCAGAAGTAAGTGATAGAAGTGATGGTTAGGCTATGAAATTTTGATATGAACTCACTAAAGTTTAAAAGGTAGAGCTACTATATATCAGGTCTCTTCAGACCCAAAACAAACAGGACAGAGAAATTCATTTTGGCCAATTTCAAGAGGCTTTCCTTATTAGAAATACAACACAATATCTTAAGGAAGGTTCTTTATTTTTTAAGGAAAAGATTCATGATTATCTTAGATATGGAAACAGTATCAAAAAACTAATAATAGTCTAGGAACAAGAGGATATTCTATTGTATAAGTCACTTCACAAGGAACCTCTTTCAGATCCCCAAAGTCCCAAAGCCAACTGCAACCCTGTATAATTCTGCAATTACAGAAGATGGGTACAGGGGAACTTCCCCACATGACTGGGTCCAGCTTGAAAGAGAAGTCCATTGTTTTCCATGCTTGTTGAGCCCATGGTTTAGAGATAGGCACAGAGCCGTTCCAGCTGTCCAGGATTGGCATTACTTAGAAACAGCAGCTCCTTCTTCCCTTCTTCTGTAGTAGCTAAAATAGAGTCAAACATAGACAAATGACAATTCTCCCTGATGCAATATATTCTCCAGGAATTTCTGAAGTCAGAGGCTAGCTTCTCTAGATTATATTCTCATGTAAGTTCTCCAACAGCTTTTTTGTTTTTCCCAACCTGTAGCTAGTTTTACTCTTCCCTCTCTAACATATTCCAATTACCTTTTTTTTTGTTGTTGTTGGTCGTGGGGATTGCATTCTGGGCCTGGGTACTGTCCCTCAGCTCTTCAGCTCAAGACTAGCGCTCTACCACTTGAGCCACAGAGCCACTTCCAGTTTTCTGGTGGTTAACTGGAGACAGGAGTCTCATGGACTTTCCTGGCTGGGCTGGCTTTGAACCAATTGGAATCCTTATGTCTCAGCCTCCTGAGAAGCTAGGATTATAGGCATAAGCCACCAGTGCCTGGCCTCCAATTACTATTTACTTTATACACTGGGGAGTGTGCTTGAGATTAAACCCAGGGCTTTGTACTAGTAACTAGAGAGTTATTAGTAACTATTTTCTAGTGATAGAACCTTTTTCTCTATAGCCTCTAGAATATTCAGATGTGAGGCAAGCATAAACGAATAGCTAGAATGCTTTCAGTCTAAATGGATCAAGTCTGGTATCATGAGTTAAAAATTTCATCACGCTGGGAGACGGTGGCTCATGCCTGTAATCCTAGCTACTCAGGAGGCTGAGACCTGAGGATCTCAGTTCAAAGCCAGCCTGGGCAGGAAAGTCCATGAAACTCATTTCCAATAAACGACCAGAAAACCAAAAGTGGCGCTGTAGCTCAAGTAGTAGAGCGCTCACCTTGAGCTGAAGAGCTGAGGGACAGTGCTCAGGCCCAGAGTTCAAGCCCCACGACCAACAACAACAACAACAAATTTCATCACATATACAAGTTAGGCAAAGATTTGGCATAGTGCTGGGGTAGCCTCTCTAGAAGAATGAATTGTTCTATGGGAGTCTCAGCATAAGAATTTCTCAACTGAAATTTGTTGTATGAATAAATGTAATAGTAAGAGTATAGTAGAAACCCAAACATCTAGAAACATTGCCCACAGGTTGGATTGCCTTTGATTCCTTCTTTAGCATGAACGTTTTATTGTGGACAAGGTAAGAATTTAGGCTTTTTTATTTGGGGGGGGAGGGGGGATAGGTACTATCCCTGAGCTTTTTTTGCTCTAGGCTAGCACTTAAGCCACAGCAGTGGTGGTTAACTAGAGGATAAGCTTCTCATAGACTTTCCTGCCAGGGCTGGCTTTGAACTTCAATCTTTAGATCTCAGCATCCTAATAGCTATACAATTTCTTCTTAAAGTGTAGCCACCTCCTAACCACCTTTCTGCAAGTATCATCTTACTAGCCAGAAAAAAGTCAAGATAAAGGGGAAAAAAATGAAATAGAAATGACAGGCCTCTACTGAAGAAAAATAAAGAGAAGGCTACTGTGCTGAATACCCAGTCCCAAGCTAGTAGAGCTTAAAAGTTTAGGAGGTTCTGGAAACTTGAGTAGATGGTAGGTAGCTAGGTCATTGGGCACATGTTCTGCGGGGGAAGATGTACAATGTCTCTATCTCTTTTTCTGTTTCTTATTTGCCATTAGGTAAACAGACTGTCACACACTGTTTCTTCTGCCATGATGTACTACATATACCTCACAGCCCCTCACAAAGATGAGGGGCTGGGAAGGTGGCTCAGTGGTAGAGTGCTTACCTTGCATGCATGAGGCCTTGGGTTCGATTCCTCAGCACCACATTAACAAAAAAGAAAAAAAGCCGGAAGTAGTACTATGGCTCAAGTGGTACAACGCTAGCCTTGAGCTGAAGAGCTGAGGGACAGCGCCCAGGCCCAGAGTTCAGGCCCCACGAATGGACCCCCCCCCCAAAAAAAAAAAAAAAAAGTAACACAAAGATGACCAGATGACCATGGTCTGAATCCTCTGAAACTATGAGATAAAAGAATCCTTTTCTAAGCTGGTGCTGATGGCTCACACTTATAATCATAGCTATTCAGGAGGCTGAAATTGAGGATTGTGGTTTGAAGCCACCCCAGGCAGGAAAGTCCAGGAAACTCTTATCTCCAATTAGCCACTAAAAAGCCAGAATCAGAGCTGTGATTCAAGTAATAGCCTTGAGCACAAAAGATCAGGGACAGTGCCCATGCCATGAGTTCAAGCCCCAGGATAGGCACCACGATTTAAAAAAAGTCCTTTTCTGCTTTGTTTGATGCTATATAAATTGGGTCAGAGAAATATAAAATTAAATATTGCAATCTGATTCAGTGAGATACTATTGTGAGCACAAAGCTCTGACAGTAGGTCAGCAACTAACCTTTCTCATGTTGAAGCCATTTATTCTCTAAATAATACTGAATAGAACTTTCAAATTCCTTTGGGTTATAGTTAGAAACTAGGATGGGAAGAAAGGGATCCAGTGCATCAAATCCTTCCTAGAGAAGAAAAAGGATAAACATACAATATTAGTTAAGTGACAAATCAGCAGAGAGAAAATTTTTTTTTTTTTGGTCAGTCGTGGGGCTTGAACTTAGGCCTGGATGCTGTCCCTCAGCTCTTCAGCTCAAGGTGAGCGCTCTACCCCTTGAGCCACAGTGCCACTTCCAGTTTTCTGGTGGTTAATTGGAGATAAGAGTCTCATGGACTTTCCTGCCCAGGCTGGCTTTGAACCATGATCCTCAGATCTCAGCTTTCTGAGTAACTACGATTACAGGCATGAGCCACTGGCTCCTGACCCATAGAGAAAAATTTAATGAGACATTTAAACTATCAGCTGTTTCTTTCCCTTAAAACACAGTATGCAATTATTTTTCCCAAACAAACAAGGTAATCAGTATTTACTATTAAAAGATGATGATGATGATTTTTTTGTCAGTCGTGGGGCTTGAACTCTGGACCTCGGCACTGCCCCTCAGCTCTTCAGCTCAAGGTAAGCGCTCTACTACTTGAGCCATAGCACTACTTGTGGTTTTCTGGTGGTTTATTGGAGATCAAGGTCTCATGGACTTTCCTGCCCAGGCTGGCTTTGAACCATGATACTCAGATCTAAGCTTCCTGAGTAGTCTGTGAGACTCTGATCTCCAATTAACCATCAGAAAACTGCAAGTGAAGCTGTGGCTCAAGTGGTAGAGTGCTTGCCTTGAGCTGAAATGCTCAGGGACAGCACCTAGGCAGAGTTCAAGCCCTATGACTGACCAAAAAAAAAAAAAAAAAAAGGAAGAAATCATCTGCAATCTTTGAGATATTGAAGCTAAAAGACTTTCTGCATTTTAAATTAAATTTATGTTTTGAGTCCAAGGAAGAACTAAGGCAATTAAAAATACTGTAACACCTTAAATCTGTAATAAAAAGGAAAAACTAATCCTTTTTTTTTTTTTGGTGATGAGGCTTGAACTCAGGATTTGGGTGCTGTCCCTGAACTGTTTTGCTCTACTACTTTGACCAAAGTGAAGTGACCCAATGTGTCACTTCTGGTTTTCTGGTGGTTAACTGAAGATAATATTCTCATGGACTTTCTTGTCCAGGCTGTCTTTGAACCATGATCCTCAGATCTCAACCTCCTGAGTAGCTAGGATTACAGGCATTAGCCCAGCCTAATCCTAGTTTTAAAACTCACAAGTTATAATAATAATATAAAACAAATTTGTCAGGCTGGGAAGGTGGCTCAGTGGTAGAGTGCTTGCCTTGCATTCATGAGGCCCTGGGTTCGATTCCTCAGCACCACATAAGCAGAAAAAGCCAAAGTAGCAATGTGGCTCAAGTGGTGGAGCACTAGCCTTGAGCTAAAGAGCTGAGGGACAGTGCCCAGGCCCAGAATTCAGGCCTCATTACTGACCCCCTCCCCTCGGAAGAACCCTCCTACAAATTTGTCATGTTAGCTGATTCCATTCTATCATCCTATCTATGTAGGAAGCATTAATAGGAAGATCACAATCTAGGCTGGTCCTGGCATAAACGTTGAGACCTACTCATAAAGCAAATAAAGTAAAAAAAAGCTAGGGGCATGGCCCAAGTGGTAGCCTGTACCTGCCTAGTAAGTTTAAGGCCCTGATTTCATGCTCCAGTACCACCCAAAACAATAAGAACAACAATAAAAACTACCAAAAAAATTAAGATTATAAAAGACTAAACTGAGGAACTGTTAAAGATAAAAGGAGACCAAAGAGGCACAATAACTGAATGCAAGACATTATCCAGGATTTTCTTTTTCTATACTGGGATATTAGGATAACTGGCAAAATCAGAGTAAGTATTATAGACTAAAATAAAAGTTTCATACCAGTTCCAATTTTCTGATTTGGCAAATGTGCTATGATTGCATATCAAAATGTGATTTTTTTTTTTTTTTAAGGAAAGAGACATCATTTAGAGATAAAGATGCTTGATGTCTGTTACTACAATGATTAAAAAAAAAACAGGAGAGGAGGGCTGGGAAGATGGCTCAGTGGTAGAGTGCTTGCCTTGCATGCATGAGGCGCTGGGTTTGATTCCTTAGCACCACAAAAGCAGAAAAAAGCCAGAAGTGGTGCTGTGGCTTAAGTGGTAGAGCGCTAGCCTTGAGTTGAAGAGCTGAGGAACAGCGCCCAGGCCCAGAGTTTAGGCCCCAGGATTGACAAGAAAAAAAAAGAGAGAGAGAGGAGGATAAAGTTAACATTTTAGGAGTGGGTAAAGGGCATGAATACAATTTTCTCTAGAAACTAACCTTTCTCACACTGAAACCATTTATTCTCTAAGTTAGAAATTATGATAAAATAGGTTAAAAAAGAAATATCTTTTTTGACAAACTGTCACGGGGAAACAAAGGGTTTTATTTTTGTTATTATTATTATTATTTTAAATGATTTAACCTTTTCCAGCAGCTCATGAGGCATATAGGCTTTCCTGGGCTTAAAGAGAGACCCAGTCTGGCTCAATGTCAACACAATGGCACCTCCATTCTGAAAGAAAAGAAACCAAACTGAATTTTAAAGTTGACAAAAGAATAAAAATGCCACATAATCATCTACAGATTTTTAGTTTAATGTCCACTGTGACAACAGGATGGTCGGTCTTGTACAATTAATGACATGTTAAGTTAGTCATGTCTAGATTTAGCTCTTGACAATAAACTGCTGCAAGATCTTAAATATAGCATCATATACTTTTGGATTTCAAACTCTTTTTTTTTTTGGTCAGTCATGGGGCTTGAACTCTGGGCGTGGGCACTGTCCCTGCGCTCTTCAGCTCTTCAGCTCAAGGAGAGCTCTACCTCTAGAGCCACAGGGCTACTTCCGGTTTTCTAGTGATTTACTGGAGATAAGACTCAAGGACTTTCCTGCTCAGGCTGGCAGGAAAGAGATCTGAGATCCTCAGATCTCAGCCTCCTGAGTAGTTAGGATTACAGGCGTGAGCCATCGGTGCCTGGGTCAGATGGATTTCTTTTGAAAATGCATTAGACACCATGTGCACTTACCCAATCATTTCTCACCATTTTCCTTAGGTTATGAACAAGTGCTAGTTCCTCTGGGGCAATCTGCATGTTATCAGCAAGAGAAAGAGATCATTATTAGCCTTCCTGGATGCTTGCCTAAGACAAAGGACCAACAGTTAGAAAAGCCTAGGCTATATAGTGAGACCCAATCTTGAAACACCAAAGTATGGTGAACACTTGCCTAGTTTGTGCAATTTTAGATTCAAGACATAACACTGATTTTAGAAAGAGAGAAAGTATTTGTTGACTGCTCCGAACACATTCCTTTCCTTGATGTGTCTGATCTCTACTCAGACCACATAGTCTTATTTCCAAAAGGCAACAGAAAGAAAAAAAATTAAGCAAGCAAGCAAGCAGAGCTGCTCTTGTTCTGACTTTTCCAAAATACACCCTTAGTTTTTAATGCATTGTGGCATGACTTTTTTCTTCTCATGTTGTTTTTTTTTGTTGTTGGTCGTGGGGCTTGAAATGAGGGCCAGTATGCTATCCCTGCACTCTTTCACTCAAGGCTAGTGCACTTTGAGCCACAGCACCACTTCTAATTTTCTGGTGGTTAATTGGAGGAATAATCTCACAAACTTCCTTGCCTGGGCTGGCTTTGAACCCCAATCCTCAGTTCTCAGCCTCCTGAGTAGCTAGGATTACAGGTATGCATAAGTCACTGGTACCCAGCCATCTCGTGTTTTTTTCATTGTATATCTTTTGCTTGTTTGAGGCAGTGGGGCTGTATGCATGCTATATAAGGGCTCTAACACAGAGTTAAATTGCTAGCTGTTCACTATGTATGTTAATTTAAATGCTCTTGGGACAAGAAAATAAACATTGCATAGCTGACGTGGCTAAGTCTCAGACTTTGTATATGAAGGAACCATAAGTCACAAAAAATAGAATAGAGACAGGCAATCTTCCTACTGGGCTTTTATCTTCTCTTTTCAGTGTGGTCCTTCCCCACAGAGCATTGATTCCGTCTACTGCTAGGAGAAGGTGAAACATCCCTGAAGAGCTTTGCCTCTTTAGCTCCTTCATCACAATCCCAACAGCATCGGTAGCATTTCTCACTCGTGTTATACCCTGGTGGGACAGATAGTGGTTTAAGAGTGTTATGAGAGACCTTCTCGGGTTAAGACATAATATACATTTAGTATTCCCTCCTGTACCTGCTCAACAATGTCTCTCAGAGGACTGCCTTTCTCAGTGCTCTCTCTTTTATTCCAGACATACTTCTCTTGAACTTTTATCTAAAAAAGCAAACAATTCAAAATCAAAACAAGACAAAAGCTACTTTGCCTAAATCTGAATCCATCTATAGTTGACAAAGTAGGAGGTTAAGTTTAATTAACAGAAGTCAGCTTTATTTCTCAGGTCTTGTAAGAGACAGTAATATAGAATTGAATGGCGCCGGTGGTTCATGCCAGTAATCCTAGCTACTCAGGAGGCTGAGATCTGAGGATGGCGGTTCAAAGCCAGCCCAGGCAGGAAAGTCTGTGAAACTCTTATCTCCAATAAACCACCAGAAAACCGAAAGTGATACTGTAGTTTAAGTGGTAGAGCGCTAGCCTTGAGTTGAAGAGCTGAGGGACAGAGCTCAGGCCCAGAGTTCAAGCCCCACGACTGACTAAAAACAAACAAAAAAAGTGAATGCTGCCAGTGATGCTGGCTCATACCTCCGACTGTACCTACACAGGAGGCTGAGATCTGAGGACTCAGGTTCAAAGCCAGCCTGGACAGAAAAGTCTATGAGACTCTCATCTCCAATTAACCACAAAACACCAGTGGTGGAACTGTGGCTCAAAGGGATACAATGCCAGCCTTGAGCAAAATCCAGCTCAGGGATAGCACCCAGGCCCTGAGTTCAAGTTCCATGACCACCATGACCACCACCACCACCTCCACCACCAAAAGTGAATGATTTTTAATTCATATACATGGATGAATCTCAGAGCTTTCTGTATGCTAGGTAAGTGATCTATTAATGAGGTATACACCCCCAGCCCTGGCACCTGCATTTTAATAAACTCCTAGATAAGTTGTTTTTTGTTTGTTTTTGGTCATGAGGTTTGAACTCAGGGCCTTGGGTGCTGTCCTGTGCTTTTTTTTTTTTTTGGGTCCAGTCGTGGGGCCTGAACTCTGGGTCTGGGCTCTGTCCCTCAGCTCTTCAGCTCAAGGCTAGCGCTCTACCAATTGAGCCACAGTGCCACTTCCGGCTTTTTTGTTTTTGCTTATGTGGTGCTGAGGAATCAAACTCAGGGCCTCATGCATGCAAGGCAAGCACTTTACCACTGAGCCACCTTCCCAGCCCTGTCCTGTGCTTTTTAGCTTAAGGCTAATGCTCTGCCACTTTGAGACACAGCTCTACTTCCTATTTTCTGGGGATTAATTAGAGATAAGAGTCTCAAGTACTTTTCTGTCTGAGCTTTGAATTAGATCCTGATCTCAGCCTCCTGAGTAGCAAGGATTACAGGCGTGAGCCACTTGTGCCTGGCAAGTCTTTAAACTTGGAATTGAAAAGCCCTCATCTAGAGATCATATTTAAGAAACTGGAGTTAGGAACAATTACTTTCTGGTTCTCCAAAAAGGTTTTTTTTTGTTGGGGGGGTGGGGTCTGGTCGTGGGGCCTGAACTCTGGGCCTGGGCATTGTCCCTCAGCTCTTCAGCTCAAGGCTAACACTCTACCACTTGAGCCACAACGCCACTTCCAGCTTTTTTCTTTTTGCTTATGGGGTTCTGAGGAATTGAACCCAGGGCCTCAGGCATGCAAGGCAAGTGCTCTACCACTGAGCTACCTTCCCAGCCCCTCCAAAAAGATCTTATGTGGAGAAAATCTTGTAGCTGGAAAACTTGTTCTAGACACTTATGGCTGTGGTGGAAGTGTCAGCAAATCTAGATTTTACTTTGCTATCTACTAAATATGAACAGCTTAGTGGTACTTCTTTATTTCACATGGACAAATGAGTTTCAACTGTGAGCCTACTATGAGCAAACGTATGGTGTGTCCACTCCAAACTATAATAGCAATTTTCCAGTTTACTAACTATTCAGGACACAAAGAAGACAGGATCTATATAAAGACTAATCAGGAGTCCAGTTACCTGGCTTAGGAAGCGTTCATTTGTAGTTTTGAAATTCTTCAACCAGGTTGAAGCCTCTAAAGGTTGATCAAAGCGCTGTTTGTTGAAGGTAGACTGTAGAAGTTCCCGGCAATTTTTTATCCAAAGATGAGCTAAAAAATGCAAAATCATACACACACACATACACACACACATCCTTTAGATCTAGCTTTCAGATGTAAAAGTATTTGATATTTGTTTGACTTTTTGGCCTTGGCTTATCTTGCTCAACATGATTGTCTTCAATTCTATTGTTATAGACAAAGCAAAACAAATAGTTACAGTGCTGCTGAAATAAGTGAATTAGGAATGGAAAAAAAGACAGCTAATTCTTACCATCTGGAATATGCAATATAAGCCAGTCGTGTTTTGCACAGAAATGAGTAACATGGCAAAGACTGAGTGTTTTTCCTGTTCCTTTTTCCCCATCTAAAGTAGTTGTTAAAGAAATAACACCAGAATGAACACATTTACTGTCAATGACATTTCTTCTTTTCCTTATCTGAGGGGTGAAAGCATTGGCTCAAGAGGCACCAGGCAGGCAGGAAAGGATACACAGAAGATAGCGTACAGCTGGGTGAGCAAAATTGGTGTTTTTCAGATAATGCAGAAGTTCTAGGGCTGGTTTCCTTACCATGAAGCAAGCCTCACCAAATGTCTTCACCTAAGAAAACACAGACAGCTGGGATTGTAGAACTTCTAACCAAATTTCTACTCATTTACACAGAGTGTAATATAGTCTAATACAGTAATCAAAAGCACTAAATTATATGTCTATTCAATTAGAAGAGGTTGGGTTGGTATAGAATTTAAAAATCAGTCCATATAATTCAGTTAAAAAGGGGCAGGGAAGGTGGCTGGCTCAGTGGTAGAGTGCTTGCCTTGCATGCACGAGGCCCTGGGTTCAACTCCTCAGCATCACATAAGCAGAAAAAGCCAGAAGTTGTGCTGTGGCTCAAGTGGTAGAGCGCTAGCCTTGAGCTGAAGAGCTGAGAGACAGTGTTCAGGCCCAGAGTTCAGGCCCCACAATCGAAAAAAAAAAAAAAATTCAGCTAAAAGCTGAACCACATTATTCCATCACCATAAACATGCTTTTGATTATTCTTGTTAATAAAGTATAAATCATATGCCAGTTAATTGGGGTCTGTAAACAATTTATATATCTCTCTAACCTAACTATGCATACTACGTATAGTCAATGGAAATGTTAAAAGCATTTAAAATGTTTAATGAAGTGTTTAATATACAGTAAGCTTTCAATTACATTACTTCTTTAAAACTTATTTAATAACAACAATAATCATTAAAAAGAAGTAAATAGCAAAACAAATGAAAAAGAAATAAAACTTATTTGTACTTAATCCCTATTACTATGGCTTTTCCTAGAATTATATGTACAGCAGCTTAAAAACAGATGTTATCAGCTCTCCATGCCCATGAAGTTATTGCTCCAGCCCTAGCTTATATTACTCTGGTAATGACATACTAGAGTTTATATATTTGTTAACACATAAACTACTCTCCTTGCCGGGCGCTGGTGGCTCACACCTGTAATCCTAGCTACTCAGGAGGCTGAGATCTGAGGATCAAGGTTCAAAGCCAGCCCGGGCAGGAAAGACCGTGAGACTCCTATCTCCAATAAACCACCAGAAAACTGGAAGTGGCGCTGTAGATCAAGTGGTAGAGCGCTCGCCTTGAGCTGAAGAGCTGAGGGACAGCGCCCAGGCCCAGAGTTCAAGCCCCATGACCGACAAAAAAAAACAAAAACAAAAAAAACTACTCTCCTTTTGCTATCAGAATACTTTGGTGGAAAGTATATTATTTATTAATTATTAATTGATTTTCAAGTAAAGTACATATGTCTACTAATAAAAATAAATACCCAACAAATATTATTTGCAAGTACATCAGATAAGGTTTAAAATACTACTACCCATTTTGTTGTTTGTTGCTGTTGTGCTGTGGACCAAGCACATGCTAGGCAAGTGCTCTACCACTGAGCTATCCTCAATGTCAGTGTTAGTGTATTTATTTAGCATACACAGGATTGAACTCAGGACCTCCTGTTTGCTAGAGAGGCACTCTACCACTTGAACACAACTACCAACCCTTTGTTTAAAAAACAAAACAAAACAAAACAAGGGGGGGAGGGTGGGTGGGAAATGGGAAGGGGAAACAAAGGAAGAGGCAACAATGCTTGATAAGAAATGTACTCATTATCTTGCCCATGTAATTAAATAAAAAAAAAAAAAAGAAAAAACAAAAGGGCTGGGAATGTGGCTTAGTGTTAGCGTGCTTGCCTAGCAAGCATGAAGCCCTGGGTTCTATTCCTCAGTACCATGTAAACGGAAAAGGCCAGAAGTGGTGCTGTAGCTCAAGTGGTAGAGTGCTAGCCTTGAGCAAAAGAAGCTCAGGGACAGTCCAGGCCCTGAGTTCAAGCCCCAAGACAGGAACCCCCTTCCCCCCTAACAACCAAAATAAAACAAAACAAAACTAACAACCAGAAATACCAGCAACTTCCATCAAATTGGATTGACATCCCAACTCAATGGAAAAAGCAATCTTTTATTTCTTTTTCTTTTTTTTCTTTTTGGGTCCGGTCGTGGGGCCTGAACTTCTGGGCCTGGGCGCTGTCCCTCAGCTCTTCAGCTCAAGGCTAGCGTTCTACCACTTGAGCCACAGCGCCACTTCCAGCTTTTTCTTTTTGCTTATGTGGTGCTGAGGAATGGAACCCAGGGCCTCAGGCATGCAAGGCAAGCGCTCTACCACTGAGCCACCTTCCCAGCCCTTATTTCTTTTTCTTGTGTGTGTATGTATGCACATGTACTAGTATTGAAGGATGAACTCAGGGCCTTGAATTGCTGCTTAGCTATTTCACTCAAGGCTGGAGCTCCACCACTTGAGCCACATTTCCACTTCCAGATTTCTGCTGGTTAACTGGAGATAAAAAGTCTTAGGGGAGGGCTAGGAAGGTGGCTCAGTGGTAGAGCACTTGCCTTGCATGCATGAGGCCCTGGGTTCGATTCCTCAGCACCACATAAGCAAAAATAAAAAAGCCAGAAGTGGCACTGTGGCTCAAGTGGTAGAGCACTAGCCTTGAGCTGAAGAGCTGAGGGACAGCGCCCAGGCCCAGAGTTCAGGCCCCACAACCGGACCCCCCCCAAAAAAAAAAAAAAAGTCTTAGGGGACTTTCCTTCTGGGGCTGGCTTTGAACAGCAATTCTCAGGTCTCAGCCTCCTGAGTAGGTAAGATTACATGTGTGAATCACCAGCACCTGGCTGGAAAGTGAAATCTTTATGGAAAGAATGCATGAATGTTATGGTTTGTATAAGAAATGTTCTTCCAAAACTCTTGTGTTAAAAGCTCTTCAATACAATGTTCAGAGGTATGGCTTTTGGGAAGTGATTGGAAAATAAAGGCTCTGACCTGTTCAATACAATGATGGGGCCATGGTCTGATTGACTTTACTGGGAGATAGGGAAAACTGGAGGAGGGGCCTAGTTGAAGAAAGTAGATCACTGAAAAGGTTTACCTTTGTCCTTGGCTCACCTTGGGCTTTCTGACTGCAGTGGAGTGAGCCATTTATTCTGGATGCTCTTATGCCATGATGCTCTCTGCCACCAGAGCTCAGAAAAATCATGAGCCAAAATAAATGCTTTCTCTTTAAAATTGTTTTTTTCTCAGGCATTTTGTCAGTGACAAAAGACTGACACAATGAGTAAGTCTGAAAGCTACTTGATATGGTTAAAATGAGGCCCCAATAATCCTGAAGCTAAAGACTGAACTGTGAATGTTATGCAGTTTAAGGGTTTATTACAGAGAATTTCTTTTCTATGTCCAAGCATAACAAAAATTTTATCGTAAGGCTTTCTAGAATTCCTACTGCTATCATCCTTATTATTCATCTACTTCCCTAAAATAAAGCACATTGAGGACATGACTTTCTCTGGTTCCTAATCTAAAGATTAGTTACATTGGAAAGTTTGATATTTCAATCAAAACAATTTTTAAAAACAATTCATGGGGATGCTAGTCAGAAAAACAACTTTGTCAACAAACTATGCTTGCTAGTAGTCATAATTTCTTTCAATGGGTATAAAGTAATCCAAGATTACACTGCTCAGTATGAAGTTATGGCCAACCAACAAACAAGTTTCTGAAAAATCCATGAAAATGAAGATCAACAGTGATGCAGCTACTCAAGCTAGATTTTATTTAGCTCAGGAATGTATTACGGTCTTATGGGCAGCACATTAATTATTCTTAAGATACTTGATAAGCAAATATTAAATTCACTTAATTTTTGTTGTTGTTGTTGGTTGTGGGACTTGAACTCAGAACCTGGATGCTGTCCCTGATCTGATCTCGTTTGCTCAAGGCTAGTGCTCTACCACTTTGAGCCATAGCTTTACTTCCAGTTTTCTAGTGGTTACCTGGAGGTAAGAGTATCACAAACTTCTCTGCCCAGGCTGGTTTTGAACTGTGATCCTCAGCTCTCTACCTCCTGAGTAGCTAGGATTACAGGTATGAGCCACCAGCACTTGGCTTAAAACAATTATTTGAATGCCAAAGCTTCTAAAAACATGTGAGATAATATAGGGGAAAATATCTATTTATAATATTTCCTAGGTTTTTAAAAAGGATTTAGGAGGTTAACAGAAGATAAACAGCTTAACTAGATAATCCACAAAGAGTAGTGATTAGCTAATTTTTTTTTCAGATTCAAATTTCAAATTTTATTGGTTCTTTCCTGTGCCATTCTGAGTACCTGCATTACATAGCGAGGAGGCAGGCCATGTGGAAATATAGTCTTCAGATCCTGGAGGGGGATGCTGTAGTACTGACCTTCATGCTGTTCCCCATGCTTGGCCTAAAAGATAGATATGAAAACAGGTATAATGGAAAGACAAAGTGCTAAAGACTGAAAAGTAAATAGGGTTTGCGAGATCATACCAGGGAAACAATCATCTCTCAAAGCTGGAAAAGTACCTTTCATATTTTATCTTAGAAAATCTTAGAAAATGCTGGCTATTATCCCTAAATCCAATATACATTCTGTAATGGTGGTTGCTTGAATGATAAAGCCAGTTGTTCAGCAAGTAAACCCTACATGTGGGAGTAACAGAGGTAATTCTTGCCATCTGGATTTTTCTGTGCTATGTACAGTGATGCTCTAGTCACGTGGGAAGATCGTCTGCATACTGCTGTTTCCATAGAAACCCCAGAGGAAGGAATGAGCAGATAAAGAGACTACAATTACAGAGGGAGTGAAAAGATACTTCAGTGACTTTATTAATTTATTCTATTTCATTTTGTGTTTGTGAAAATAGTGGATGCTGGAGATGTTTTTAAATACCTCCTGCTGAAACCATGGTAGGTTCCCCCGCCCCACCCAGTGACATGTCTTTTTAAATTTGCACACAGCCATATTAAGATGACAAGACTCACAGGGTGGGGCAGGGAGAAAAAAAACTGCTGGTTTCCTTCTCATTAAATAAAACACAGACCACACAACTAATTTCATTTATGAGAGGCAGCAAGACAAAAGGAGAAAAGAAGCCAATCCCCAGTCTAAAAAGACCTAGACTAGAAAATATAGCATTCAATACTGTTGGAATCTTAGCTTCTTGCTTCTTCTCTCATAACAAATCAAGTTAGTTCCCTTTCCAGACACTAGAAAATCCATTTACAAAGGTAGAACTTATATCTTGATTATTAGGAAAACTAGCTTCTGTATCTACTCTGTTGTCTGATTTAAACAAAGAATTCTCCAGGGCTTCATAAGCTGATCATGTGGTGTTCACTCTTTTTTGTTTGGTGGTTCTGGGGATGAATCCAAGGGCTTGCATATACCAGGGAAGTCTCTACCCCTGAGCTGTAAACATGGCCCTGATCAATCATGTAAATAAAATTTTATCGGAACATAACCACACTTATTTGTTTGCAGCAGAGTGATGATAGAAACTATGATAGAGGGGCTGGGAAGGTGGCTCAGTGGTAGAGCGCTTGCCTTGCATGCTCGAGGCCCTGGGTTTGATTCCTCAGCACCACATAAGCAAAAAGAAAAACTGGAAGTGGCGCTGTGGCTCAAGTGGTAGAGCGCTAGCCTTGAGCTGAAGAGCTGAGGGACAGCGCCCAGGCCCAGAGTTCAGGCCCCACGGCCGGACTCCCCCCAAAAAAAAAAAAAAAAGAAACTATGATAGAAACTATTAGAGCTCAGAAATCTAAAATATTTACCACTCAATCCTTTAAGAAAAAGTTTATCAGCCAACAATAAGCCAAAAATGAACATTAAGCTTACTTTGTGAGGAACTGAACTTAAGTTTTTATTTTCCACCTATTATGTCTCAGCAAGATCTCTGGCACTAATGAGCTCACTCGTAGGGATTACATCAGAAGAGATGTGGTGTCAACCTTAGCACTTTATGGTACCACACAGATGAACAGGGAAGATCTGGGATTCAAAATGGTAGCTGAGGCACACCATGTACATGACTATACATGCAATTCAGCTTCTTTAAAGTTCAGTTTTCCTGATATGCAAAAAGAAGACAGCATCTGATACTTATAGTTCATACCTATCATTCTCAGGAGGCTGAGAACTGAGAATTGAGGTTTGGAGCCAGCCTGGGCAGACAAAATCTAAAATCTCTCTTATTTTCAATTAATCATCAAAAAAGCTAGAAGTGGAGGTGTGGCTTAAGAGTGCCAGTCATGAGGGGAAAAGCTAAGCCAGAGTGTGAGGCCCTGAGTTCAAAGAAGAAGAGGAAGAGATGGAGATAGTGACACAAATTGCAAATTATAATCTCTGGAAAACACCAAATACACATTTAAAAACTCACCGGGTCACTTTCACTGGTGCGGGAAATTGCTCTGGGACTCTCAACTTGAATCTGGTTATTTAGGTGAACAGCAGTGCTTTGGGATGCCTGAGTCCCTGTGTTCAAAAAACGTCCAGAGTCCAACTATAAAAGAAACTGTTTTAGAATTTTCAGGCCTTTTTATACTTATTATAACATTGAAGATGTACAAAATGTCTGTAACTGGGAAAAGGGTTATTAACATATAGTTATTTTATGTAACTAATATTTACAATTCACTAAGTTTGGTCACAACACTTATCTTTGAATATATTTCAGCCAATATACTTCCATACCAGGGCTCTGCCTCCTTTGGAGACAATTCTGTTTACAGTCTGTTCAGGAGCACAGCATAGCAATTAACAATATAATCTCGGTACTAATCCTACTCAATTTTATCTACTGGAGAGAAAACAGTCTCTTTAAAAAGTGGAAAGCTGAAAATATTCAAGGCCCACAAGGTGGTGCTATCTCCACAGTTAATGACTTTTTAGTTAGGTTTTTTTTTTTTTTTTGGTTTTTTTTTTTTTAGCAGTAAATTAAAAGCTAGCAAAATGGATTCCTTAATCTTAGAGTGCTATAAATGGTACCACCCTGCTAGCCTCATTTTATGAAAAACAACCATATGTACAATTCCTTCTGCACAGTTCCAGAATGAATATAATGCAATTCTGGAAAAGTTCTGCATTTGTGAGCCAATCTAGAAGGTCACCCTGAAGCAAACTGGAAACACCCACAAAATTCTTTTCACCAACATTTTGATATAGTCTGGCCTTAAATGCTTCTTGTCTGGAACTAGGAAGAAGATATTTTAGATTTGTAATATCACTTCAGGCCAGAATCTATTCTATTTATTTATGCTGCTATTTCATATAATAGTAACAGGTTATCTTAATATACATAGGTTTTTCATAAATCACAGGGTAGGGTTTGGGGGGTAAAGGGAGGAACCATATATCTTAGGAAATGTAATCTAATCACGTGATCTAATGAAAGTGACAAGCCCTTCTGGCTCAGTTCTCATCCTCAGGATTTAGCTTTGGAAGGATTTCCGTGGAGCTCAACTCATCCAGTTTAGGTATTCTCTTGGGCACTTGCAATAGTCTCTTAAGGTAGTAGCCATTTATTCATGGCCTCACTACTGGACTGTGAAGTTCTGGAGAACATGGACATACTATGCAATAAGGCATAGTGGTTAAGACATAGGTTTCTAAGTCAGCCAGAGCCAGCATCTACGATACTTAAGTTAACTAGCTATTCAAAGTCTGTTTCTGCATCTTATTAGCATGAGTTGGTCATGAGAATTAAAAGAAATAAGGCGCTAGTGCTAGATGTAACACATACTCAAATGTTCAATAAACAGTAACTATATTAGTAAAATGATTTATCTTGGAATTCTGAACATACTGAAGGTACTGAAAAACTATTTGGCAAAAAAAAAAAGAAAAAAGAAAAAAAATAAGAATGAAGTAGCCCAGTAAGTTGGCCTTTTTCATCTATAATTTTATTTTACTCTTAGATGCTACATGTCTAAACTGAAAACTGGTGTTTCTTTTAAATATTTCATTCAGGGGTGATAATCATTAAAAGAATGAGGGCAATATTATAAAGTAATAAAGATTCTGCAGTCATATTTATCTTTTTTTGAAAATGATAATTATTCTATAATATGGTAAATTCTCAAATTCAACCTTTTTTTTTTTTTTTTTTTAAACACAGGGTCTTGCTGTATGGTCCAGGCTGGTCTCAAACTGAAGATTTTCCTGCCTTAATCTCCTGTGTGCTGGAATCACAGGCATGTGCTACTATCCTTGGCTTCAAGCACAACTAATCTACTAAGATTGATTACTTGAAAATTTTTAGGGTAGCTGAGTGAAGCATATGGGTAGAAAAATGAAATTGTAAGTATTCTTTAGAGGGTACGCTTTGGAAAAGCACTATGTAGGCGAAATTCTCCAGAGAGTTTGATTCTGGATATAATAAAACCACCTGAAAAAAAGAAGTCTACCTAATGGCAGTTGGCAAAGTGTTAAGCTTTGTCTGCTAAGTACTTACCTTACAGGCCTTGGAGATAAGTCGGGTTATTCCTTTCAGCATTGTTCTTATGCTCTTTAAAAGAAAAAAAGTGAAAAGGTAAGCCACAACTGGGAAAAGATTTTATGACATAAAAACTAACAATGGACAAATATCTAGAATATACAAAGAACACATATGAATGGCTAAAGAAAAATGAGCAGCTAGATGATGGTGTCTCATGTCTGTAATCCAGCTACTTAGGCTTGGCACTGGTGGCTCATGCCTGTAATCCTAGTTATTCAGGAGGCTAAGATCTGAGGTTTGCAGTTCAAAGTGAGCCCAGGACGGAAATTCCATGAGACTCTTATTCCCAATTAACCGCCAGAAAACCAGAAGTGGAGCTGTGGCTCAAAGTGCTAGCCTTGAGTGAAAGAGCTCAGGGACAGCACCCAGGCTTTACTGACCAAAATCAAAAAACAAAAAGCAAACAAACAAACAAATCTAGCTACTTAGCAAACTAAGGTAATGGGAAGATTCTGATTCAAGGGCAGAGAAAGTTTCCAAGACCTCATCTTCACTGATAGCTGAGAGAATTGTAGTTCCAGGCTAGCCTAGTAGAAAAGTACATGAAACAGTCTCTGCGGAGGGAAGCTGCATGAGGTGGCATGCACCTGTGATCTCAGTGACAACAGACAGCCTTAAGTAGGCAGATGAGAGCTCAGATGTACAACCACACAGGAAGTAAGACTCTATCCTAAAAATACTTCTAAGGATTTGAGGTATGGTCAAGTGGTAGAAGCCAGCCATGAGCTAAGAAAGTTGAGCCCCAATACTGGCACAAAAAAATAAAAATAAACTAAGATTGAAAACAGTGAAGCACCGGGGCACTGGTGGCTCACGCCTATAATCCTAGCTACTTAGGAGGCTGAAATCTGAGGATTGCAGTTCAAAGCCAGCCCGGGCAGCAAAGTCCATGAGACTCTTATCTCCAACAAGGCACCAGAAAACTGGAAGTGGTGCTGTGGTTCAAGTGGTAGAGAGCTAGCCTTGAGCTAAAGAGCTGTGGGACAGCAACCAGGCCTAGAGTTCAAGCCCCATAACCAACAGAAAAAAAAATCAGTGAAGCAAGGTGATGGTGGCTTATGACTATAATCCTAGACACTCAGGAGGCTGAGATCTAGAGAATTGTAATTTGATGCAGTTTAAGCAGAAGTCTGTGAGACTCCATCTCCAAAATAATCAGGAAAAGCCAGGCTATAGGTGTGGTTCAAATGATACAGCATCAACAGTGCAATCCTGAGACTGAGTTCTAACCCCTGTATCGACAAAACAAACAAAAAATAAAAATGAACATACATACAAAAAAAAAAAGAAGTGAAAAACAGGTCTGGAGGAATGGCTCAGCAGAATCACGCTTGCCTCGTAAGCATGGGTCTCTAAGTGCAAACGCCAATATTAAACAACAACAAACAAGTAAAATGGCAAAAGACATGAACAGGCATTTAGCAGGAAAGAAATACAATTGGCAAATAAACAAAAGAAATTGTCAACTTCAATACAAATCAAGGAAATGTAAATTAAAAGTATGATGATGTGTTGTTCAAAATCATCATCTTGGGAAAAATGAAAAATAGCAAATATTAATCAGGCCATGAAGCACTAGAAACTTTCATACATTGTGGTAGTAGTTTTAGATAAATATCTTGCTGTAAAGTTGAACCTGTACAAGCCTACAAACCTGATACACTACTTCTTGGTTATTATTCTAGAAATGTACTTATGCATGTACACTTGGAAATATATAAGAATATCCATAGTAGTAGAATATGAATTATTTTAAAAACTATTAAAAACTCAAAAATTGGGGTAGACTGCTTGCCTAGCATGCATGAAGCCCTGGTTCAATTTCTCAGTACTATATAAGCAGAAAAAGCTGGAAGTGGCACTGGCTCAAGTGGTAGAGCGTTAGCCTTGAGCACAGAGAGGCTCAAGCACAGAGCCCAGGCCCTGAGTTCAAGGCCCAGGACCACTCCTCACCCTCTTAAAAAAAAAATCACCAGATACCAGTTGCTCATACCTATAACTGGAAGCTGAGTTCTAAGGATTACAGTTCAAAGCCAGCCCAAGCAGAGTAAGTCCATAAGACTCTTATCTAACCACCAAAAAGGGAAAAAAAGGACAATTATGAGCTTGTCAAAATTCCGTTTCTTTCTTTCTCTTTCTCTCTCTCTCTCTTTTTTTTGCCAGACTTGGGGCTTAACTCAGGGTCTGGGCACTCTAACTGAGCTTTTGCTCAAGGTTAGCACTCTACCACTTGAACCACAGTGCCATATCTGGCTTTTTCTGTATATAGGTACTGAGGAATTGAACCCAGGGTTTCATGCATGCTAGGCAAGCACTCTACCTATAAGCCACATCCCCAGCCCTTGAGACCAAGTTTTCTACCTATAAAACAGAAGCATGGAACTAGAAGTGTTTTTTTATACTTTTTTTTTGGCAATAAAACTTCCACCAAGCCACAAGGAATTTATTTATTTGTTTGTTTGTTTGTGAGGCTTGAATTCTGGAACTGGGCGCTGTCCCTCAGCCCTTCAGCTCATGGTTAGCGCTCTACCACTCTAGCCAGAGTGCCCACTTCCAGCCTTTTCTGTTTATGTGGTGCTGAAAAATCGAACCCAGGACCTATGCATGCGAGGCAAGCACTCTAACATTGAGCCACCTTCCCAGCCCCTATGAGCAATTTATATACTAACATTTAACATAAATTTTAAAGGGCTGTGCTTAGTAAAGGTAGGAAGAGACCATCAGTTTTGATCTCTCCTTTCTTCCAGTTCTCTAAGAACACTGGGAAAAGCATAGGGCTCCAAAACCCTCAAGTAACCATGACAACAATAGTTAACATTTACTGAGCACTTTATTCATCACTGTTCTGTGTGTTTTATGTGAACTAATTCATTTTATTTTTACAACAATCCTATAATGTAGGTACTGCCATTACTGCCAATTTATAGACAAGGAAACAAAGGCAATTATGGCAGAATAGTTGCTGCCTGAGATTTGAAACTGGCTCTACCTCTTAATAGTTGTATGACCTTGACCAAGTTACTTAAATTTTATGTCTGTTTCCTCATCATAATGTGGAGATAATGGTAGTATCTAAATATAGGACTGTTACAAGGATTAATCAGCTTATAGGTTAACAGTTTATTATAGCTACATAGCTACCAGGTAAGAGGTTCTAGCGGAGGACACAGCTCCTCTTATACCTTTGAGGAAAAGAATAGTCTTCCTCTGTTGGAAAAGATTGTCTTTGCCAGAGCATTCATCTTTGGGGGGAAATACAAGAAGGCGTGAGGGAGGAAAGAGATACTGCCTAACTACCCAGGATCAGCTGAATCAACCCTGGTGATCAATGTGGGGATGTAGCCAAACCACCAACACATCCAAAAATGCTAAACTTTGAATCTAGAAAGTCTCAAGTATATATTTCTGGATTGTAGGTAATCACCTAGAGTTTAGAATCGTAGTATCCAAACAAAAAAAATCTCAGAGTTATTCTGCTAAATTCAAATTATTTATACTCTTATGCTTTACATTTACCCATAACTTGTCAAATATAGTCAATCTTGACTACATTCTGTAAAATTAATTTTAAAGTTAGTAACAAAGTTAATTTTAAAGTTAGTAACAAAGAATGTTTCCTATTTACACTCCTTTTTAGAAAATGCCCCAGCAAGGAGGCATCGATATTTAACATCGTCTAATGGGGAACTATGAGTGCAGCTCAGCTAACAATGCTGCAATTTAACAGTATTAAAAGTCCAGCTGTCTGAAGTTAATGACCGATGCCAAGAGCAGAATAATAAGGCAATAGTAGAAATTTGGGCAATTCTGCTGATTGTCACTTTATTTAAACTTTCAGGTAATCCATACCTTCACTTAAATCAAGAACAAAATTACAATCCAAAGCAGGCTACTTTGAAGGTTAGCCATGATTTGGCTACCCCTACGTATTAGCTTCCCTTTGCTGATAGAACAAGTTATCACAAACTTAGTGAGATAAAACATTAAAACTGCATTTATGAAGTTTTTGTTTTGTTTTTGTTTTGCAGACATGGGGCTTGAACTCTGGGCCTGGACGCTGTGTCCCTGAGCTCTTCAGCTCAAGCTAGCACTCAACCACTTGAGCCACAGTGCCAAATCCAGCCTTTTCTGTTTATATGGTGCTGAGGAATGGAACCCAGGGAGACAGGCATGCAAAAAAAGCATTCTACCACTGAGCCACCTTCCCAGCGCCCATTTATGAAGTTTTGAAATTCAAAATAATACTTCAAACATGTATGGAAATATCCCAACGAAACTCCTTGATATTATAAATGTATGTTAACTTGAAAATAAAATAAGGTTCTATTCCTTGGAGAGTCTCTTCTTGCCTTTTCCTGATCTTGGAGGCTGCTTAGCTCAATTGATTCCTTTCACTTTTTGAATCTGCAATAGCTAGAAGGGAGTTTTTACTCATATGACATCATTGGAAACTGCAATTACAAATTTTTTTTTTTGGTCGGTTGAGGGGCTTAAACTCTGGGCTTGAGCGCTGTCCCTGCGCTCTTCAGCTCAAGGCAAGCACTCTATTGCTTGAGCCACAGCGCCAGCCACTTGCGGTTTTCTAGTGGTTTATTGGAGATAGAGTCACGGATTTTCCTGCCCAGGCTGGCTTTGAACAGTGATCCTCAGATCTCAGCCTCCTGAGTAGTTAGGATTACAGGCGTGAGCCACCGGGCCTGGCTGCAATTACAAATTCTTAAAAGATGTCAGAGTCTGGAGACAGAAGAGTTATAGTCACAATTAAATTATTTTAAGATCAGCAGATTAGCAACCACAATTTACATCCTTTTGTTTCCCTTGTCATGTAACCCAGCATACACACAAATTCAGAGATTAGATGTGTACATATTAAGGAAAATATGATTTTGTTCATATATTTATTGGTTTAAAGTATTCAAGGGTTGGTCATCCAATAAAACCATTCTATTGAACAATTAATATATTTTAGTTTCTGGTAGGCTCTGAGGTATGTGTGTATGCGCGTGCACGCACACGCGGGCACACACGCGCACACACACACACACACACACACACACACACACACACACACACACACACACACACACACACACACACACACACACACACACACACACACACACACACACACACACACACACACACAACTATTTGCTTATACCTAGCCAACAATTCATAAATAGTTACTGAACTGGAATCTAGAGACCATAAGTAACTTTTTTTCACTGGTGATGACCATTAAAAATGTTGTAGTGATGTAGCTCAGTAATAGAGTACTTGTCTAATCTGCATAGGCCCTGAGTTTTATCATCATGAAAGTTAGTTAAAAAAAAAAAAAAAGTAGCCTGGGAATGTAGCTTAGTGGTAATTATCTAGTATGCGTGAAACCTTGGGTTCCATTCCTCAGTACCACATAAACATAAAATGCGGAAGTGGTGTTATGGCTCAAGTGGTAATTTTTAATCCATCACGGGGCTTGAACTCTGGGCCCATCACGGGGATTGAACTCTGGGCCTGGGTGCTGTCCCTCAGCTCTTCAGCTCAAGGCAAGTGGTCTACCACTTGAGCCACAGCGTCACTTCTGGTTTTCTGGTTGTTAATTCAAGATAAGAGTCTCATGGACTTTCCTGCCTGGGCAGTCTTTGAACTGCAATCCTCAGATCTCAGCCTCCTGAGTAGCTAGGATTATAGGCGTGAGCCACTGGCACCTTGCTTTAGAGTGTTAGCCTTGAGCAAAAGAAGCTCAGGGACAGTGACCATGCCCTGAATTCAGTCTACAGGACTGACCAAAAAAAAAAAAAAAAATTAAAAACAATATATTTTTTCCTTGAAGTATATGCAGACTATGGTGATAAGAAATTTTACTATGAAGACAATGACATATGATTAAAAAGTTGTTTTTTAAGAGATAGGTTACTGAAGTATTAAGACCAAGTTACTTAATTTTTTTTATTTTGGGTCCGGTCGTGGGGCCTGAACTCTGGGCCTGGGCACTGTCCCTCAGCTCTTCAGCTCAAGGCTAGCGCTCTACCACAGCGCCACTTCCGGCTTTTTTCTTTTTGCTTATGTGGTGCTGAGGAATCGAACCCAGGGCCTCGAGCATGCAAGGCAAGCGCTCTACCACTGAGCCACCTTCCCAGCCCAAGTTACTTAATTTTTGAGCCTCATGCTTCTCAACTGTAAAATAAGGGTAAGATTATCTCAAAGTACTATTTTAAGGACAAAACAGACACGTTACTTTCAGCAATATTGATGTTTAACTCAGTGCCTCCTGCTTTTTAGGTTGATGGGTGTTCTACCACTCAAACCACATCTCCAGAACTGCTTTTCACTGGTTATTTTACAGTCTAGTAAACTATCAGGCTGGTCATCAACTGTGATACTCCAGATCTCAGTCCCCTGAAATTATAGGATTATAGATATGAGCCTCAGGCGTCTGTTTTTCTTGTATTCCACCAATGTTAATTCTTGTTTTTTTTTGTTATTTTAAATATCTAAGATCCAATTTAATATTTTCATGATTTGCCTTGCAATAGACTATGAAAGCATATAAAGAAACGTTAGACAGTCTCTGTCCTCAAATAAGATTGTCTGTTGGCAATATGCATAGATGAAGCAATTAAAGAAAGATTAGTGTAAACCTAGGTGGGCTCTATGAATAACTTGGGGCTTGTTTGGGATAAGTGAATACACAGTGTGGTAAGAAAAGCTGATTTTTCTTTAACTGCAAAGAATGAGACAAGCAAAAGCCAAATCTATATATTGTAAGGGGGAAATTTAAGACAGTCACTTTAAATTTTAGAGCTTGAATGGGCCTTTGAAATCAGTCTAGTTCAGTAGTGTCCAGTCTACCTTTCCCCAACGCCCTTTCTATATAACTGAACTCAGGTCTCTCCAGTCCTAGTGGTTTTTGAATCACCACTTAAAGCCCTCAGAGACCACAGATATAAAAGGGAAGGGAAACCCAGGTAGATGGTTCCCCTAATTTATTTTGCTTTGCTCTTTGGATGAAAAATAAAAGTAGACTGAACCTCGGTATTATATTTTACTATTTCATAGGTCTAGCCAATCAAATCGTGAACTGTCAGGACAGTTTAGAGAAACAAGTATTAATTCAGTAGCCACAGAATCTGATAGGCCTTGTTTTTCACTATTAACAATCTAGAAAGCTACAACGTGCAAATTACCAATGACACCCACAAACCTTATCAACTCAACTGCAAACGTTAACATAATAATACTCTGCACTTTCCCCGTGCCTAGAAGCGAATTCTACTTTACATATATTATCTCACTATTTCACACACCAACCCTGAAGACATACTGGAGTGTTTTTTTTTTTTTCCTGTCTAGTTTCCTAGAAGGATCAAGTCCAGAATCGAATTTGCAATACAAGGTTTCCTTATCCTCTCGCTGCCTATTGAAATGGAGAATGTCCCATCTTTGAGAAGTGAATAAAAGACACAAAAACATCGCAGTGGGTAGGTCATCGTGTTAAATTTCAAACACCTGAAGTGTGGTAACAACAGCAAAAAGGGGGAAAAAAAGCAGATCCGAGAGCTGGTTCTTCCTTGGCTCCCGGGTCCGCAACCCGCCGCCCCTCTAGGAAAGGCGCCGGCACCACTGACCTCCCGCTTGCTTCCCTCCCGGAGGCTCGGAGAACCTGTCCGTTCCCTCCTAGGCACGTGCCCTGGTGCCGAGCAGCTCCCTCACCGTGAGACGCTAGACGAGGTGACTGGCGCTCCACACCCGCAGCCGGCTCCAAAGCGCCCGTCTCGCAACTGGGAAGAAAGCTCGGGTCGTACGGCAGGAAGCTAGTCAGCGCGCAGACGCCGCGGCCTCCAACCACCGACCAGCGGAGGGGCGCGACGCCTCCCCCGACCCGCTCACCGCGGCCGGGAGGTGGAGCGGGGCCCAAAGTCTCAGCGACGCGGTGACGAGTCCAGGGAGGTAGGTAACCGTAACTCTCAGCTCGCCACTCGTATAATTCCCCGCCGTAAAGGAAAGCTCCACCAGCCCTTGCCTGTCCTTTTCTCCCCCGCCCCCTGCAGCCCACAGGAATGGAACCGTCCCGCGGGGGGGATTGTGGGAGACGCACGCGCGAGAGGCGGAGTGGGGGGGGGGCCTGAAGGAGGCGGCGGCGGCGGCGGCGGCGGCCGTGGCGGCGGTTGGTAGCCGTGGGGGCGGGGAAGGGAGGGGGAGGCAAGAAGCGGAGGAGGTGGTGGCGGAGGAGGAGGAGGAGGAGGAGGCCTGGGCTCGCACCGCCGAAGGTACGCGTGAGGGCCTCCGCCACAGCGACCTGACAGGGATCGGGACCGAGTAGGGGACAGCACAAGGAGGCCGCCGCAGAGCGCTTACGGGCTGGCGGCCGAAGGTGGTGGTTGGAGGGAGCCGCGAGCGACCAGCCCAGATACAGTCGTACGCGTGCCGGCGGGCGTGCGCGCTCCGAGGCCGGAGTCGAGGGGGAGGAGGGACTGTGGGGAGAACGCAAGGAGGGAGGAGTGGGAGGCGGGGGGGGGGGGCACGAGGCGCCCTTCGCTCGCTCCCTCCCTTCTGAGGAGCTGCCGCCGCCGCTCTGCCGCCGCCGCCGCTCCCGCCGCCATTTTGGGTTTGCTTTGCGGAGCGGGAGACGATCCCGGTCTCGGTTGCGGACCCGCCTCCCCTCAGTTCCCCCCTCCCCTTTAGCCCTAGGCCTTTGCCTTCTGCTCTCCCACACCTCCGTCATTCGGCTTATCCGCCGGTCGCTTCCTGACAAGCGGGAGGGATCCGTTGTGGACCGGGGGAAGCGGAGGCGCCTGGCTGCCACCCCCTCTTCCCCACTTCCCTGCACTCATCGCTCTGGGCCTCGGCCTCTGACACGGTGAGTAGAGCGGTTTGGGCAGGCCTTTGGGCCTAAGTACTCTCTCTCTCTCTCTGCGACTCAGTCGTTGGTTTCCTGGGATCTACCTTCATCTCCCGGACCTGGACCTCCGGGAGACGCTGGTAAGGATGGGGGAGGGGAGAGCAGGGAAGGGGATCCTGCGCTGATCGGGAAGTCCCTTCAGGCGGGGGTGAAGGGGTATCCCTGACAGGCTGACTTGTCGTCTAGAGGGAGAGGGGCGGGAAAAGTAAGCGAGTGGAGGCGGAGTCGGCTGTGCCCCTGACAGGTTAGTTGTGTATGTAGTGGGCACGATTGGAGCATCTCTCACAATCCAGTTTGTGTCTGTTTAAAAGGACAAAAGTGGCTAGGGAGATGATCTTCAGAGAGTAGTTTACCAGTTGACACGCTGAACTGAGTGTAGAAACGACAGCGTGATCTCACTGTTTCAAGTTTAATAAATGTTATTGGTGAGTGAGTGTTTGTACATAAAAAGAGATGGTACTCGGTCTGAAGACATGGTCCTTTGGTGCTTGGAAGCAATGTTTTTGTGTGTATGCAAGACTGGAAAGTGTTCGGGAAGAGTTTGCCTGTATTTGTATTTGTGTGTACTGGAGTTTCCCTTATAAGTTAGCTCTTTTTAAAAATAAATGTTGGGTTGTGCCCTGCAGGTTGATATGCAAGTATTTTAGGGATTCAGAGTGTTTAATTACTTGATGGGAAGAAATAATGGCCTTCTGGACAATATAGCATATATTCATATAGTCAGGGTAGGGAGAGAAACTTGTCATAGCTAGTTATGATCTTAAGAATAGTTGTGCCTTTGAATAGTGAATTGTATAAATGTGAAGGCCCAGAGCATCTTTAAGAGAATAATTTCTCATAATCTCTATAATGAACAGGGACTTTATGACATCGGTTTATAGTAACTATTTATATTAATTAGTATGAGGTTTTTGTACTCAGAAGGCTCTTTTCTTTTTGATTCTGTGTGAAAACATAGACTTCCCCCCCCATTTTACAAAATAGGAAATTGAAACATAAAAAGGTAACTTTTTTAATGTCACAGGTTGTTAATAAAGTTGGAATTAGAACTCATATTTTGACTAATATAAAATAGTGTAGTAATCATATCATAGTGCCTTAAGAGTTCATTGTTGGCATATATGTGTATATTAAAAACACAAGGGCATATATGATTGATTGGATTATATTTGAGAGAGACCAAAGTGGCAAATATACCTATAGAATACAGGTTATTTTTATTACATGTGATCTATATGAAATGGGGTTTTATGACTGTATTGTTGTTTATCAAGGAAACACAGCATTTCTGACAATTTTGCATATATGTTTTGAGATAAGAAAGGTTTCTGTGAACTAACTTGTACCAGGGTAGTTGCATGCATGTTGACAGTTTTTTGTTTTTGATCCTGGAGGTTAAACTCAGGGCCTGCTAAGTAAGCACTCCTGAGCTACACTTGCACCTGGATAGCTTAACTTTACAAGGGGAAGGATACTCTTACATTATTCAACAAATTTTTATTGACTATCCACTCAAGAATTTGCCCCTGTCTTGGGATGAGAATAATCAAGATGTCATTAT
Source organism: Dipodomys merriami (assembly GCF_024711535.1). Lineage (NCBI taxonomy): Eukaryota > Metazoa > Chordata > Mammalia > Rodentia > Heteromyidae > Dipodomys > Dipodomys merriami. Next base: position 573,352 of record NW_027206229.1, on the reverse strand, counting down.
TGAAATAGCATAGGTGCATATGAAGGTAGTTGTCTTAACAGTCTTATTTATGTTAGGATGAATGAGTAGACAAGACATTGTGGAATTTAAACCAGAAAATATAAAAAAAAAAATCTATTCCATTTGGAGGAGACTTAGATCTTTTCAACCATTTTATATGGAAGAATACAAGAGTATTTAAGAATCTTAACAGAGTGGCCAGTTTGTGATGGAGTCTGCCTTCTTTGATATTTTCTTTTGGCATTTATGAGTGAACTGCTTTCAGGATCTGGGAATTATTGATAAATATGCCTCTAGATTTTGGAACTTCTTGGCTGGACTGAAGAAATTCTTAAAAGCTTTAATTTTGTAGTAAGGATTTATGAATAGAAGGGAAGAGTGCTTACACTAACTCAGCTGTACTATACAAAATAGAATGTTTCTTGAGCAAGCTTAGTTCTTTGTTTTTGGGGGGACGCCACTTAATTCTTCTGAGAATTCTGATAAAAGACCAATTAGAATATGAGCATAAGGACAATCATGAATTATGCATATAATATCAAGAATTCACAACTGTAATGAAATAAAGCCAGGTTGCATTGATCTTCAGAAGCTTATTTCTGCAATGTTAGTACATGATCCTGAGTTATGTTTGATAAGGAGGCATAATGTTGGACAAGAACCTATGGCTTTTTCATTGTCTTTTTTTTTTCGGTCAGTTGTGGGTCTTGAACTCTGGGCCTGGTTGCTGTCCCTCAGCTCTTCAGCTCAAGGCGAGCGCTCTATCACTTGAGCCACAGCACCACCTCTGGTTTTCAGGTGATTAATTGGAGATAACAGTTTCACAGACTTTCATATATGGGCTAGCTTTGAACCGCAATCCTCATATCTCAGCCTCCTGAGTAGCTAGAATTACAGGCGTGAGCCAGCGGTGCCTAACAGCTTTTTCATTATCTTTTCTCAAACTCTTAAAGTAAACTCATATTTTTTCGTATGTCCATTGTTACTAAAGTGGTTCAAAGGTATTTTTTTTGGTAGGGGTGAATTTGTATTACTTCTGGGTAAGGACATATTAAACATGAACATGTGAGCCAGGCACTGGTGGCTCATGCTATTATAAGCCTAGCTACTGAGGAGGCTGAGATCTGAGGATCATGGTTCCAAGGCAGCCCAGGCAGGAAAGTCTAAGAGACTCTTAGCTCCAATAAGCTACTCAGAAAAAGCTAGAAGTGGCACTATGATTCAAGTGGTAGAGTGCTAGCTTGAGCAAAAGCTCAGAGACAGTGCCTACACCCAGAGTTCAAGCCCTGGGACTGGCAAAAAATAAAAATGGAAAAATATATTAATATCCTCAGATGTTTTTCAGTAAGGGAAGTGTAGTTTGAAAAGGAGGCAAACGTTAATTTTATTCCTTACCTTGTTTTGGTCCAAATTTCTACAGTGACTTTATATAAAAGGTCTTAATATTATGTTGGGTTTTACATTTATTTATTTATTTATTTTGTTGGTCATGGAGCCTATACTCTGGGCCTGGGCACTGTCCCAGAGCTCTTCAGCTCAAGGCTAGCATTCTACCACTTGAGCCACAGCACTACTTCCAGCCTTTTCTACTTATGTGGTGCTGAGGAATCGAATCCAGGGCCTCATGCATGCAAGGCAAGCACTCTATCACCTTCCCAGCCTCTTTACATATATTTAGAAAACCCATCTAGAGGTAAAATTCAGGAAACATTTGACAGAACACCCATGACTTTACTATTGGAAGTTAACAGTACTATATTGTGTGTGTGCATGTGTGCACATATGGGTGTGCACATGTGCTGGTCCTGGGGCTTGAACTCTGGGCCTGGTGCTGTCCTTGAGCCTCTTCATGCTCAAGAGTAGAGCTCTACCACTTGAGCCACAGTGCTACTTCCAGCTGTTGTTGTTGGTAGTGGTGGTGGTCATAGGGTTGAACTCTGTCTGGGCCTAGGCACTGTCTCTTAAGCTCAAGGCGAGCACTCTACCACTTGAGCCACAGTTCCACTTCCAGTTTTGTGGTGGTTCATTGGAGATAAGAGTCTCACAGATTTTCCTGTCTGGTCTGGCTTTGAACTGTGATCCTCAAATCTCAGCCTCCTGAGTAGCTAGGATTACAGGCATGAGCCACCGGCGCCTGGCAACTTCCAGCTTTTTCTGGGTAGTTTATTGGAGACAAGAGTCTCACAGATGGACACTGGTGGCGGTAGTATGCTCACCTTGAGCTGAAGATCTGAGGGACAGCGCCCAATCCCAGAGTTCAAGCCCCACAACTGACCCAAAAAAAAAAAAAAAAGTCTCAGCCTCCTAACTAGCTAAGGTTACAGATATGAGCCACCAGTGCCCAGCTCAGTACTGTATTTTAAAAGCAAGAAATTGAGGACGGCATCTTATTTTGGTATTTTATTATTATTTTGGGGGGGGGGTCCAGTCATGGGGCCTGAACTCTGGGCCTGGGCACTGTCCCTCAGCTCTTCAGCTCAAGACTAGCGCTCTACCACTTAAACCACAGCGCCACTTCCGGCTTTTTTCTTTTTGTTTATGTGGTGCTGAGGAATCGAACCCAGGGCCTCATGTATGCAAGACAAGTGCTCTACCACTGAGCCACCTTCCCAGTCCCTTATTTTGGTATTTTAATAGTATAAGTTATTGCACTTAGTGAGATAATGGAGAAATCTTAGTGAAAAATACTTTGGGTCTGGGAATGTGACTTACTGGTAGAGTGCTTGTCTAGTATACATGAAGCCCTGGGTTTGATAAAAACCCGGTAGTGGTGCTGTGGCTTAAGTGGTAGAGTGCTAGCCTTGAGCCAAAAAAATTTTAGGAACAGTGCCCATGCCTTGAGTTCAAGCCGCCGGACTGGCAAAAAAAAAAAAAGGGAAGAAGAAAAAAACCTTTCTCTTTCTGTATTGGTTTGAACACTTTTGAAAATGTCATAGTCCAAGGAAGGGTACTGTCCTGAGTTCAAACCCCAGTATTGCTAAAAAAAAATTTTTTTTAGTGTTTAAACATATTGTGTATCAAGTACAGATTAACCTTCTAGTTGAGATCTTCCTGCCTCAGCATCCAAGTCCTAAGATTATAGGCATGTGTTATCATGCCTGTATCATATTTGCTATTATTTCAGTTATTGCTCTTCTAAAAAAGAGCGTTTATCAAAGTAAACTTCTCTAGTATATATTTTGTTTTGGAGTTAATATATTTAATTGTATTTTTTGTGTGTATGTGGTTCTGGGACTTGAACTCAGAGCATGGACACTGTCCTTGAGCCTTTAGGTTCAAGGCTAGAGTTCCACTTGGGCTTTTTTGGTGCGTGATTGGAGCTAAGAATCTCATGTACTTTTCTGCCTGGGCTGGCTTTTTGAACAGTGATCCTCAGACTCCTAAGCTGGAGATTACAGGTGTGAGCCACTGGTACCAGGTTTAATGCACTTTTGAAAGTGTATATAAATAACTTCCTTATGAGTAGCTAGGGTTAAAAGTGTGAAAGTGTTATATGTACAGCTTCCTTATGTGTGTGTATTAGGTTTTAGAATACTATTAACCTTATTTTTCTCACATATAAATTCTAATTTGGGTTCTGTTTTTTTTTTTTTTAACCTTCTTAGCAATCACACATTTTTTGTTTGTTTTTGCCAGTCCTGGGGCTTGAACTCAGAACTCAGCATGGGCACTGTCTCTGAGCTGCTTTTGCTCAAGGCTAGCATGCTACCACTTGAGCCACAGCACCACTTTTGGCCTTTTCTGTTTATGTAGTACTGAGGAATTGAACCCAGGGCTTCATGCATGCTAGATGAGCACTCTACCACTAAGCCACATTCCCAGCCCAATCACACCTTTCCCCCCCCCCCCCCAGTAATGAACAGAAATGTATTTACTGTGTGAACTTTGTTTAAATGAGAACTTTTTTTTTTTTTTTAAATGCTGGTTCTGGGGCTTGAACTCAGGGCCTGGATGTTGTCTCTGAACTTTTTAGTTTATCTTTCAGATAGAGTCTAATGATAACTTTACCTGGGACTTGAACTTCCAGCCTTTTACCTCTACCCTTAGTAGCTGGCATCACCTGTGTATGTGTGTGTGGTGTGTGTGTGTGTGTGTGAGAGAGAGAGAGAGAGAGAGACAGACAGACAGACAGACAGACAGACAGACAGACAGACAGACAGACAGACAGACAGACAGACCATGCCAGCTTGTTTTTGAGATGGGGTTTCAGTTACTTGATCTTATCCCCTGCCCCACCTCCACCCAGTGAGTAGCTGGGATGACTGGTATGTCTTTCTCTGTCTCCATTTGGAAATATTTTGAAGGTAGCGAAGGTGATAATTTGTTGATGAGTTGATTGTGAGTTCGGAGTAAATGAAGAGTTAAAAGATGTCTCTAGTTATTGCCTAGTAGGCAGTTGGATGCCTACTGAGATAAGGAATACTGTGGGAATAATACATTGAGGGGAGTATAGAAATTAAGAATTTGGCTTGGATATCCTGACATTTCTATTTAAAGGATGAGACATTGAATGGACAGTTGAGATACTATGCAGTTGGATTGAGATATACTAGGCAGTTGGATGTACTTAGTATCTTGAAGTTGGGGCAAATGAACATTTGAGAATTGATCAAGATAAAACTATTTAGAGTCGGGGCTGGGAAGGTGGCTCAGTGGTAGAGTGCTTGCCTTGCATGCATGAGGCCCTGGGTTCAATTCCTCAGCACCACATAAGCGGAAAAAGCTGGAAGTGGTGCTGTGGCTCAAGTGGTAGAGCACTAGCCTTGAGCTGAATTGCTGAGGGACAGTGCCCAGGCCCAGAGTTCAGGCACCATGACTGGCAAAAACAAAACAAAACAAAACTATTTAGAGTCTTGGCACTTGATGAAATTACTTGAAGACTAAGTGTAGACTGGGAACAATTGAAGTTCTTGGGCTGAATCATAGTATAGTCTTGGTGCTTCACCAAATTTTTATTTTTGGGGGGGGTCCAGTCGTGGGTCTGAACTCTGGGCCTGGGTGCTGTCCCTCAGCTCTTCAGCTCAAGGCTAACGCTCTACCACTTGAGCCACAGCACCACTTCCGGCTTTTTTCTTTTTGCTTATGTGGTGCTGGGGAATCGAACCTAGGGCCTCATGCATGCAAGGCAAGCGCTCTACCACTGAGTCACCTTCCCAGCCCTGATGCTTCACAATATTTACCAAGTAAGGGCTAAAAGAGATTTCTCTTCCCCCTTCCTTCCCCCTTTTCCACTTTCCTCCCTCCCTTTCTTCCTTCTTTCCTTCTCTCTTTCTCTTTTTTGTTGGTTAAGGGGTTTGAACTTAGGGCCTGAGTGCTGTCCCTGAACTCTTTTGCTCAAGACTAGAGCTCTACCACTTTGAGGCAGTGCTCTGCTTCGAGTTTTCATGGAGTCCCATGGACTTTCCTAACCAGGCTGGCTTTGAACTGCAGTCCTCAGATGTCAGCCTTCTGTGTAGCTAGGATTATGGGCATGAGCCACCTGCACCCAGCTCCTTCTCTCTTTCTTTCTCTCTTTTCCTCTTTCTTTGTTGTTGTTGTTGTTGTTTGCTCCCAAGCCTTAAACTCAGGATTGCTCATTCTTGCTGAGCTTACTTGTTCATATCTAGGGCTCTACCCCTTAAGCCACCCCTCCAGTCTGTCATTTTGCTGCTTAATTGGCAGAGTTTCACTGATTTTTCTGCCCAAATCTGGCTTTGAACCTGTAGCCTTCTGAGTAGCTAAGATTGCAGGCATGAGGCACTGGTGTCTAGTGAAAATCTTCCTGCAATTTTTTTTTTCCAGTCCTGGGGCTTGAACTCAGAACTCAGGGCATGGGCACTGTCCCTGAGCTGCTTTTGCTCAAGGCTAGCATGCTACCACTTGAGCCACAGCACCACTTCTGGCCTTTTCTGTTTATATGGTACTGAGGAATTGAACCCAGGACTTCATGTATGCTAGGCAAACACACTATCATTAAGCCACATTCACAGCCCTCTTTTGAAAATTTTAAAATTACTTTCTTTCCTGGGTAGAAAACCTAACAAGTATTAACTAGTTGAGATACAGACATACAAAATAATATAGATGATACTTTAAAAAATGACAAATCATCCAGGTACCAGTGATTACAGGCTCATACATATAATCTGAGCTACTCAGGAGGCTGATATCTAAGGATTGCTGTTTGAAGCCAGCCTGTGCAAGAAAATCCTAGAGACTATCTCCAGTTAACCACTAAAAAGCTAGAAGTGGAGCTGTGGCTCAAGTGTTAAGAGTACTAGTCTTGGGCAGAAATCCTTTTTTTTTGGGGGGGGGCAGAAATCCTAGAGACAGTACTGAGGCCTTGAGTTCAAGCTCCTGCACTGGCATATACACAGACACACACATGACAAAAATCAAATATATGGCACAAACTTTGTGTCTCAGTAGTTCACTAGTCAACTACCTATTTCATATGAAATTAAGAACTTGAGTGTCTGGGCTGGGAAGGTGGCTCAGTGGTAGAACGCTTGCCTTGCATGCATGAGGCCCTGGGTTCGATCCTCAGCACCACATAAGCAGAAAAAAAAAAGCCGGAAGTAGCGCTGTGACTCAAGTGGTAGAGCGCTAGCCTTGAGCTGAAGAGCTGAGGGACAGTGCCCAGGCCCGGAGTTCAGGCCCACGACTGGACCAAAAAAAAAGAACTTGAGTGTCTCTTTCTACTTGGTTACTCTGAAAAGATGGCTAAAGTTATTATTGCCTTCCTAGAATTCCACTGTTAAACACCACATGAAACAAAATACGAGTTATAAAATAATGAGATATCAAAAAATATGAAACTTTATTAACATAATAATCACTTATAAACAGCCTCATTTCTTAATCTACTTGTTCTTTTGGCATTTTCAGACTTTAAAGAACACAGTTTTCACCTGTATACCTATTGAGTCAACACATCTGATGTATAGAATACATGTCTAAGATTCAATTCTGATAAATGTTAGGGACTTAATATAGGTTAGCTTAATATACTACACATTTTAGCATATTTTCTCAGTGTAATGTGTTTTCAAGGTGCTAGGAAGAATAGAAATGAGAGACAATAAAGACATTCACAATATAAAAGCCATTTGTTGGTGATTAAAAAGCTCATCAGAAATAATTCTTTTTGGGGTTGGGGATTTAGCTCAATGGAAGAACACTTGCCTAGAAAGTGCATGGTCCTGAGTTCAGTCCTCAGCTCTGCAAAAAAAAAAAAAAAAAAAAAATTAAAAAATTAAAAAAGTATGTTTTTGGTACTGGGGTTTGAATCCAGGGCCTATGCTTGCAGTAGGCAGGTACTCTACCACTGAGCCATGCCTCCAGCCTTGTTTTGCTGGTCTACTATTTGAGCCATGCCTATGGTCTGGCTCTTTGCAGGCTAATTTTTTTTTTTTACATTTAAAAATTTTTATTATAATGGTGATGAAGAGGGGTTTTACAGTTATGTAAGTTAGGTAAAGAGTACATTTCTTTTTGAACAAAGTCACACTTTCCCTTGCTTTTTCCCAGTTTTTCCCTCCCATCCCCACACACAAGTTGTATAGTTCATTTTCAACATAGTGTCCAGTGAGTGCCATTGCTGCATCTGTTTACCCTTGCTGGTTATTTTTTTTTTGTCGGTCGTGGGGCTTGAACTCTGGGCCTGGGCGCTGTCCCTCAGCTCTTCAGCTCAAGGCGAGCGCTCTACCACTTGAGCTACAGCGCCACTTCCGGTTTTCTGGTGGTTTATTGGAGATAGGAGTCTCGCGGTCTTTCCTGCCCGGGCTGGCTTTGAACCGCGATCCTCAGATCTCAGCCTCCTGAGTAGCTAGGATTACAGGCGTGAGCCACCAGCGCCCGGCTCCTTGCTGGTTATTTTAAAGATGGAATTTCAGACTTTTCTACTTGGGCTTGTCTCAGACCTCATTATCAGCCTCTTGTGTAGCTAGGATTGCATTTATAAACCACTGGTTCTTGCTTTGCAAGTTAAATTTAAGATAAGGTCTTGCCTGAATGTGTACCTGGACTGCAATCCACCTATTTTTTGCTTCTCAGAGTTGTTGAGATGACAGGCATGTCATCATGGATATGGAGGCTTTCTACCTGGCCTGGCTCTGAACCTCTGTCCTAATCTCAGACTCCTACATAATTTAGGATGGCAGGTGTGTACCACAGCAGCAGCAGGAGTCTCACAAACTTATTTTCTGGCCTGGACCATACTGTGACTTCTAATTCTCAGCCTCTCAACTAGGTTGGATTACAGGTGTGAACCACTAACTTGGCTTATTAGATACAATCTTGAAAGAACATACTCTCTTTTTGAGTATACAACCTCATATTTGCCAATCCACCTCCATCATTAGGATAATGATGAGCCCATCTGTTGAACTGGCACTATGTGAAACAGGCTGGTAGTTTTGAACTATGTCAGTCCCAGAAAAAGTTAATTCAAGAACATTGAGGGAAAGCATTTCTTAGATATTAAAAAAAATTAGCTTGCATTATTTACACAAGGGAGATTTTATTGTTATAATTCTACATATTTACAATGTATTCCAGTCTCACTCTCCCTAGGGGATACATTTCTAGTAACAAAATATTTCCCAGTGTTATCCTTGTTGTCCAATAGAAGTCATCAGGGAATTTAGGACTTTTTTCATGGATGATTTCTTTTTCATCAAGTTATAGACCCATCATGTAAAGCATGCTGTGCACATTTGACCCAGTCTCAAGTAAATAGAAACCTTTGTACCCTTTCCCAGGTAGTTAGAATAACAGTACCAGAAATTTTGGAATAGTTTAGAAGCAACCTACTTCAGTAAAACTGAAGTTGTTTTGTTTTTAAAATTGTATTGTCTTTAAGTAGTTGTACAAAGTGGTTTCAGTTCAGTAAAACTAAAATTGTTTAGATGTATTTGATATACAAGGGAAGCAGAGATAAGAGCATTGCTGTTCTATGCCAGCCTGGACAAAAAGAAAAACTCTTACCTTGAAAAACAAGCAAGCATGGATGCCAGTGGCTCACCCCTATAGTTCTCAGAAGGCTACAGCGCCACTTCTCGTTTTCTGGTTGTTTATTGGAGATAAGAGTTTCATGGACTTTCCTGCCCGGGCTGGCTTTGAACCATGATCCTCAAATCTCAGCCTCTTGAGTAGCTAGGATTACAGGTGTGAGCCACCGGCGCCAGGCTTATAATTTTATTCTTTATGGTTTAATACTCCATTCTGTATATGTACCACATTTTCTTCATGCATTCATAATTGATTCCATATTTTGACTATTATGAGTAGTTCTGCTCTTTACATGGGTGTGCAAGAATCTCAGCCACATGTGTTGACTTAGATTCCTTCAGATGTATCAGAATGGAGTTCATGTGTGGTATAGCAGAATCATATAATAATACATGTGTGAGAGTGTGAAGTCCACATTACTACTGGGGCTTGAACTCAGGGCTTCATATACTCTGCTCTCTTTTTTTCTGGTCATAGCTGATGTTCTATCATTTGAGTCATACCTCCAGTCTGACATTTTGTTCATTAATTGGATATAGTCTCTTAGACTTTTCTGTCTAGGCTAGCTTTAAACCAAGATCCTCAGATATCAGCCTCCTGAGTAGGTGGATTACAGATGTGAGCTACTGTTACCCAGTCAATGTGATTTGTATTTCCTTCCTTTCTAGAATGCTGAGCATTTCATTATGTATTTCTTAGCTCTTTGTATTTCTCTTGAAAAATGTCTGTTCAGTTCATTTGCCTTTATTTTGTTTTAGTGCTGGTCCTAGGTTTTTAACTCAGGGCCTAGGCATTGTCCCTGAGCTTTTGTGCTCAAGGCTACCACTTCTACTGTTTGAACCACAGCTCCACTTTCAGATATTTGGTATTTAGTTGGAGATAGAGTCTCCTGTGAGGTGCTATTGCCTGAGGCTGACACCTGTAGTCCTAGCTACTCAGGAGACTGAGATCTGAGGATCGTGGTGCAAAGCCAGCTTGAGCAGGAAAGTCCTTGAGACGCTTGTCTCCAGTTAACCACCAGAAAACCGGAAGTGGGCTGTGGCTCAAGTGGTGGAGTACTCCTCTTGATCTGAAGAGCTAAGGGACAGTGCCCAAGCCAAGAGTTCAAGCCACAAGACCACCACCAACAACAACAATAAAAAGCCCCACAGACTTTCATTCTGTGATTTTCAGTTTTAGAACTCAAATTCTCAGAGCTGATTCCTCAGATTCTGAATAGGTAGAGCCATCAGTGCCCAGCTTAATTTACTTTTTTATTAATCGGAGTATTCTCTTGGTGTTTTATTTTTCAAGCCCTTTATGTTTTCTGGATAATAATCTTTTATCTAATGACTAGCTGGCAAAGATTCTCTGCCATTCTTCAGATTCTGGAGATTATGTCCTTTTTTGTATGGAAGCTTTTTAATTTGATGCAATCCCATTTTTCAGTTGTTGTTCTATTTTCAGAGTAATTTAGGTTCTGTTCAGAAAAACATTACTTATACCTTTAAGCATTTTGAGGGGAGAGTGATTCAGTTATGGGATTTGAACTTAGGACCTGGGCACTGTCCCTGAGCTTTTTTGCTTAAGGCTAGCATTTTACCATTTGAGCCACAGCACCACTTCTGGTTTTCTGGTTGTTAATTGGAGATAAGAGTCTCATGGCTCTGCCTGGGCTGGCTTTGAACCGCAGTTTTCAGATCTCAGTCTCCTGAGTAGTTAGGATTACAAGCGTGAACCACCAGTGCCTATTTTAAGCAGGTTGTTGTTGTTTTGTAATTTCTTCTAATAGTTTCTGGTTTCAAATTAAGATTTTTTTTTTCATTTGGAATTGAATTTTGTACTGGTGGGATAAAGTGGTCTGGTTTCAGTCTTCTACATGAGGCTATTAGTTTTCCCAATACCATCTGTGGAAGATACTATCTTTTCTTTTTGTCACCTGTAAAAATCAAATGTTTCTAGCAGTGTGAGCTTATTTCTAGATCTTCCATTCCATTGATCTGTGTTTGTTTTTGTGCCAGTATCAGGCCTTTTTTTGTTGTTGTTTTTTCAACTAGTTCTATAGTATTATTTGAAGTCAGGAATGATATCTCTAGTATTGTTCTTTTTGCTCAGGCTTGCTTTGGCTATTTGAGGTCATTTGTACTTGAATTTTAGGATTTATTTTTCTGTTTCTGTGAAGAATGACATTGGAAATTTTTTTTTGCATTCTACCTGTAGAAGCTTTTGGTATTATAGCCATTATTCAACTGACCCACAAGCATGGGGAGATCTTTCCATCTTCTTATGTCTTCACTTTCTTTCTTTAGTGCTGTATAGTTTTCATTGTGGTGGTCTTTCACCTCCATCATTAGGTTAAATTCCTAGTTTAAAAAAAAAATTATTTCGAGATTATTGTTAGTGGGATTGTTTCTCTTGTTTCCTTGTTTTTCTTGTGTGTGTGTGTGTGCGCGCGCGCGCGTGTGTGTGCACGCACACTTGTTTTTGAGGCTTTAGAGCCTTACTCTTTTGCTCAGCTTTCTTGCTAATGCAGGCACTCTACCACTTGAGTCTAGCATTTTACCAGTTAAATGGAGATGGAGTCTCTCAGACTAGATTTTTGTTGTTGTTGGTGGTGGTCATGGGGCCTGAACTCTGGGCCTAGGCATTGTCCCTCAGCTCTTCAGCTCAAGGCAAGCGCTCTACCACTTGAGCCATAGTACCATTTCCAGCTTTTTCTGCTTTTGTGGTGCTAAGGAATTGAACCTAAGCCCTCATTCATGCAAGGCAAACACTCTACCACTGAGCCACCTTCCCAGCCCCCTAGATTGGTTTGGAACGGCTATCTTACAGGTCTCATCCTTCGAGGTAGCTAGGGTTAAGGTATAAGCTACCAGAGCCCAACTCCTGATTTCTTTCTTAGTCTGTACATTGCTGGTATATTGAAAAGTTATTGGGTTTCTTTTGTTCTTGTTGTGCCAGTACTGGGACTCCATTATCAGGGACTAGGCACTAGTCCTGAGCTTTTTTGTCTAATGTTAGTATGCTACCACTTGAGCCACACTCCTCTTTTTTTGGTCGGTCATGGGGCTTGAACTCTGGGCTTGGGCACTGTCCTCAGCTCTTCAGCTCAAGGCGAGCACTCTACTGCTTGAACCACAGTGCCACTTCCAGTTTTCTGGTGGTTTATTGGAGATAAGAGTCTCACGGACTTTCCTTGCCCAGGCTGGCTTTGAACCCTGATCCTCAGATCTCAGCTTCCTCAGTAGCTAGGATTACAGGCGTGAGCCACCAGTGCCCGGCTAAGCCACACTTCTTTATTTTTTTTGGTCAGTCATGGGGCCTGAACTTGGGGCCTGGGCACTACCCCTCAGTTCTTCAGCTCAAGGCTAGTGCTCTACCACTTGAGCCAGACTACCACTTCTGGCTTTTTCTGCTTATGTGGTGCTGAGGAATTGAACCCAGGGCCTCATGCATGCAAGACAAGCACTCTACTACTGAGCCCAGCCCCAACTTCTTGATTTAGTTAATTGGAGTTGAATCTCAGACTTTCTTGCACAGGCTGGCTTCGAACCATGATCCTCTAATCTCATCCTCCTGAATAGCTAGGATTATAAGCACGAGCCACTGGTACTCAGCAGCTATTTTTGTTTGTTTGTTTTGGTTTTGGTTTTTTGCTGTTCTTGGGCTTGTACTCTGGGCCTGGATCCTGATTTGGGCTTCTTTTGCTTAAGGCTAGTGCTCTACCACTTGAGCCACAGTGTCACTTCCACTCCTGGCTTTTTCTGTGATTAATTAGATGGAGATAAGAGTCTTGCCTGTGCTGGCTTTGAACTGTGATTCTCAGATCTCAGCCTCCTGAGTAGCTAGGATTTCAGGAATGAGCCACCAGCACCAAGAAACTTATTTTTTCTACCAGTCCTGGGGCTCGAGCTCAGGGCCAGGGCTTCTTTGCTCAAGGCTAGCACTCTACCACTTGAGCCACTTTTGACTTTTTCTGTTTATGTGCTACTAAGGAATTGAACTGAGGGCTTCCTGAATGCTAGGTAAGCAGTTTACCACTAAATTACAATCTCAGCCCAGCTATTGTTTTTTTAATGTTAATATTTATTTAATTATTTTTTGGTTGGTTGTGAGGCTTGAACTCAGCGCCTCAGCTTTTCAGCTCAAGGCCAGCACTCTACCATTTGAGCTACAGCACCACTTCCGGCTTTTTAAAATTTATGTGGTGCTGAGGAATCGAACCCAGGGCCTCATGCATGTAAGGCAAGCACTCTACCACTGTGCCATCTTCCCAGCCCCTTAATATTTATTTTTAAATTTATACTTTTTTGTTGGTTGTGGGGCTTGAACTCTGTCACTCAGCTCTTCAGCTCAAGGCTAGCATTCTACCACTTAAGCCACAGTGCCACTTCTGGTTTTCTCACCAGAAAACCAGAAGATAAGGAGATAAGGGTCTCACGGACTTTCCTGTCCAGGCTGGCTTTAACCTGTGATCTTCAGATCTCAGCCTCCTGAGTAGCTAGGACCATAGGTGTGAACCACTGGTGCCCAACATAGATCTGAGAATTTTTTTTTGATGTACTCTTTAGGATTCTTTGAGTACAGGATATCATCTGCAAATATACATAGTTTAATTTTCCTTTATTTCCTTTGTCTTGCTTTATTGCTCTGGCTAAGAATCTTAGCATTACATTGATTAAGAGGGAAATGATGACCATGTACTAGAGGCTCATGCCTGTAATCTTAGCTGTTCAGGAGGCTGAGATCTTTGGATTGCAGTTCAAAGCCAGCCTGGGAAGGAAAGTCCACAAGACCCTGATCTCCAATTAACTACCAAAAAGCTGGACATAGAGCTGTCACTTGAGTGGCAGAGTACTAGCCTTGACCAACAAAGCTCAGAGACAGTGCACAGGCCCTGATCAAAAGGGGCGGGGGGGGGGGCAGAGGAGGAGAAAGGGAGAAAGAAGAAGAGAATGGAATTTTATCACTATATTGACTAAAAGTGGAAAGAGTAGCCACTCTTGTTTGTTTAGACTTTAGAAGAGATAGTTTCTTCCTACTTAGGAAGATACTTGCTGTAGGTTTGTCATTTATAGTCTTTACATGTTGAGGTATGTTTCTTCTACTCCTACCTTCTTTAGAGGATGTTGAATTTTATCAAAGGCTTTTCCTGCATCTGTTGAGGTGATTTGCAATTTTTGTCCTTAATTCTTTTATGTGCTACATTATGTTAACTGATTTGTGTATGTTGAATCAATCATTCTTACATCCCAGTAATGAAATCAACTTAATCATGGTGTATTACCTTTTTATTGTTCATCAGATATTTATGGAATATTTTTTATATTCTGGGTATGTTGTGATGATACAGCATTGGACAAGGCAACAGGATTTTTATTCTCATGGAAGGAATGGTTTAGTGGAAAATACAGATATTAAAGATATAATTTACTAGTGTAATAAGTGTTAAGAGATTTCAAGTACGGATATGAGCACAGAGAGATCTATTCTAGTGTATGGGTTAGGAAATGTTTCCTTGAAGGAGGGGCCTTAAACTGAGTGGAAAAAAGGAATAGAAGTTTTCCAGTAAGGGTAGAAGAAAGTTCCAAAGTGAGAACTAGGTTCTAAGGGAGAGAAGACACATATTTGGGAACTGAAAAGTACTTAGAACACTTGTATCATGCCTGTTGTTTGGTTGTCATTTGCCTCTGCTCTACTCACAGCATAGAGGGAAATGGTGTGACAAGTTACAAGTTGGACATGTTAAAACAAAAAATAAGTACCGATGATGTCTGATGAAATAGTATTGTAAAATTTTTCATGAATACATTGAATTCTGACAGTTCCTATTTCCATGATAGTAATGAGAGAGAAAAAACATTGTCCAAAATTAATCTTGTAGACATGGAATCTCAGCCTGTGCATTTGTCTCCAGTGTATTAACATTTGTACCATAATGCAGGACATTAAATTAGAAGTTGTGATCAGAATTGGTGACTTTTATATCGGACAATAAGAAAACATCTAAAAGTTTTAAGTATGAAATTATAGATTTTTATTTATTTACTTATTTGTTTGTTTTTGTGCCTGTCCTGAGGCTTGAACCCAGGGCCTAGGGGCTCCCTAAGCTATTGTGCCTAAGGCTAGTGCTCTACCATTTGAGCTACAGATCCACTTCCAGCTTTTTTGCTGTTTAATTGGAGATAGGAATCATAGACTTTACTGCCTGGGCTGTCTTTGAACCACCATGATTCTTAGAGCTCAGTCTTCTGAGTAGCTAGGATTACAGATAGGCCTCACCTGTGCCCAGCTCAGATTGTTATTTAAAATACCTTTTAGACTCCACACTGGTGGCTTACTTGTAATCATAGCTACTCAGTAGATTGAGATCTGAAGACCAAGGTTTATAGCCAGCCTGGCTAGACAACTCATAAACTCTTTATCTTCGATTAGCCAGCAAAACACCAGAAGTTTTGTAGCTCAAGAGGTAAGTGTCAGCCTTAGTGAAAAAGCCAAAAGAGAGTGCAAGGCCCTGAGTTTAAGCCCCAGTACCATCAGAGGCAGGTATAGATACAACACACACAGACATGCATGTGCATACACACGCAGAATTTTTCTGGTTGGAACTTGAACTGGAGAAAAGGTGCTGTATGAGGAAGTTAGAGGTCTATTGCTTTCATCTGGCTAAGTATTTTTTTGTTTTGAGTGGGCAGTTTAGTGGCTGTGAAATTGGAAAGAAGTGGGTATAATCACAAATTATGTACTCGCAAGTTTTGGTATAAGTGGATGATGGTTGGAAATAAGGGAATTAGGAGAGACAGGCTGATTGCCAGGTTTCTAAGTTGAGCAACTGATGGCACTGAATATTGGAGGAGAGATAGACTTTGTCAAGGTATTGGAGTGATATATTGTCTGGAGCTTAAAAAAATTGTAAGTTACTATGTAAAGGTGGCTGACACCTCCAGTCCCAGCTACTCAGGAGGCTGAGATCTAAGGATCCTGGTTTGAAGCCAGCCCATGCAGAAAAATCCATGAGTCTCTTACTTCCAGTTAACAAATATCTGGAAGCAGAGATGTAGAATGCTAGTGTACAGAGTTGGAGGTATGGCTCATTTGGTAGAGTGCCAGCCAGTGAGTGAAAGCATCAGATACCAAGTTTTAGTCCTTGTCTTGAATCTTTAAAAAAAAAAGGAAGAAGTGCTAGCATTAGCTCAAAAGCTCAGGGACAGTGCCCTAGCCCTGAGTTCAAGCCCCACAACAGCACCAAAAAAGAAAAAAAAATCCTAAGTTATGCAACTGTGATTTATTACCCAAGGATATGATTCAGAGTAGGAGAAGATGGATCCCCAAGGAGTTCTAACATTTAGAGGGCTGGCAGACCAAATCAGAAAATTATATAAAACTGAGTGAAGCTGGACACCAGTGGCCCACTCCTATAATCTTAGCTACTCAAAAGGATGAAAACTGAAGATCAACATTCAAAGCCAACTCAAGCAGTAAAGTCCATGAGACTTTTTTTTTTTTTTTTTTGCCAGTCCTGGGACTTGAACTTAGAGCATGGGCACTGTCCCTGAGCTTCTTTTGTTCAGTCCTGGCATTCTGCCACTTGAGCCACAGTACCACTTCTGGCTTTTCCTGTTTTATCTAGTACTGAGGAATTGAACCCAGAGCTTCATTCATGCTAGGGAAGCACTCTACTGCTAAGCCACATTCCCAGACCCCCATGAGGCTTTTATCTCCAATAAACTACCAAAAATCCCGAAGTAGAACTCTGCCTCAAGTGGCAGAGTGCTAGTCTTGAGCAAAAGAAGCTCAGGGACAGGGCTCAGGACTGGCACCAAAAAACAAAACAAGCAAAAAACAAAAACCACACAATAACAAACCTGAAGGAAGCCAGAAAATGACAGGTAATTAAATTTTACTCTCATGGAAGTTTTATTTATCATGGAACAATTTGTGGCTTATCTTCATTTTCTTTTCTTTAGTAGTACTGAAGTTAGAACTCAGGGCATTGTGCTTGCTTGGTCGTTGCTCTATCACTTGAGTCCTTTTGCTTTTATTTGTGGATAGGATCTCACATTTTTTGCCCTGGCGTATACTTGGACCACAGTTATGTCTCCATAGTAGCTATGACCATGAGTATATGCTATTTTGTTATCATTCCCGACTTGTCAGTTAAGATGCAATTCTTCACCTTTTGCCTGGGGGCTAGCTTTTTAACAGCAATTTTCCCAGTATCTGGAAATACAGGTATAGTATAGTTCATTGTACCTGGCCTTTTCCCCTCCCTCCCTCCCTCCCTGCCTTCTTTCTCCTTTCCTCTTTTTCTTTCTTTCCCCTTCCCTTCCCTCACCTCCTCTCCCCTCCCCTCCCTAATCAATCCCAGGGCCTTGTACATGCTAGGCAAGCACCACCACAGAACAAAATCTCACGTTTTCTTTTAGTTTTATCTTGTTTCAATTGACATAATATTGAGATATTTATAGCATAAAGTTTACTATGTATATAGTGATCAAATTAACTTTTTTTTTTCTTTTGTCAGATGTGGGGCTTGAACTCTGGGCCCCAGCACTGTCCCTGAGCTCTTCAGCTCCAGGCTAGCACTACCACTTGAGCCACAGTGACACTTCTGGTTTTCTGGTGGTTAATTGGAGATAAGAGTCTCACGGACTTTACTTGCCTGGTCTGGCTTTGAATCGTGATCCTCAGATCTCAGCCTCCTGAGTAGCTAGGATTACAAGTGTGAGCCACTGGTGCCTGGCTGCTATTTTATGTATGTACTCACTGGGTGAGTGAGTGGCTCACCGCTATTATTCTAGTTTTCAGGAGGCTGAGATCTGAGGATTAAGATTTGAGTTGGCAAGCAAAGTCTTGAATGATTCTTTTTTTTTTTTTTTTTTTGGTCGGTCGTGGGGCTTGAACTCTGGGCCTGGGCGCTGTCCCTCAGCTCTTCAGCTCAAGGCAAGCGCTCTACCACTTGAGCTACAGCGTCACTTCCAGTCTTGAATGATTCTTATCCCCACTTTACCAGCAGAAAATCAGAACTAGGCCAGGCGCTGTGGCTCACACCTGTAATCCTAGCTGCTCAGGAGGCTGAGATCTGAGCATCACGGTTCAAAGCCAGCCCGGGCAGGAAATTCCGTGAGACTCTTACCTCCAATAAACCACTCAGAAAACTGGAGGTGATGCAGTGGAAGTGGTCAGAACTGGGGTCATGGCTCAAGTGGTTTAGTGTGAACCATGGGTGGAAAAAGCAGACTTTGAACTCAATATGAGGTGCTGTCCCCTGAGGGTTTTTTTGCTCAAGGATAGTGTGCTCTACTACTTGAGTAACAGTGCCACTTCCAGTTTTTTTTGTTAATTGGATTTGAGAGTCCCACAGACTTTCCTGCCTAGGCTGTCTTCAAACCACGGTCCTCAGATCTTAGCCTCCTGAGTAGCTAGGATTATAGGTGGGAGCCATCAGTACCTGCTAAATGTATCTTCCTCTCCCCTTCTCCTCCCCCCCCCACTAGTGCATTTTAAAGGAAATTTATATTTTGGTGAAATTAAGTTTTACCAAATTTTTTATGTTAATCATGTTTCTGGTATAAAAGTCTATGTAACTCAAGGTTAGAAAGACTTTTTCCTCCATTTTCTTCTAGTATTTTTCTAGTTTTCACTCTTAAAGTTAGGTCTTTGGCCCTCTTTGTGTATGATCTGAGTTCCTTTGATTTTTTTTTTTTTTTTTGCTTTTTCAGACAAATATCCAGATAAATATCAAAAAATTACTTTAACTCCAAACTGCATTAAATCTAAATTGTCATTTTTCTTTTCCATGGCTCTGACCTTAGTACTATGCATATGCTATGCAAGTAGTCTACCATTGAGCTAGAACAGTTCCAAGTTCTTTCGTTGGCTAGCTTTACAGTCTTAGAGACAAATCACTATTTAGTCAGCTCTAATCAAGTTTAGACCTAATCAGCACTTTTTGCTCATTTTATAGATGAGCAAACAAGCGTTTCCATTTAACAAAATGAGAATAGCAATCAGCCTAATTTGATAATTTCGAAATGAAATAGTACATAATACTAGGTATTGACACTTAGTAGGCCTAAGATAAATATTAATGGAATTTAAAAAAATATTCTGAGATGCTCAACTACTCTGTTATTTTGACTTCTTTGGATATGTTTGGTAACATTTAATAAATGTAGTAATTGTCATTTGTTGTCAGATTTTAAATTTTTTTTTTTTCTGTCATGGAACATGAACTCAGGGCGTGGGCACTGTCCCTAAGCTCTTTTTGCTCAAGGCTAGCACTCTACCACTTTGAGCCACAGCAACACTTAGGGTTTTTAAGTGGTTAATTGGAAATAAGAGTCTCGTGGGCTTTCCTCTTCTGGGTTGGGCTGACTTAAAAACATAATGTTAAGATCTCAGCCTCCTGAGTAGCTAGGATTACAGGCTTGAGCAACCAGAGCTTTGTTGGTGGTGGTGGTAGTGGTCGTGGTGGGGCTTGAACTCGGGGCCTGGAGCTGTCCTTCAGCCTCTTTGTGCTTAAGGCTAGAGCCACAGGGTCACTTCCGGTTTGTTGTTGGTTTTTGCTGGTCCTGTGGCCTGAACTCTGAGCCTGGGCACTGTCCCTCATCTCTTCAGCTCAAAGGTAACACTACCACTTGAGCCATAGCGCCATTTCCAGCTTTTTCTGCTTATGTGGTGCTCAGGAATAGAACCCAGGGCCTCATGCATACAAGGCAAGCACTCTACCCCTGATCCACCTTCCCAGCCCCCAGTTATTTTTGAGAGGTTAATTAGGGATGAGTTTCATGGGGACTTTACTGCCTTGGCTGGCTTCACTTTACTGCCTTGGCTGGCTTCACATCTCGATCCTCAGATCTCAGCCTCCTGAGTAGCTAGGATTATAGGCTTGAGCCCATACCCAGCTCTTTTTTTTTTTTTTTTTTTTAAACTTAGTACAGGGATTTTTGAACTTAGACTCTGGGCCTTGTGCTTCAAGTTAGTGATTCAAGTCTGAGCCAGACTTTCCACTCTTCTTTTTCACTGGCTATTTTTGAAATAAGGTCTGGCTTAACCTTTCACCCACCCTTCCCTGTGCAGACAACTCCTACGACTTTTTTTTTTTTTTTGGTCAGTCATGGGGCCTGAACTCTGGGCCCAGGCGCTGTCCCTCAGCTCAAGGCTAGAGCTCTACCACTTGAGCCATAGTCCCACTTCTGGCTTTTTCTCTTATGTGGTGCTGGGGAATCGAATTCAGGGCCTCATGCATGCAAGGCAAGCACTCTACCATTGAGCCAACTTCCCAGCCCCTCCTAGGACTCTGACCCACCTATTTTACACTTACTGTCATACAGGCAGATGCCACACTCTCAGCTTTTCCCACTGAGAATTGAGTCTGCATGATTTTTCTGCTTGGGCTAGCTGGAGGGTAAGCTCCATCTTACCCTTCCAAGTAGGTAGTGAGGATTACATCAAGTTTTAAACTTTTGTTTCAACAAGTTTCTTTAGTATGTTGAAACATTAAAAATATACTTGTATACCTAGATAAAAATAGCAAAATAATTCATGAATAGAGGCTTATGAAGTAGTAAGAAATAATGACTGCATATATTTTGAAGACACAACTGAGATTTTGTTGACAAACTACATGTGTATAGCATGAGAGGAAGGGGTCAAGGATAATTACAGGTTATTAGAAAAAAATATGTTATAACTTAGATCTTTTTAAAGTCTAATCAGATCATTTCACTTCTCAAAACTTGCTGGCTTTTGTACCTTAAAGCCAAATTTCTTACAAGATTAAGCGTCTGTGCAAAAATTACTACATGCCCTTTTACCTCTTTTCCTATCAGTCTTCTTACTCAGATTCAAAGGTAAACAAAGGTCTTCTTTCTGTTTCTTCTTTTGTACTGGACCTGGGGCTTGATCTCAGGGCCTGGGCATTGTCTCTCAGCTTTTGTACTCAAGGCTAACACTCTACATTTAAATCACACCTCTACTTCTGGCTTTTTTTTTTTTTTTTGTCAGTCATAGGGCTTGAACTCAGGGCCTTGGGCACTGCCCTTGAGCTCTTTTTTTGCTCAAGGCTAGGGCTCTATCACTTTGGAGCCACAGTGCCACTCACTTCTGGTTTTCTGGTGGTTAATTGGAGATGAGACTTTCCTGTCAGGGCTAGCTTTGAATCAGTATCCTCAGATCTCAGCCTCCTGAGTGGCTAGGATTACAATCATGAGCCACTAGTGCCTGGTCATCACAGCCTTTTAACAGCTTTTTTTTGAGTTCTACATTCTTAGTATAGCCCAAGAATGTCTTTTGCAAGTTTTTCTCATTTATTTTTCCATTTTCATCTCATGTTGTTACTCCCCAGAGTAGTTAAATCTGTTCATCTTAGGGACTTTTTGCACATACTGTTACTCTGTTTTACCCCACATTTTGTCTGTCTTTTCTATGAAATGCTTCCAAAAGAGGGGGGGGAGAGAGAGAGAGAGAGAGAGAGAGAGAGAGAGAGAGAGAGAGAGAGAGAGAGAGAGAGAGAGAGAGAGAGAGTGAGTACTGGGGCTTGAACTTGGAGCCTGGGCACTGTCCTGTAGATTTTTTTGCTTGAGGCTGATGCTCTCCCACTGGAGCCACATCTCCACTTCTGGCTTTTTGCTGGTTAATTGGAGATAAGAACTTCATGGACTTTCTGTCCCAGAATAGCTTTGAACTCTGCCATTCATAGATCTCAGCCTTATGAGTAGACATGTGCCACTGGAACCCGGCTTTCATTAGCTCTATCCTTAACTCCCCTTTGTTGCTTTGATATACTACCTGATGGTGATGTCTCTGTTATTTACATCTGTTGTAATTTACAATTATTTATATTAGTAGGTTACCTTCATCCTCCTCTAAAATTTAAAGTTCAAGAGAACTGTATCTGTATGACTTACATCTAAGAGTATCACAATTCTCAAGGTATATTTTGAAGCTCTCAGAAAATACTTGTTGAATTAATGAAGGGATACTTTAAGGAGTAATGAATCCATAAAGTTGATTATCAGATGGTTAGAGGTAGTAAAAAAAAAAAAAACAATAGAATACAGCAGAAAGAAGTAAGATCCGTCTGAAGTGGTCTTTTTTAAGGAAGTATATTTAGTAATTAAGAGGAGCCAGGGAGAGTTTTCTATGCCTTTTATTGGCCATCAGCGTATTTGTTCACCTGTAACAAGGGAATAATACCTACCTACCTTATAAGTTTTAAATGTAAATGAGATATGTAAAACATTAAGCATAGAGCTTTGCACATAATAAAAATTAGGTTTATGGGGCTGGGAAGGTGTCTCAGTGGTAGCACGCTTGCCTTGCATGCATGAGGCCCTGGGTTCCATTACTCAGTACCATATAAGCAAAAAGAAAAAAGCCAGAAGTGGCGCTGTGGCTCAAGTGATAGAGCGCTAGTCTTGAACTGAAGATCTGAGGGACAACTCCCAGGCCCAGAGTTTAGGCCCCACGACTGGACCCCCCCCCAAAAAAAAAAATTAGGTTTGTATTTGGAACTTTTTTTTTTCTTTTGTTGGTTCTGGGGCTTGAACTCTGAATCTGGGCACTGTCCTAAAAGTTAGCATTCTACCATTTACGCCACAGCGCCACTTCCAGCTTTTTCTGAGTGTTTATTGGAGGTGAGAGTCTCATGGACTTTCCTGCCAGGGCTGGGTTAGACAGTGATCCTCAAGATCTCAGCCTCCTGATTAGTATTACAGGTGTAAGCCACTGACACTCAGCCCTTTTATTTCTTTTACTAATGCTAAGGTCTGTGTTAAGACTAACCTGTAGTACTTACATTTATTGAGATTGTTTTCTAGTAGTTTGCATTCAAATTTAAAAAGTACTCTTTGAGGCAGTGGCAGATAAACTCATGCCTGTAATCTGAACTTGAAATTCAAGAGGCTAAAATTCAGAGGATCATGATGCTAAGCCAGCCCATAAAAGTCTGTGGAACTCCATCTCCAGAATAACCAGTAAAAGGCATACTGGAAGCACAGGTCAGGTGGTAGAGCACCTGTGAAAGAAGCAAGCCAGCCAACCAGCAAGCAAGCCTAGCCCTGAGTTTAATCCCTGTACCGGTAGGAAAAAAAAACCACTTGTGAAACGTGTACAAAATTTGTATATATGTGAAATAGAAATGCTTAAATTTCGTATGTGGAACTTTCTTATTATGATTTTCATTTTACTGCCTAAATGGATATACAGAATAAGCCCATAGGCAATCTGTCAGTTTTCCTCCTTGATCAATGTAGGAAAACAGATATTTTGTTTATACACATTTTTCTAGAGGGGTGATCATTGTTTTCAAATTAATCTCTTGTTTATTGATATCCTATTATTTAATAATACATGCCACTTAGTTTCAAGTTTAATTCAACAAACATTTAGGATGATTATCTGCTATGTGGCAGATACTTTTCTAAGGGTGCTAGGATACAACAGCAAACTAAACAAATGTTTGTTTCCTGGTGGGGTTTAAATTTGGATAGAAAGATAGAGACAAAAATACATTGTATACCAAGTAGAAAGAAGAACCTTTGGAGTAATTAAACAATAGGTGATGTGATGGACTTTTTCTATTTTATACACAATTGTCATGAATGTCTCTTCTGTAAGGTTACATTAATGCATAGACATGAACACAAACAGAATACTTACTGTAGAAAATTCAAAGGAACTGAGTTGTATTTGAGAAACAGACAGATGACCACTGTTCTCTCTCCTTGGAGATTGACTGGGCATGGAAACAAGGTAGAGAGATTTAGGGTAGATTAAATAATATTTCTACATTAATAGCTTTTTTGTTTTTATCAGTCTTGGGGCTTGAACTCAGGGTCTAGGTATTGTCCTGAGGTTTGCACTCAAGGCTCTTGGTCTACCACTTTGAGCCATAGCACCACTTCCAGTTTTCTGTTTTTAATTCGAAATAATAGTTTCACAGTTTACAGCCTTTCCTGCCTGGGCTGGCTTTGTACCATAATCCTCATATCTCAGCTTCCTGAGTAACTCAGATTACAGATGTAAGCCAAGGGCACCCAGTTAATAGTGTTTTGATTAGAGGAGTGACATGATTTGAATTATACTTTCAAAAGGACATTTTGGTGTTGAGTTCAAGACTATGAATGATAGCCAGGCACCTGTGGCTTATGCCTGTAATTCTAGCTAAGGCTGAGATCTGAGGATTGTGTTATGAAGCCAGCCCATGCAGACTCTTACTCCAATTAACCACCAAAAAGCTAGAACTGGAGGTATGTTTCAAATGCTAGAGTGCTGGCTTTGAGCACAAAAGCTGAGGAATAGCTCCTAGGCCCTGAGTTCAATCCCTGGGGCACGCGCACGCGCGCGTGCGCACACACACACACACGCACGCACACACACACATACACACACACAGACTATGATTGATGTTCATACTGAAGCCAGGATATAGTTAAAGATTATTGTATATTAGATACTATGATCACTTGGATCTGATAATTGTCAAAATAGTGAGAAATATTTAGATGTTACACATATTTTGAAAGTGAAACTGCCATGAGAAAGTCAATTAGAAAATTTGTATCTCAGAATTTTTATTTTATTTTATTTTATTTTATTTATTTTTTTTTTTGTCGGTCGTGGGGCTTGAACTCTGGGCCTGGGCGCTGTCCCTCAGCTCTTCAGCTCAAAGCGAGCGCTCTACCACTTGAGCTACAGCGCCACTTCCGGTTTTCTGGTGGTTTATTGGAGATAGGAGTCTCACGGTCTCTCCTGCCCGGGCTGGCTTTGAACCGCGATCCTCAGATCTCAGCCTCCTGAGTAGCTAGGATTACAGGCGTGAGCCACCAGCGCCCGGCAGAATTTTTATTTTTTGCCAGTCCTGGGCCTGGGCACTGTCCTGAGGTTCTTTTTTTTGCTCAAGGCTAGCATTCTACCACTTGAGCCATAGCACAACTTCTGGCTTTTTCTGTTTATGTGGTACTAGGAATCAAACCCAGGACTTCATGCATGTTAAACAAGCACTCTACCACTAAGCCACATTCCTAGCCTGATTTAAAGATTTATGGTTGGTGTATCTATTTAATGAAAGCAAGAAGCCTATGGGGAGCATAGGTTTCAGGTGTGAATAAAGAAAAAAATGGTTTTACATGTCACCTTTGTTGTGTCTGTTTAAAAGGTATAGGTGCAGTTTATGTAGTAAAACAGGAAAAAAAAAAATTCAAGTATCCTTAGTCCTTTCCGTACTTAGAAATCCTGGAGAAGGGGGGAAAAGCAGTAAAGAAGACTTAGGTTTCCTTAACATTACGGGTTAAAAATCAAGGCAAGTTTTCCAGAAATCAAATGAAAACTGTTCTGCTATATCAATTCTTGTTGATAGGTCAAGTAAGAAGATGACTGTGCTACCTATAGTGGTGGAGGCAAGAAGCTTATGAATTTCAAAGCCGGGCGCCAGTGGCTCACGCCTGTAATCCTAGCTACTCAGGAGGCTAAGATCTGAGAATCTCGGTTCAAAGCCAGCCCGGGCAGGAAAGACCGTGAGACTCCTATCTCCAATAAACCACTAGAAAACCGGAAGTGGTGCTTTAGCTCAAGTGGTAGAGCACTCACCTTGAGCTGAAGAGCTGAGGGACAGCGCCCAGGCCCAGAGTTCAAGCCCCATGACCGACAAAAAAAAAAAAAAAAAAAAAGAAGCTTATGAATTTCAGATTAACAGGCTATATAGGAAACTCAAGGCCAACCTATACCATATATTCTCAACAAAAGAAAAAGAAAAAAATATGTGGAGGATCAGAGAACTGATTGTTATATATAGCAATGTAGAGGTCACTGCTAATCTCTAACCAGCAGTTCGTGTGGTGGGGTGTCAGTGAAAATGTGACTCGTGTGTCATAATAACAAGAACATGAGAATTTGAAGACAAGGTCTTTAAGACAACTCTTTAAAGAAGTTTTATTTATTTTTATACATACAGATAAATTACTTAGACAGTATTATCCTCATTCACCTTCTTCTTTAGCCCACCATCCCCACTGGTACTTATTTCCCATCAGAGCCTGTTTCACTTTTCTGTCAGTCTTTTTTGTGTGTGTACACACACACGTACGAACATGTCCATGTATGTCTTTCAAGTCTAGTTTCCACATACAATCAGAAGCATACAATAGTTGGCTTTTGTTCTTGATTCTCTTGCTCAGTATGGTGATGTCCAGGTTCAATCCTTTTTCCTGCAAATAACATGGTTTCATTTTTCCATATGTCTGTGTAATATTTCATGCTACATATATATACAATATCTTTTTATTCATTCATCTGTTGTTAGGCTCATTAGCTATTGTTTAGGTGTTTTGAATGGTGAGGCAGTACACATGGTATCTTTCTTATATATCTACTGGGGAGACATGTTGTTCTATTTAATACTGGTCAGGAGTATAAGGTGGAATGGGTAAGCTTGGTTGCTTTTCTTAGACCAGCCTTAATATATAGGGGACCAAAAGAATGTATGATATGATTTGGAGGCATGTTGCTGGTAAAATCAGATACTTTAGTAATTTTATAGAAAGCCATATAATCAGCATCTATGAAGAAAAAAGTTGTATGTAATTTTTTTTTCTAGTCCTGGAGCTAGAACTCTGGGCCTGGTAGTTGTCCCTGAGCCTCTTTGTGCTCAAAGCTTACATTCTACCACTTAAGCTGCTCCACTTCTGGCTTTTTCTGAGTAGTTTATTAGAGGTAAGAGTCTCAGGGACTTTCCTGCTCCAGGCTGGTTGGAACCATGATCTTCAGATCTCAGCCTCCTGAGTAGCTAAGAGTACAGGTGTGAGCCACCACTGCCCAACTATAAATTTTTTTATTGATAACAAATGATAGTCATGTATGAGAGCTAAGTGTGGTGGACCGTGACTATGATCCCAGCACTTAAAAGGCCGAAGCAGTCACTGTCAAATAAATAGTCTTAACTTCCTGGAGGGGTTGAGGGAGGAGGATGGGAAGCTGAAGTGGGCCCATTGCCAGTGGCACACATCTATAAGCTTAACTACTCTGGAGGCTAAATATATTTAGGATTACAGATATGAGCTACCAAAATCCTGCTAGGAATTTTCCCTTTATTTTTTTGGTGGGGGTCCCAAGGCTTGAGCTCAGAGCCAAAGTGCTCTCCCTGAAAGTTTTTGTTCTAGGCTGGCGCTCTACCACTTTAGCCTTAGTTCCACTTCCTGCCTGGACTGTCTGTGATCCTAAGATCTTAGCCTCTTGTAGCAAGGGTTATAGGTGTGAGCAATCAGAGGCTCAGCAGGTCTTTGTATCTTTTTTTTTTTGACGGGGGGGGGGGGGGGGGAGTCTTTGGGGCTTGAACTGGGCCGAGCACAGTCCCTGAGCTCCTTTCCCTTAAGGCTAGCACTATACCACTTGAGCCACTGCACACCACTTCTGGCTTTTTCTGTGATTAATAGGAGATAAGAGTCTCATGGACTTTCCTGCCCCATCTGGCTTTGAACTACAATCCTCAGATCTCAGCCTCCACCAGCACCCAGCAGGTCTTTATACTTTTAAAGAAAGTAAGTGACACAGAAGCAGAAATGAACATGATTTGTTGAGGACAGCAAAGAATTATAGGGGATGTGTGTTGAAATATGAAAAACAAGATTGTTTTGTTGGTACTGGGAATTAAATTAATTTCTGAACAAGTGCTCTACCACTTGAGTCATGTCCCCTGTCTGAATAAGTTTGAATAGTTAAAGAGTAAAGCCAGATTATTAAAAGCCTTGAATGCTGTTGTGAAACATTACGTGGTATGCTAGACAGCAATAATTGTTAAGTGAGAAAAATCTGATTACTCATTCAGCTGTTCGTGTGATTGAATAGCGAACTAACTAAAGAATTTAGTCAATTGGCTAGTATTTGTTAAGTAACTACTAAAATGCTGCTGTTGCTGTCTCCTCGTCCTCCTTCTGAATTATTGGTATATTTTTATTGAACTCTTGCTGTATGCCAGTGGTTGGCTTAGACAGTTTACTCGCACTCTTTGTAGGAGTTGTAAAATATTTATTTGGTCTTTGTGAATCTTACTCTTTTGTAAAGAATAATTTTGAGGTTTATATCTTAAAATATAATGTGTTTCATTTTATAGTTGGAGTTTTCTAAGGAATAAGATTTTTTTCATATTTATATATATTAGTCTGGAATCTGGAGTCAGACAACTGCTGGAAATAGAGACGAATTAATCTTCAAGATAGTGAATTATTTTGTTTTGCTTTTTATATTTGCTATAAAATCAGACTTCTGATTATATGAGAATCTAGTTTTCTGAGACTCATGAGAGAGGGAGTGGTAGATTCCACATATTATTTTATTATTATTCCACCTATTATTTATTATAGGTAGAATGGCCACCTATAATAACATAATAAAATTTATCATGTGTGGTCTAAATATTTTATTTGCCAGGTGTCAGTGGCTCACACCTATAATCCTAGCTACTCAGGAGGCTGAGATCTGAGGATCATGGTTCAAAGCCATCCTAGACAAGAAAGTCAGACTCTTATAGCCAGAAGTAGAGCTGCGGCTCAAGTGCTAGAACCCTAGCCTTGAGCACAAAAGCTCAGGAATAGTGCCTAGGCCCTGAGTTCAAACCCTAGGACGTGTGTGTGTGTGTGTGTGTGTGTGTGTGTGTGTGTGTGTGTGTGTGTGTGTGTGTGTGTGTGTGTGTGTGTGTGTGTGTGTGTGTATTTGGGAAAACATACCAACTATTTGCTAGTGGGTGTTATAACACTTAATCATTTTTATAATCAATTTGTTCTCATTAGATTGAGTAGAATTTAGAGATTATAATTTGGAACTGAATCTGTTAAATACATACTCTATTTTCAGGACATTGTATGATGCCTTGCACATAATAGATGCTTAAAAATATTTTTGAATGGATAAGTAAATGAATTCAGAGCTAAATTTACCCATTTGTGACAGAGATTATTTCTAAAAGTCCTAACCAGTAAAGCCTGGCAATTTTAAACAAAATGCTGGAATGCTGAAAGTAATGTAAAATGATTGAGTAAAACTGATTTTATTCAACTGAGAGGTAGAAAATTTTATTCCTTTAGCATTAAGAGTTATGTATGATGATTAATACCTGTAATCCCAGCACATAGCAGTTTCTTCAGTTTCAGGTCATGTAAACAAGCAGACCAAAAACTGGGAAAAAGGGCTGGGAATGTAATAGCATAGTAGTAGAGTGATTGCCTAGGATACATGAAGCCCTTGGTTTGATTCATCAGTACCACATAAACAAAAAAGCCAGAAGTGACATGGTAGCTCGAGTGGTAGAGTGCTAGTCTTGAGCAAAAGAAGCTCAAGCCCCAGGACTGGACAGAAAAAACAGCTGGGCACCAGTAGCTCTCGCCTATAATCCTAGCTACTCAGGACCCAGGACTGGCAAAAAAAAAAAAAAAAAAAAAGAGAGTGAGAGTGGGGGGGGGGGGGGAGAAAGGAAGGAAGGAAGCAAAAAAAAAAAAAAAAAAAAAAAACTGGGAAAAATTGTTAAAATATATGAAGGTTGTTTTTTTTTTTTTTTTTGTCTGTACAACTTTTTTTTTTTTGCCGGTTGTGGGGCCTGAACTCCGGGCCTGGGTGCTGTCCCTGAGCTCTTCAGCTCAAGGCTAGCACTCTACCACTTGAGCCACAGTGCCACTTCCAGCTTTTTCTGCTTATGTGGTGTTGAGGAATTGAACTCAGGGCCTCATGCATGCGAGGCAAGCGCTCTACCACTGAGCCACCTTCCCAGCCCTTGTTTTTTTTTTTTTTTTAAATATAGGTCACATTTGCTTTACCACCAGTTGCACAGGTTTTTTCATTCTTAAAACAAATGATTGCAGGGCTGGGAAGGTGGCTCAGTGGTTGAGCGCTTGCCTTGCATGCATGAGGCCCTGGGTTCGATTCCTCAGCACCACATAAGCAAAAAGAAAAAAGCCGGAAGTGGCGCTGTGGCTCAAGTGGTAGAGCGCTAGTCTTGATCTGAAGAGCTGAGGGACAGCGCCCAGGCCCAGAGTTCAGGCCCTACGACTGGACCCCCCCCCAAAAAAAACCCAAGTGATTGCATAATGATGAAGATAGACAGACAGACAGATAATGTCTAAACTAGCTTCAGCCTTCTAAGGGCTAGGATTATAGACATGCTGCCATATTCAACCATATCAGTGATTCTTAAATTGTGAATTGCACTATACCACATAACTTGTTTGTGATATCTATAGAATGATGAAAATTTTAATGTATTTAGAATTAAATGAATTTAAATGTCCCTGAACTTGACTTCAATTTTATTTTAACTGTTTTTTGGGTGCTTTTTTACTTCTTTGTCCCTCTCCCCCTTATCATCCATTTCTCATGTTAATGAGTAGTTGCCTCTTTTCTGATAAATTTTTGTTATGATCTATCTGCAGAGAAAGAGATGCTGGTTGCAAGTTTTGGAAAATCCTGTTTTTTATGGAACACTGTTCTGTAAATTTTTGTAAGATTCCTGGGCAATAATATAACACTTGTGATGGACCCTAGAAATACTGCTATGTTAGGATTGGGTTCTGATTCCGAAGGTTTTTCAAGAAAGAGTCCGTCTGTCATCAATACTGGCACACTGGTCAACAAGAGAGAAGTAGAAATAGAGAACAACACAAAGGAGGAAGAGGACCTTCGAAAGTGGAATCGAGAAAGAAATATTGAAGCAGGAAAAAATGATGGTTTGACTGATGCACAGCAGCAGTTTTCAGTGAAAGAAACAAATTTTTCAGAGGGGAATTTAAAATTAAAAATTGGTCTTCAGGCTAAAAGAACTAAAAAACCTCCAAAGAACTTGGAAAATTATGTATGTCGACCTGCCATAAAAACAACTATCAAACATTCAAGGAAAGCACTTAAAAGTGGGAAGATGACAGATGAAAAAAATGAACACTGTCCTTCAAAACGGGTAAGTTTTATTCTGATTTCTCTATTAATTTTTATCCCATGTTCTTCTTGGAACCTCATTCCAGAAAGGTTTTAGTTTTAAATTTTGTTTTATTTTTGCATTAATATACATTTGTAATATGAGGGGGTTTCATGGTGGTAATTCCTTGAATATTCACAAGGCACACATTCAGCCCCTCTACCATGTTTCTATTTTCCCTTTCTTTTCCCTCTTTTGAACAGTGTTTGATGAGTTTCACCATGCTGTCCATGAAGTTTGATTTTAATCTTTGTGTTTTATTTCCAAATAATCTGTGGGATATGTCAGATAATAGCATAGCCAATGTATTTTATGACAGATGTTTTAAATGCAGTATATTCAGATTGTTGTTCCAATTATGACCACAAAAAATGATGAATTTGTAGAAAGGAATTCTAAATTTGAGTCTTGCCTTGCTGTTTACTAGCAGCAAGAATATATACTGATTAACAAAGGAGAAACTGAGGTTC
Source organism: Dipodomys merriami (assembly GCF_024711535.1). NCBI lineage: Eukaryota > Metazoa > Chordata > Mammalia > Rodentia > Heteromyidae > Dipodomys > Dipodomys merriami. The sequence goes on along the minus strand of NW_027206229.1, from coordinate 541,954 downwards.
AGTGGTATTAAACAGTAGCCAGGTGTGGTGTCTTATGCCTGTAATTAGAAGGTGGAGATTGGGAGGATTACAGTTCTAGGCAAGGCTGGACAAAAGATTGAGAGAACATTTCTTAGTTATTAAAAGCTGTGGTTGCTAGTACATCCCTGTCATCCCAGTTAGGTGAGAAACATAAATAGGAAAGTCATGGTTCAGGCCAACCTGGGCAAAAATGTGACATCCCATTTGAAAAACAACAACACTAGGGGACTGGAAATGTGGTAGAGTGCTTGCCTAGCATGCATGAAGCCCTGGGTTAGATTCCATAGTACCACATAAACAGAAAAAGCCAGAAGTGGCACTGTGGCTTAAGTGGTAGAATGCTAGCCTTGAGCAAAAGAAGCTCAAGCCCCAGGACTGGCCCCACCCAAAAACAAAATATAATAACAACAACAACTGTTGGGCTCTGGTAGCTCACTTCTGTAATCCTAGCCACAAAGGAGGCTGAGATTGGAGGATCATGGTTTAAAGCCAGCATGGGCAGAAAAGTCTTATCTCCAGTTAACCACCAGAAAACCAGAAGTGGTACTGTGGCTCAAGTGGTAGAGCACTCACCTTGAGCTGAAGAGCTCAGGGACAGCCCCCAGACTCATAGTTCAATCCCCACCACCAAAAAAAAAAAAACTAAAGTGTTAGGGGCATGACTTCATGTAATACAGTGCTTGCTTAGCAAGCATGAGACCTGAGTTCAAATCCTGGTACTTCCCCCCAAAACCCAAAACACCACAAGATGTTAAATGGGTATAGTACCACACCTTTAATTATAATATCCTCTCCCTCCCTGTCTATTGGAGCTTGAACTCTGGACCTCTTACTCTCCCTTGGCTCAAGGCTGGCACCCTACCAGTTGATCTCATCTCACTTTGAGCCTCTTGGTTTTATCTGGCCAGACTAGCTTCAAACTACAATCCTCAGATCTCAGCCTCTTGAATAGGATTATAGGTATGAGCCACTAGGGCCCAGCCCCATTTTTTATTGTCAAACAGGTAGTTTGACAGTGTTTTTCACATTATACAAAACTTATAATGCTTCAATTTTACCAACTGCTGTGGCATCCAGATGTTTTTAATAGATTCTATTCTACCCAAGATCATAGAGGTATATCAGATAATTTGGGATGATTTGTTAATAAAATTATATGAATAAATTTAAAGATTTTAAGTCAGGAACAAATGGGTACTATATCAAGTTTTGAAGAAAGTTAACTGGATAAATCTTAGGCAAATTAATTAATTTATCCTGAAATTTATTTTCCTCATTTGTCAAGCAAAGGTATTATGTGTTTTAAAATAACATCTTGGGCAGGGAATGTGGTTTAGTGGTAGAGTGCTTACCTAGCATGCATGAGGCCCTGGGTTCGATTCCTTGGTACTACATAAACATAAAATTAATAAAATAAAATGAAAAATAACCATTAAAATAACATTTTTATTTTTTAATTCTTTATTTTTTGTTTTTTTTCCAAATATTTCTTTATTGAGATTAGTAACCGCATAATTTCACAGTACTATGGTGGTTATACTTAGCTAAAGTCACAGACACATCTTAATCTTCACAATGATAATCATCATTCTAATCTACAAAGCTTATGAACTCTGCAAAATTAACAAAATAATTTTTAAAAATCCATAAACCAGCATAACTGTTTATATCTTTCAGAAACATTGGCATACTCAAGCAAATACATGTGTCTTGCATACATGTTCCCCGTCAGTTTTATTTATTAATTTTTATTAGTTGTGGGGCTTGAGTTTATGGTCTGGGCACTGTCACTGAGCTTTTTTGCTCAAGGCTGTACTCTCTCACTTTAGCCACAGCACTATTTCTGGTTTTCTGGTGATGAATTAGAGGTAAGAGTCTCATGGACTTTCCTTCCCAGGGCTTTCTTTGAACAGTGAGCAATCCTCAGATCTCAGCCTCCTCAGTAGTAGTTAGGATTACAGGCATGAGCCACCAGTGCCTTGCTCTTCCTCTTCTGTTTTAAAACATAAATGGTAGTATATTATATAAACTGTTCTATATCTTTTTTTTCTCCTATTTAATTCTGAGGATTCTTTTAATACGATCGCTAAAATAGTTTCTTTTTTTTTTTTTGGGGTCCAGTCGTGGGGCCTGAACTCTGGGCCTGGGCGCTGTTCCTCAGCTCTTCAGCTCAAGGATAGCGCTCTACCACTTGAGCCACAGCGCCACTTCCAGCTTTTTGCTTTTTTCTTATGTGGTACTGAGGAATCGAACCCAGGGCCTCATGCATGCAAGGCAAGCACTCTACCACTGAGCCACCTTCCCAGCCCTAAAATAGTTTCTTTAGTTCTTCAAAATATGAGTTATATTTTTTCAGTTGGTTACTTGTCTTTAGATATTGCTTACATGATTTTGCCATGCAAAGTATTAAATTTTTTTACCTAAATGAATTAATAAAAATCTCTACCCTTTTTTGGATTCAGAATCTAAAGCTCAGGCCAGCCTCAAACTTCCTATGTAGTCCAGACTGACTTTAAACTCAAGCTCCTACTGCCTCAGCCTGCCAGGGGCTGGAATTACAGGTGTGTGTTACCACACACAGCATAAAGCTTTAATTTCATTATTTGTAGATTTTCATGTATCATTTGAAAAAGCCTTCTTCGCTAAAAGATTTCTATTTTTTGTAGACTTCTCAGATTTTTTTCTTTTTTGTTGTTCTCATCATTGCTATAAGCATAATTCAGGGCTTTGTACAAGGTAGGAAATTGCTCTACTACTGTACATTCTCAGCATGTAGGACATTTTTTATGTTTCATTTTTAGCATACCAGTCTTTGATACATTAGGAGTTGTTGTTTTTTTTGGTCGGTTGTGGGGCCTGGGCACTGTCCCTCAGCTCTTCAGCTCAAAGCTAGCGCTCTACCACTTGAGCCACAGCACCACTTCTGACTTCTGCTTATGCGGTGCTGAGGTATCAAATGAACCCAGGGCCTCATGCATGCAAGGCAAGCGCTCTACCACTGAGCCACCTTCCCAGCCCTCTATTAGGAATTTTATAGAGTATCTGAATTATAAGTCAAAATTAATCTCTTTCTGAATGTACTTGTTTTCCCTAACACTTATAAAGAAGTCTTATCTTTATGTCTCTGATTAGAGATCTTACTTTTTCTTTCTTTTTAATTTGTTTCTTAAGAGTGAATTTTGCTACATAGACCAAGTTGGCCTGAATTCATGATCCTCTTGTTTCAACCTCATGAACACTGACATAACAGTTATTTACCATCTCAAAATACTATCATACACTCAGTTTTCTTTTGTACTTAAGTCAGTCTGATTTTCCTTTTTGTCACTGATATTTTTATTTGCAAACATAATAGTTTTTGTATTTTTATAAATATAATCCTCATTTAAAAATATTCCTTGCATTTATCTATTAATTTATAATAGGCTTAATGTAATTTCCATGAAAACAGATTTTTTTTTGGGGGGGGGGGTCAGTTGTAGGGCTTGAACTCTGGGCCTAGGCACTGTTCCTGATCCCTGATTCCGTTTTTTTGTGTTCTTTGTTTTTTTATTGTTTTTTTTTTTTTTTTTTTTTTTTTTTGTCAGTCATGGGGCTTGAACTCTGGGCCTGGGCACTGTCCCTCAGCTCTTCAGCTCAAGGCGAGCGCTCAACCACTTGAGCTACAGCGCCACTTCTGGTTTTCTGGTGGTTTATTGGAGATAGGAGTCTCACGGTCTCTTCTGCCCGGGCTGGCTTTGAACCGCGATCCTCAGATCTCAGCCTCCTGAGTAGCTAGGATTACAGGCGTGAGCCACCAGCGCCCGGCTTATTGTTGTTTTTTTGCCAGTCCTGGAGCTTGGATTCAGGGCCTGGGCACTGAGCCATAGCACCACTTCCGGCTTTTTCTATTTATGTGGAACTTTTTCTATTTATGTGGAACCCAGGGCTTCATGCATGCTAGGCAAGCACTCTACCACTAAGCCACATTCCCAGCCCCTGTATTGTTTTGTTTGTTTTTGTCAGTCATGGGGCTTGAACTCTGGGCCTGTGTGCTGTCCCTGAGCTCCTCAGCTCCAGGCGAACGCTCGTTCTACCACATGAGCCACAGCGCTACTTCCTACTTCCAGTTTTCTGGTGGTTATTTGGAGATAAACGTCTCATGGACTTTCCTGCCCAGGCTGGCTTTGAACCATGATTCTCAGATTTCAGCCTCCTGAGTAGCTAGGATTACAGGTGTGAGCCACTGGTGCCTGCCAGAATTTTTTTCCTAGAATTTGTCCAGTTGATTATAAAGTTTATATTTTCTTCATCTTTATATGTTGTTAAACTTGGAGCCTAATTTGATGATGGCTTCCTTCAGAGCTTTTGAATTTGCTTTGTTAGGGCTTGGAATATAGTATTTTGCTTACGCATTTCCCAGGAGTCTTATTTCATAGTTTTGTGTGTTTATACTTCATGAGTGAGGAAGATCTAACCTATAGACAGTCAAAATTATGTGATGGAGGCTGGATATCCATGGCTCACGCCTGTAATCCTAGCTACTCAGGAGGCTGAGATCTGAGGATCGCGGTTCAAAGCCAGCCTGGGCAGGAACGTCCGTGAGACTCTAAAATAAACCACCAGAAAACCGGAAGTGGCACTGTGGCTCAAGTGGTAGAGTGCTCACCTTGAGCTGGAGAGCTGAGGGACAGTACCCAGGCCCAGAGTTCAAGTCCCATGACAGACCAAAAAAAAAAAAAAATTATGTGATTGGCTGACCTGGAAAGTCCTTAGGTTTAGGAGCTTTTTTCCTAGCAGCATAAATACCAACACTTGCCAAAAGACCCTTTCAGAAAAGGGGTTCCCCAGCCTTTCCTAGAAAAACATATCTACCTAGATCTACTCTTTTTTTTTTTTTTCTTTTAGAGATTTTTCTATAAGAATGGAAGTAGTAGAGGACTGGGAATATGTCTTAATGGTTACAAGAGTGCTTGCCTAGCATGCATAAAGCCCTGGGTTCTATTTCTTATCACCACATAAACAGAAAAAGCCAGAAGTGATACTGTGGCTCAAGTGGTAAAGTGGTAGCCTTGAGCAAAAAGAAGCACAGGGGCAGTGCCCAGGCAGAGTCCAAGCCCCAGGACTGAGAAAAAAAAAAGAGATAGGATGGAAGTAGAAATAATAAATATTATATCTTAATGCCAGCTTAAGTTACTTTGTTGGAATTCACAGAAGACTTTTCATGATAGATAGTTGATTAGAAATAAAAATTCCCAATTGTTTTTTGTTTGGGGGGTTTATTTTGTCGGTTGTGGGGCTTGAACTCTGGGCCTGGGCACTGTCCCTCAGCTCCTCAGCTTAAGGCTAGTGTGTTACCACTTGAGCCACAGCACCACTTCGATTTTTTCTGAATGGTTTATTGGAGATAAGAGTCTCAAGAGTCTCATGGACTTTTCTGCCTGGGCTGGCTTTGAACTGTGATCCTCAGATCTCAGCCTCCTGAATAGCTAGGATTGATTACTGGTGTGAGACACCAGCACCCAGCCCCAATTGTTTTCAATAGCAAAGTTGTTCATTCTTAATTTCTTTTTTTTGGGGGGGGGGTGCGGGGTCCAGTCATAGGGCCTGAAGTCTGGGCCTGGGCACTGTCCCTCAGCTCTTCAGCTCAAGGCTTAGTGCTCTACCACTTGAGCCACAGTGCCACTTCCGGCTTTTTTCTTTTTGCTTATGTGTTGCTGAGGAATCGAACCCAGGACCTCAATTGCATGCAAGGCAAGCGCACTACCACTGAGCCACTTTCCCAGCCCCTCATTCTGAATTTCATAGCAGTTCTCCTGCCTTTTTTTTTTTCTTTCTTATGAAGAAACAAAAATCTTTGTGATGAATTTCCAATAAAATTATATTTTACTTAGAGCTTTATGTATTTTCTGGGTCATAAATGGTTAATAGTGGTGTACCCCTTCTTCTCTCATGGTTATTTTAGAAAGTGGAAGTAAAAATCATAATGTTTACTTAAACTTACCATACACTGACTTAAAAGGAACAAAGGTAGTGATACTTTCTTCTTTCCCAGCATTCAAAGAAAATTCCAGTTTTGGAATCTGCTTCATATAGGAGGTGGGGATAAATATTTCACTACCACTGTATGCTTATTACAAATTACTTCAGGTAGTATTGCTTGTTTGGTACTATATTAACTAACAAGTTGTCACTGGTAAAAACAGTGACAGTGGGGCTGGGAAGGTGGCTCAGTGGTAAGAATGCTTGCCTTGCATGCATGAGGCCCTGGGTTCGATTCCTCAGCACCACATAAGCAGAAAAAGCCGGAAGTGGCACTGTGTCTCAAGTGGTAGAACGCTAACCTTGAGCTAAAGAGCTCAGGGATGGCGCCCAGACCCAGAGTTCAGGCCCCACGACCGACCAAAAATAAATAAATAAATTAAAAATTAAAAAAAACAAAAAAAACCAGTGACAGTAATAATAAAATAATAATGTTATTTTAGCCCAAGATACATACATTTAATGAACATAGTGAATTATAAATAAAATGTATAGCCACAATTGTATTTTTCCCTTCAGAATAGCTTTGTTTAAAAACAAAGGTTTATTGCCAACTTATTAGGTTATTTAAGAAAGAGCTTATTGAAGAAGTAATTTTGAATTTCAATAAAATAATTGTCTTGTAGAGAATTATTAAAAGTTGCATTAATCCAAATATGAGATTTAAGGTTATTAGTCTGAGATTTTGTTAAATAATTGACTGATTAGTGTGGTTTTTAACTTGCTCAATATAGATGAATTTCCTTGCAATTTTTAAGTTGTTACAAATTTCAATTTTTTTGGAAAGGAAGTTGATTAGATATGACAGGTTTTAGTGCTTTTTTTCCTTCCCATTTTTGGTAGATAGCAATGGTAAATTTGATTTCCTTCTTTTGTTGTAGAACAGAAGATTGAACTTTATAGTACTATTTTTCAGGAAAAATTAGAAGTTAATGTTGCTTTTTTGGAAGTTTATTTTAAAAATTTGTGACTACAAACAATCAGTTACAGTTTTAATGCTAAATTTTAAAAGATAACAGTGTTTGAATTTTATTTCTTAAATATATGCGTACTTAACAATAAACTTCCACCTTAATCCTAATGCAGGAGTCAAAGACTCAGAAATGATACTGGTTCAGATAACTAGAGTTTGTTGAAATCCCAGAGCTGCAACAGCAGGTGGCATTAGAGATCTGGTTTAAAGATAAGGTTTAGAGATTTAACTGTATAAAAGTAACAGAAAATGAGGTTGTTTGGGAGTTCAAGCCACAACTAACAAAACTCAACTCTGTGTTTTTGGTCTCTTGGAAGGAGAGAAAGAGAGAGAGAGAGAGAGAGAGTGTGTGTATGTATGTGTGTGTATCTGTCTGTGTGTCTGTCTGTCTGTCTGTGTTAAATCAACCATTTCAAAACCTAGCAGTTCCATGACTAGTGATGCAGTAATGGTAGATAGAATACTTGCCTAGCACAAGGACCTGAGTTCTATCCCCGGCACTACACATAAGCAACAACTATCATACCCCCCCACACCCCCGCAAGGATTCTCTTCCTATGAGTCTAGTACAATGTCTTTTATCCTTCTACAAAGTACCAAAAGATAGAAAAATATGATAATTTTATCCAGGGCCTATTTAATAATAAACTTAACTTTTTCATCTAGGTTATTGTGACTTTGAACCAGCAAATATCTACTGTCAAAAATTAAGGAAAATGTATATGATAAGAGGATGATAGTTTGCATATTAACTAAGGTTTTCCTAGAGCTACTTAATATTAACATGGATCTTTCTTTAGTCTGTACTTATGGTATTTCTAAGATTTAGTTTTTATGAGTTATATTTTCTCATTGGTGAGAATATAGGTCATCAAAAGATTACATGGGCTGGGAAGGTAGCTTAGTGGTTGAGCGCTTGCCTTGCATGCATGAGGCCCTGGGTTCGATTCCTCAGCACCACATAAGCAGAAAGAATAAAAGCCGGAAGTGGCACTGTGGCTCAAGTGGTAGAGCGCTAGCCTTGAGCTGAAGAGCTGAGAGACAGTGCCCAGGCCCAGAGTTTAAGCCCCACGACCCGGACCCAAAAAAAAAAAAAAAAGATTACAGTGTTAGCAGTGGATGCTAGAAGTGAAACTTAGGTTAAGTAAAAATGTAACCACAACTTGAAACAAAACAGTTACTGAACTATTAAATTTGAACTTACTCTGCAGTACTGGTGATTGCATGCTGTGCAATTGCTCTACAATTTGAGCCATACCCCACCCCCCAGCCCTCAACTTTTTTATTTATTTTTTTATTTTTTTTGGGGGGGGGAGTCCGGTTGTGGGGCCTGAACTCTGGGCCTGGGCGCTGTCCCTCAGCTCTTCAGCTCAAGGCTAGCACTCTACCACTTGAGCCACAGCGCCACTTCCGGCTTCTTTCTTTATGCTTATGTGGTGCTGAGGAATCAAACCCAGGGCCTTAAGCATGCAAGGCAAGAGCTCTACCACTGAGCCACCTTCCCAGCCCACTTTATTTTTTTAGTTGCAAAGTCCAATCTTGTGTGTGTATATGTATATATATACACACACACACACACACACACACACATATATATATATATACTATATATATATATTTGCTTCCAATTTGGAAAACACCGCAAAGTTGTGTATATAGGCTTATAATACAAAGTTCTGCTATTAGAAAGTCTGTTTAGAAATAATGAAAACGTTTTATCACAAAAATATACACATAGATATGGTACCAGATGAGCCCAAGTGAAGCAGTTTTTCTGTTACTAATATGTGGTTCTCCTAGTACCTTATATAATACAGTTCCTTAGCTCTTAGGGAATTTGAGACTTGTTAAGTGGGAGAAAATGAGCTTGTTGTCTCATTTTACTCTGGGCCTTGTGGGCTGGATACCACTTCTGGTTCTTAAGCCAGCTTATAAAAGGTCTAGAATGTCAGTCAGCATTATCTCTCAGCTGCCTTTTCCACATCCACAAGCTTTCTTGACATTAATCAAGCAAGAATATCTGATGGTACATAGGTACCTCTTTTGTCCTGTATTGGTGGTTTCTGTTGTATGTTTTCTCTTGATTGATTACTTCCAAAGGTGCTTGAGCTAGTTATTTAGAAGTAGAGATGAGAATATTGGGGACAATGTCCAACTTCTCCATATAAGTAGTAATTTTGTAAATCTTCCTGGATCTTCACATTTTGGAAAAAACTTGTTTGTCCCTTTCTTTGTGTATACCAAACAACTAAAAAGGCGTCCATGATTTTTTCTAAAGTCTTAGAAAATAAGGGTGCCACTCTTTCCCCAAAATAATTTACATGATGGAAACCTGTGTTTCCTTAAGTGGAGAAGCAAATCTCTTCAGTTATTTTCAGGCTTTGCTATAAAGGGTCCTTATAAGAGGAAAAGTTAAAACTAGCATAATTAGTTTAATCAGGATAATCCTTAGTTCCTGCTTTCATTTTATAGGAACTTCTCTAATCATTTCTGCATTTGTCTGATTGAGCAGTTCAGTTTCTGTTAAGAGTAGAATGTGAGGGGTTATGGTTTGTTTGAATGGTACACATAATGAAATATGAAGAGTGGGAGTGTTCTCATTTCAAATTGTTAATTTTGCCAATGGAAAAAGTCATTATTGAGTTAAATTGTTAGAAGGAATAGCTTCCTTGGTCCCAGAGAATTGAATCTATTTATCACCATTTTGACTCACTAATGCTGCTTATTCACATGCTGCTTTTTATGCTTTGTTTTTTATTTCAAAACTAAGTAATTCTGAGATACAGCTGCACATAAGTGAATGAAAACTTAGAGACAGAGGCTTCAGGGATAACAACCCATAGAGCTATTATGAATGCTTATATTAAAAAAATAGTATGATGAAAGAAAAGGTACTTTATGTCTGGCCTCACGTTGTCAGTCAAAATCATTGAATGCATAGTTCTTTTTTTTGAATTCATAGTTTTTAATTGTACAAATGACCAGATAGGGATTTGTTGGGGGGGACTACAGTTGTGCTATTTTTTTTGTCTTGATTTTTCACGTTGGGAATAAAATAGGTATTAACTAAGGTTAAATAGCTTAATTTCCTTATTAATTATGGAGTTAATCTTACATTAATTTTAGTTCATCCTTATGATAAATGGACCATACTCACGTTTAATAAGAAAAGAATCTTAAGTATAACCATATGTGCTAATGCCATGATTATGTAAATCCGTTATAAAGTTTATTCAGAATATAAAAGAAAAAGGAGCTACCTTTCTTTTCCATTTCCTTTCTGTGAACTAAGAGAATATAGTTCCTCACCTCAAGGAGTTTGCCCTTTATCTATCTTTTCACCTGGACAGTGATGACAAGATCTAAAAAGAATTTATTTAAGCATACCACTAGAACATGAAAAGACATGATGTATCGCAAATGTGAGGGTTTAAAAACCTTTTTGTTGTTGGTGGTGGTCATGGGGCTTGTAATCAGAGTGTGGGCCCTGTCCCTGAGCTTTTTACTCAAAGGCTACCACTTTGATCCACTTCTGGTTTTCTGGTGATTAATTGGGGATAAGAGTTTCATGGACTTTACTGTCCAGGCTGGCTTCAAACTACTATCCTCAGATGTCAGGCTCTTGAGTCTCTAGGATTAGGCTTAGGCATGAACCAGTGGCACCTAGCTGAGTTTAACTTTTTATCAGAAAATAAATCACTTAAGTCCTAAAATTCTCCTACATTGCCTCATTCCATCCATATATCCCCTTCTTTTTCTCCATTCCTTGTCTTTCTCCCCCTGCTCCCCTGTCATTTTTCATTGCTGCTTATACCTGGGACAAATGGGCCTCTTGTGGTTTTTTTTTTTTTTTGGTCCAGTCGTGGGGCCTGAACTCTGGGCCTGGGCGCTATCCCTCAGCTCTTCAGCTCAATGCTAGTGTTCTACCACTTGAGCCACAGCGCCACTTCCGGTTTTTTTCTTTTTTCTTATGTGGTGCTGAGGAATCGAACCCAGGGCCTCAGGCATGCAAGGCAAGCACTCTACCACTGAGCCACCTTCCCAGCCCGGCCTCTTGTGTTTGTTCCTGAAATTACCATGGCAAAAAAGAACGCTTTGCTAGTAGAAGTTGTTGTCATAATTTGCATATTATTAGCACTCTCTATTCTACTATCTTCTGAAGAAATTAAACTTAAGTAATATGTTTAGGTTTACTTTTTAAATCATTTTAAAAATTACTAAATAGTTGCTGGGCATCAGTGGCTCATGCTACCTAAGGGGTTGAGATGTGAGGATCAGGGTTCCAAACCAGACTGGGTAGGAAGTCTCATCTCCAATAATTAAAGAAAAAAAGTTAAAAAAAAAAAAAAGCCAGAAGTAGAGATGTGGCTCAAGTGGCAAAGAGCCAGCTTTGAGCAAAAAAAGCTGAGGCACAGCACCCAGATCCTGAATTCAAACCCTAGGACCGGCAAAACAATTAAGTAGTTGTACAAAGGGATTCCAGTTCAGTATGTCAATTTATGTGTAAAATGTTCTCTTCCATCATTCTCCCCCACCTTTGCATCTATCCTAATACCACCTATCCCCAAAAGTTTCATAGATCCAATTTTACATTTGTAAATTTAATATTGTGACTGTATTTGACCACCTTGTCCTCCACACTGTTTGTTCTTAATTATATGGGTATTTTTGCTTTCATATGAAATACAAATTCAAGTACAGCAGCACTTCCCCCCAGTACTGGGGCTTGAATTCAGGGCCTGAGCACTGTCCCTGAGCTTTAGCTCAAGGCTAGCTAGCAATCTGACACTTAAGCCACAGTGCTATTTCTGGCTTTTTCTGTTTACGTAGTACTGAGGAATTGAACCCAGGACTTCATGCATGCTAAGCAAGCACTCTACCACTAAGCCACATTTCCAGCACAGAATGACCTCCCCTTCTCCCATTATTGTGGTTTGAACTCAAGGCCTCAATTCTTGCTAGGCAGGTACTATACTACTGAGCCACTTCTTTACTCTTATGCCAGTTATTTTTGTGTGTATGTGCTGGTCCTGGGATTTGAACTCAGGGCCTAGGTGTTATCTCCAAACTTTTTTTGCTCAAGGCTTGTGCTTTACCACTTAACCCTCAGCTCTACTTCTAGCCTTTGGTAGCTATCAGGAGGCTGAGATCAGAGGATCATGATTCAAAGCCAGTCTGGGCAGGAAAGTCCATGAGACTCTTACCTCCAATTAACCACCAGAAAACTGGAAGTGTTGCTGTGGCTCAACGTGGTAGAACACTAGCCTTGAGCAAAAGAGCCCAGGAACAGCGTCCAGGTTCTGAGTTCAAGCCCTACAGCCACATGACCAACAACAAAGAGAGTCTCATGGACTTTCCTGCCCCTACTAGCTTTGAACCATTATCCTCAGATCTCAGCCTTCTGAGTAGCAAGAATTATAGGATGAGCCACCATTGCCTGGGTAGGCTGAAATAGAATTTTGCTTCCTGAGTGCATGTCCTGGCTGCAATGTGCTTATTTTATGCTTTTCATTATAGCTAGTATAGTAAGTGTGCACCACTGCACCCAGATCTCTGTTACTTTGCTGCCCAGGCTAGCCTGGAACCACAATTGTTTCATTCAGATTCCCAAATAGCTAAGCCACCCCTTCCTGCCAACTTTTAATTAGTAAGTTGCTTTTGAATAGAAAATATTTAGTTGTGTTCTATTAAAATGCTCGATTTAATTGTCTTTATGTTTGATTTTCTTTGTTTTTGTTCAGTATTTTTTCACCCCTGTTCTCAGATGTTTTGGTTTATCTGTTGATTAAATTTTACAAACTAGTGGCTGGGAAAGTGGCTTAGTCATAGAGTGCTTACCTAGAATGCATGAGGCCCTGGGTTCTATTCCTCAGTACCACATAAAAAAATAATAATGTAATTAAAAAATTACAAACTGAAGTGTGCAACATTTTTTTGAAAATTACCCCAGATTCTTGCCCTGACACATATTTCTAATTTCTGACTTGTTTCTATAGGTAACTTATGTTTTATATAATCATTTGGGGAAAATGTATCTGTTAGATTTTTTTTTCTGGAAACATTGCAATAGAAAGAAGTGTATATAATTGGGAGCTAAGAATGTGGCTTAATGGTAGAGTGCTTGCCTACCATGCATGAAGCCTTGGATTCAATTTCTCATTGTAAATAGAAAAAGCTGGAAGGGGCACTATGTCTTAAGTGGTAGAGTGCTAGCCCCTTGAGCAAAAGAAGCTCAGGGACAGTGCCCAGGCTGTGAGTTCAGGCCCCAGGACTGGCAAAAGAAAAAAAAGAGTATATATAGTTGACATGCAAGGTGATAAAATTATATGTCTGTTTTCCCTCTATTCCTCATTTTTATTGGGTGCTCACTAGTTTCAGTATTTGTTTCATAATAGAATATAGGACAAACTTTTCAGTGGATGTTACATAAAAAATATATACATTCCTAAGACATATCATTGTTATTACTTTTTCAATATATTCTAGTAAGTAAATCACTTTTAGTTTGTCTTCCTTTTTTGGTATTGCATCCACAGAACATCTTACTAAGCTTCCCCTTTTTGAGGCACTCCTTTTTAACATCTAATTATGGCTACCCCTTCCTGTTTTATTAATGTAAGCATATGACATGTTAATTTCAATTGTTCTTACTATATTATGAATAATTAAATACTGATTTTCTACTTTCAACAGTTATTTTGTAACTGAAATACTGTGATATAATTATTGACTAACTACACAACTGGAGGATGTAAACATTCTTTACCCTATTTCTTCTCTTGTTTTATTCAGTGAAATGACAGTTTAATTTTTTTCTTGATTTTTAGTCTATTGTTATGAGATATGAAGTACAGATATTTGTATACAATCACTCAAAAGAGTGGTTTGAATTTAGCATCCTATTCAGTTGAACATGCACATCTTTATGTCTAAATATCTGATGTGGAAGACACAGATGTAGCTACTGGTCTTTTAATGATTTATTTCTCTTTTTAATAATATTTCTTGCTATATTTAGATTAAGGGTGATCATTCTGGATAAACATGATTTATGGTAGAGTCTTTTCTGACATTTCTGAATTGACATTTTGCTTTTAAATAATTTTTACAGTCTGTAAAAAATACCTTTGGGGCATGACTCAGGAGTCTGGAACAGGAAGATCATGAGAGGGAAGCTAGCCTGGGCTATGCAGTGACTTAGAGGCAAGCCTGAGCCGCATATAGCATGACAGTGTTATCAAGAAACAAAAATATTTGGCTGTAGTTGCCTGAATCCTTTTTTGATTCTCAAGTTTTTGTTAGAACTCATAACAGAAATCATTGTGAAAGAGACTAGGGAAAAAAGGATAGGTAGATTAACAAAAGAAAAAGTTTGTTTTGTTTTTTGTTATTTGGCTTTTTGAGACAAGATCATGTTCCATAGTCCATGCTGTCCTCAAACTTGAGACACTCCTAACTCAGCCTCCCTAATGGGGGTTGGTTTTTTGAAAAGATGAACAAAATTGACAGACTTTTAGGTAGACTACAAAGATAAGACTCAAATCACAGATGAAAAAGGAGACTTTTAAACTGACATTACAGAAATACAGAGCTTTTTCATCATTAGCACCAATTATCAGACACATCGGCAGGATTAAACTTTATAAGAAATTCAAATAATGCAGTTGCAATATAAAATGCAGTAATTGTTTCTGAAATAACTAAAGACTTAAAAGAACAGTGAACTTGAAAGATAAGAATAAACCTGTAGCTGGGCACCTATGGCTCATACCTATAATCCTAGCCATTCAGGAAGTTAGGATCTAAGAATCATGGTTCAAAACCAGTCCCAATAGGAAAGTCTGTGAGACTTTTTATTTTTGGGGTCGGTTGTGGGGCTTGAACTCTGGGCTTGGGCACTGTCCCTGCACTCTTCAGCTCAAGGTGAGCGCTCTACTGCTTGAGCCACAGCGCCACTTCTGGTTTTCTTGTGGTTTATTGAAGATAAGAAACTCATGGACTTTCCTGCCTGGGTTGTCTTTGAACCAGGATCCTCAGCTCTTAACCTCCTGAGTAGCTAGGATTTCAAGTGTGAACCACCAGGCCCCCGGCTCTGTGAGATTTTATCTCCCAACTAACCATCAAAGGCCAGAAGTAAAAGTATGGCTCAAGTATAGCACTCAGGCCCTGAATTCAAGCCCCAGAACCAGTGGGGGTGGGGGAGTAGAGGAGGAGGAGATATATATAGAAAATGACCAGGCAGATTATCAAAACATACCAATGAAATGGTTTTTTGTTGGGTTGGTTTTTTATCCTGGGCCTGGGCACTGTCCTGAGCTCCTTTTGCTCAAGGCCTACATTCTACCATTTGAGTCACAGTGCTACTTACGGGCTTTTTCTTTGATTAATTAGAGATAAGAGTCTTATGGACTTTCCTACCGGGCTGGCTTTGATCCTCAGATCTCAGCCTCCTAAATAGCTAGGCTTATAGGTGTGAGCCACAAGCACCTGCTGAAATGTATTTTCTAGAAATAATGAAAAACTCTTATTTTCTAGGTGATAAATGCATGTATTGAAATTTAAAACCTCAGTTAAAATTCATTCACCAACAGAGCTCTGGAGAAAAAATTGAAGTGGAAAGTAGCATTGACAAAATTGCATAAAATATAGCAGAACTAAAGAAAACAGAGAAAGAATAGAATGCCAGTGGAAATAGGAGGATATAAAAAGGATAATTCTAAAGAAATTATTCAGGAAAGAAAGGTTCTGAAGGATTGGTAAAAGTTTATTACTAAGTTACATCTTAGTGAATTTGTAGAATTTCAGAAACAAAAATACCTTTATTTTATTTTATTTTTTATTTTTGCTGGTCGTGGGGCTTGAACTCTGAGTCTGGATGCTGTCCCAGTGCTTCTTTTCCTAAGGGCAGGCATTCTACTACTTGAGCCACAGCTCTACTTCCAGCTTTTTTTAGTAGATTCATTGGCAACAAGAGTCTCCCAGACTTTGTTCCCCTGGCTGGCTTTGAACCTTGATCTTTAGATCTCAGCCTCCTAAGTAGCTAGGATTACAGGAGTGAGCCACCAATGCCCAAATGCACAAAAATATCTTAAAAGAAAGTGAGAATTAGAGAACAGAATGACAGTTGAGTCATTATTAGCCTTTCTCAACAGCAACTAAAGGAAAGTTAGGAAATCAAAGAGGATATAGGATAGCTCAGTAGATTACTTTTCTAGAACATGTGCACAGCCTTCATTTGATCCCTAACATTGCCAAAAATTAAAACAGGTTGTATCATCAAAATGCCAAAAAGAGTGAGTTCATACCTGTAATCCTTGCTACTTGGAAATCTAAAAATGGGAGAATCAAAGTTCAAGACCACCTAGGGAAGAAAAGTTTCTGAGACTACTTCTCAACCCACAGTGGGCACAGTGGCATGTACTTGTCATCCTGTGCTATGTGAGAGAGTGAGATTGGGAAGATCACAGTTCCAGACTAGCCTAGGCAGAAACATATGACACTCAAGAAGTTGGAGTGATAACATGCACTTATTACACTGGCTCAGTGAGAAGCTGGTCACTGGGCCCTGGTGGCTCACGCCTGTAATCCTAGCTACTCAGGAGGCTAAGATCTGAGGATCACGATTCAAAGCTGGTTCAAAGCCAGCCCGGGCAGGAAAACTCCCTGAGACTCTTATCTCCAATAAACCACTCAGAAAACAGGAAGTAGCACTGTGGCTCAAGTGGTAGAGCACTAGCCTTCAGCACTAGCTGAAGAGCTGGGGCACAGCACCCAGGCCCAGAGTTCAGGCCCCACGACTGACCAAAAAAGAAAGAAAAGGCAAGATGAGAAACTTGGCAGACTTTTGTCTAAATTGATATGCCAGAACTGATGTTTTTTTAAAAAAAAAAATTTACTAAGTGTAAGTACAGAAACCAAAGAAAACTTTAGCTGATTTGTCATCAGAAAATAATAGTGAAATCTCAAAAAAAAAAAAAAAAAGATGACTGGCCTCCCCCCAAAAATCTTGTAAATAGCTTTAATTCTACAAAATCTTCAGCAACTAGATAACTCCAAAGTTACACAAAACCTTAAAATAATCCCCCCCCCAACTTTGGCTTTTAAGTTGTTTACCTGGGTATTTTTGCAATGGTAAGAGAAAGCTGGATACGACATCTATTAATACATTAATTCTAGAAGCTCATGAACACTGAACACTGATTCAGTATACAACTTTATTCTCTTCTTGTATATGTTAAGTCTGGACAGAATTCTGCAAATAACATACTGATTTAGAAAACTTTTATCAGTCAACTATTTTTGCATATGTACATATGAGTATACATATGAGATGTGATGAAAATTATTTAGGTTTTTTTCTTTAATTTTTTGAGTCAAGGATTTTATATCATATAGCCTAACTGGCCTTGAACTCATCATCCCAAGTGATTGTAGATATGTACCACCACATTCAGCCTGACTATATATTAGTAGAGGAATATGTTTTAACATTAACCTGAATTCTTCAATAAAAAAGGAAATTTGTCCAATTAAGCTTTTAAGTGAGGGCTGGGAAGGTGGCATGAGGCCCTAGGTTTGATTCTTCAGTACCACATAAATAGAAAAAGCTGGAAGTGGCCCTGAGGCTCAAGTGGTGGAGCTCTAGCCTTGAGCACAGACAGACTCAGGGACAGTGCCCAGGCCCTGAGTTCAAGCCCCAGAACTGGCAAAAAAATTTTAAAAAATTAAGCTTTTAAGTGAAATAAATATCACTAAATATTTATAATTCTATCTATATTCCTAAAAACTGGCTGTGAAGCTTATTTTGGCCTCAAACATATTCTACCTCAGTACTGGAAATAATATGCATGTACTACCAGACCTACTTTCAATTTACTAATTTTATTCAAACAAATTTATCCTTGTTAAATTAGATTCAAGATATGCTTAACTCTTTTCCTAACACACAGAATAATTTTCTTCAATATTTCACAATTGGATAATTACAGAGATGGGTTTATAACCTTGAATAAAATGATGTCTCTACAGGACTCTGTAGTTTATAGTAAAAGATAAATTTTATCACTAAAAATGATGGATATTTGTTTTTGAATTGTGATATAATTAAGTGCAACAACATTACTATGCTTCTATTAACTCAACAAATATGTATATCTACATACATATAAAATAATGTTAACCTTTACTCATACTTGGCATAATCTGATTGTTTTCCCACATTTGATTTATATCACCAGCCCTCTTGCTTTTAGTATTTCAGCTAAGGTCTCATGTATTTGTCTAGTCTAGGAACAGTCCATTTACCTCTACCGCTCAAGTAGCTAGAATTATTGCTATAGAACTTCACAAAGGTCGCATGTTTTGGTTTTTTCCCTAAGGTTTTTAAGTGATATTTTTGGTATGACTAATTATTGAAATTCTCAAAATGAACTAGATGTTGTAACAGCTGACCACTTGGGTGTATGTGTTTTTCCTTCAACAGAATTCATGCCTAAATCTGATATATGTATATTTACATATAATAGGACATATATTATCGATTTTTCACATATTTATAATGTATACATAGTCGTTTTTATTTTGACACAGAGCTAAGTGACCATATATAAGCCAGATTTTGTTTTATTTTTCCCCAGTTGGGGCTTGAACTAAGGGCCTAGGCTCTGTCCCTGAGCCTCTCTGTGCTCAAGGCTGGCACTCTACCACTTGAGCCACAGCACCACTCTGGCTTTTTCTGTTTATGTAGTACTGAGGAATCAAACCCAAGACTTCATGCATGCTAGGCAAGCACTCTACAACTAAGCTACATTCTCAGCCTATAGCCCTATTTTAAAAGAGCACTATAAAGCCAGGCACCTGTGGTTCATGCCTATAATCCTAGCTACTCTAGAGGCTGAGATCTGAGGATCGCAGTTAAAGCCAGCCCAGGCAGGAAAGTCTGTGAGACTCTTTATCTCCCACCAGAATACCGGAAGTAGTGGTAGAGCAGTAGCCTTGAGCTGAAGATCTCAGTGACAGCACCCAGGCCAGAGTTCAAGCCCTACAACAAACAAACAAACAAAAAAGACTATAATTGAGAATGAGTTAAATGACTACAAGTAGGTCAAAATTTGTCCTGCATTGGTTTGAACTTATTTAAATCAGTGAAGCTTTTATTCTGGAAGGAGGACTATAGGTTAAAAAAAATTTTTTTTTTGGTTGGTCATAGAGCTTGAACTCGGCCTGAGTGCTGTCCCTCAGCTCTTAAGCTCAAGGCAAGCGCTTTATCACTTGAGCCACAGTGTCACTTCCAGTTTTCTGGTGGCTTATTGGAGTAAGAGTTTTACAGCCTTTCCTGCCAGGCTTTAAACTGTCATCCTCAGATCTCAGCCTCCCAAGTAGCTAGGATTACAGGTAGGACTCACTGGTGCCACCAGCAATTGGTAAAATTTTTTCTGTAGCTAAAAATATTTCTTTTCAGAAGCAAAACATTTGTATGTTAATGCATGATAACTGGGTGCCCCAGTGACTCAACTAGCTATTCAGGAGGTTAAGATCTCAGAATCACAGTTTGAAGCCAGATTGGGCAAAAAAGTCTCAAGACTGTCTTTACTTAACCAGCAAAAAGATGGTCTGGAAGTATGATCAAGTGATAGAGTGCCAGTTAGTGCGTAAAAAAAGTTAAGGCTGGGTGCCTAGATGAAGTGGTTAGAAGGGCAAGCCCTGAGTTCAAGCTCCAGTATTGCCAAAAGACAAGTTGGGAGGGGGGGGGGAGCTGGGAAGATGGCTCAGTGGTAGATCGCTTGCCTTGCATGCCTGAGGCCCTGGGTTCGATTCCTCAGCACCAGATAAGCAAAAAGAAAAAAGCCGGAGTGGCGCTGTGGCTCAAGTGGTAGAGCGCTAGCCTTGAGCTGAAGAGCTGAGGGACAGCACCCAGGCCCAGAGTTCAGGCCCCACGACCGGGCCCCCCCCCCAAAAAAAAGACAAGTCAGAGGGCAGCAATATTCTCTGCAGTGTTGTGTAAACAATGTCAAAAGTATCATAGATAGTTCTAGAAATCTAGACATAGAAAGTTACATTACTAAAATCTATAGATAGCCTCTGATAGAGCAATAATGTAAACTAGTGTAACACTATTTTTTTCAATAGTTCTGTTCACTATATGAAGTTAATATGTGATCATTATTTTGTTGAATTTGTAATGGCTAATTTGAAAATGGTATAAGGTTTACTTTCTCTGAAACCTTTTTCTTGTTCAAATTTTAGGACCCTTCAAAGTTGTACAAGAAAGCAGGTGATGTTGCAGCCATTGAATGTCAGTCTGAAGAAAGCATCCATCTTCATTCACAGGGAGAAAACAATCCTTTATCTAAGAAGCTTTCTCCAGTACACTCAGAAATGGCAGATTACATTAATGTAACACCATCTTCTCTTGTGGGTAGCCGAGATTCTGATATGAAGGATCGAGCATTACTTAATGGAGGAACTAGTGTAACAGAAAAACTAGCACAGCTTATTGCTACTTGTCCTCCTTCTAAGTCTTCCAAGATAAAACCGAAGAAGTTAGGAACTGGCACTACAGCAGGATTGGTTAGCAAGGATTTGATCAGGAAAGCAAATGTTGGCTCTGTGACTGGAATAATACATAAAGACTTAATAAAAAAGCCAGCTATCAGCACAGCTGTTGGATTGGTAACTAAAGATCCTGGGAAAAAAACAGTGTTTAATGCAGCAGTAGGATTGGTCAGTAAGGACTCTGTGAAAAAACTGGGAACTGGCACTACAGCGGTATTCATTAATAAAGACCTAGGCAAAAAGCCAGGGACTATCACTACAGTAGGTCTGCTAAGCAAGGATTCAGGAAAGAAGCTAGGAATTGGTATTGTTCCAGGTTTAGTAAATAAGGAATCTGGCAAGAAGTTAGGACTTGGCACAGTGGTTGGACTGGTTAATAAAGACTTGGGAAAGAAATTGGGTTCTACTGTTGGCCTAATGGCCAAAGACTGTGCGAAGAAGATTGTAACAAGTTCAGCAATGGGATTGGTTACTAAGGACATTGGAAAGAAACTGGTGAGCTGTCCTGTGGCAGGACTTGTCAGTAAAGATGCCATAAACCTTAAATCTGAAGCACTGCTCCCCACTCAGGAACCACTTAAGGCTTCTTGTAGTGCAAACATCAATAATCATGAAAGTCAAGAACTTTCTGAATCACTGAAAGATAATGCTACCAGCAAAACTTTTGAGAAGAATGTTATACGTCAGAGTAAAGAAAGCATATTAGAAAAGTTCTCGGTTCGAAAGGAAATCATTAATTTAGAGAAAGAAATGTTTAATGAAGGAACATGCATTCAGCAAGACAGTTTCTCATCCAGTGAAAGGGGATCTTTTGAAACATCAAAGCATGAAAAGCAACCTCCTGTATATTGCACTTCTCCAGACTTTCAAATGGGAGCTGCTTCTGATGCATCTACAGCTAAATCCCCTTTTAGTGCAGTAGGAGACAGCAATCTACCTTCCCCATCACCTACTGTATCTATTAATCCTTTAACCAGAAGTCCCCCAGAAACTACTTCACAGTTGGCTCCTAATCCGTTACTTTTAAGTTCTACCACAGAACTAATGGAAGAAATTTCTGAATCTGTTGGAAAAAACCACTTTAATTCTGAAAGTACCCACTTGAATGTAAATCATAGGTCCATGGGTCATAGCATAAGTATTGAGTGTAAAGGGATTGATAAAGAGCTAAATGATTCAAAAAATACACATATAGATATTCCAAGAATAAGCTCCTCCCTTGGAAAAAAGTCAAGTTTGACTTCTGAATCCAGTATTCATACAATTACTCCTTCAGTTGTTAACTTCACAAGTTTATTTACTAGCAAACCTTTTCTAAAACTTGGTGCAGTAACTGCATCAGACAAACACTGCCAGGTTGCTGAAAGCCTAAGCACTAGTTTGCAGTCCAAACCATTAAAAAAAAGAAAAGGACGAAAACCTCGGTGGACTAAAGTGGTGGCAAGAAGCACATGCCGGTCTCCAAAAGGGCTAGAATTAGAACGATCAGAGCTTTTTAAAAATGTTTCATGTAGCTCACTATCACATAGTAATTCTGAGTCAGCCAAGTTTATGAAAAATATTGGCTCATCTTCATTTGTCGATCATGACTTCCTTAAACGCCGATTGCCAAAGTTGAGTAAATCCACAGCTCCATCTCTTACTCTCTTAACTGATAGTGAAAAACCATCACATAAGTCTTTTGCAACTCACAAACTATCCTCCAGCATGTGTGTCTCCAGTGACCTTTTGTCAGATATTTATAAGCCCAAAAGAGGAAGACCTAAATCCAAGGAAATGCCTCAACTAGAAGGTCCACCTAAACGGACTTTAAAAATTCCTGCCTCTAAAGTTTTTTCTTTACAGTCTAAGGAAGAACAAGAACCCCCAATTTTACAGCCAGAAATTGAAATTCCTTCCTTCAAGCAAAGTTTGTCTGTATCTCCTTTTCCAAAAAAGAGAGGCAGGCCTAAGAGACAAATGAGGTCACCAGTGAAGATGAAGCCACCTGTACTGTCAGTGGCTCCATTTGTTGCCACAGAAAGTCCAAGCAAGCTGGAGTCAGAAAGTGAAAACCATAGAAGTAGCAGTGATTTCTTTGAAAGTGAGGATCAACTTCAGGATCCAGATGATTTAGATGATAGTCATACACCAAATGTCTGTAGCATGAGTGACCTTGAGATGGAGCCAGATAAAAAAATTACCAAGAGAAACAATGGACAACTAATGAAAACAATTATCCGCAAAATAAATAAAATGAAAACTTTAAAGAGAAAGAAACTGTTGAATCAGATTCTTTCAAGTTCTGTAGAATCAAGTAATAAAGGGAAAGTGCAATCCAAACTCCATAATACAGTATCAAGTCTTGCTGCCACATTTGGCACTAAATTGGGCCAACAAATAAATGTCAGCAAGAAAGGAACCATTTACATAGGAAAGAGAAGGGGCCGCAAACCAAAAACGGTCTTAAATGGCATTCTTTCTGGTAGCCCTACCAGCCTTGCTGTCCTTGAGCAAACAGCTCAACAGGCAGCGGGGTCAGCATTAGGACAGATCCTTCCCCCTTTACTGCCATCATCCACTAGTAGTTCTGAGATTCTTCCATCACCTATTTGCTCTCAGTCTTCTGGGACTAGTGGAGGTCAGAGCCCTGTAAGTAGTGATGCAGGCTTTGTTGAACCCAGTTCAGTGCCATATTTACATTTACACTCCAGACAGGGAAGTATGATTCAGACTCTTGCAATGAAAAAGGCTTCAAAAGGGAGGAGGCGGTTATCTCCTCCTACTTTGTTGCCAAATTCTCCTTCCCATCTGAGTGAACTCACATCTCTGAAAGAAGCTACTCCTTCCCCCATTAGTGAATCTCATAGTGATGAAACAATTCCAAGTGATAGTGGCATTGGAACTGATAATAATAGCACATCAGACAGAGCAGAGAAATTTTGTGGACAAAAGAAGAGGAGGCATTCTTTCGAGCATGTTTCTCTGATTCCCCCTGAAACCTCTACAGTTTTAAACAGTCTTAAAGAAAAACATAAACACAAATGTAAACGCAGAAGTCATGATTACCTCAGCTATGACAAGATAAAAAGGCAGAAAAGAAAACGGAAAAAGAAATATCCCCAACTCCGAAGTAGACAGGATCCAGACTTCATTGCAGAGCTGGAGGAACTAATAAGTCGTTTAAGTGAAATTCGGATCACCCATCGAAGTCATCATTTTATCCCCCGAGATCTCCTGCCAACTATTTTTCGGATCAATTTCAATAGTTTCTATACACATCCTTCATTTCCCTTAGACCCCTTGCACTACATTCGAAAACCTGACTTAAAAAAGAAAAGAGGAAGACCCCCTAAAATGAGAGAAGCAATGGCTGAAATGCCTTTTATGCACAGCCTTAGTTTTCCTCTTTCTAGTACTGGATTCTATCCCTCTTATGGCATGCCTTACTCTCCTTCACCTCTTACAGCTGCTCCCATAGGATTAGGTTACTATGGAAGGTATCCCCCTACTCTTTATCCGCCTCCTCCATCTCCTTCTTTTACTACTCCACTTCCACCTCCTTCATATATGCATGCTGGTCATTTACTTCTCAATCCTACCAAATACCATAAGAAAAAGCATAAGCTTCTTAGACAGGAGGCCTTTCTTACAACCAGTAGGACCCCCCTCCTCTCCATGAGTACCTACCCCAGTGTACCTCCTGAGATGGCCTATGGTTGGATGGTAGAGCACAAACACAGGCACCGTCACAAACATAGAGAACACCGTTCTTCTGAACAACCCCAGGTTTCAATGGACACTGGCTCTTCCAGATCTGTACTGGAGTCTCTGAAGCGCTATAGGTTTGGAAAGGATACTGTTGGAGAGCGATATAAGCATAAGGAAAAGCACAGATGTCACATGTCTTGCCCTCATCTCTCTCCTTCAAAGAGCTTAATAAACAGAGAAGAACAGTGGGTCCACCGAGAGCCCTCAGAAACTAGTTCATTGGCCTTGGGATTGCAGACACCTTTACAAATTGACTGTTCGGAAAGTTCTCCAAGTTTATCTCTTGGAGGATTCACTCCCAACTCTGATCCAGCCAGCAGTGATGAACATACTAACCTTTTTACAAGTGCAATAGGCAGCTGCAGAGTTTCAAACCCTAACTCCAGTGGCCGGAAGAAATTAACTGACAGCCCTGGACTCTTTTCTGCACAAGACACTTCATTAAATCGGCCTCACAGAAAGGAACCACTGCCTTCCAGCGAAAGGGCAATACAGAACTTAACAGGTAAGAGGGTTATTTTTGTTGTGTGTTTTTGTTACAGTATTTTTTTTTTCTGCTAGTGCCCTGACACAATGTAGTTGAGCTTTTAATGAACTCACCTTTTGTTTTTATACATGGTATTTTGAATCTTCAAAGTTGTTTTCTTTAGATAACAAGTAGGATAAGAGGCTGGGTGCCAGTGTCTCATACCTATAATCCTAGCTACTCAGGAGGTAGAGATGATGATGGTTCAAGGCCAGCCTGGGCAGGAAGGTGCATGAGACAATTAACTCCAATTAAACACCAAAAAAGCCAGAAGTGGAGCTATGGCTCACATGGCAGAGTGCTAGCCTTGAGGAAAAAAGCTCAGGGACAGCATCAAGGCCATGTAAGAATGTTAATATGTCTATGTTATGAGAAAAATGTTACTAACCTTGCATATATCATAAAAATCCAAGCACAGCTGGACATTAGTGGCTCACGCCTGTAATCCTAACTACTCAGCAGACTGAGATCTGAGAATCGTGGTTCAAAGACAGCCCGGGAAAGAAGATCTGTGAGACTCTACAGTTAACCACTGGTTAAGTGGCACTGTGGCTCAAGTGGTAGAGAGCTCAGAGACAGCACCCAGGCCCAGAGTTCAAGCCCCATGACCCACCCCTCCCCCCAAAAAAAATCAAAGCACAGAACACTTTTCAACATTGTAAAATTTGTCTATTTACAGAGACCTTGTTTTGCAGAGTACTTTCAAGTGTCTTCATAAAAAGCTGCTTCAAGGGGCTGGGAAGGTGGCTCAGTGGTAGAGCGCTTGCCTTGCATGCCCGAGGCCCTGGGTTCTATTCCTCAGCACCACATAAGCAGAAAAAGCCAGAAGTGGCGCTGTGGCTCAAGTGGTAGAGCGCTAGCCTTGAGCTGAAGAGCTGAGGGACAGCACCCAGGCCCAGAGTTCAGGCCCCACGACCGGACCCAAAAAAAAAAAAAAAAAAAAAAAGCTGCTTCAAGTAGAAATAAAAAAAGCATAAAGCTAACTTGGCACTAGTGGCTCATACCTGTAATCCTAGCTACTCAGGCTGAGATCTGAGGATTGCTGTTTGAAGCCAGCCCGGACAGGAAAATCTTACTCAGAAAAAGCTGGAAGTGGTGCTGTAGTTCAAGTGGTATAGCACTAGCCTTAAGCAAAAGAAATCTCAGAAACAGCACCCAGGCCCTGTGTTCAAGCAACAGAACTAGATAAAATAAAAAAAAGGGGGGGGGGCAAGGAAGGCCACGGGGCATGAAACTAAGTTCTGGTGGCTTATGCTTGTAATCCTAGCTATGTAAGAGTTTGATTGAAGGATCACAGCCAGCTCTGATAGGAAACTCTGCCTTATCTCCAGTTAACCACCAAAAAGCTGAAAGTGGAGCTGTGGCTCAAATGGTAGAGCACTACCTTTGAGCAAAAAGCTTAGGGACAGTGCCCAGGGTCTGAGTTCAAGCCCCACAACTGGCACTCACACACAAAAAAGTCATGAAACAAATGTATGTAATACTTCTAGGAAAATGTCTTGGGAATTGAGAAGACAAAAAATAAACTGATTATAGAGTGTTTATAAATATTTTGATGCTATGAGTGAAGTTACATCTATAAAATTGTATGTAGTTTTCTACGGAAAATCTATATCACCAGATTTTCCAAGTAAACGTCAATATCCTCTCCTGTATAAAGGGTATAAAGTAGAGGTATTATAAAAAGTAAATGAGGGGCCAGGAAAGTGGCTCAGTGGTAGAGTGCTTGCCTTGAATGCATGAGGCTCTGGGTTAAATTCCTCAGCACCACATAAGCAGAAAAAGCCAGAAGTGGTGCTGTGGCTCAAGTGGTAGAGCGTTAGCCTTGAGCTGAAGAGTTGAGGGAAAGTGCCCAAACCCAGAGTTCAGGCCCCACAACCGACAAAAAAAAAGTAAATGAGCTAGGTACTGGTGGCTCACATTTGTAATTGTAGCTCTTCAGGAGGCTAAGGAACAAGGAGCTAGCCTGAGCAGACAGATCTTGAGAAACACTTAATCTCCAAATAACTACCAAAAAGCTGGAAGTGGAGGCACAAATGTTAAAAGACCAGCCTTGAACGAAAAGGTTAAGTGGAGCTGAGTTCAAGCCCCAGTATTGGTCCGAAGGGGGTTGCTAAATGATACCATAATGCTCATTACATTGATTTATGTGTAGTAGGCACACAGATTTTTTATCATTTCTGTTTCTATCATTTCTATCATTACCGTTTAAAAGACTAAAAACTTACAGGATACCAGTGGCTCATGCCTGTAATCCTAACTACTCAGGAGGCTGAGATCTGAGAATTGTAATTCAAAGCCAGCCTGGGACAAAAAAGTGAGAAACTTTTATATCCACAGTTAACCACAAAAAACTGAAAGTGGAGCTATTGCTCAAGTGGTATACAGTGCTAACTTGGAGCACAAAAGCTCAGGGACAGCACCTAGGCCCTAAGTTCAAGCTCCAGGACTGTCACACACACACACACAAATTCTTTAATTAGATTCATTTTACAAAACATTTTTGCAAATATATGATGGATAGCAAATTCTGAGTATCATGTATTTACCGGGTATTCTACTTTATGGGCCTTTGTTTCTTTCTTTCTTTTTTTTTTTTTTTTTTTTAGGTCCGGTCGTGGGGTCTGAACTCTGGGCTGGGTGCTGTCCCCCAGCTCTTCAGCTAGTGCTGAAGGCTAGTGCTCTACAACTTGAGCCACAGCGCCACTTCCGGCTTTTTTCTTTTTGCTTATGTGGTGCTGAGGAATCGAACCCAGGGCTTCATGAATGCAAGGCAAGCGCTCTACCACTGAGCCACCTTCCCAGTCCCCTAGACCTTTGTTTCTAACAGGGAAAAAGGCACATGGGGTTTGTTGTTTTGTGGAAGTAGATTATAACAATTCACATTATCACATGGCAATGTGGCTTGGGGGTGGTACTTGGCTATTATGCATGATGCCCTGGATTCGATTTCTCAGTACCACAAAAACAGAAAAAGCTGGAAGTGATGTTGTGGTTCAAGTGATAGAGTACTAGCTTTGAGCGAAAGAAACTCAGGAACAGTGCCCAGGCCCTGAGGTTAAGCCCCAAGTATGAGGGGAAAAAATCACATTAGGTTTCATTAAAATTGTGTCAACAGGTATAAAATTATGAGTACAGAAATTCTGTGGGTGTTTATGTTGGTACTAGTACTTAAACTTAGGGCCTTGTACTAGGGCTTGGCTTTTTTACTTAAGGCTAGTACTTTTACCACTTGACATAAACCTCCAGTCCAACTTTTTTTTGCCAGTTGATTGGAGGTAGTAGAATCTTGAGGACTTTTCTGCCTAAGCTAGCTTCAAAACTTGATTCTCAGATCTCAGTCTCCTGAGTAACTAGGTTTGCAGAGTTGAGCCACTGGTGCCTGCCTGCAAATCTAGGATTCTATGAAATGGAGGGTATAACTCAGAGGATTACTTGAGAAAATGACCCTTAACTAGGACCTGAAAGATAAGCAGCAGTTAGCTGGGTAAACAGAATTTCTGCTATGTAGCTACTTATTCATTCATTTTCTTATTCATTTATTAAATTTCAAAAATAGCACTAGTCAATGAAATGTAGTAAACACCTAGTAACTGATTTCATTTATTTTCAGGAAGACAAATGGTAGAATGGTAAGCATATAGTGACATAATTGAGGAAAGCATTGTGAAGTTAGTACTAACAGAATAAAGAGAAAGAATAATGGGTGAGGGAAATAGAATTTAATTATATAGAGTAATTAATTGATTATGGCCTGAAGTTAAAAAGTTGGGAATTGGTAGGGTAGGGCACTGTTGGTTTACACCTGTAATACTAGCTACTCAAGACTGAGATTTGAGGAATACAGTTCAAAGCTAGCTCAGGCAGGAAAGTCCAATAAACTACTAAAAAAAAAATACCTGAAATAGAGTTGTGGCTGAAGTGGTAAAGCACTAGCCTTGAACAAAAAAAGTTCAGGAACATTTGCCCAAATCCTGAGTTCAAGCCTACGACTGGCATACACACAAAAAGTTGGGATTTAAAGGGTAAAAAGTATGTTTGAAGATCTTGAACTGGGAAGGAACTTAGACATATTGAAAAAAGCTTACTTGGATAGGAAAGAGGATACAAAAGATGCAGTAGTGGAAAATATGCTGAAAGAAACCTATATTGTGAATTTTCAATTTTGTAAAAGGTAGAGGAGTACTAAATTTAGGCTTACATTCTAGAAAATCATGTTGTCTCCTGTATAAACCCTGACTTGGAGGGGATAAAAGTAAAGATAAAAGAAACTGTTTAGGGGCTGGGAAGGTGGCTCAGTGGTAGAGTGCTTGCCTTGCATGTATGAGTCTCTGGGTTCAATTCCTCAGTACCACATAAGCAGAAAAAGCCGGAAGTAGAGCTCTGGTTCAAGTGGTAGAACTCTAGGCTTGAGCTGAAATGCTGAGGGACAGCGCCCAGGTCCAGAGTTCAGGCCCCATGACTAGCAAAAAAAAAGAAAGGAAGAAAGAAACTGGTTAGTAGGGAATTGAAATATTCTAAATAAGACAATGGTAAGTAAAGCAAGATGATAGCAGACATCTATATGGACATATTTTGGAGATTGGTACTTCAGTATGCTGAAACAGGAATGGGAACAGATTTAGGGAATAGCATTTTGGTTACCTTTTGGGGGGGGCAGGAGGAGGTTGTGTACTGAAGGGTTAAACCCAGAGCCTTGTAAGTTTTCTACAACTGAACCATACTTAGATTTCTTTTTTTGGGGGGTGGGGGGTCGGTTGTGGGGCTTGAACTCTGGGCCTCTAGGCCTGGGCGCTATCCCTCAGCTCTTCAGCTCAAGGTGAGCGCTCTACCACTTGAGCCACAGTGCCACTTCCGGTTTTCTGGTGGTTTATTGGAGATAGGAGTCTCACGGTCTTTCCTGCCTGGGCTGGCTTTGAACCTCGATCCTCAGATCTCTGCCTCATGAGTAGCTAGGATTACAGGTGGGAGCCACCAGCGCCCGGCTAGATTTCTTAATACACATAGCTTCAGGTACCTATACAAGGAAAGTGGCACTCCTGAACAGGCAATTGGATGTGATGTATTAGAGCTCATTAGTGTGATTTGGATTGAGAAGGTCAGGATTTTGCTATGAATTGAGCAGTATCATTCCCTAAAAAGGGATTCCTGGTAGAGTGGGGAGCATATACCCAATACCATTGTGTCTGTAGCCAGAGCAACACATAATAATTTTAGAAGTAGGGCTGGGAAGGTGGCTTAGTGGTAGCGTGCTTGGTTTGCATGCATGAGGCCCTATGTGTATCTCTGATCATACAAAGTAATATTTATCGAAATGAACTCCAGAAAATGGAAACAAGAGTTTCTATTCCTTTGTTGCTGTTTTTGTTTTCTTGTCTTGTTTGTTCATTTATCTGTCTTTGGTGTGTAAGGGGAGGCACAGAAATGGAGGGACAAATGGTGAAAAAGTGCAGCAGTGGTACTCAATAGACAACTATGTTAAAAATGAACTATACAATTTGTGAGTAGGGACAGGAGGGAAAAACTGGGAGAGAGCAAGGGGTGTCACTATCAAAAAAGAAATGTACTCTTTACCCTCTGTATATCACATTTATAATAACAATAAAAATGTTTTGTTTTTTATCTGCCAGTCCTGGGGCTTGAACTCAAGGCCTGGGCACTGTCCTTGAGCTTCTTTTTGATCAAGGCTAACACTCCACCACTTGAGCCACAGAGCCACTTCGGGGTTTTTCTGTTTATGTGGTGCTGTGGAATCGAACCCAGGGCTTCATGCAGGCTAGGCAAGCACTCTACCATTAAGCCACATTCCCACTGCTAAAAAATGTTTTTAAAAGCCGGGCGCTGGTGGCTCACGCCTGTAATCCTAGCTACTCAGGAGGCTGAGATCTGAGGATCGCGGTTCAAAGCCAGCCCGGGCAGGAGAGACCGTGAGACTCCTATCTCCAATAAACCACCAGAAAATCGGAAGTGGCGCTGTAGCTCAAGTGGTAGAGCGCTCGCCTTGAGCTGAAGAGCTGAGGGACAGCGCCCAGGCCCAGAGTTCAAGCCCCACGACCGACCAAAAAAAAAAAAAAATGTTTTCAAAGCCAGGTGCTGCTGGCTCACGCCTGTAATCCTAGCTACTCAGGAGGCTGAGATCTGAGGATCGAGGTTCAAAGCCAGCCCGGGCAGGAGAGACCATGAGACTCCTATCTCCAATAAACCACCAGAAAATCGGAAGTGGCGCTGTAGCTCAAGTGGTAGAGCGCTCGCCTTGAGCTGAAGAGCTGAGGGACAGCGCCCAGGCCCAGAGTTCAAGCCCCCACAGCCGACCAAAAAAAAAAAAAAATGTTTTTAAAAAGACATACTTGAACTGAGCATCTGTGGCTCATGCTGGTTATCCCACCTATTCAGGAGGCTGAAATGTAAGGATCACAGTTCAAAGCCATCCCAGGCAGGAAAGTCAGTGAGACTCTATCTCCAGTTAACCACCAAAAAGCTGAAAATGGAGCTGTAGCTCAACTGGTAGAGCTCTAGCCTTGAGCAAAAAGGCTCAGACACAGCCCCCAGCTCCTTAGTCAAGCCTCAGTATCAGCCCCAAAACAAGAAACAAAACCCAAAACACCCATTAATACTCCTAACAGCTCAGGAGCTTGAGTTCTAAGGATTGATGGGGTTTTTTTGTTTGTTTTTTGGGGCCGGTCGTGGACCTGAACTCTGGGCCGGGGCGCTGTCCCTCAGCTCTTCAGCTCAAGGCTAGCGCTCTACCACTTGAGCCATAGCGCCACTTCCGGCTTTTTTTTCTGCTTATGTGGTGCTGAGGAATTGAACCCAGGGCCTCATGCATGCAAGGCAAGCGCTCTACCACTGAGCCACCTTCCCAGCCCCCTTAAGAATTGATGTTTGAAGCCAGTCCCAGAGAGAAAACCTTTTAGACTCTTACCTCCTTAACCAAAAAGCCAGAGGTAGAGCTGTGGTTCCAGTGGTAGAGCACCAGCCTTGAGCAATATTGCTAAGGAACAGCACCCAGGCCCTGAGTTCAAGCCCCAGTACCAAAAAATTATAATAATAACCAGCAAAAAGCAGGGCTAGAACTTTGGATGCCTGAGTGGAGTGGGAGTTGACAGGGATGTGGATGAGCTGGAAGCTAGATGTGTATTTGAGTAGGAACCTGGGTTCCTGACCAGCTACTCATTCCTGTTGACCTGTTCTAATCTCTTTCCTTATCCAAAGAGAAGAGCTCATTTGACTTTCTCACCCCAGAGGTCCACAGACTGGGAATAACTCCCTTCAGTTGTTCCAGTGAATGAGACCTTCTAATGGTCTCTCATCTCCAGAATCTCAGTAGCTACCTCTACTCCCCAACTCCTCTATTCCCTCCTACCCCCTTCACTTCAGTTCTTTCTGTCAACAGAAACTAGCTTCTAACTTGGACCTTTCCCCCCCACCCCCTCACCCCCCCCCAAGTTCTGGGGCTTGAACTGTGGGCCTGGGCACTGTCCCTGAACTTCTTTTGCTCAAGGCTAGTGCTCTACCAGTTGAGCCACAGTGCCACTTCCGGCTTTAAGTAGTTTATTGGAGATAAGAGTCTCACAGAGTTTCTTTTCCCAGCTGGCTTCAAACTGTAATACTCAGATTTCAGCCTCCTGAGTAGCTAGGATTAAAGGTGTGAGTCACCAGCACCC
Source organism: Dipodomys merriami (assembly GCF_024711535.1). Taxonomy (NCBI): domain Eukaryota; kingdom Metazoa; phylum Chordata; class Mammalia; order Rodentia; family Heteromyidae; genus Dipodomys; species Dipodomys merriami. The sequence goes on along the minus strand of NW_027206229.1, from coordinate 509,445 downwards.
GGCTCTAACTTGGATTTTCAAGTAGGAACTTAATTTTCATGTTTCAGGTAAAGTGAGATAAAATTTAACTACCTTTCAACAAAGTTAGCTAAGGAAAAGGGTTTTTTTGTTTGTGTTTTGTTTCGTTTTGTTATTGGTCATAGGGCCTGAACTCTAGGCCTGGGTGCTGTCCCTCAGCTCAAAGCTAGCGCTCTACCACTTGAGCCACAGCGCCACTTCTGGCTTTTTTGCTTATGTGGTGCTGAGGAAAACCCAGGGCCTCATGCATGCAAGGCAAGAACTTTACCACTGAGCCACCTAGGAAAAGTTTCTAATAAGGCAAAATGTTAGAAAAATACTAAACCTTAAATGTTTTGTAATTTGGTCACTGGCTTTTTGGCTTTTTGTGCCTGCTGTGAACAGGTATGAGAAATACAGTTATGAATAAGACATAATTTTTTTTCATTTTTTTGGGTCCAGTCGTGGGCCTGAACTCTGGGCCTGAGCACTGTCCCTCAGCTCTTCAGCTCAAGGCTAGTGCTCTACCACTTGAGCCACAACGCCACTTCCGGCTTTTTTCTTTTTGCTTATGTGGTGCTGAGGAATCGAACCCAGGGCCTTAAGCATGCAAGGCAAGCTCTCTACCACTGAGCCACCTTCCCAGCCCAATAAGACATAATTTCTACCCTCAAGGAATTTCTAGTTTAACTGAGAACAAAGACATGTATATAAAGTTATTGGTAATTCCTACTATAGAGAGGTTCATATGGTGTTTTGGAGAGAAGAGCAATGAGTTCACTTACAAGGGTCAAGAGAAATAAAGGATTTACTTACAAGGGTTAGGTAAGAAGTTTTTAATCTGCAAAGAATTAGAAATGAAGACTATAGGGAAGGGAGGTGAAGGGTAAACAAAGGAGGAGGCTGCAATGCTTGGTAAGAAATGTATGCATTATCCTGCCCATGTAAGTGTAGCCCCTCTGTACAGTATGTTCTCAAATAAAATAAAATTTAAAATAAATAAATAAATAAATATTTCACTAAAAAAAAGAAAAAGAAATGAAGACTATTTCTTACTGAGGAATTAGCTTGGAAATTCTGTGCATAGATAAGTTTTAATAGTGTGATGTGTAGAATTCAGGAGCACAGGTGGTTCAGTCTGAGCAAAAAGATCCATAAGTCTCTCATCTCCAGTTAACCAGCAAAAAGCTAGAAGTGGAGCTGTGGCTTAAGTGATAGAGTTCTAGCTTTGAGCAAACAGGCTCAAAGACAGTGCTCCAACCCTAAGCCCCAGGACTGACACATACACAAAAAAGGCAATAACAGATCTTAAAGCCTCTTGTTCTATAAGACATCAAAGAGATGTCACATTGGCAGCAATGTGAAAGGTGTAGGTTAGAGAAAAGTCAGATAGATCAGTTTTGAAACTGTCCCAACAAAATATTATGAAAGCCTGGAAGGGGCGACCTTGTCCAAAAATAAAAATACTCCTTACCTGATTAGCCAAGCTAAACTCTCTATACATCGCCTTTATGATAACAATAAAAAAATCTTAAATATTATGAAAGCCTGAACTAAGGTAGAAATCAAGAAGCATTCAGGAGCAGATACAAACAGAAGTAAACAATATGACTCTCAGATACTTCTTTTAGATAGTTGGTAGACCAGTACTGAAGATAAGTGAAATGAGGTGATTATACAAAATGAGAAGGGCAGAGATAGAAAATCTTTAATAGTATTTTGTAAAGAGTATAGGTCTGTAGTCAAGTCAGGCATAGCTGTGTCCATGTACATGTACATGAACAGTAATCAAGATTCTCACCAAAATAACCAGCACAATAAAGTGCTGGAGGCATAGCTTAATGGTTTATACCTACCTGGAAAGCGCAAGGCCACTTGAGTTTGGGCACTGCCAAAAAATAATTTATCACCTTTGGGAAATTATGTTGAAACATCTCCCAGTATCCAAGGCTGGGACAATTTAAGCAACAAAATACATAATAATAGTACGGGGTTATAACCTTAAAAATAAATAGGTAGGGCCAGGCGCCAGCCAAAATAGCTCATGCCTGTAATCCTAGCTATGCAGGAGGCTAAGATCTGAGGATTGCTGTTTAAAGCCAGTCTGGACAGGAAAAGTCCATAAGATTATCACCAATTAACGAACAGAAAGCCAGAAGTGCAGCTGTGGCTCAATAGTAAAGCATCAGCCTTGAGCAAAAAAGCTAAGGGACAAAAGCCAGGCTCCGGTGTCTCATGCCTATAATCCTAACTACTCAGGAGGCTGATATCTGAGAATCATGGTACAAAGCCAGCCCAGGCAGGAAAGTCTGTGAGACTCTCCAATAAACTACCAGAAAAACTGGGAGTGGTGCCGTGGCTCAAGTGGTAGAGCGTGGCTCAAGTGGTAGAGCGCTTGCCTTAAGCTGAAAAGCTGAGGAACAGGGCCCAGGCCCAGAGTTCAAGCCCAGTACTGACCAAAATAAAAAAAGCTAAGGGATGCCTGGGAAGGTGGCTCAGTGGTAGAGTGCTTGCCTTGTATGCATGAGGCCCTTGGTTCAATTCCTCATTACAACACAAGCAGAAAAAGCTGGAAGTGGCGCTGTGGCTCAAGTGGTAGGGTGCTAGTCCTGAGCTGAAGACCTGAGGGACAGTGCCCAGGCCCAGAGTTCAGACCCCATGACTGACCAAAAAAAAAAAAAAAAAGCTAAGGGACAGTGCCCTGGCCCTCAGTTTTAGCCCCAGTATTGGCAATGAATGAATGTCCATGAGTTTATGCTGATAAAAATAAGGCATTGGCTAATTAAATATATGGAAGAAAGGGATCAAATATTCTTTTGTTCCTTTTTTTTCCCTTGAGACAAGGTATCACAGTAGCTTAGGATGATGTTGAACTCTCAGTCCTTCCTATTCCTCCCAAGTGCTAAGATTACAGCCCTAGACCACCATGCCCTGGCCAGAATAAATGATCGTTACTGAAGAATTCCAAATAGTATATAGATCATCTTTCAGGAAGTAGTCATAGTGACTTTATTTCCATGGAGAGGGAAAAATAGTAACTATAGAAAAGAGGTCTAGGGGCTGGGAAGGTGGCTCAGTGGTAGAGCGCATGCCTTGCATGCCAGAGGCCCTGGGTTTGATTCCTCAGCACCACATAAGCAAAAAGAAAAACGTCGGAAGTGGCACTGTGGCTCAAGTGGTAGAGCACTAGCCTTGAGCTGAAGAGCTGAGGGACAGCGCCCAGGCCCAGATTTCAGGCCCCATGACCGGACCCAAAAAAACAAACAAAAAAAAAAAAAGAAAAGAGGTCTAACAAACATTAATCAAGTACAAGTTTAACTTAGCATCCATAAGAAGGCATTTTGTCCTTGTGTGTGTGTGTGTGTGTTTTTCAAAAAACACAAAGCTCCAATCTAATCTCTTAATTTAAAAAAAAAAGTTGGATACATTCTACAAAATAACCTGGCCAGTATTAATTACTAAGGCTTAAGTAGTAAACTACTAGCGTTAAGTGAAAATGCTAAGGTCCTTAGTTCAAGCCTCTCCCCAACCCACAATACACCAAAAAGAGTTAGAACATGGGGGAGAGGGTAAAATTTTGTTTATTGAGAGAAAGGAAATGTTTGACCCCTGAGGGCCATACAAGGTTCATGAATAGACAGACAAATAATCTCTTTGGTTGCCTGAAGCCATCTGCCAGTATTGATCATTTTGTATGGCACCACAAAATGATGTTATAAATCTCCAAATGGCCCTAGGCAGGAAAAAAGGTTTTCCACCTCTGAGTGTGTACATGTGGTGGTTAACTTATTTTTGTAAACTATATACTGTTCTATGCTAACAGAAGATTTAAAACAATGTAAAATTAGCTTCTTTCAGATGAAATTATAGTAGTATGAATATACTTTAGTGAGATCAGGGTTCCTGGTTTTATCTAATTCTGATGAGTGATTCTATTTATCTATTTATCCACATTAGATAGACAGAAAACCAAAGTTTGGTTGTGGTGGTTAATATAGTTTTGGGAGTTCCTGGAGAAATTCCATTTCAGTGAGAGATTTGATTTCGGTATTAAGAGAAATGGCCTAATTAGAAAGAGAAAAACAAGCTTTTTTTAGCTTAGAAATTGCCAGCACAAGCTCTGAATCATTCTCTCTTTTAGTACATTTAATTGATGAGTCAGATCAAATGTATTGCTTTCTGTGAATGTATTTCCCACCATTGCAAACAGCTGTTTTTGTTACAGATCTAGCTTTTATCTACCATTCAGCTCATTGATGGGAAGCTTCCAGGACTGCTCTAAACTGTAAATCATAACAAAGAATTCAGAACTTGAATCTGAGAACAAGAAACTTGATGAAGGGTTTTCAGAGTTTGGTATTTTATGTTCATATTGTGTCACTGGTGGTCATTTTTATTATAACCAGTCGTTGTTGTTTTGTTGAGACAGTGACTCTGTATGTAGCCCAGGCTGGCCTGGAACATAATATTCTTCCACCCTCAGCCTCCTGTGTACTGGAATTACAGGCATTTACTACCACCGCTGTCTCTTCAGTTTTGAATCATTTGCTTAACAAATATTCCCAAATAACCTTGACTTATAAATAACAAAATAAGAACTTTAGCCAGGTGTCAAAGGCTCACATTGGTAATCCGAGCTACTCTGGAGGCTGAGAACTGAGGATCTCGCTTCAAAAGCAGCCCAGGCAGTAAAGTCCATGAGACTCTTATCTCCAGTTAACTACCAAAAAGCCAGAAATATGGTTCAAAGTGGAAAAACACTAGCTTGGAGCAAAAACAAGCTCAGGGACAGGACCCAGGACCTGAATTCAAGCCCCAGGACTGCCACCAAAAAAATTTAACTAAAATTGTGTAACATATTAAAATAACATAATTTAAAATTTTTTATTGTTGTTATAAGGTGATGTACAGAGGGTTACAGTTACATGTCAGGTAGTGGATATATTTCCTTCTGGACAGTGTTTACCCCTTCCCTCACTCTCTCCCAGTTTTTCCTTCCCATCAATTCACATTATCTTTGAACTGACTACTGCTTAGTATTTTTCAAAATCTGGCACACTTGGACATGGTGGCACATTCCTAGCCTCGAGTTTTAGCAGTTAGTCTGGGTGTTAGTAGTTGGTTAGTTTTTTCTTGTTGTATGCCAAATTTGGGGTTTGATCTCTGGGCACTGTTCCTGAGCTTTTTGTCTCAAGACTATCACTCTAAACGCATGACAGCTCTCACCACTTGAGCAAATAGTTAGGGTACAGTGCTTTTGGTGCTTTTTTGTGTGTGTGATTTATTGGAGGTAAGAGTCTCATGGACTTCCCTGCTTGGACTGGCTTTGAAGTATGATCCTCAGATCTTAGCCTCTTCAGTAGCTAGGATTACAGGTGTGAGCCACCTGTGCCCAGTTGAGCAATTAATGTTTTTCTGTGGTTTACCCAAAGACATTTGTGGCATTGGTAATCATCAAACATTCTACTTATTTCCTAGTTACTTGAGTCTTTAATGATGAATTCCAGACAGAGTACTATACAAATTTATAATATGTTTAGTAGTAAATTTAGACTACATAAAAATGCTTTATCCAACCCAACTATTGGCTTCATTCATTTCTTTTCTAATTTGTATTTGTCACCAGGGAATTTCCCAAGGCTTCAATTAAGTGGTTAGGTTGACTCTTTATTTTCATGTTTTCTTTGTGATGCTCCTACTCCTCTACAAAGACATCTGTGGAAAATTTCCCTACTTACTCTGATATTATTGCTCATTTGACTCCATCCTCACACCCAAACCCCTATAAGAGTAATGTTTCAGTTCCTCTTGTGTAGACTTCAATATCTCTTGTGACAAATCAGCTTCAGAATAGCTTCTTGGACTCTGCTCATTTTTGTCTATAATATAAGATTTCTTGATTCTTAGGTGTAATCCACTTAAGTTCTTTTCTTCCATTTTCAACTTTGACATTCTTATCCATGATTTCATCTTATGATTTTCTTATAAATATACCATCTGCACCATCTTTTCCTCTTTTCATCTAAATTGGCACAAATGTTTTCTCAAAGTCTTCAAATAATATTCAAATAAAATATAGAGAATGTCTAATCAAGGCCATTTCCAAGGTACCTTCACATGTTTAAGTTGATTTTTAATTCTAATTCCTTATGTATATATATTATTCCAATTTATAATTCCCTCTTTTCCAGTTTCTCTTTGTGATACTTTATTTTCTATGAAGAAACAAGTATTTCAAGTAATCAGCATATGTTTATGTTAAAGTCTTACTGTATTTTAGTTACATCTTCTAGGATTTGTCTATTTTAACTTCTTTTATATACGTAGAATTTCTGAACCTGTTTCTGAGGCTGCCATCTGAGTGATAAGATACCCACTGGGGTTTCTACTCAAATTTTGTGTACTTCAGAATTTCCAACTATATTCTCTATGGACTTGTGAAATACTTAAGTATTCTGTCTTTATAGTAAAGTGAAATGAGAATGATGGTTAGTCTGATAGCTAATTTTTTTTCTTGTTCTCTGTGTACATTCTTTTAAAGAAGTATCATATTTTCTTGACAAAGTATCAGATTTTCTTGAATTTATACACATAAACATCTTTTTAGGATTGAAGAGTCATTCTTACAGGTAGATCTAAACTTAGCATTGAGGCATAAGTAAATGTTCTTCATGTGATTAAAAGATAGCAACAAAACACTAACTCTTAAGGAAAACAGGTATGGATTAGGATAAAAACAGGGCTGAGAAGCAGAAATAGCAAATTTTTTTGTTTCCTAATAAAGAATTAAAGAGAAAGACAGTTTCTAATTCAGAGTCCTCTTTTTGGCACATACGGTTTTATTGCTAGAATCCAGAATATAATCCCAACCCTAGAGAAACTATAGTCAGTGAATTTAGAAGATTCAATTTAGCATGGCTTTTTCTTATTTGCAAGTGCCAACCAGCCCTAGAGATATTGTTTTATGAGTACATTTAATTGTATTCACTTTATATTTAAGATAAATGGTTAATATTTTAGATTAATTACAGCTTCCTAGTTGGACACAATGTTTGCTCTTCAATTTTTATTTTAACATTGAATGTTAAGTATGTCTGACATAAGCATTTAAGATCTAAAAATTCCATGGAGTTTGAGATAGAACATATGCTTAGCATGAACAAGGCCCTAGGTTCAATCCCTAGGATACCTTCCCCTCAAAAAAAATGCATTCCTGATAAATATGAAGTTAATTTACATATAATAACCTCTAATATAAACACTGAATCTTATTTTAAATTATTTTAGCACTTTTTTTCATTTAAGGACTCATTACAATACTGTTACGTAGAGTGCTTTATTAAACCAAAGCTCAGGCATGTTTACTTTCCTTGATCCTATAATTTAATACTTATTACTATGCCACACTCAATTTTGCATTTCATTTTGTTTTTTATATTTGGAAACGAAGTACAGTGATCTCTATTGAAATAAACATGCTAGTTCTCTCCAGATAATATCTTGTTCTTCACTAACCACCCAGCTGCATAATGGAGCTTTTAAAACAGCATATTTGTGGCACTGTTTGGAGATAATATTTGTAGATTTCATATGACTTCTGCTGTTAGGCTAATTTTAACATACTTTCTACATCTTTAACAGGTTGCTGCTTCTTGTACCTAAATTACAACATCATTTTCCAGTCTTAAACTTTGCTTTGCATCATTGGGTAATATTTTTCAGGTATCTTCATCCTCTTATTGCTCCTGTAATCATTGTTTTTGAATGAAATAAGATTCTAGAGCTGATGATTATCAAGTCATAGAGATCTATATCTCAGGAATACAACTTTATTCTCTTTAAATTGGAATAGTATTATAGCTCTGCTCTGTATGAACAGGGAATTCAAACAGACTTTTAAAAATAAAAATAAAAACATTCCTGAATGAAGTTTTATTCCAATCTGCTATTAAGTCCTAAGAATAGGTTGCTGGCCTCCATTACTTTCAGGAAATGAAAAATGGCTCAGAAGCTAAGCAAGCTAAGCCATCTCTCTCTCAATTGTTTCAGTTTCTCAGGAATTGCTGTACAATGCTGCCAATAACGATCTCCGGGGATCTGACCCCCATTCCACCTCCCACTGCCTCCTCTGCAGCTCCAGATGCCACCAAAAGAAGGAGCTTTGAAGAAAGTGCCTGTACCCTCTTTTACCCTGAGGTGGGTGAGGCCAGGCAGGGTGATTCTCAGGATATCCTTATGCTAAAAGGTATAGTTGAAGCCTTCATCCAGACTTTCTTGAAGATGACCAAGAAATTTGAGAAACATTACCAAATAGCCTAGGAAGTGAAGATGGAACTCAAGAATGGATGGCACAGATGCCATCAGAGATGTAATACATGATGATAAGCATAACCCTAAATAAGCTCTTTGAGGGCAGAGACTATTCTTTAGATTACTCTCTCTCTCTCTGAGATCATATTAAAAATTGCTCTCAAACCCTTTTTTCTTTGGCTCTTAATCTACAATTGTTTGCCCATTCATCAGGAATAATGATATATAGTTCAATGATATCTCAAGCTTCTTGACCACTTTTGTCTTCTGTCTTGGCTAGATTTCTGGATAGGGAATATATCTCTGTCCCATCTCTGAAGTTTTCAGTATTAATACTTAAAATCTTCATTGATGCCCAGGTTATACTTCTTAGGTGTTTTGTTATGATATTTAGCTATTGAGGAAGTCTTATCCTATTTGAACCATACTCCACAGGGATTTTACTGTAGCGTTAGTTTAAAAAATCCCTTTGTATCTGTTTTAAGATTCCACAATAAACAGTCTTGATTCTTGAGAAGTTCTTACATCAGCCATCACTGTGTTTTAGAAGCCGGATATACAGCATCAATTTCCCTGAAATCTAACTTTTTACTCTTGAATGGCAAATGTTACATCTCACTGAGTAATGCTGCCAGAGTAACCTACTAAAAGAATATTTACAGTGATGTGATTTAATAAACTTCTTTTTAAAAATAAAACTAATGGTTTGCTTTTTCTCCTACAGGAAGAAAAATACTAGAAACTTAGCTCCATTCTTTTCTTCTGTCTATGTTGTACTTCAGTGATTTAATCACTTCTTCATTAAAGAATTAACTCTCTTAGAGGCAGATTATAAAAATCTCATCTTCAAGTATTTGATTTCCTATATATCATTTGTGCTTCCTGTTATATGTAAAAACTTTTTATTTGTAATTTTTTTAAGGCAAAAGTGAATGTTGCAGAGTGCTGCTAGTTCTTTTGACAAATATGTGGACATTGAAAATGTGTTATCAACAGCTGGCTTTTTAGATTATTAAGGAAATCAATTTCAAAACCAATTATATTTTACTCAGAAAAATGTTTCCTAAACAACATACTTTTCTCTTGAGCAAGAAATGGATTAAATTATGTTGCATCGGTTTGGGGTTTTGTTAAAATATGAGACTTTGAAAGGAAATAGAATTTTTCTTCATGATAATAAACCTTAGTTATACTTCTTTATAAGAAATTCTGTTTCAGCCAGGCGCCAGTGGCTCACGCCTGTAATCCTAGCTACACAGGAGGCTGAGATCTGAGCATTGCGGTTCAAAGCCAGCCCAGGCAGGAAAGTCCGTGAGACTATTATCTCCAATAAACCACTAGAATACCGGAAGTGGTGCTGTGGCTCAAGCGGTAGATTGCTTGCCTTGAGCTGAAGAGCGCAAGGACAGTGCCCAAGAGTTCCCACAACCAGCCGGGCGCTGGTGGCTCACACCTGTAATCCTAGCTACTCAGGAGGCTGAGATCTGAGGATCGCAGTTCAAAGCCAGCCCGGGCAGGAGAGACTGTGAGACTCCTATCTCAAATAAACCACCAGAAAACCGGAAGTGGCGCTGTGTAGCTCAAGTGGTAGAGCGCTTGCCTTGAGCTGAAGAGCTGAAGGACAGCGCCCAGGCCCAGAGTTCAAGCCCCACGACCGACAAAAAAAAAAAAAAGAGTTCCCACAACCGACAAAAAAAAAAAAAACCAGTTTCATGAATATTGTCATCACTAGTTTTTTGTAGGTGAAAAATATAGGATGGGAAAATTATTTCAGTGAGTTAGATAAGATGTATGGATTTAAGGTCTGATCGCTTTCATCTGATTTCTATTAAGTGAAATACTTAGGTTACCTCTACTTTTCTCAATCAACTATTAATGTTTTAGAGGATGAATTTTTAAAAAACAGGAACAGATTTTTATCAATATTTTCACAATGTTGCAATAATACACAAAAATACGTATATATTATTCACTATTCCACTTAGGAATAAGTTTCTCTTTACTAAGGTAACAGGAGAAATTATAGGATATAGGAAATTGTGTTGGCAACATCTTGACCTTTGCTTGTGTTTTCCTCTTAAAATGCCAACTTCCAAGGTGTATTATTACAGGAAATGGCAGTAGCTGCAACTAAAATACTAGTTCTAACACAGAATGGCATGACATTATTGTTTAGCCTTAATTTTCTATGATATCCATCTTGTTCTGTCTTTCCAGGTTCCCAGTCAGCCTCAGATAAACCCTCCCAGCGGCCATCAGAGAGCACAAACTGTAGCCCTACTAGGAAAAGGTCTTCATCTGAGAGTACTTCTTCAGCAGGCAAGTGTTATTTGTTTTATCAGATTTTCAGGATTGCTTACCACCTGTGACTTTCGAAAGACAATGTAAATTACAAAAACATAAATGATCTTGTTAGGTAAAATTCAGTGGTAATATACATTGAAGTAGCTCTGCTAGTCTTACCTTTAAAAAAATTGATCTTGGGCTGGGAAGGTAGTTTCGTGGTAGAGTTCAGGAATGTCCCTGAGACTCTTATCTCCAATAAACCACTAAAAACCAGAAGTGGCGCTGTGGCTCAAGTGGTAGAGCACTTGCCTTGAGCTGAAGAGCACAGGGACAGGGCCCAAGCCCAGAGTTCAAGCCCCAGGACCAACCAAAAAAAAAAAAAAAAACTATTCATGAAACAGAATTTCTTATAAAGAAGTATAACTAAGGTTTCTTTATCCTTATTTCAAAGTCTCGTATTTTAGCAAAATCCCAAACCGATGAAACATAATCCATTTCTTGCCAGGCACCAGTAGCTCACACCTGTCATCCCAGCTCAGCTACTGAGGAGGCTGAGATCTGAGGATTGCTACTCAAAGCCAATCTGGGCAGGAACGTTTGTGTGACTCTTAACCATCAAAAATCCAGAAGTGGGGCTGTGGATCAAGTGGTAGAGGATTAGCATTGACCTAAAAAGCTCAATGACAGCACCCAGGCCTTGAGTTCAAGCCCCAGGACTGGCCAAAAAAATACAAAAAAAAACCCTCATTTCCCCTATCTCAAAGAACAAGGCTGGGTATATGGTATATATTTGTAATCCTAGGCATGTGAGAGATAGCAAGGTAGGAGGGTAAAGGTAGGAAGATCACTTGCCACAATTGTGGGCACAAAGTGAGGAATATCTGAAAAATAAAGCAAAAGGGCTAGGGGTATGGCTGAAATAGCCAAGCACCTGCCTAACAAACACATAGCCCCAATTGTAAAACCTAGTACTAAAGAAAAAAAAAATAAACCATATGTGGTATAATCTGTTACAACCTCATTTCTAACCACCATCACATCCTTGGGATTTGTCATACTAAACAGTATGTTCTACAAAAAACTTTTTTTTTGTGGACTTGTGCCTGCCTGGCCTGCCTGCCTGCCTGCCTTCCTTCCTTCCTTCCTTCCTTCCTTCCTTCCTTCCTTCCATTTCTTTCTTTCCTCCCCCTCCCCCTCCCCCTCCCACTCCCCCTCTCTCTCCCCCTCTGTCCTTCTTCCTCTCCCTGTCCCTCTCTCTCTCCTTCTCCTTTTATTGTCAGTTGTGGGCCTGGGCTCTGTCCCTTAGCTCTTCAGCTCAAGGTGAGCACTTGAGCCACAGCACCCCTTCCAGTTTTCTGATGGTTAATTGGAGATGAGTCTTATGGCCTTTCCTGCCCAGGTTGGCTCTGAACCTCCATTCTCAAATCTCAGCCTACTGAGTAGCTGGCATTACTGGCATGAGCCACCAGCTCCTGACATTCTTGTGCCTTTCTTTGGAGGTGCTATTGTTTGTGTTATCCTACTTGTTTACTCAAATTCAATATATAATAGTGTATGTGTCAGTAATATATCCTCTTTATCCCAATTGTTTATGTAATTTGTAGTTTATGTATGTTATAGCATTTTGTACATTACTGTTACAGAATTTAACATGCAAGTTATTGGTACTATGTATGAATCCTTGAGAGAATAATCATCTCTCATTCATGTTTGGAAGTTATTTACTCAGTTCCAATGAACAAAATAGTTTCATGGTAAAAGTAAACTTTATGGGTTACATATTCTCACTGTTGTTAATGATTAAAACAATTGGGTGACTTTCCTCCTTGATATTTGTTATTGGAATCTCATTAATTTATTCCAAAATTAATAACTTTCCTTGAGTCAGGTGCCTCGCTATTCAGGAGGCTGAGATCTGAGGATCGTGGTTCAAAGCCAGGCCTGGCAAGAAAGTCTGTGAGACTCTTATCTCCAATAAACCACTCAGAAAACCATAAGTGGTGCTGTGGCTCAAGTGGTAGAGCGCTGGCCTTGAGCTGAAATGCTGAGGGACAGCACCCAGGCCCAGAGTTCAAGCCCCACGACCAACAAAAAAAAAAATTACTTTCCTTGTAAAAAGATAGATAAGAAATATTTTAGGCTTTTAATTTTTTGGTTGTGGGCTTAAACTCAGAGCCTGGGTACTGTCCCTGAGCTGTTTATTGCTCAAAGCTAACACTCTAAGACTTTGAGCCATAGCTCCACTTCCAGTTTTTTTGGTGGTTAATTGGAGGTAAGAGTCTCACAAACTGCCTGGGCAGGACTTGAACCTTGATGCTCAGATCTCAGCCTCCTGAATAGCTAAGATTACAGGTGTGAGCCACCAGCACCAAACTCCAACCAGTAATTAGTAATTAGTCTTTGGACTGAGTTTGGCTTGCAGACTTGAATGTCATTATCCTAGTTTAGGTAGACCCCAATAAAGTTCATTTAAAGGCTGAGTGTGTATGGCCTCATGCCCATAATCCTAGCTACTCAGAATGCTGAGATTTGAGAATCACAGTTTAAAGCCAACCCAAGCAGAAAAGATTGTGAGAGTCTTACCTCTAACTACCACAAAGCTGGAAGTGGGGCTGTGGCTCAAGTGGTACAACACCAGCCGTGACTAAAAAAGCTAAAATAGGCTAGGTCCTGAGTTCAAGACCCATACTGGCACACACACAAATTATTCACTGTCTTTTGGTTGGGCTGGTCTGATACTGCAGTATCAGACTATAATCCTGGTTTACACTAATAATTATACTCATGAGTCACTATACCCAGCTCGTTACCCATGATTTGCTTTTGCATTCAAAGGAGTTAAAACTGTTACAGTTTCATTTAGAAGCTATGTAAGGATTTTGAACAAGAGAGATATGTTTTGGATGTTATATCAAAATTGTCTATCATTTGCAATGCTGGAAGAATGACCTCCACATCCTGGTGGCTTAAAAGAAGCCCCCCCTTTTTTTTTTGGGGGGGGGTCCGGTCGTGGGGCCTGAACTCTGGGCCTGGGCACTGTCCTTCAGCTCTTCAGATCAAGGCTAGCACTCTACCACTTGAGCCATAGTGCCACTTCCAGCTTTTTTTCTTTTTGCTTATGTGGTGCTGAGGAATCGAACCCAGGGCCTCAGGCATGCATTAGTAAAGCTCTTGAAATTTTCAGTTTAGTAATGAAATCTACTTGCCAAATATTGGTAGTTTATGCTTGTAATCCTAACTAATCAGACAGCTGAAATATGAAGATCACAGTTTGAAGCCAACCCTGGCAGAAAAGTCTTGTGAGTCTCTTATCTCCAATTAACCAGCAAAAATCTGCAAGTTATATATGTGGCTTAAGTAGTGGTAGAGTACTAGCCTTGAGCAAAAAGCTAAGGGCTAGCACCCAGGCTCTGAGTTCAAACCCCAGTCCTAGAACTAAATAAACTCTACTTCTCACATTTTAGTGGCTTGAGCAAGTTATGTCATTGGGAGCTATGAAGTCTAATCTTTTGAAGGGAGGTCAGTAATAAATGTTTATCAATAATAATATAGTTGGGCTGGGAAGGTGGCTTAGTGGTAGAGTGCTTGCCTCGCATGCATGAGGCCCTGGGTTTGATTTCTTAGCACCATATAAGCAGAAAAAGGTGGAAGTGGTGCTGTGGCTCTAGTGGTAGAGCACTAGCCTTGAGCTGAAGAGCTGAGTGACAGCGCCCAGGCTCAGAGTTCAAGCCCCACAACCGACCCCCTTACAATAATAATAATAATAATAATAATATAGTTGGGCTGAGAATGTGGCTTAGTGGTAGAGTACTTGCCTTAGCATGCATGAAGCCTTGGATTTGATTCCATAATACCACATAAACAGAAAAGGCTGGAAGTGGCACTGTGAAGTGATAAGAGTACTAGCCTTGAGGAAAAGAAGCACAGGGACAGTGCCTAGGCCCTAAATTCAAGCCCCAGGACTGTCAGAAAAATAAATAACAATAATAATAATAATAATATAGTCTAACATATGCATTTTAGAAAAGTCCACATTACGGGCAGGGAAGTTGGCTCAGTGGTAGATTTGCGTCACATGCATGAGGCCCTGGGTTCAATTCCTCAGCACCACATAAGCAGAAAAAAAGCTGGAAGTGGCGCTGTGGCTAAAGTGGTAGATATATTACATTTGATTTGTAAACAAGCATGGTGTTTTCATACCTATCCAATCCCAACACTGTGGAGACTAAGGCAAGATGATGTTGAACCTAGGTTCAAGATACGTGTAGCAAATTAAATTTTGAACTATCTTTGTAAGATTGAGAGAGATGGTAAACAAACAGTTGAAAGTTTAAAAAAAAAAAAACAGTTGAGGGCCGTGCTCCAGTGGCTCATACCTGTAATCCTAGCTACTGAGGAGGCTGAGATCTGAGGATCACCTTTCAAAGCCAGCTGGGGCAGGAAGGCCATGAAACTCTTATATCCAGTAAACCACCAGAAAACCAGAAGTGGCTCTGTGGCTCAAGTGGTAGAGCACTAGTCTTGAGCTGAAGAGCTGAGGGAAAGCACTCAGGCCCAGAGTACAGGTCCCATTACTGACCCAAAAAAAAAAAAAAAAGTTCAAAGTGTTAGTTTATAATTTCAGAGGCACCTGTGATAGAGATACAGATGTAGCAGTTTTTTATAAAGTTGAATTTGGTAGTGAATAATATTTCCCAAGAAAAAAATAAAATAAGACAACAGGTATAGAGATCTGAGACATTAGCATTTGAGGGGGAAGTGAAAGAAAAGATGTTAGTGAATGAGACTAATTTAGAGAAAATGAGACTGTTAAATCTGAAAAAGGATGTGTTAAATGTTAAAAAGGAATAGTCAACATCATTGTTTCTAAGAAGTCAAGAAAGATTTGAACAGTGTTGAGTCATTTAGGAAATAAGGGGGTGGGAAATGTCTGGGGTTATTTTTGTTTTTGTTTTTGGATCCGGTCGTGGGGCCTGAACTCTGGGCCTGAGTTGTCCCTCAGCTCTTCCACTCAAGGCTAGCGCTCTACCACTTGAGCCACAATACCATTTCCGGCTTTTTTCTTTTTGCTTATGTGGTACTGAGGAATTGAACCCAGGGCCTCATGCATGCAAGGCAAGCGCTCTACCACTGAGCCACCTTCCCAGCCCTGGGAAGTTTGCAACTGTTACACTGAAGAATGAGTTGATTATATGAAACTTCTGTCTTTAAATTGCTCTTTAAGTACATATTAACTTGTGTTGTTATTACTGCTACTATTGACTCTATGTAGGGTTGGAAATAAGAGTCTGGTTTTTATAATAGAGGAAACACAGTACAGTAAAATGAGAGCTGGGGGCCAGTGGCTCATGCCTGTAATACTAGCGACTCAGGAAGGCTTAAATGTGAGGATCACAGTTTGAAGCCAGCCCAGCCAGGAAACTATATGAGACTCTTTCCTTAATTAATCACAGGAAAAGCCAGAAGTGGTGCTGTGGCTCAAGTGATAGAGTGCAAAAAGGAGCCCAGGGACAGCACCCAGGCCCAGAGTTTAAGCCCCAGAACTGGCAAAATAAATAAAATAGTAGTAGTAACAGTAGTAGTAGTAGTAGTAGAAATAAAGAATAAAATGAGAAAAAATTGCAACAAAGATGTTTAGGCATATTTGATGGATATTATTAAATTTTTGCTTACAACTGCTAGGCCCCACTCTTATAAAGTGAATGTTCAAAAAGGAGGGCAATTATAAATTGAAAATATATTGCAATTGATATATCACTGGACATATTTCAATTCTGGTAACCATCTGTAGGGTCCTTGCAAGAAATTTTACAAAGCTACCATTAAAAGTCATAAAGGGCTGGGCATTGGTGACTCACACCTGTAATCCTAGCTAATCAGGAGGCTGAGATCTGAGGATCACGGTTCAAAGCCTGCCCGGGCAGAAAAGTCTGTGAGACTCTTCTCTCCAATAAACCACCAGAAAACCTGAAGTGGTTCTGTGGCTCAAGTGGTAGAGCGCTCACCTTGAGCTGAAGAACTCAGGGAAAGCGCCCAGGCCCAGAGTTCAGGCTCATGACCAACAAAAAAAAAGTCATGCATAATATATTTTAGGATCATATTAGAATTAGAATTCATTAGCCAGATACCTTGAAAATTTCTAAATATGTAAGAATAAGTAATGGGTTATATAAATAACCTATAAGTCAAAAAGGAATTCATAATACTAAATTTGACATACTACTTTGAAGTGAATAAAAATGAAGTCAGAGCAAAATTAGAATTACAGCAAAAGCTGTTTATACCTTAGGTTGCTAAATAACAAAGTTCTGAATCTGACTCACTCTCAGATTAGGGAGCTAAAAAAAGAATAATTAAACCCAAATTAGGAAGTAGGATATTAGAGAGATAGGACCAGAAATAACAATTAATACTAACAGTAATCCTTTGTGTATGTGTGTATATACATACAGAATATGTGTTAATTTAGCCAAAGGGATTAAGAAACAAAGAAAGCAAATTAGCAATACCAGAAATGAAAAATAAGTTCATTACAAGTCATACAT
Organism: Dipodomys merriami; assembly: GCF_024711535.1. Lineage (NCBI taxonomy): Eukaryota > Metazoa > Chordata > Mammalia > Rodentia > Heteromyidae > Dipodomys > Dipodomys merriami. The sequence continues at coordinate 492,307 of NW_027206229.1, read as the reverse complement.
AATTTAAAAGGATAATAGACTTGAGAATATTATGCCCATAAATTGAAAAAATAGACAAAAGTTATTCTTTGAAACAAACAAACAAAAGCAAGTATTAGAATTTACACTAGGGGCTGGGAAGGTGGCTCAGTGGTAGAGTGCTTGCCTTGCATGCATGAGGCCCTGGGTTCGATTCCTCAGCACCACATAAGCAAAAAAGAAAAAAGCCGGAAGTGGCGCTGTGGCTCAAGTGGTAGAGTGCTAGCCCTGAGCTGAGGAGCTGAGGGATAGCGCCCAGGCCCAGAGTTCAGGCCCCACGATAAGCAAAAAAGAAAAAAGCCGGAAGTGGATCTGTGGCTCAAGTGGTAGAGTGCTAGCCCTGAGCTGAGGAGCTGAGGGACAGCGCCCAGGCCCAGATTTCAGGCCCCACGACCGGACCCAAAAAAATAAATAAATAAATAGAATTTACACTGGGCACCAGTGGCTATGCTCGTGATCTTAGCTGCTTGGGATACTGAGAGTATAAAGATTCTAGTTCATAGCTGCTTGGGATACTGAGAGTATAAAGATTCTAGTTCAAGGCCAGGCTATGCTTGTAATCTTAGCTGCTTGGGAGACTGAGAGTATAAAGATTATAGTTCAAGGCCAGCTGAACAGCAAAGTTTGTAAGACTCTATCTTGAAAATCACTGGAAAAAAATCAGCACTAGAGATGTGGTAGAGTTCCTGGCTAGAAAGCATATACCTCAGTACCACCAAACAAAAAAACAAAAAAAAAAACCTCCTAATCTAGGCATGGTAGCTCATCCAGCTACTCAGGAGCTGAGATCTGGCCTAGCCCAAGTAAAAGCTTGACAACTGAGTTTTGTTTGTTTCTTTTCTGTATTCGATGGGGGTTTTTTGGGGGGAAAGGGGGACGGGGAGGCAGTGTCCTGGGGCTTGAACTCAGGGCCTGGGCACTGTCCCTGAGCTTCTTTTGCTCAAGGCTAGCACTCTACCACAAGAGCCACAGCGCCACTTCCAGCTTTTTCTGTTTATGTGATACTAAGGAATTGAACTCAGGACTTCATGCATGCTAGGCAAGCACTCTACCACTAATCCACATTCCCAACCCCTGTGTGGTTGGAATTCAGTGCCTTGAGCTTGCTAAGCTTAACACTCAAACTATGCCTCCAAGCCTGCACTATGCCTCCTTTTAGAGGTAGAGTTTAAAAAAAAAAAAATCGGGCTTTTTGCTGGGTATTTGGAGATAAGAATCTGTCAAATTTGGTGAATAAATGAAAAGAATGAAGCAACCCACAACCCAATAAGATGGTCTTTTCATATATAATTGTTTGTGTGTGTGTGTGCGTGCACCAGTCCTAGGGCTTGAACTCAGGGCCTGAGTGCTGTCATTGAGCTTTTTGATCAATGCTAATCCTCTACTTCTTGATCCACAGCTCCACTTCCAGCTTTTCAGTGGTTAATTTAAGATAAGAGTCAGACGAACTTGCCTGCCCAGGTTGGCTTTGAATTGCAGTCCTCAGATCTCAGCCTCCTCAGTAGCTTGGATTATAAGCCTGAGCCACTGGCACCCAGCTTCATATATAATTTTTATTTTCCTCTAAGTTTTACATGCTAAGATGATCTTGAACCTTAATCTTCCAAATCTCAGCCTCCTGAAAAGCTAGGATTATAGGCATGAACCACTAGTACCTGGCTGAGAGTTATTTTAAATTTGCATGCTATTAAAGAAGCTTGACCAATTTTGATTTTATCATGTTTATTGTGTTGTCTCTTATTAAAGAAAGACCACTACACTATACTTGTAAAAGAAGAATCCATATGATTCTATGCTATTTAACTTGCCTTTCTTGTCTTTTATGGGTGTTTAAAGTTATCTAGCCATACCTGTAAATCCTAAATGCTGGTAAGACTGAGTCAGGAGGATAGCACCTTGGAGATCATCCTGGGTTATGTAGTGAGAGACTATCACAAAAAAAAGAAAAAGAGAAGAAAGTTATTTCAGTAACTAGGTATGATCAGTTTTTGTCTATATGTAATTTATTATTTGTTTTTTTTTAGTAAACGGAATTTCCTCCCGAAGTCCAAGATTGGTTTCTTCAGTGGACGATTCCGTGGATAGTTTGCTACAGCGGATGGTACAGGAAGACCAAGAGCCCGTGGAGAAAAATATTGATGCTGTGATTGCAACTGCCTCTGCACCTCCCCCCTCCAGTCTAAGCTGTAGCCACAGCAAGGAGCGAACCCTGGGAAAACCAGATAGTCTTCTAGTGCCTACCACCCCAACTGACTCTTGCAGTAGTAACATTTCACTTCTTTCTGAAAAGTTGTCAACAAGCAGCTGTTCCTCCCATCATATCAAAAGAAGTGTAGTGGAAGCTATGCAGCGCCAGGCTCGGAAAATGTGCAATTATGACAAAATCTTGGCCACCAAGAAAAACCTAGACCATGTCAATAAAATTTTAAAAGCCAAAAAGCTTCAAAGACAGGCAAGAACAGGAAATAACTTTGTGAAACGCAGACCAGGTCGACCTAGGAAATGTCCACTCCAGGCTGTGGTATCCATGCAAGCATTCCAGGCTGCTGCCCAGTTTGTCAATCCAAGTTTAAATGAAGGTGAAGAAGAATCACCACTTCACCTCAGTCCTGATACAGTTACTGATGTAATCGAGGCCGTTGTTCAAGGTGTAAATTTGAATTCAGAACATAAGAAGGGATTGAAGAGGAAAAATTGGTTATTGGAAGAACAGACTAGGAAGAAGCAGAAGCCATTACTAGAAGAAGAGGAGCAAGAAAATAATAAAAGGTATTTATTTCCTTCTTTAAAAAAGTCCCTGAGCCATGGGCTGGGAAGGTGGCTCAGGGGTAGAGTGCTTGCCTTGCAAGCATGAGGCTCTGGGTTTGATTTGCACAAGTGGTAGAGCGCTAGCCTTGAGCTGAAGACCTGAGGGACAGGCCCCGCGACCAACCAAACCCACCGCCCATCCCCCCCCCAAAAAAAGTCCCTGAGCCAGGAAGCCCCCATGAGACTCTTATCTCCAATTAACTATTCAAAAACCAGAAGGAGCCAGGAAGCCCCCATGAGACTCTTATCTCCAATTAACTATTCAAAAACCAGAAGGATTCTGTGGCTCAAAGTGGTTGAGCATAGCCTTGAGCAAAAGAGCTCAGGGACAGAGCCCAGGTCCTGAGTTCTAGCTCTAGTACTGGCAATAAAAATACAAAACAACAAAAAAAGTTCTAGCACTTAGGAGGCTAAGACAGGAAAATTGAAAGTTTGAGGCCAGTTGATCTACATATCAAAGGATTGTGAGGGGAACTTTGATGAACAAAGAAGTCACAAAATCATGAAGGATATGAAGCCTGTATATTAATAGAAGCATATGAAAATAGAATCACTAAGCCGGGCGCTGGTGGCTCACACCTGTAATCCTAGCTACTCAGGAGGCTGAGATCTGAGGATCCCGGTTCAAAGCCAGCCTGAGTAGGAAAGTCCGTGAGACTCTTATCTCCAATAAACCACCTGAAAACCGGAAGTAGCGCTGTGTCTCAAGCGGTAGAGCACTCACCTTGAGCTGAAGAGTACAGGGAAAACGTCCACACCCAGAGTTCAAGCCCCGAGACCCACAAAAAAAAAAAAGAAAGAAAATAGAATCACTGATGACACTGTAACTCAGGTCTGTATCCTAGCCTAGGCAGAAAAAGTTTACTAGATTACATCTCTCTAAAAAACAAAACAAAACAGTAAAATACAGGGCTGAAGGTGTGTCTAGCAGAATGCTAGCCGTGAATTCAAACCTCATTACCACCAAATAAATATCTGATGGCTAAAGTTCTTCGACAAATGAAAAAATTGATGAACTTCTTACCAGGTTGATTAATAAAGAATCAGAAGAGGAATAAATAAAACATAGTTTAAAAGAAGATAAATAGGATTGAAGATAGTTTATGGAAGACTAAAAATTGGGTACTGTGTGAAGTTTATGCCAAAATTAGCCAGGGCTGGTAGCTTAGAGGCTGACATCAGAGATTTTGATTCAAAGCCAGACTAGGTAGAAAAGTCTTAAAATATTTATAGCAATATGCTAGATTGGAAATATGACTCAAGTGATAGGGTGCCAGCTAGGAACAAGAAAGCTAATTCAGAGTTGGATACTGGTGGCTCAGGCCTGTAATCCAGATACTTAGGAAATTGAAATCTGAGGATCATGCTTCAGAGCCAGCCCAGGCAGAAAAATCCACATAAATGCAAGGCCATGGAGGATGGGGCTAAGGGGGTGTATATTTCTCCCCTGATCATCATATCATCATGTTTTTCTCTAAATTCATATTCTTCCTATCCATCCCTCCCTGCCTCTCTGACTGTCTGCCTTTACCTCTGCCTCTGTGTGTGTATGTGTTATAATTTTGTTCCACATCCCAGGCAAACATTTGTGTGTGTGTGTGTGCACGCGCGCGCACGCTGATCTCTGGACTTGAACTCAGGGCCCTGGGTGCTGTCCCTGAGCTTCTTTTGCTCAAGGCTAGTGCTCTCTACCACCTGAGCCACAGCTACACTTCTGGCTTTCTTTGGTGGTTTATTGAAAATTGCCTTAGGCTGGCTTCAAATTGTGATCCTCAGATCTCAGCCTCCTGAATAGCTAAGATTACAGATGTGAACTACCATAACCCAGCCAGGTTGACCATTTTTTTAATCTCTTGTATTTTTTAGATAATTTCATTGAATTTCTTTTCCAGAATCATGTTTTCTTATATTTTGGCATGTTTAGAATTTTTTTCATTGGATACTAGATATTTTTAATATCATGTTGTATAAACTGGTTTTTGTTAGGTTTCTTCATAAGTTTCCAATTTTATCTTGAAAAAGATTTAAGTTACTTGTAGACCAGTCTGTTTCATTTGAAGATTTTGTTGTCATCGTTGTTGAGACAGGTTATTGCTATATACTACCAGGCTCATCTTGGCTTCTTCACATAGCCTAAGCTGGCCTCAAAGTTTCTAACTCCTGCCTCTGCTTCCCAGTTTTTGAGATTACAAGCCTGTATCACCATGGTCAGCTTTGACGATTGTTTACTTGCTGCTGTTGTTATTGATTTTATATTTAAGTAGTTGTACAAAGATGCTACAATTCACCGGGCACAGTTGACTCATGCTTCTAATCCTAGCTACTCAGGAGGCTGAGGATCTGAGATCAAGGTTTGAAGTCAGCCAGGCAGAAAAGTCCATGAGATTCTTATCTCCAATTAACCACCAGAAAACCAGAAGAGTGGCACTGTGGTTTAAAGTGATAGAGCACTAGCCTTGAATGAAAAAGCTCAGGAACAGCACCCAGGCCCTGAGTTCAAGCCCCATGGACTAACCTCCCTCCCCCCCCAAAAAAAAGTCAGTTCATGACAATTCATCTTGTCAACCCTTTCATCTTTCTTCCTTATTTTCCAGTCCCTACCCCAAACATGTTTTCACTTCCTGGTTTTCATTTTGTTAAACAGTTTGTTAGTTGTTCAGAGGAGTTATAACTTTGGATTCTTTGCTTCAATATATAATCTTTTAGTCAGATATATGTGTGTATATGTTTTCATGTACACTTATAGATATTTGGGGGGGATGGGGGGGTCTGGTCGTTGGGCCTGAACTCTGGGCCTGGGCGCTGTCCCTCAGTTCTTCAGCTCAAGGCTAGTGCTCTACCACTTGAGCCACAGCGCCACTTCTGGCTTTTTTCTTTTTGCTTATGTGGTGCTGAGGAATCGAACCCAGGGCCTGATGCATGCAAGGCAAATACTCTACCACTGAGCCACCTTCCCAGCCTGTACACTTATATTTTAAATCTAGCTTCTGCAGGTGAAAGAAAACGTGCCATTTGTCTCTCTGAGCCTGACTTAACATAGTTTTTTCTAGGTCCGTCCATTTCCCTGAAAATGACATATTATTCTTTCTAATAGATGAGTATTTCATTGTATATATTTAACATATTTTCTTGACAATTTTTTTACTCATAGTTAAAACTGGTTTTGACTGTATAAAAGCTTAAAACAGTGGATAGCAATACCTTCTGTTACTTCTATTGAATTCTTCCATTAATGGATCTCCACTCTGCCTAGTCAGGTTATTCTAACCAGATGAGGAAGACCTCATATCTCTTTTTTTTCTTTCTTACTTCCTGTAATATTTAAGTAGACAATCATTTGTAGAAAAGACAATAACATTTTTAAACTTCTCTTTTTAATCTAGCTTTACAGAAGCACCAGTTGAGATTCCCAGTCCTCTAGAAACCCCAGCTAAACCTCCTGAACCTGAAAATACTTTCCAGCCCGTGCTATCTATCATCCCAAGGGAAAAGAAGGCCCCACGTCCCCCAAAGAAAAAGTATCAGAAAGCTGGGCTATATTCTGACGTTTATAAAACTACAGAGTAAGTAGTAGTAACTAGCAATTGACATTGTTTAAATACCTGTTATTCTTTCATTTGTGACAAAAAAAATTGACTATCATAAAACAGTATATTATATATACAAATTTCTATCACTTCTGTTCACTATATTCATAATGTACTACACTGTGTTGTATAAGATTAATTATATTCCCTGATTTTTATCTTCTCTCTGCCTTCCTAGGTTACATTCTATAGTTTGAGGCCTTTTAATGATCTACTTGATTTTTTCTTTTTTTTTTTTTTGAACTCTGGGCTTGGGCACTGTCGCTGTGCTCTTCAGCCCAAGGCAAGCTCTCTACTGCTTGAGCCACAGCGCCACTTCCAGTTTTCTAGTGGTTTATTGGAGATAAGAGTCTTAGGGACTTTCCTGCCCCGGCTGGCTTTGAACCATGATCTTCAGATCTCAGCCTCCTGAATAGCTAGGATAACAGGTGTGAGCCACCGGCGCCTGGCTCTACTTGATTTTTCAATGATTGAATACTATGTTACACCAACTTTGCCAGATGATTAACATATTTTTTCCTCATTTGAAGAACTTCATGGGTTTTTTTTCTTGACAAAGTACAACTTAATAAGCAACAAAGAAGAGATAGCTATTATATCAAGAAGTATCCCACAGGGCTGGGAATGTGGCTTAGTGGTAGAGTGATTGCCTAGTATGCATGAACCCCTGGCTGGGTTTGATTCCTCAGTACCATATAAACAGAAGCCAGAAGTAGTGTTATGGCTCAAGTGGTAGAGCACTAGCCTTGAGCAAAAGAAGCTCAGGGACAGCCCAGGCCCTGAGTTCAAGACAGAGAACTGCCCCCCCCCAAAAAAAAAAAAGTATTCCATGGAATATAACAGTGTGAGATTTGAAGAATTTGATAATACTTTGCTAGGTGTATAGGCTAGTCCATAAGAGGAAACAGCATGTAAAATGGCAGGCAGCCCAGCAACTCAGGAGGAGGAGATCTTAGAATCTTGGTTCAAACCTGGACCTGGCAGAAAAATCTATGAAAACTCTTATTTCCATTTAACCAGTAAAAATGCTGGAACTATAGAGGTAAGGCTTTAATGGCATAGCACTAGCCATGAGTGAAAAAGTGAAAGGCCCTTGAGATCAAACCCCAGTTCCAACACACAAAAAGGGAGGGGACTTTAGACATTATTTCAGGTAAAATGTACTAACAGTTAGCAATGGTTGTTAGAAATCCTAGCCTTTCTAATTTGCTTGGTTGGGTTATTGATTGTTTTTTCTTTCCTTTATTATTTGCATGCATTTTCTCCCTTTGTTAAGTGTCCTATTTGAATTAGATTACTTGATTATTATACCCAAATAATAAATGATTAAACTAAGTAAATAATTACCCTCAGTTTGTCCAAAGATTGAGTTGAACACAAATTTTGAATGGGTTACAGTAGAAACAGAACATTCTAAAAAGTTAATTTATCTTCTTTTGATAAGAAAAGTGAAGCTTTTTTTCTTTTTTGTCAGTCGTAGGGCTTGAACTCTGGGCCTGGGTGCTGTCCCTCAGCTCTTCAGCTCAAGGCGAGCACTCTACCACTTGAGCCACAGCGCCACTTCCAATTTTCTGGTGGTTAATTGGAGATAAGAGTCTCACAGATGCCGGGCGCTGGTGCCTCACGCCTGTAATCCTAGCTACTCAGGAGGCTGAGATCTGAGGATCGCGGTTCAAAGCCAGCCCGGGCAGGAGAGACCGTGAGACTCCTATCTCAAATAAACCACCAGAAAACCGGAAGTGGCGCTGTAGCTCAAGTGGTAGAGCGCTCGCCTTGAGCTGAAGAGCTGAAGGACAGTGCCCAGGCCCAGAGTTCAAGCCCCACGACCGACAAAAAAAAAAAAAAGAGTCTCACAGACTTTTCTGCCCGGGCTGGCTTTGCACCACAATCCTCAGATCTGCCCCCCGAATAGCTAGGATTACAGGTGTGAGCCACTGCCACCAGCACCTGGCTAAGTGAAGCTTTTTAAAAAATGTACCTCACATACACACATACTATAGAATTGGTTGTTCCTGTTTTATAACTTTAGCCACAGGCCAAAAGAAAACATGATTACAGTTCCAGCATAGTGACACATACCTAATAATCTCAATACTCAGGATGCTGAAATCAGAGGATCAGATTTCAGGCCATCCCAGACAAAAAGCATAGTTGTGCTCTTGGAAAGAGGATCATGGTCTCTAAAGCCCTGGGCAAGGGACACACAAGATTCTATCTGAAAAATAACTAAGAAGCAATAAAGGACTGGGAGTTTGTATAGGTCAAGTGGTAGAGCACCTACCTAACAAATTGTAGGCCTTGAATTCAAACTCCAATTTCACCAAGAAAAAAAAAAGGAAAATAGAAACTTACTATCTGGCTTTATGGTCAGTTCATATCTAAAATAGCCAACCTTCATTTCAGTATACATAAAGATTGTCTACTAATGTTAAGAATCTTTAGGACAAACTAACAAATGCAAAGAGGCAAACATGTTCTTTCTCTTTATCTTCCATTCTGCAAAGTGGAAGACCACACAGTTCAGACTATTAAAAATAAAAAATGAGGGCTGGGAATGTGGCTTAGTGTTTGCCTAGCATGCATGAAGCCCTGGGTTGATTTCTCAGTACTACATAAACAGAAAAGGCCAGAAGTAGTGCTGTAGCTCAAGTGGTAGAATGCTAGCCTTGAGCACAACAAGGCTCAGGGACAGTGCCCAGGCCTTGAGTTCAAGCCCAGTACTGTCAAAAACAAAAAAGAAAGTTATTAATGACTAATGTTTTTGATTTTGTTACTTTTTGGGAACTAGAGCTATAAAAGTAACCCTGGATTTTTACCTTCTGTATTATGCCAAGAATTTTCTTGTGCTTATCTACTATGATCTCAAGAAAGTAAAATGTCATGTTGCATTGTTCCTTTTTTATTTATTTACTTTATTGTTATTTTAGAGGTGATATACAGCAGGGCTACATTTACATATGTCAGATAATAAGTACATTTCCTTTCCTTTAGTGTCATCTATTCCCTCATTCTCTCCCATTTCTTCCCTCACATCTCCACCAAGTTGCATGGTTGACTTTCATCAATGGTTCCTTTTTTTAAAATATGCTTTTTTTTAAATATAATTTTGCAAGCAGAAAAGGTCAAATAAGTTGATGTTAGGGAAATTAACCCTAAGATATGTATTCAGATTTTTTTTCTTTCATGCGATTGTTTCTAACACATTTATAAGATTATTTCTTTGTTGCTTTGTATGTCCCTCCCTCCTCATTTGGAGGAGGCTTGGCCTGGCTATATTCCAGGCTGATCTGAATTTAAGAGATCTATCTGCATTAGCCTCCCAAGTAGACTACAGGCCCAGTTACTCTATGCTCATTGCTTACGCATATTTTTTTCTGAAAATTTTTCCTGTATTCTTTCATTTTTATTCTAAGATATCACTATGTAGCCCAAGTTGGTCTGTATGAAACTCAAGGTCTTCCTGCCTCAGCCTCCCAAGTAGTGAGATTATAAGTGCACACTACCCTTGTCTGGCTGAATAAATGATGGTTTAAGTCTTAAATCTTTACCAGCTACTAAAGTTAAGATATCACTTAACCTGGTAGAACATTTGTTCCCAAATCTGTAAACTAGAATCAACATTACCTCTTACCTGCTTCATGATATTGATACAATACTATCTGAAAGTAACTTTTTAAGTTGTAGGTATGCTGTCTTCATTAAAATTAAAACTGAATTGGGAGCTGGTGGCTCATACCTCTAGTTGGAAGCCTGGACATAAATATTCTTGAAACCCCTTTGACCAGTAACTGGAGTAGGTAGTGCACTCTAGTTTCATATAGAAAGTATAAACTGGGCTGAGTGCCGGTGGCTCATGCCTGTAATCCTAGCTACTGAGGAGGCTGAGATCTGAGGATCATGGTTCAAAGCCAGCCCAGGCTGGAAAGTCTGTGAGACTTTTATCTCCAATAAACCACTAGAAAACCAGAAGTGGCACTGTGGCTCAAGCAGTAGAGCACTCACCTTGAGCTGAAGAGCTGAGGGACAGCACCCAGGCCCAGAGTTCAAGCTCTGTGACTGTAATCCTGTAATCCTAGCTACTCAGGAGGCTGAGATTTTAGTATCGAGGTTCAAAGCCACCCCAGGGGCTGGGAAGTTGGCTCAGTGGTAGAGTGCTTGCCTTGCATTCTTGAAGCCCTGGGTTCGATTCCTCAGCACCACATAAGCAGGAGGGGGAAAAAAGCTGGAATTGGCACTGTGGCTAAGTGGTAGAGTACTAGCCTTGAGCTGAAGAGCTGAGGGACAGCGCCCAGACAAGCCAGCTCAGGCAGGAAAGTCCGTGAGACTGTTATCTCGAATAAACCACTCAGAAAACTGGAAGTGGCACTGTGGCTCAAGTGGTACAGCAGTAGCCTTTAGCTGAAGAGAGCAGGGACAGGGCCCAAGCCCAGAGTTCAAGCCCCACGACTGACAAAAAAAAAAAAAAAAAAGTGTAAACTGGCAGGAGGTTAAAAAACCCATCACAGGGGCTGGGAAGTTGGCTCAGTGGTAGAGCGCTTGCCTTGCATGCCTGAGGCCCTGGGTTCGATTCCTCAGCACCACATAAGCAAAAAGAAAAAAGCCGGAAGTGGCGCTGTGGCTCAAGTGGTAGAGCACTGGCCTTGAGCTGAAGAGCTGAGGGACAGTGCTCAGGCCCAGAGTTCAGGCCCCACAACCGGACCAAAAAAAAAAAAAAAAAAACCATCACAAAGATAAAGAGTGCTAAAAATGGCTAGAGGCATGACTCAGTAGTAGAGCACCTTCCTAGGGGAAGCCCTGAGTTCAACTCCTAATACTGCAAGAAAGAAAAAATAGTCAGTTTGGCCTCCCTCTACAAAACTGTTGGAAAATGCTAAAGAGCCTTTTTTTAAAGGCCTTTCCAGAAAAAAAGGGTTCTTGAAAAAGAGAAAGGGGGTCATGGGTCTTGAACTCGGGGCTGGGGTGCTGTCTCTGAGCCCTTTTTGCTCAAGGCTAGAACTCTACCACTTTGGGCCACAGTGCTACTTCCATTTTGTTTTTTTGTTTGTTTGGTTGGTTGGGTTTTTTTTGAGTGGTTCATTGCAGATAAGAGTCTCACAGCAGGGGCTGGGAAGTTGGCTCAGTGGTAGAGTGCTTTTCTTGCATGCATGAGGCCCTGGATTCCATTCTTCAGCACCACATAAGCAGAAAAGGCTGGAAGTGGCACTGTGGCTCAAGTGGTAGGGTGCTAGCCTGAAGAGCTAGCTGAAGAGCTGAGGAACAGCACTCAGGCCCAGAATTCAGCCCCCACGACCAACCAAAAAAAAAAGTCTCACGGGGGCTTTTGGCCCTGAGCAGCTTTGAAAAATGATGTTCAGATCTCAGCTTCCTGAGTAGCTGGAATTACAGGCTTCTAAGGTCTAAGCCACTGTTAAGACCTGACCTTAAAACAAATGATGTTAATATTTGACAACAAGAAGGAATTTCAGCCAGGTGCTAGTGGCTTGCACCTGTAATCCTAACTACTCAGGAGGCTGAGATCTGAGGTCGAGGTTCAAAGCCAGTCTAGTCAGGAAAGTCCATGAGACCCTTATCTCCAATAAACCACCAGAAAATTGGAAGTGGCGCTGTGGCTCAAGTGGTAGAGTGCTTGCCTTGAGCTGAAGAGCTAAGGGACAGCACCCAGGCCCAGAGTTCAAGCCCCATGACCAACAAAAAAGAAAAAAAAATTCATTGCCTTTAACTATTTATCATTCTTTTGTGATCACAGCCCAAAGAGCCGATTAATCCAATTAAAGAAAGAGAAACTGGAATATACTCCCGGAGAGCATGAATATGGATTATTCCCAGCCCCTATTCATGTTGGTGAGTACTAAATCTACACAGTATATTGCTGAGAAGGTTATATAATTCCCTCCAGTTTGAAGGAAGTGTCTGTGTTAGTTCAAGCTTGTTACCATTTATACTTATTCTCAGTAATTCTGTATATTAATAAATGCCTGCCTAGCTAGCACAAGGCCTTGTGTTCAAACCCTAGTACCACCAAAAAGGTGATCAAAATTCCCATTTAAAGGAAAACATAACCATTTTGTCCAAATGAGCAATTTTCTAACCTAGATCTTGGAATAAAACTCTTTAACTATCCAAGAGGATGAGAGTACTGTTAATTACTGTTAGTTTAATTAACAGTAATAATGAGTAATCTATTATCTCTAGTATAGTGATAATAGCTCTAGTTTCCCTCTTTTTTGGGGGGGAGGGGGTGTCAGTCATGGGGCTTGAACTCTGGGCCTGGGTATTGTCCCTGAACTCTTCAGCTCAAGTCTAGAGCACTACCACAACATTACTTCCAGTTTCCTATTGGTTAATTGGAGACAAGAGTCTCACAGCTGTGCATGGTGGCTCACACCTGTAATCTTGGCTACTCAGGAGGCTGAGATCTGAGGATCACAGTTCAAAGCCAGCCTGGGCAGGAAAGGCAGTAAGACTCTTAATCTCCAATAAACCATCAGAAAACCAGAAGTACCACTGTGGCTCAAGTGGTAGAGCTCTAGCTTTGAGCTAAAGAACTGAGGGACAGTACCCAGGCCCAAAGTTCAAGCCACACGACTGACGAAAAAAGAAAAGAGTCTCACTGCCTTTGCTGCCCAGGCTGGCCTTGAACCACAATCCTCAGATTTCAGCCTCCTGATTAGCTAGCACTACAGGCATTAGCCACTGATACCCACCTTACAAGTGTCTTTTTACTAGTAGTGAGATAAACTGAAAATCAGGCTATTGCATGATAGGATTTCTTTTTTCTGGATAGTCTTTTTTTGTTCAGAACATCATTTTTTTGTGTGTGAGTATGCCAGTCCTGGGGTTTGAAATCATGTCCTACATGCTGTTCCTTAGCTTCTTTTTGCTCCAGTCTAGCAATCTACCACTGGAGCCACATCGCCACTTGAGGCTTTTTTTGTGGGGGCTAGTTTATTGGAGATAAGAATTTCATGAACTTTGCTGCTCGTGTTAGCTTCAAACCACAATCATCAGATCTGTCTCTTCTAAGTAGCTAGGATTGCGGGCATGAGCCACCACACCCAGCTAGATCATACTTTATGAATAGGATAGGAGGACAGTTACTGTAACATGTAACTTTTTTTTTTTCTTTTTCTATTTTTTGAGTCATGGGGCTTGAATTCAAGGCTTGGGCACTGTCCCTGAGCTCTTTTGCTCAAGGCCAGAAAGTCCTGGAGATTCTTAATCTTCCATTAAACCAAAAAAGCTAAAAGTAAAGCTGTGACTCAAATGGTAGAGTACTAGCCTTAAGCACAAAAGCTCAGGCACAGCACCCAGGTCATGAGTTCAAGCCCCGGGACTGGCATGCACACACACACATACATACATGCATGTATACATAACTTTATTTTACTGTGAAAAAGGGCTTGGGGTATGATTCAAGTGGTTGGGTACCTTTTTTAGGAAAGTTGCCCCAGTACTACCAGGGGGGAAAAATCACATTTGGTAATATCATACCACGGATTTATCAGAGAAAATCCCTCTAAGTATTGGAAACCTATGAGTCTCACAGTACTGAATTTAAGATTTTAAAAATTGCAGTGTTCATTGAAGGCACAGATTTTACTATTGTCAACAAATACTTTCAGTCATGTGTATTTTAGTTTGATTTTGTTCTAGGCAATGCTAGGTAAGAACTCTATACCAGCCTTGTTAGTTTTGCTTGGTTTGGGTAGTGCTAGGTAAGAACTCTATTCCAGCCTCATTAGTTTTGCTTCTTGAAGTAATACTGTTTTTTTCAGTTGTTTCAGACAAAATGTTATTCCATTAAATAAAATCACTAGTTCGAGGGCTGGGAAGGTGGCTCAGTGGTAGAGCGCTTGCCTTGCATGCCTGAGGCCCTGGGTTCGATTCCTCAGCACCACATAAGCAAAACAAAAAAAGCCGGAAGTGGCGCTGTGACTCAAGTGGTAGAGTGCTAGCCTTGAGCTGAAGAGCTGAGGGACAGCGCCCAGACCCAGAGTTCAGGCCCCATGACCAGTCCCAAAAATAAATAAATAAAATAAAAATCACTAGTTCAGTTAATTAACCATTCAAATACTTATATAAATGTCTTTTGTTGAGACAGCTATCCCACTTTAGTATGCAGTGGAAATGCTTTGTTCATATTTCTATTGTGCCACGTTGAATATTAAAAATCTTACCTTGTAGGTCAAGACTTAATGTAGTTTTTAACTTTTGTTTTGTTTTGTTTTGTTTTGTTTTTGGGTCCAGTCGTGGGCCTGAACTCTGGGCCTGGGCGCTGTCCCTCAGCTCTTCAGCTCAAGGCTAGCGCTCTACCACTTGAGCCACAGTGCCACTTCCGGCTTTTTTCTTTTTTCTTATGTGGTGCTGGGGAATCGAACCCAGGGCCTGATGCATGCAAGGCAAGCGCTCTACCACTGAGCCACCTTCCCAGCCCAGTTTTTAACTTTTTTTTTGGCCAGTCATGGGGCTTGAACTCTGGGCCTAAGCACTGTCCCTGAGCTTCTTTTGCCCAAGGCTAGTACTCACTCTACCACTGGTGCCAGAACACCATTTCCAGCTTTTTCTATTTATGTGGTACTGGGGAATCAAACACAGGGGTAGTATACCAGGGTTTGAGTCTGGCCTTTGCACTCTTGATTGGCTTTCTCATTGTCCATTCTACCACTTGAGCCACATCTCTAATCTGATATTTTGCTGGTTAATTGGAGATGGAGCCTCACAGGTTTTTCTACTCAGGCTGACTTTGAACTATCATCCTCCTGGGTAGCTAGGATTATAGTATAAGCTACCAACACCTGGCCAAGAATTTTTTTTTCTTTTGGTCAGTCATTGGGCTTGAACTCTGGGCCTGGGAGATGTCCCTGAGCTCTTCAGCTCAAAGCAAGTGCTCTACCACTTGAGCCACAGCATCACTTCCAGTTTTCTGGAAGGTAAGAGTCTCACAGACTTTACTGCCTGGGCTGGTTTTGAACCTCTTCAGATCTCAGCCTCCTGAGTACCTAGGATTACAGGCATGAGCCAAGTTGCCTGGCTTCAAGAGCATTTTTAAATGATCCTGGCTTCTCCATCCCAACCCCAGGTTTGTGGTAAATAGAATACAGTGACTTCTAGAACTGTTTGTGCTACAACAGGTTTATAATAGTTTCTTCTACACCATTAGTACAAATGTCAGCATAACAAAAAAAGTATATAACATCTTTACAGAGACATTGAAATTGTTTTTTGCTTTTGAATCTTCTCAAGTCAGCAAGTACTCTTTGAGAACTGCTGGTCTAGAAACAAAGAAAAACATAAATAGCCAAGACAGTAAAGTGATGTATGTGTTTAAGAAGACAAAAGGTCATACAGAGTAAGAAGCTGGAGAACCATTTTAAGGTAATAAAGGGACTTAAAATAGGCTTCTTAAAATAGTATTTCAATAAGTAGGAAGTAAGGTTAACAGGGATTTCCTCTTTTTCTAGTCAACGTGAAACTATAAATAATGATGTAGAACAGGTATCAGATACTCCGTGATTAGTAACTTTTAAACAGTTGGAAAAATGTCTTGGTCTTTATTTAGCTTCATAATAACCTGTGTATGTTGGTCATAATTTCACTGTGTTCATTTGTTTCATAGAGACTGCTGTAAAGTTAAGGCAGCACACATTTATAATCCCAGCACTCAATAGGCAAAGGCAGACCGAGTACATAGCAAGTTAGCAAGTTACGTGCTAGCCTAGACTATATATATAGCTAGACCCTGTCTCAAGCAGCAAGACCTTGTCTCAAACAAACAAAAAATTGCCAGGGGCTAGTGACTTACTCTTGTAATCTTAGCTACTCAGGAGGCTGAGATCTGACATCAAAGCCAGCTCAGGCAGAAAAATCTGCAAGGCTCTTACCTCCAATTAACTGGAAATGGCACTGTGGCTTAAAGCAAAAGAGCTCAGGGACAACACCCAGGCCCTGATTTCAAGCCCCACTACCAACAAAAACATAAGAATAAAAAATTATATATAGGTATGGTAGAAGAAACCTAAAATTAAAATAATGTGTAAAAACAAAAATTTTCAAAAGCTTTGTTTTTCTTATTGGTACATAATAGACATTGCGGCTATTTTATCTCTTTAAGTGTATATCAGAACAGTTATTGAAGTTGATACTGTTTGTTTTTTTTTTTCAGGAAAGTATCTAAGACAAAAGAGAATTGACTTCCAGCTTCCCTATGACATCCTCTGGCAATGGAAACACAATCAGGTACAAAGAGCCTGTTTTACAAGATTTTATTCTTAAGCAGGAAGAAGGTTGAGGACAGGGAATGTAACTTTTCTTCTGCCTCCTTGTTATGTTTTCTTCTTAGGAGGTACTGAGAAGTTTGCCTGTGAAGATTAGAGACTAAGCAAAATGAATTTGCATCCATATTTAATGTGACCTATTTACTCATTGTAAAATAGTAATAATAAGTTCCTGCTTCCCTGGGCAATGTTCTGTTGTTATTCTGGGCTTTTATTTTGGTAGCAAAGATTTTTTTCATTCTGTAAGAATTCTGTTTGAAGGTCTCAGGAGAATTTAAATGTACTGCCAGCAGCACTTTAAAAAAAAAATTAGGCTTTATTTTAGTTGGCTGCTTCTTATTAGTTTGGAATTCGTTTTCAGATACAAAATTGATTCTCTTACCAAAGGAAACAGGAAAATACTTTGCTGTATTTCTAAGGATCTTAAAATATAGTGATAACCAAAAATAAGAAGGTCCTGTTTTTTCTTACATCCATAACTGTAAAGTTTCCCTCAGTGACTTCTGTATTTAAGTTATAGCTCCTAGGTTCCATACTGAGAATAACCATTATGAAATAGAAATAGTCATACAGATGAAGTGAAGAGGCCTCAAAGTTTTGCCAAAATGCCACCAACTATTAACTTTAAATTGTGAAAAGCAACTTACATTCCCCTGTGCCTTCTATTCTTTAGTGGCCTCTCATGAATTCCTATAGTAACAATATTTTAAATATTTAACAATGGAATGCTTTGAACATATACTGAAAAATGATAATGAGATATTCTAGGAGATTAATAAATGTTTCACTTTATTCCAAGATGCTGTTTGTGGAAAAATGTCTGTATACTTCCTATCACTGTTCTTTTTTTTTTTTTTTTTCTTTTTTTCTTTTTTGGTCGGTCATGGGACTTGAACTCTGGGCTTGGGCGCTGTCCCTGCGCTCTTCAGCTCAAGGCAAACACTCGGCAAACACTCTACCACTTGAGCCGCTTGAGCCACAGTACCACTTCCGGTTTTCTAGTGCTTTATTGGAGATAAGAATCTTACGGACTTTCCTTCCCCGGGCTAGCTTTGAACCGAGATCCTCAGATCTCAGCCTCCTGAGTAGCTAGGATTACAGGCGTAAGCCACCGGCGCCTGGCTGTTCTTTCTTTTTATTGACTACCTCTGTTCTAATTTATTTTCTCCTCTATTTCCTTCCTGATTAAAATGTGAAAGCTTTTTTTTTCTTGCCTGCCCTTTCCCCTTTATTCATTAAATTAGTTATGTTAAAGAAAATTATAAATCTGTTACATTTCTGAAACAAGGTAATGGCTGAAAGTCTAGGTACTCATTTTTGTAATTTTGTATATCTTACTCAGACCCTCTGTAAGCACTATGCACATATTAGGCTTTAGGGACTTGTTCTTTTGGGGATTTAGGACTTCTTTGTTATTGTTTTATGGGGAAAGATTGTACTTGGGGTTCTTTTTGTTTGTTTTATATATTCTGGGGATTGACCCCAGGGCCTTACACATGGTAAACATATGTTCTACCACTAAGCTACCCCCATTTCTTCTTCTTTTTTTAATAAGTTTTTTATTGTGAAAATACTGTACAGAGGGGTTACAATCACAAGAGCAAGTTAATGAGTACATTTCTTACCAAGCATTATTGCCTCCTCCTTTTTTTTCCCCTACCATCCTTTCCTCCCATCTCCACAACTACATCCTCCCTTCCTCCCCTCTTTCCTTCTTTTTTAAAAAAAGAAAATAGAATCTTAATTTGTCCAGTTGAGTAGCTTGGTCCTCAGTATGATACTTATTATTTCTATCCAACAACATAATGAAGAAATATTCTGTTCAATCTTAATTCTCTCTTTAATATTGGGCAAGAATGATCTCCCAAAACGTTTCCCTCAATTGTATCCACTCTTAAAAGGCTTACAAATATTTCTACATGAGAAGAATATGTGGATAATTTCTTGTACTAGGGATGGATGCTACTTTTTAGCATTGGAAGTTAAATGCCATATGAAGATTTTTCTTTCTTTTTTCTTCTAGCTATACAAAAAGCCAGATGTCCCACTGTATAAAAAAATCCGTTCAAGTGAGTAACTTTGGAGCTATTTGCACTGCCTCCATAACATAGTGTTTATCTTAGACTGGCACTTCAAAAGAAAAAATTAGTATATTCACCAACTGTTCTTTACTATCATTTCAAGATGTCTACGTTGATGTCAAACCTCTTTCTGGTTATGAGGCTACTACCTGTAACTGTAAGAAGCCAGATGATGACACCAGGAAGGGCTGTGTGGATGACTGCCTCAACAGGTACTGTAACTTCCTTTGTAGATTAAATTAAATAGACTTACTTCCCCTCATGAAGTTGTATTCGGATACCTAAAAATTAATAGCTTGAATACAGTAACAGAAAAAAAAATAAATGTAGAGTCTTGGTACCTAAACTTAAATTCTCTTACTACTTATGACACCTGGAGAAGGCTATTTAACCCCACTGATAAAAATAATACCGTTAGCCAGCACCAAGTGGCTCATTCTAGATACTCAGGATACTGAGAACTGAGGGTTGCAGTTTGAAGCCAGCCCAGGCAACTTTTTTTAATACCATCAAATTTTACAGAGCATTGTTGAGAATAGTATGAGATAACATAATAAAGTATTAATAAGCATAGTTTTTGGTATCTTCCTACCTGTTGGTATATGGTAGTCATAATGAAGGAATAGAGTAAAACAGTTTCAGTAAAAGTAAACAATAAGGTCATGTTATATTTTGAAGGAAACTTGCTAGGAAACTTGACATGGAGTGGATATATACTTGATGAGTCATCATTAATGCTAATGAAGTCATCATCAGAAACAAAGTGAGGAGTTGGGAAGGTGGCTCAGTGGTAGAGTGCTTGCCTTGCATGCCTGAGGCCCTGGGTTCGATTTCTCAGCACCACAAAAGCATAAAGAAAAAAAGCCGGAAGTGGCGCTGTGGCTGAAGTGGTAAAGCGCTAGCCTTGAGCTGAAGAGCTGAGGGAGGCCCAGAGTTCAGGCCCCACAACCGGACCCAAAAAAAAAACAAAACAGAAACAAAGTGATTTGATTAAAGTGATTTGAGAATAAGAATTTTGATTCTTATTTGAGACCATATAGTTTAAAATGACATGGCGATTTCAGAGAAGAAACATTTAAGGGACAGAGGAGTAGAGGTAAGAATCAAAGGAGGGCTGGACACTAGTAGCTCACACCTGTAATCTAGGTACTCAGAAGGCTGAGATGTGTGAGGATCAAGGTTCAAAAGCAAGCCCAGGCAAGAAAATCCATGAAACTCTTATCTCCAATTAACCACCAGAAAACTGGAAGTGGACCTGTTCCTCAAAATGGTAGAATACTAGCCTTGAGCAAAAGAGCTCAGGGACAGTGTTGAAGCCCTGAGTTCAAGCCCCACAACTGAAAAAAAGAATCAAAGAAGCGGAAATAAAATGTGTTGGGTTGTGTAATATACACAATCAGTACTTGCTATACCAGATAGTTGTCTTTTCAAAGACAGCGACAGGCCAAAGGGATCAATATTTAGTACAACTTCCATGGCATACCAGTTGGAAAATTCTACTTTGTTTGCATCACTGTGAGTTCACATCTTGTCATTGTACATACATTGTCCATACATAACATACAGTTTTTCATAGTAGTAGCAACTGTTGGTATAGTCATTGTTTTATGCATTGATATATCTTTGCTTACAAATGATTACTGTCCAAAAGACTATCACTTTGAGGAGTTTTTTTTAATCGTCAGACTAATATGCCATAAGTTGCCATTCGTCTCTCAACAGATGCTTCAACTTAATTTCTTCTGTTTTGTTTTTTTTTTTTTTTTTCCTTTTGGTTGATCATGGGGCTGGGCTTGAACTCTGGACCTGGGCGCTGTCCCTCAGCTCTTTAGCTCAAGGCTAGTACTCTCCCACTTGAGCCACAACACCACTTCCAGCTTTTTCTGTTTATATGGTGCTGACGAATCGAGACTCGAACCCAGGGACTCATGCATGTGAGGCAAGCACTCTACCACTGAGCCACCTTCCCATCTCCAACTTCAACTTATTTCTACAAAAATTTGCTATGAAAATATTGCTAGCCGGGTGCCAGTGGCTCACGCCTGTAATCCTAGCTACTCAGGAGGCTGATAGCTGAGGATCGCAGTTCAAAGCCAGCCTGGGCAGGAAAGTCCGTAAGACTCTTATCTCCAATAAACCACTAGAAAACTGGAAGTGGCGCTGTGCCTCAAGCAGTAGAGTGCTCGCACAGCACCCAGGCCCAGAGTTCATGCCCCAGGACTAACAGAAAAAAAGAAAATATCATTGCTATGAAGACTTTTTATATAGATTCCCTTTTTCTATTTTTTGAGATAGGGTCTCACAGGCTGGTCTTTAATTCACTATGTATCCAGAATGGCGTCAAATTCATATTTTTTCTGCATCAGCTTCTCCAGTGCTGGGATTACAGAAACATACCACAACATCAAAATTGGATTTCCTTTTTAAATACCTTTCCAGTATATTTTCAGAAGAAAAATGACAAAACATAAGTTATGAACATTTATATATTTTTGTTATGTTCTACCAGAATAGAGCTTATAATATTGTGACATTACTGCCAATATACAAAAACACATAGTTACTCTTAGTTTTACTTACTTTATGTATTCATATCCCAATTTATTTTGGGTGATGTAATTTTTTTTTTACTATTAGAAGAATCATATGTCCTTAAAGTTGTTTAAATGTGTATTTTGTGATTAGGTAACATTGCTCTGTTTTTTCATATTTTACTGTTTATCGAATTGCTGTAGTAAGCAGTATACAGAAGCAGCCCAGTAAAAAAGTGAGCCAGACAAGATAGCATGTGGCTACAATTCTGGACATGTTGGAAACATAGAAAGAAGGTTGAGATTCAAGGTCGGCCTCAGGCAAAAATATGAGACATCATCTGAAAAATAACTGAAACAAAAACAGGTGGCCCATGACCACTGCCTAGCAAGCACAAGGCCCTGAGTTCAAACCCAAGTACCACCTAAAAACTAAAATAAAAATTTTATATATATGTGTTTGTGTGCGTATACATATATATATATATATATATATATATATATATGCCTACAATAGTGGAGAAAGAATGGATCTATAAATCTATAGAAAAGAATAGAGAGCTCAGAAAAATATCAATAGGAATATAGCCAGTAGATCTTTAATATAGGAGAAAAAGACAGAGCAAAGTTATCTTCAGCAATTGCAATTTGAATACTAGGACAAAGGATAGTATTTTTGTAAAGAATAAATCAGATAACTGAAAACATTTTACAGGGCACATTTTTTTTTTGGGGGGGGGAGGGTCCAGTCGTGGGGCCTGAACTCTGGGCCTGGGCACTGTCCCTCAGCTCTTCAGCTCAAGGCTAACACTCTACCACTTGAACCACAGTGCCATTTCCAGCTTTTTTTTTTTTTTGCTTATGTGGTGCTGAGGAATTGAACCCAGGGCCTCATGCATGCAAGGCAAGCACTCTACCACTGAGCCACCTTCCCAGCCCTATAGTGCACATTATTAAATACAAGATTTTAAAATTTTAATCATAACATATTTTGATCTTGCAATGTTTTATTGGTCCTTTGTTTTAATTATGTTTAACAATCTAATGGCATTCCAAACCATACAACAAAACTAAATGGAGAAATTTTTAAAAGGAAGCAATGAAAAATATATACTTTTTTTCTTCAGTTGGCTTGAACTCATGGCTTGGGCGCTGTCCCTGTGCTCTTCAGCTCAAGGCAAGACTCTACCACTTGAGCTACAGCACCACTTCTGGTTTTCTAGTGGTTTATTGGAGATGAAAGTCTCATGGACTTTCCTGTCCGGGCTGGCTTTGAACGGCAATCCTAAGATCTCAGCCTCCTGAGTAGCTAGGATTACAAGCGTGAGCCACCAGCGCCCGGCTCAGAATTTTTTATTATCTTACAATTATGGTTTCAGCTAGTCATATATATGGAAATACTATTTCCAATACAGATCATTATATATTTCCAACATAAAAATGTCATTTCCAGTACTGAAATTACTGTGTGTGTACTTCCCACTGAGCTATATACTTTTCTCTTTTTTGGGGGGGAGAAGGGGGTCTGGTCGTGGGGCCTGAACTCTGGGCCTGAGCGCTGTCCCTCAGCTCTTCAGCTCAAGGCTAGCACTATACCACTTGAGCCACAGCGCCACTTCAGGCTTTTTTTTCCTGCTTATGTGGTACTGAGGAATTGAACCCAGGGACTCAGGCATACAAGGCAAGCACTCTACCACTGAGCCACCTTCCCAGCCCATGAGCTATATACTTTTCTGGTAATACATTTTATGTATTTTACCATTTTAAGTCTGTAAATGAAGCTGAGCACCGGTGGCTCACGCCTGTAATCCTAGCTACTCAGGAGGCTGAGATCTGAGGATTGTGGTTCAAAGCCAGCCCGGTTAGGAAAGTCTGTGAAACTCTAATCTCCAATAAACCATCAGAAAAACCAGAAGTCTGTAAATGAAAGTTGGGTATAATAATGTAAAGAAGCATTCAGCTGGGTGCTGGTGGCTCACGCCTATAATCTTAGCTACTCAGGAGGCTGAGATCTGAGGATCTCAGTTGAAAGCCAGCCCAGGCAGGAAAGACAGTGAGATTTTTTTTTTTTTTTTTTTTGTCGGTCGTGGGGCTTGAACTCTGGGCCTCGGCGCTGTCCCTCAGCTCTTCAGCTCAAGGTGAGCGCTCTACCACTTGAGCTACAGCGCCACTTCCGGTTTTCTAGTGGTTTATTGGAGATAGGAGTCTCACGGTCTCTCCTGCCCGGGCTGGCTTTGAACCGCGATCCTCAGATCTCAGCCTCCTGAGTAGCTAGGATTACAGGCATGAGCCACCAGCGCCCGGCGAGACCGTGAGATTTTTATCTCCAATAAACCACCAGAAAACTGGAAATGGTGCTAAGGCTCAAGTGGTAGAGAGCTTGCCTTGAGCTGAAGAGCTCAGGGACATGCTCAGGCTCAGAGTTCAAGCCCCACAAACAAAAGAAAAAGCATTCAATATTTGAAGTCTGATTGCAAGGATTAAATGTTATTAGTTTTCAAATTGTATATTTTAATCTTAATAGGCTTTTCTTAAAATAAAATTTATTTAATGTATTCACATAAAACTTGTATAATAGGCTGAGCACTGGTGGCTTACACCTAGCTATTTAGGAGGCTGAGATCTAAAGATTCCAGTTTTTTTTTGGGGGGGAGGGGGTCTGGTCGTGGGCCTTGAACTCTGGGCCTGGGCGCTGTCCTTCAGCTCTTCAGCTCAAGGCTAGCGCTCTACCACTTGAGCCACAGTGCCACTTCGGGCTTTTTTCTTTTTGCTTATGTGGTGCTGAGGAATCAAACCCAGGGCCTCAGGCATGCAAGGCAAGCACTCTACCACTGAGCCACCTTCCCAGCCCCAAGATTCCAGTTTTAAACCAGCCCAGGAAAGAAAGTCCACAAGACTCCTATCTTCAGTTAACCAAAACAAGCTAAAAGTGGAGTTGCGTCTCAAGTGGTAGAGCACCAGCCTTGAGCAAAAATGTACAGGACAGCACCTAGGCCCTGGAATCAAGCCCCAGTGGCAGTGTACATGTGTGTGCGCACATGTGCACATACACACCCCACCTTAAAAATTAGTACAGGGCTGGGAAGCTGGCTCAGTGGTAGAGTGCTTGCCTTGCATGCATGAGGCCCTAGGTTTGATTCCTCAACACCACATAAGCAGAAAAGGCTGGAAGTGGCGCTGTAGCTCAAGTGGTAGAGTGCTAGCCTTGAGCTGAAGAGCTGAGGGACAGCACCTAGACCCATTGTTCAAGCCCCACAATTGCCAAAAAAAAAAAAAAAAAACTACAGTAAAACATATATTGTGTAAAATTATCTATAATTATTCTCTTTCTTTCTAGAATGATCTTTGCTGAGTGTTCTCCCAACACTTGCCCCTGTGGTGAGCAGTGCTGTAATCAGAGGATACAGAGGCATGAATGGGTTCAATGTCTAGAACGATTTCGAGCTGAGGAAAAAGGTTGGGGAATCAGAACCAAAGAACCCCTGAAAGCTGGGCAGTTCATCATTGAATACCTAGGGGAGGTTGTCAGTGAGCAGGAGTTCAGGTAAAGTACTAAATGATTATACTCAAGTAAAATGACAAATATACAAGATTAGAATGTCAAATTAAAGTTCTAAAATTTACCTTCAATTAAATCAGTAACTGGCTTTCAATCATTTTTCTCCTCTTCAGGAACAGAATGATTGAGCAGTATCATAATCACAGTGACCATTACTGTCTGAACCTCGATAGTGGGATGGTGATTGACAGTTACCGTATGGGAAATGAGGCCCGATTCATCAACCACAGCTGTGACCCTAATTGTGAAATGCAGAAATGGTAAGAAAACAGGAAAAGGTAAAACCAAGAATCTAGTGCAATAGAAGGTAGTGAAGGCAGACAGAAAGCCATTTTTCTACAGTGTGAATAAATTTACATGCCCAGGCAGTTATTCCCTGTCTTACCAGATCATTCAGACAGAGTAAGCACTTTTTTTTTGTTTTTTTAATTAATCGTGGAGCTTGAACTCTGGGCCTGGGCACTGTCCCTGAGCTCTTCAGCTCAAGGCTAGCACCCTACCACTTGAGTCACAGCACCACTTTCAGTTTTCTGGTGTTAATTGGAGATAAGAGTCTCAGAGAGCTGGGTGCTATAATCTTAGCTACTCAGGAGGCTCAGATCTGAATATTGTGGTTCAAAGCCAACCCAAGCAGGAAAACCATGAAACTCTTCTCTCCAATTAACCACTAGAAAATTGGAAGTGGTACTGTGGCTAAAGTGGTAGAGCACTCACCTTGAGCTGAAGAGCTAAGGGACAGCATCCAGGCCTAGAGTTCAAGCCCCACAACCAACAACAACAACAAAAAAAAGACTCATGGACTTTTCTGTCCAGGCTGGCTTTTTCTTGGTGGTGGTGGTGGTTGTGGAGCTTGAAATCTGGGTCTGGGCACCATCCCTGTGCTCTTCAACTCAAGGCAAGAGCTCTGCCGAGTGAGCCACAGCGCCATTTCCAGTTTTCTAGTGGTTTATTGGAGATCAGAGTCTCAAGGACTTTCCTGCCTTGGCTGGCTTTGAACCATGATCCTCAGATCTCCTCCTGAGTAGCTAGAATTACAGACATGAGCCACGCCTGGCTTGCGCTCCCAAAAGAATACAATAATAAGGATAAGGCTAATCTCTAATATTTATTCAACGTTTACTATGTTAGGCACAGTGTTACATACACCATCTCATATTACTTTATACAACCACGTTGCAAGCTTAGTATATTCTTGGTGGGTTTGTCACAGTGAGAAATAAGGAAAATAGGAGATAACATCCTTTCTATTTATTTAAAAGCTGCTTAATAAAGGAAAAAATTAAATCTAAGAAACAGTAAAGCTTTGTAGAATAGTGCATACCTATAATAATAATGGGCCAGGGATATAGCTCAGTTACACACTGTTTGCTTCCTGTGTATAAGATATGAGATTCCCTAACATCACTGACCCCCCTCCCTCCCCAAAAAAGAGGATAATGTAGAGAACATTGAGTTACAAGTCACATACAGAAAAATATGATCTTTTTTTGTTGTTGTTTTGTTTTGTTATGTTTTTTGGGTCTGGTCATGGGGCCTGAACTCTGAACCTGGGCGCTGTCCCTCAGCTCTTCAGCTCAAGGCGAGTGCTCTACCACTGGAGCCACAGCGCCACTTCTGGCTTTTTTTGCTTATGTGGGGCTGAGGAATCGAACCCAGGGCCTCAGGCATGCAAGGCAAGCGCTCTACCACTGAGCCACCTTCCCAGCCCCGAAAAATACGATGTTAAGTGTGCATTTCCATCATTTTCAGAAAATTCAGTCTGGGGTAGAGTATTTGACCAGCCTTAACAAGGCCCTAGTTCAACACTAAAAAATTAATAATAATAATTCCCTTCTGCCTATTCAGTCTTTGTTCCCACCTTCCAAGGCAAACCCTAATCTAATTTTTACTATATATATTAGTTTTAGCTATATGTGCACACTTGTAATCCCAGCACGTAGGAAGCTGAGGCAGTAGATTGTGATTTCAAGACTAGCCTAGCCTACATAGTAAGGCCTTGTCTTAACAACAACAACAAAAAAAGCAGCCAGGCTCCAGTGGCTCATGCCTATAATCCTAGCTGCTCAGAAGGCTGAGATCTGAGGATTATGGTTCAAAGCCAGCCCCGGCAGGAAAGTCCATGAGAATCTTATCTCCATTAGGAAACCAGAAGTGGAGCTGTGGCTCAAACAGTAGAGCAATCAATCACCTTGAGCAGAAGAACACAGGGACAGTGCCCAAGCCCAGAGTTCAAGCCCCAGAACTGACAAAAAGAAAAAAAAAAAAAAAAAGTTTTATCTGTTCTTCATGCGTATGTATTCTCTTACATGTAACTTCTTTCATCATTTTTTCTAATTCATAGATTTATTTTTATTGTGGATTAATATTTCTATGAGTTCCGTTATTTATTTTCTACAACAACTTGATATTTGAAAAGTTAGGGGAAATTATCACATTTCTTAAAAACTATAGCTAACAAAAAATGATACAAAAGAAAGTATGTATATACCCGCCCCTAAAAATAGAATCTATAATTTAAACTTACCTTCAGAGACCTGGGTAACAGTGGCTCACAGCTGCCGTCCTAGCTACTCAGGAGGCTGAGATCTGAGAATTATGATTCGAAGCCAGCCAGAGCAAGAAACTCCATGAGACTCTTTTTTTTTTTTTTTTGTCAGTTGTGGGCCTGAACTCTGGGCCTGGGCATTGTCCCTCAGCTCTTCAGCTCAAGGCTAGCGCTCTACCACTTGAGCCACAGCACCACTTCTGGCTTTTTCTGCTTATGTGGTGCTGAGGAATCAAACCCAGGGCCTCATGCATGCAAGGCAAGCACTCTACCATTGAGCCACCTTCCCAGCCCCTCCATGAGACTCCTATCTCCAATAAACCACTCAGAAAACTGGAAGTGGTACTGTAGCTCAAGTGGTAGAGTGCTCCCCTTGAGCTGAAGAGCAAAGGGACAGTGCCCAGGCCCAGAGTTCACGCCCCAGGATCCCCAAAATAATAAAAAATTAGAGTTTACATATGATAGAGTAGTATTCAAGATGGTCCTTGTGTTCTACATACAAAAGCTATGGAATCAAATAGCCTGGGTTTGTTTTGTTTCAATGCCAGCCCTAGGGCCTTAAACTCAGGGCCTTGTGTTGTCCCTAAGCTTTTTTACTCAAGGTTAGTACTATACCACAGCTCCACTTCCAGCTTTTTGATGGCTAATTGGGGATAAAAGTCTTATGAATTTTCCCACCCAGGGTGGCTTAGAACCACAATCTTCAAATCTCAGCCTCCTCACTATGATTACAGGTGTGATCCAACACCTGGCCTAACCTGGATTTTATTTCCCTTGGATTGAATGGTACACTAGTTGTTATATGACTGTAAGTTAATTCTCTTAAGATACACACACTAGTGGCGCTGTAGCTTAAGTGGTAGAGCGCTCGCCTTGAGCTGAAGAGCTGAGGGACAGCGCTCAGGCCCAGAGTTCAAGCCCCACGACCGACCAAAAAAAAAAAAAAAAAAAAAGTATAAAAAAAAAAAAAAAGATACACACACTTAGCCGGGCGCTGGTGGCTCACGCTGTAATCCTAGCTACTCAGGAGGCTGAGATCTGAGGATCGCGGTTCAAAGCCAGCCCGGGCAGGAGAGACCGTGAGACTCCTATCTCCAATAAACCACCAGAAAAAAAACCGGAAGTGGCGCTGTAGCTCAAGTGGTAGAGTGCTCGCCTTGAGCTGAAGAGCTGAGGGACAGCGCCCAGGCCCAGAGTTCAAGCCCCACGACCGACAAAAAAAAAAAAAAAAGATACACACACTTCTGGGGCTGGGAAGGTGGCTCAGTGGAAGAGTGCTTGCCTTGCGTGCCTGAGGCCCTGGGTTCGATTCCTCAGCACCACATAAGCAAAAAGAAAAAAGCCGGAAGTGGCGCTGTGGCTCAAG
The DNA here is from genome assembly GCF_024711535.1 of Dipodomys merriami. NCBI lineage: Eukaryota > Metazoa > Chordata > Mammalia > Rodentia > Heteromyidae > Dipodomys > Dipodomys merriami. The sequence continues at coordinate 463,538 of NW_027206229.1, read as the reverse complement.
TGGTAGAGTGCTAGCCTTGAGCTGAAGAGCTGAGGGACAGTGCCCAGGCCGAGAGTTCAGGCCCCATGACCAGACTAAAAAAAAAAAAAAGATACACTTCTTAGATAAAATGGAGATCATAATACCTATGTTCTCATAGGGTTAGTTCAAGAATTAATGATATGCCAGCCACTGGTTACTCATGCCTGTAATTCTAGCTATTTAGGAGGCTGAGATCTGAGGTTCAAGCAGTAGAGTACGATCCTTGAGCAGAAAAGGCCAAGTGAAAGCATAATAAATAAACATCCCAATCTTTAACTCTTCGTCCTCTCTTCATAGGTCTGTTAATGGAGTGTACCGGATTGGACTGTATGCACTTAAAGATATGCCAGCTGGGACCGAACTCACTTATGATTACAATTTTCATTCCTTCAATGTTGAGAAACAGGTAAGAATAAAAAGTATAAGAAAAAGGATGAACTTTTAACTCACAACAGTATATAATATGGGCTTTTAGTAAGAACTATTGAGTTGGAGCCATTGAAGAATGCATGGGGCCAGGCACCAATGGCTCACACCTGTAATTCTAGCTATTCAGGAGGCTGTGATATAAGGATTGCAGTTCAGAGCCAGTCCAGGCAGGAAAGTCCATAAGACTCTTAACTCCAATCAAAGAAAAAACCAGAAGTGGAGCTATTGCTCAAGTGGTAGAGTGCTAGCCTTGAACAAAAAAATAGCTCAGAGACAGCGCCTAGTCTCAGATTTTCAAGCCCAGGACTAGCAAAAAGAAAAATTACATGGGAAAACATTTTTTTTTTTTTTTTTTTTTTTTTTTTTTTTTTTTTTTTTGTCGGCTGTGAAGCTTAAAATCTGGGCTGGGGGCTCTGTCCCTGAGCTCTTCAGCTCAAGGCCAGTACTCTACAACTTTAGCTTACAGTGGCACTCCCAGTTCTCTGGTGGTTAATTGGAGATAAGAGTCTGGACTTTCCTGCCTGGGCTGGCTTTGAACCCTGATCCTCAGATCTCAGCCTCCTGAGTAGCTAGGATTACAGGTGTGAACCAGTGCTTGGCAGTTTTTTACTCTTGTTTCACATATCTCAGATACATAGATTTCATGTTTCACAAGTCTAAAGAAACAGATTACCCTATGATTTTTGGTCTCTAGGTGTTTTGTTTTTGTTTTTGTTTTTGTTTTGTTCTGGGGCTTAAACTCAGGGCCTGAATGATGTCCCTGAGCTTTTTTTTGGGGGGGGGGAGGGGACGGGGGAAGGGGTTCAGTCATGGGGCCTGAACTCTGTGCCTGGGCGCTATCCCTCAGCTCTTCAGCTCAAGGCTAGAGCTCTACCACTGGAGCCACAGCACCACTTCCGGCTTTTTTCTTTTTGCTTATGTGGTGATGAGGAATCGAACCCAGGGCCTTAAGCATGCAAGGCAAGCGCTCTACCACTGAGCCACTTTCCCAGCCCTCCCTGAGCTTTCATGCTCAAAGCTAGCTAGTGCTCTACCACTTGAACCCAGAGTTCCACTTCTGACTCTTTGGTAACAGAGATATGAGTCTCAAGGACTTTTCTTCCCCGTCTGTCTACAAACTATGACCCTCAGATCTCTGCCTCTTAAATAGCTAGGATTACATGCATAAGCCACTGGTGTCCTTGGTCCCCAGGTTTGTGAGGCTTCTGTTTGTTTTTGTGGGATTTGAACTCAGGGCCTGACACTACTAGGCAAGCAAGTAATCTACCAGTAGAGCTATACCTTCACTCTTTTTTGCTTTAGTTTTTTTGTTCGTTTGTTTGTTTATTGTCAATTGTGGGGCTTGAACTCCAAGCCTGGGCACTGTCCCTCAGCTCTTCCACTTGAGCCATAATGCCACTTCCGGTTTTCTGGTAGTTTATTGGAGATAAGAGTTTCACGGACTTTCCTACTCAGGCTGGCTTTTGAACCATGATCCTCAGATCTCAGCCTTCTGATTAGCTAGGATTACAGGCATGAGCCACCAGTACCCGGTGTCTCAAATTTATTTGGACCATCCTGGTCTTGTATAACTGATTTATCGATACACATCACCAAGCCCAGGTTAATGGTTGAGATGATGTCTTGTCAACTTTGCCTATGTTCAAGCCACAGTCCTTCCTGCTCTCTCCTTTTAGGTGGGTACCACACCAGCATAATGAGGTCTTCTGTTGTTGTTGTTGCTGGTCCTGGGGCTTGCACTCAGTCAGGGCCTGAGCACTGTCCCTTAGCTTTTTTTGCTCAAGGACTTTTTTTTTCTTCCCAATCCTGGAGCTTGAACTTAGCCAGGACAATGTCCCTGAGCTTCTTTTGCTTAAGACTACCACTCGACCACTTGACCCATAGTGTTTTTGTTTATGTGGTACTGAGGAATCGAACCCAGGGCTTCATGTATGCTAGGCAAGCACTCTACCACTAAGCCACCTTCCCAGCCCCTCAAGGATTTTTTTCTGTACCATTTAAGCCACACTACCACTTCTGGCTTTTTTGGTGCTTAATTGGAGATAAGTCTCAGGGATTTTCCTTCCCAGGCTAAATTTGAACCACTGTTGTCAGATCTCAGCTTCCTGAGGAGTACAGCCTTGAGCCACCAGCACGAGCAGAGATCTTTTTTTTTTTTTGGTCCAATCATGGGCCTGAACTCTGGGCCTGGGCGCCGTCCCTCGGCTCTTCAGCTCAAGGCTAACGCTCTACCACTTGAGCCACAGCACCACTTCTGGCTTTTGTCCTTTTTGCTTATATGGTGCTGGGGAATCGAACCCAGGGCCTCATGCATGCAAGGCAAGCGCTCTACCACTGAGCCACCTTCCCAGCCCCAGAGGTCTTTTTAATGTAGAAGATTTCCTTGAATGTTATCTTCTTCTCCAAAGGGAATCTATTTTTACTTATTATGATTTCATCTATTTTCCTTTTTAAGTTAAATTCCTTGATTCATACCTAACCTTGGTAGCCCAGATGTTCCAAGCATGATCTTTGCTGTTACAAATGAGTGACAATAGGCTTAAAAACTATTCTTCGAAAATACTAACTAGTCAAACCTCACCTAGCTTGGATGTCAGATGATATTGTGTTCTTTCAGGGTGGTATAGGAGACCTAAAAAATATTCTCATTTTCTTAAAAGCAACTTTGTAAGTGTGGCTTTGAGAAATGTCGAGGAATCATTGGAGGCAAGAGTCAACGCATGAACGGACTGACCAGCAGCAAAAGCAGCCAACCCATGACCACACATAAGAAATCTGGACGATCAAAAGAGAAGAGAAAATCTAAGCACAAACTGAAGAAACGGGTAAATTAACAATTTTGTGACTTATATCTGAAAGCTGTTTTATGAGCTGCTCTGAGGTAATTACTAGAATAAGAAGCTTGCCAAAGAACGGCATCTTAAGATTGGTTTTAATGTTCTTGGAGATGATTTCTGATCAATCTTCTTAATTTTTATCTTAATTTTTTTTTTAGAGAGGCCATCTTTCTGAGGAGCCCAGTGAAAATATTAATACCCCAACAAGATTGGCCCCCCAATTACAGATGAAACCAATGTCTAATAGAGAAAGGTAAAGTGTTTTTTAAACCTGAGTTCTTTTTGCTTTATATTGGCTTAAAAATTATTAAACTTGATACAGTTGATCTTTTTTTGGTACAAGATATCTTAAGCCAAGGGCTTCCAGATTCTATGACATTGGATGAAGGGAATAATGACATCTTTATATTTCTAAATTCTAAATAAAACTTAGCACTTATTTCAAATAAGATAATTGGCAAAGTGTATGTGTGTATACATGCATCCACATATGTGTTTTGCATGTGTGTATGTGTTTAGAGAGTTACAGATCTCATAAATACTTCAAGATACCAGTTATATCTATCTCCACCTCAAAATTGCTATGATTTTTGGACCAACTACTCTATATCTTCCAAGTCTGGCCCTTTTGATATTTGTAAAAATTAATACAGTTTTCTTACGTTATCTGTCCTGCTTCATTTCCTACGAAATGATTTTGTTCCTTTTTGTTGTTGATCATGGGGCTTGAACTCTGGGCCTGGGTGCTGTCCTCCAGCTCTGCAGCTCAAGGCTAGCGCTCTACTGCTTGAGCCACAGCACCACTTTCAGTTTTCTGGTGGTTTATTGGAGATAAGAGTCTCATGGACTTTACTGCCCAGGCTGGCTTTGAACGGTGATCCTCAGATCTCAGCCTCCTGAGTACTTATGATGACAGGCTTGACAGCCGGCACCCTGCTTTGTTCCATTTTAATGTTAAGCAAGCTGCAGAAGATCCATGGTCTATCTTCTGTTGCTGTTTTCTGCTAAAAGTGGACTGTGGTCTCTGCCTCAAAAAGGGGAACCAAAAAGTTCCTTATCTTAGAAGTGGCACAGTGGCTCAAGAGGTAGAGTGCTTGCCTTGAACTGAAGAGCTGATAGATAGCACCCAGGCCCAGAGTTCTAGCCCCATGACCGACATTTAAAAAAACAAAACAACAACAACAACAACAAAAAAACTTCCCTATCTAATATAGGAGGTGACATAGGAATTTTTTTTGGGTGGGGGTCCAGTCGTGGGGCCTGAACTCTGGGCCTGGGCACTGTCCCTCAGCTCTTCAGCTCAAGCTCTACCACTTGAGCCACAGTGCCACTTCCGGCTTTTTTCTTTTTGCTTATGTGGTGCTGAGGAATCGAACCCAGGGCCTCAGACATGCAAGGCAAGCGCTCTACCACTGAGCCACCTTCCCAGCCCCAACATAGGAAATTTTTCATTTATTTTTTTGTCAATAGTGGGTCTTGAGTTTAGGGCCTGGGCACTGTCTCTGAGCTCTATTTGCTCAATGCTAGCACTCTACCACTTTGAGCCACATCACTACTTACAGTTTTCTGGTGGTTAATTGGAGATAAGACTTTCACAGGGGCTAGGAATGTGGCTTAGTGGTAGAGTGCTTGCCTAGCAGGGGTGAAGCTGTAGGTTCAATTCCTCAGTACCACATAAACAGAAAAGGCTGGAAATGGTGCTGTGGCTCTAGTGGTAGAGTGCTAGCCTTGAGCAAATGAAGCTCAGGGACAGTGCCCAGGCCCTGAGTTCAAGCCCTGGGATTGGCAAAAAAAAGGAATCTCATGAACTTTTTTGCCCCAGTCTGGCTTTGAACCACAATCCTCAGATCTCAGCCTCTTGAGTAGCCACCAACATCCAGTTTATGTCAGTAGGCTTTTCTATGTCGATAGGTTTTTTAGAAAACAGTAAGGAAATATAAAGTCTAGATTAACATATTGACTATACCTGTCATCAACAGAAACAGCATACTAGGTTGATAGCTGTAGTAAAAATGGAAACCCATACTAGTTTGTCTTTTGTTCAGTGCTGATCCAGGGGCTTGAATTCGGAGCCTGGACTTTTTTGCTCAAGACTAGTCTACCACTTGAGCCACACCTCTACCTCTGGCTTTTTTTTTTTTTTTTTTTTTGGGTCCGGTCGTGGGGCCTGAACTCTGGGCCTGGGCGCTGTCCCTCAGCTCTTCAGCTCAAGGCTAGTGCTCTACCACTTGAGCCACAGTACCACTTCCGGCTTTTTTCTTTTTGCTTATGTGGTGCTGAGGAATCGAACCCAAGGCCTCATGCATGCAAAGCAAGCACTCTACCACTGAGCCACCTTTCCAGCCCCCTCTGGCTTTTTTTTGTGTGTGTGTGTGGTTAATTTCAGGTTAAGAGTCTCATGGATCTTCTTCATGAGTAGCCAGGATTATAGGCATGGGTCATCAGAAGTTGGCTATTTGATATTTTCTTGAAACCTATGTCTCAATATACTTGGTTTCCTTTTAATCTTATGTATTAAAAATTACTTAGGGGGCTGGTAGGTAGAGTGCTTGCCTAGCATCCCTGGATGCTTGCCTAGCATCCCTGGATTCAATTCCTCAGTACCTAAACAGAAAAGGCCAGAAGTGGTGTTGTGGCTCAAGTGATAGAGTGCTAGCCTTGAGCAAAAGAAACTCATAGACAGGATCCAGGCCCTGAGTTCAAGCCCCAGGACTGGCCAAAAAAAAAAAACATAGAAGTTTGACTTAATTTTAAAGTAATTTAAAAATAATATTTTCAGAGAAAGGTTCCATATGCTTCATCAAACTTCTGCAAAAGTCAATGACAAAGAGAAGATTAGGAATCATGTTTTGATAACTATGAAAATAATTTTTATTGGTTATTGCTGCTGTTCTCTATATTCAAATAAGAATTGTCCCTATCAAAAATAATGTGTCCTGGGGCTGGGAAGGTGGCTCAGTGGTAGAGCGCTTGCCTTGCATGTCTGAGGCCCTGGGTTCGATTCCTCAGCACCACATAAGCAAAAAGAAAAAAGCCGGAAGTGGCGCTATGGCTCAGGTGGTAGAGTGCTAGCCTTGAGCTGAAGAGCTGAAGGACAGCGCCCAGGCCCAGAGTTCAGGCCCCATGACCGCACCCAAAAAAAAAATTAAAAAAAAAAAAAAATAATGTGTCCTGTTTTTCAAGTTGTCTTGGAACATTTTCCACAAATTCCTATATTACACATTCCAATGTTTTACAAAGTATATCCTTATTTACAGTATTTTTCTGTACATTTAACCTTGTACATCTAGTTCAGTGGTTCTCTTGTTTTGACTGCACATTGGCACGGGGAATTTTTTTTCTCATTATGGGGCTTGAACTCCCAGTCCCTTAGCTCTTTTGCTCAGGGGTAATGTTCTGCCACTTTGAGCCACAGCTCCACTTCCAGTTTTTCTTTTGGCTAATTGAAGATAAGAATCTCATGGACTTTCCTACCCCAGCTGGCTTCAAACCACCATTCTCAGATCTTAACCTTCTGAGTATTAGGATTACAAGCATGAGCCACCTGTGTCCCACTGGCCTGGGGAATTTTTAAAACTCCAAAAGACTAAAAATTGGCTAAGTAGCTGGGGCACAAATGGCTCGTGCCTGCAATGCTAGCTATTTCAGGAGGCTGAGATAGTAGGATCATTCTCTCTCCTTCCTACCCTCTGTTCTTTTTGTTGTTGTTTGTTGTTTGGTAGTAGCATGGATTGGGGGAGGGGTTCTTATACTGGTTTCCTACTGAGCTTACTTACTAAGAAGGCACTCTACCAGTTGAGTTTCTTAGCCAGCAAGTTGGCTGCTTCTTCTACCAACACATTTGGAGCAATTAAATGTTGTTTTCCAGATGTTTATAAATAATATAGGAAAATTTTTATGTTGTTTGACAAAAAAACAATATGCGAGGGCCAGGCGCTGGTGGCTCACGCCTGTAATCCTAGCTGAGATCTGAGGATGATGGTTCAAAGCCAGCCCAGGCAGGAAAGACCGTGAGACTCTTATCTCCAATAAACCACTCAGAAAAGCAGAAGTGGGGTGTGGCTCAAGGTGTGGCTCAAGTGGTAGATTGCTAGCCTTGAGCTGAAGAGCTGAGGGATAGCCCCCAGCCCAGAGTTCAAGCCCCAGGACTGACCCAAAAAAAAAAAAAAAAAATATGCGAAATTGAATATTGCATATGTCATTATCTTTTGCAGTAGCTAGGTTAACATACGTGAGCTAATTACACTGAATACTGGCTTGTGTAAACATAAATGCTTCCTGAATTAATGATAAAAGAATTTTTTCCTTTTTCAGGAACTTTGTATTAAAGCATCATGTATTCTTGGTCCGAAACTGGGAGAAGATTCATCAGAAACAGGAGGAAGTAAAGCACACCAGTGATAATATTCACTCAGCATCATTATATTCCCGTTGGAATGGCATCTGCCGAGATGATGGGAATATTAAGTCTGGTAAAGCATAGAGAATTTTTCATTCCACAAAATTATCCCAAAAATTAATACATTATTTTCTTCTATTAAAACATGTAGTATGGACCAGATTACAAGTATTAATCAATGATGATATATCTGTCACAACTTTTCCATCATGTCTTCAACTTCCTTGTGCCTACTCTACAAAATTAGGAGAAATCCCAAACATTGTATATAGTCTGAAATAGTCACACAATATGTGAGATAGACAGTGGGCCTTCTGTATTGTATCCTACCTAGAAAATACCTGCATATCAAGTAAACAGTGATGCCAAATTGAATATGGGTAGAAAAACTCCATCCCTATAAACTTAAAGACTTTTTTTTTTTTTTGGGTCGGTCGTGGGGCCTGAACTCTGGGTCTGGGCACCATCCCTGAGCTCTTCAGCTCAAGGTTAGCGCTCTACCACTTGAGACACAGTGCCACTTCCGGCTTTTTCTGCTTATGTGGTGCTGAGGAATCGAACCCAGGGCCTCATGCATGCAAGGCAAGCATTCTAACCACTGAGCCACCTTCCCAGCCCTTAAAGACTTTTTTTGCTACATTCACATCAGCACTTTTATACACAAAGCTTCAGGTTTCCTATTTCTGAGTCAACGATATTAACACTTCCTACTTCATCTACTTTACAGACCAGAGTAAAATATGAGAAACTAACTTGACCTTTCTAACTGAAAATAAAGGGTCCATAAACCAAGTGCCAGTGGCTCCCACCTATAATCCTAGCTACTCAAGAGTCTAGGTGTGAGGATCACATTTAGAAGCCAGCCCTGGCAAGAAAGTCCAGGAGACTTATCTCTAATTAACTACCAAAAAAGCCAGAAGTTGTGCTGTGACTCAAGTGGTAGAGCACCAGCTTTTTTTTTTTTTTCCAGTCATGGGGCCTAAACTCTGGGCCTGGGCGTTGTCCCTGTGCTCTTCAGCTCAAGGCTAGCGCTCTACCACTTGAGCCACAGCACCGCTTCCGGCTTTTTCTGCTTATGTGGTGCTGAGGAATCGAACCCAGGGCCTTATGCATACAAGGCAAGCACTCTACCACTGTGCCACCTTCCCAGCCCCGAGCACCAGCTTTGAACACAAAAACTCAAGGACAGTGGCCAGACTCCTGAGTTCAGGACAGGTGCTCGCACACACGCTCACACTCACACACACACACACACAAAATAAGGTCTAGAAACCATGTTTTTTAATTGCTTTTCCCCTCCAAGGTAAAATTATTTTGTATAGTGTATGAAATAATATGCTAAGGGGTAACTTAATAGATTAAGAAAGTTAGCCAGGGCTAAGAATGTGGCTTAGTGATAGAGTGCTTACTTCCTCAGTGCAACATAAACAAAAAAAAGCCAGAAGTGACACTGTGGCTCAAGTAGTAGAGTGCTAGCCTTAAGCAAAAGAAGCTCAGGGACAGTGCCAGACGCTAAGTTCAAGCCTCAGGACTGGCAAAAAAAAAGAAAAGAAATTTAGCCAAGTCCAGTAGTTCAGGCCTATAGTCTTATCAGGAGGTTAATCTGAGTATCATCTCAGTTTGAAGCTAGCCATGGCAGACAAATCTGAGATCTCCAGACATGTTGTCTCTAGTTAACCAGCAAAAAAGTCAGAAGTACAGGTACAGGTCAAATGTTCTGCAGCCATGACAAAACAAAATAAAACAAAAAAGGCAAGAGCTTGAAGCTCTGAGTTCAGACTCAGTACTGGCTGGCACAAAAAGCAAAAGAAGGGTCTGGGAAGGTGGCTCAGTGGTAGAGTGCTTGCCTTGCATGCATGAGGCCCTGGTTTGATTCCTCAACACCACATAAGCAGAAAAAGCCAGAAGTGGCACTGTGGCTCAAGGGATATAGAGCGCTAACCTTGAGCTGAAGAGCTGAGAGACAGTGCCCAGCCCAGAGTTCAGGTCACACAGCCAAAAAGAAAAAAAAAAAAGCAAAAGAAATTTACCCCAAAAGCTAGTAGTATAGCTCAAGTGTTCCAAGAGCATGCCTAGCAAATGTGAGGCCCTGGGTTTAATTCCTGGCATCACAGAAAAAGAAAATTGAAAAAAGAAATATACCCAAAGCCTTATATTCATTCAGTATATTTGAATTTTGATATCATTTCTTTGAATTCACACTCTAAATAATTCAAGTCTTCTAATATTCATTTGCCAGGTACTGAGGTAACCACATTGAAAGCATTACCTCAGCCAGACACAATGACTCCCATAATCCTAGCTATTCAGGAAGTTGATATTAGAAAGTTTCTTGGTTCAAAACTTGGTGCGAAAGAGAGGTTCTTCCTTTTTAAAAAAAAATTGCCTTTTTTAAAAAAATTATTGTACAAGGGCTTTCAATTCAATCCACCAGTTTATGAGTATAATATATCTTGATCGTGGTTACTCCTTCCATCATTCCCCCATCACAACCAGTAGAAAGCTGGGCTCCATCATTTGCATTTGTCATTACAGTTATGTAGGAACTATAATCAATCAATCTCACTTAATCTGCATACTTTACTAATGAAGAAAGTACCATCACTATTTTAGTTTAGGCTAATCACATAATAAATATTGAAGCCAGAATTCACATGCCAGCAAACCCATTTTGAGTCCAGATTTCCAAGTACTGCACTATACACAATTTGGTTCCTCATGAAACATTTGTTTCTATGGTAGATGCCAGTGTTTTCCAGTTTTTCTTTTTTTTTTTTTTTTTTTTTTTTTTTGGTCCGGTGGTGGGGCCTGAACTCTGGGCCTGGGCACTGTCCCTCAGCTCTTCAGCTCAAGGCTAGCGCTCTACCACTTGAGCCACAGCGCCACTTCCGGCTTTTTTCTTTTTGCTTATGTGGTGCTGAGGAATCGAACCCAGGGCCTCATGCATGCAAGGCAAATGCTCTACCACTGAGCCACCTTCCCAGCCCCTCCAGTTTTTCTTTAAGAAGAAAAAGAACTGTATATCCACTAGCTCTACTTAATGTAATTATTTAATCACAATAAGAAAAACAGCAAATGGCAGGAATCCTTTGGGAAAGAGAAAGCCATATATAACATTTCCCATTTCATGAAACTAATTTTCACTTTCTCCTTCCAGATGTCTTCATGACCCAGTTCTCTGCCCTGCAAACAGCTCGATCTGTTCGCACAAGGCGGTTGGCAGCTGCAGAGGAAAATGTTGAAGTTGCTCGGGCTGCTCGTCTGGCCCAGATCTTCAAAGAGATCTGTGATGGTATCATCTCTTACAAAGGTGACCATAACACTATCCAAATTCATTCTTGTGGGCTGAGAAGGTGGCTCAGTGGTAGAGTGCCTCCCTTGCATGCATGAGGCCCTGGGTTCGATTCCTTAGCACCACATAAGCAGAAAAAAAGCTGGAAGTGGGGCTGTGGCTCAAGTGGTAGAGCACTCGCCTTGAGATGAAGAGCTGAAGGACAGTGCCCAGGCCCAGAGTTCAGGCTCCACGACCAACAGGAAAAAAAAATCATTCTTTTTTTATATCAGTGCTGTTATCTTAACATATTCAAGACCACTGGGTACTCATTCACCCCTGTAATCCTAGCTATTGAGGAAGCTGGGATCTGAGGATCACAGTTTGCAGCCAACCTGGGCAGTGAAGTCAGTGAGACTTTTTTTTATCTCCAATTAATCAAAAATAAATAAAAGCGAAAGCTGGGTGCCAGGGGCTCACACCTGTAGCTACTTAGGAGGCTGAGATCTGAGGATCACAGTTCAAGCCTGCTGGGGCCAGAAAGTAAGACTCTTATCTACAATTAACCACCAGAAAACCAGAAGAGGCGCTATGGCTCAAGGAGTAGAGCACTAACCTTAAACAGAAAAGCTCAGAGAAAGCACCCAGGCCCTGAGTTCAAGCCCCAGGACTGGTGCGCGCATGGGCACGTGCAGACACACACACACACTAAAATAGAGAAAATGGAACTAAGATTTGTCTGTCTTGTGTGGTACTCTTTCTACTAAGCCATGCATCTTGTTGCAGATTCTTCCCGACAATCACTGGCAGCTCCACTTTTGAACCTCCCCCCAAAGAAGAAGTAGGTACACATTTGTGATAATTATCCAAGTTTTAGAAAAATACTTAATGTACCAGATTGACATCCTGACTTTGTATTCCAGGAATGCTGATTATTATGAGAAGATCTCTGATCCTCTAGATCTTATCACCATAGAAAAGCAAATCCTCATTGGCTATTATAAGACAGTGGAAGCTTTTGATGCTGACATGCTCAAGGTCTTTCGGAATACAGAGGTATTTTTCACTGCCTTCAAACTCAGATTTAAGTTTGGTCTGAAATTGTAGAAGTTTTAAGATTTTTACCTCTTTTCAAAGATTTTTAAATTTTTTAAAAGATTTTTACCTCAATCTTCATATTTCTGATTAGGAAAGGCAATCATTTCTATTAAGTACTTCTGGGAGGGTTATTACAGTGTACAATCTTATATTATCGAGACATTGTAGCTAGGCACCAGTGGCTCACACCTGTAATCCTAGCTACTCAGGAGGCTGAGATCTGAGGATTACAGATTGAAGCCATGCTGGACAGGAAGTCCATGATACTCTTTTGTCGCTATTTAATGGTATAGAAAAATCTATTATCCAAAATGGGAGAGTTAAAAAAAAAACTTTGAGCTGGGTGCCACTGACTCATGCCTGTAATCCTAGCTACTCAAGAGGCTGAGATCTGAGGATAGAGGTTCAAAGCCAGCCCTGGCAGGAAAATCCGTGAGACTCTTTATCTCCAATAAACCACCAGAAAACCGGAAGTAGCACTGTGGCTCAAGTGGTAGAGCACTAGCCTTGAGCTGAAGAGCTGAGGAACAGCGCCCAGGCCCAGAGTTCAAGCCCCACAACCAACAAAAACAACAACAACAAAAAAAACTATGCTACTTTTTCAGTTGTATTTTTGAGCCAAATCAAGAAAATCTAACATTTTCTTTTGTTTTCTTTAGAAATACTATGGGCGTAAATCCCCAATTGGGAGAGATGTTTGCCGCCTCCGAAAGGCCTATTACAATGCCCGGCATGAGGCATCAGCACAAATTGATGAGATTGTAGGAGAAACAGCAAGTGAAGCAGATAGCAGTGAAACCTCAGTCTCTGAGAAGGAAAATGGGCATGAAAAGGATGATGATGTTATTCGCTGTATATGTGGCCTCTACAAGGATGAAGGCCTCATGATCCAGTGTGACAAGTGCATGGTGAGGGTTAGAAGGTGAAGCAGAATCCTGGTCCTGATGAGCATGGTGACCATCTTCAAGGAAGCAGCCCATGTTTCTGTTGGCTTGATTTGAAGGCTTTTTATGGTCTAACTTAGCTTTGTTATCCCTCACTGCTCACCATATTGCTTTCTTCTTTTATCTACTTCATTTATTCCTTCTTTTTCTGCCTCCATTTTTCTGTCCATCTTCCATTGTACACTTCTCACATAATCTGAATCAAAAAAGATAGTATTCAGGATTTCCAGTGTTTTACCTGGAAAAATATTAGGGATAGTTTATAACCTGAATACCCCCTCTTATGTATTTCTATGTGTATATTTACACATATTCACATATAACTTCTGATGGAGGAGCCAAGGGCTGGATTTAAACCACAGTGTCCTAACTTTAGAAATATGAGCTCATTGCCATATATGTAAATGTAGCCATGAATCTTACAGGATTATAAATCTTAGCCCCTAAGACTTCTCTCAATAAGGTTAAAATCCCCCTGTCATTCCTCAACTGTACCTTTTTCCACAGGTGTGGCAGCACTGTGACTGTATGGGAGTGAATTCAGATGTGGAACACTACCTTTGTGAACAGTGTGACCCAAGGCCTGTGGAAAGGGTAAAATATCCTCTAATGAAATTATGATCTATAAGTAGGAAATATAACACATGCTCCTACTATGCAAATTCCTTGGATATTCATTCTTTTCATAGGTTTGTTTTCCTTTTCTTCCCTCCCCTTCCCCCACCCCCCAGCATTGGGCTTATAGTCAGAATCTTAAACTCAGGTGTGTTTTTTTGTTTTGTTTTGTTTTGTTTTGGGGGGTTTTTTGGGTCCAGTCGTGGGCCTGAACTCTGGGCCTGGGCACTGTCCCTCAACTCTTCAGCTCAAGGCTAGCGCTCTACCACTTGAGCCACAGCACCACTTCCAGTTTTTTTCTTTTTGCTTATGTGGTGCTGAGGAATCGAACCCAGGGCCTCAGGCATGCAAGGCAAACGCTCTACCACTGAGCCACCTTCCCAGCCCCTAAACTCAGGTTTTTTATTGTTGTTGTTGCTGTTGTACTAGTCCTAGGGCTTGAACTCAAGGCCTGAACACTGTCCTTGAGCTTGTATAAGCTCAAGACTAGTATTCTGCCACTTGAGCCACAGCTCCACTTCTGGCTTTTTTGGTGGTTAATTGAAGATAAGAGTCTCAAGATCTTTCCTGCCAATGCTGGCTTTGGACCATGATCTTCAGATCTTACCCTCCTGAGTAGTTAGGATTATAGGTATATGCCACCATAACCAACACACTCAGTTTTTTCAACTTTACATTGAGTATAATTATTCTTACCCTTTGTTTTTTTTTCAGAAGCATGATCAAAGGAAGAATAAAATAATTAGAAATCTATGGAAAAATACTTAGAAATCTGTTAGAAAAGTTTTTCTAATTTCTGTCCATTTTACAAAAGAGGATTCATTTATAAAATCTCGAACTTATTTTCCCCCCTCAAAGCTTGCACTCTACCACTGGAGCCAGAGCAAAATCTGGAACTTTGTACTGTAAATACCATCTATGAAAAGATGTAAAAAAGGTCTGTGAAAAAAAGCACTGGACTCAAAGTGCTTTACAGGAAAGAAGGCCAATGATTTGCCCAACTTTTTAAAGGGCCATTTTCTCTGTTGTCCATTTTAACCTAATTTAACTCTTATACTAAAGTTTATACCAATTTTTTAAAATAGTATCTTGTCTAGGTACTCTCTTATTTGTGTGATCTTGGACAGAATCACCTGTAAGAAAGAAAGGATTTAAACAGCATCTCTATCAATAGTGCTGTTGTCATATTTAGGTGGGCAGCTTTTCATTGTGAGGGATGCATTGCAGAATGTTTGGATTTCCTGACCTTTGGACACTAACTATTAGTAGCGTTCCCTAACATTGCAATAATCAGAGTCCCCCTTCATACATTTTCATATCTTCTAGACTGCACAGAGCATCTGCACAGTTAATGCTTCATAGAACATTGTTGGAAATAGTCTGTCAATTTTGTCATCTACCTTCACTTTTCCAGATTTAATTATTCTAGTTGTTTTTGTGTTGTTTTCATACATATAGTGTGTTGAAATGACTTTTAACACTTAAGTCTTAAATGGGAATTTCAGGTTTGTTTGGGGTTTTCTTGTCCTTAAAAAAAGTAGGCTTAACATATTCTGCTCCTCAGGAGGTACCCATGATCCCTCGGCCCCACTATGCTCAACCTGGCTGTGTCTACTTCATCTGTTTGCTTCGAGATGACTTACTGCTTCGTCAAGGTATGTATATAGGCACTCACTCTACTTGTCAAAACTGACCTTTCTAAACAGTAGAAAGTACCTACTTGGGGCTAGGAAGGTGGCTCAGTGGTAGAGTGCTTGCCTTGCATGCATGAGGCCCTGGGTTCAATTCCTTAGCACCACATAAGCAGAAAAAGCGAGAAGTGGTGCTGTGCCTCAAGTGGTGGAGTGCTAGCTTGAGCTGAAGAGCTGAGGGACAGCACCCAGGCCCAGATTTGAAGCCCCACAACCAGTTTTTTTGTTTGTTTGTTTGTTTGTTTTTAAAGGAAAGTACCTACTTTCAGCTGGACACTGGTGTCTCATACCTGTATTCCTAGCTACTCAGTAGGCTGAGGTCTGAGGATCATGGTTTAAAGCCAGCTCAGACAGGAAACTCAGACTTTTTTTGTTGTTTTTGTTGGTGGTGGTGGTCACAGGGCTTGAACTCTGGGCTTGGGCACTGTCCCTGCACTTTCAGCTCAAGGCAAGTACTCTACTACTTGAGCTACACCACCACTTCTGGTTTTCTAGTGGTTCATTGGAAATGAACCCTGCCCGGGCTGGCTTTGAACTGTGATCCTCAGATCTCAACCTCCTTAGTAGCTAGGATTACAGGCATGAGCCACCAGCACCCAGCTCTATGAGACTTTTTTTTTTTTTTTTTGTACAGTCATGGGGCCTGAACTCTGGGCCTGGGCGCTGTCCCTCAGCTCTTCAGCTCAAGGCTAGTGCTCTACCACTTGAGCCTTAGCGCCACTTCCAGCTTTTTTCTTTTTGCTTATGTGGTGCTGAGGAATCGAACCCAGGGCCTCAGGCATGCAAGGCAAGCTCTCTACCACTGAGCCACCTTCCCAGCCCCTGTATGAGACTTTTATCTCCAGTTAAGTACCAAGAAAGCTTGAGTTATGGGTCAAGTGATAGAGCACTATCCTTAAGCAAAAAAAAAAAAAAAAAAACAAGGACATCACTCATGCCCTTAGTTCAAGCTCCAGGCCCAGCACAAAAAATGAAAAGTGTACCTACTTTCTTCACAGTAGTTATTGTCCTATATAGCCTTTAATAAATCTTCATACCTTGTGCTTACATTTATCATCCCTCTACCATATAATACTAATTTGAATAGAGAAGTTGCCAAGTGCCAGTGGCTCACACCTGTAATCCTAGCTACTCAGGAGGCTTAGAACAGAGGATCGGCCGGGCGCTGGTGGCTCACGCCTGTAATCCTAGCTACTCAGGAGGCTGAGATCTGAGGATCATGGTTCAAAGCCAGCCCGGGCAGGAAAGACCGTGAGACTCCTATCTCCAATAAAAAACCACCAGAAAACCAGAAGTGGCGCTGTAGCTCAAGTGGTAGAGCGCTCGCCTTGAGCTGAAGAGCTGAGGGACAGTGCCCAGGCCCAGAGTTCAAGCCCCATGACCGACAAAAAAAAAAAAAAAAAAAAAAGAACAGAGGATCGCAGTTTGAAGCCAGCCTGTGCAGAAAAGTCCCCATGAGACTCTTATCTCCAATTAACCACTCAAAAATTGACTCAAAGTGGTAAAGCATTAGCCTTAATCAAAAAGAGCTCAGGCAGCACCCAGACCTTGAGCTCAAGCCCCATGACCAGAAAACAACAACAAAAGACAAGTTCACAAAAAATTAATTTTAGTCCAGCCCAGCTGAAAGGACCAAAAGCTAACTTTAGGAAAAAAAAAAAAAAAAGGCTGGGTGCTGTTGGCTCATGCCTATAATCCTGGCTACCCAGGAGGCTGATACCTGAGGATTTCAGTTCAGTAGGGAGGAAAGTTCATGAGACTTTCACCTTCAGATATGGAACTGTGGTTCAAGTAGTAGCGTTAAGCAAAGCTCTGGGACAGCACCCAGTACCTGAAGTCAAGCCCCAAGAACAGCACAAAAAAGAAAAAAACTAGAAAAAATACACTCTCATAGTTTAGAATTGTTATCATCATTAAACTGCTGGTTTTATTTATTTTTTTTTTTTTCCGGTCGTGGGGCCTGAACTCTGGGCCTGGGCGCTGTCCCTCAGCTCTTCAGCTCAAGGCTAGCGCTCTACCACTTGAGCCACAGCACCACTTCTGGCTTTTTTTCTCTTTGCTTATGTGGTGCTGAGGAATCGAACCCAGGGCCTCATTGCATGCAAGGCAAGCGCTCTACCACTGAGCCACCTTCCCAGCCCTAAACTGCTGGTTTTAATTTTTTATATTTATATTGTTTTAGATTATGAATACTTTTATGTAGATACTAAATGAGATAAATGGGTGCCTAAAAGAATTTATCATTTTAACTCTCCTCTGTTCTTTTGTTTTCTAGGTGATTGTGTGTATCTTATGAGGGATAGTAGGCGTACCCCTGATGGCCATCCTGTCCGGCAGTCCTATCGACTCTTGTCTCACATTAACCGAGATAAACTTGACATCTTCCGAATTGAGAAACTTTGGAAGAATGAAAAGTATGTGCTGAGGTTCTATCTCTTTCTTCTAGCTGTACCCAATACCCTACCAGCAGAGCTGATACTCTCTAGGATCTTGCCAATTAACTAAATCTCCCTCTCATTTTACCTTTTTAGAGAAGAACGGTTTGCCTTTGGTCATCATTATTTCCGTCCCCATGAAACCCACCACTCTCCATCCCGGCGTTTCTATCACAATGAATTATTTCGAGTGCCACTCTATGAAATCATTCCCTTGGAGGCTGTAGTGGGGACCTGCTGTGTATTGGACCTTTATACATACTGTAAAGGTAAATGATGTAGGATAATTAAGAAATTACTTCATATGCCTTATTCATAGGTCAACATAAATCATCCTGTTCTCTTCTTTTTTTCTGTCTTTCTTTGGGTATGTGTGTGTATGTGTGTCTGGGGGAATGGAATTGAGCCCAGAACTTCACACAAGCTAATCAAGCAGCTTCCAATGATCTGTACCCACACTTGTCCATACTAATTTTTTTTTTTTGGTCAGTGGGGCTTGAACTCTGGGCCTAGGCGCTGTCCCTGAGTTCTTCAGCTCAAGGAAAGCACTCTACCACTTGAGCCATGGTGCCACTTCTGGCTTTCTAGTGGTTAATTGAAGATAAAAGTCTCAAGGACTTTACTTGCCTGGGTTGGCTTTGAACCATGATCCTCAGCTCTCAGCCTCCTGAATAACTAGGATTATAGGCATGAGCCACCGGCACCCAGCCCATACCATTCTTAATGTCTGAGTTCATTTCCCTAGTACTTTAGTATTGTGTACTAATTTCAAGATCTAACTCTATCACATTTTAATTTCAAGATCTAACTCTGTCACATTTTGCTTGTGTGCTCTTGGGCAAGATATTTAACATCAATTTTCTAGTTTGAAACGGGATTAGTAATTCATTTATTTTAAAGATTAATCTACAACCGCCCCTTGCTCAATTTATTACTCAGATTTAAAACATATCACATAAGCTGGGCACCAGTGGCTCATGCCTGTAATCCTAGCTACTCAGGAGGCTGAGATCTGAGGATCGCAGTTCAAAGCCAGCCTAGGCAGGAAACTCTATGAGACTCTTATCTCCAATAAACCATTAGAAAACCAGAAGAAGTGGTGCTGTAGCTCAAGCAGTAGAGCGCTTGCCTTGAACTGAATAGTGCAGGGACAGTGCCCAGGCCCAGAGTTCAAGCCCCATGACCAACCAAAAAGAAAAAACAGGAATTAAGCCAGGTGCTGGTGGCTCACGCCTGTAATCCTAGCTACTCAGGAGGCTGAGATCTGAGGATCAAGGTTCAAAGCCAGCCCAGAGGGAAAAGTCAGTGAGACTTTTATCTCCAATTAACCACTAGAAAACCTGTGCTGTGGCTCAAGTGGTAGAGTACTTGCCTTGAGCTGAAGAGCGCAGGGATAGCACCCAAGCCCAGAGTTCAAGCCCCACAACGGACAAAAAAAAAAAAAAAAAAAAAAAAACCCACAGGAATTACACCCAAGCCCTGAGTTCAAGTCTCACAACAGACAAAAAACATATATCACATTTGATATGTTAGTTGTCATTATTATAGAATTTAGTAACCTATCTTTTTCTCCCAGCATAATAGCAAATAGTCCAAAATAATATATGTTCCATTTCATATTGACAAACTGTTTGCAGCTCTAGGACACCAGTGACTCCTTCCAGTTGTGCCTCCCTCATACTTGCACTTCTTGTCTTTTCTCATAACTCCTTTTTTTTCAGTGCTGGTCCTGTCCTTTTGTACTCAAGGCCAGTGCTCTACCACAGCACCATTTCTGGCTTGTTGGTAGTTCATTGGAGATGAGTCTCACAGACTTTCCTGCCTGGGTTGGCTTTAAACTGCAGTCCTCAGATCTCAGCCTCCTAAATAACTAGGATTACAAGTGTGACCCACTGATGCCTGGCTTTCACAAACTTAATCAGAAACCCCTACAATTCATTCTATATATCTGGTCTCTCCATTCAGTGTTAATCCATTTTGTTTTTATATTCTGTCTCTATTTTGGAACCTAGTATATAGAAATTCACCTTTCTTCTGGAACTATCAAATTCTTCAACTTCTCTAAATAGCTACAGTGTTTCCTCCTTTTATGAGTCGAGCTGTTCTCCCAGAGGTATTTGGTGGCCTCTGTGCAGCTTAGATGAAGAAAAAAGGAAATCAGACTCTTTTAACCATGTTTGGACTCACAGGTAGACCCAAAGGGGTGAAGGAGCAAGATGTATACATCTGTGATTATCGGCTTGACAAGTCAGCACACCTCTTTTACAAGATCCACCGGAACCGCTATCCTGTTTGCACCAAACCTTATGCCTTTGATCATTTCCCCAAGAAGCTCACTCCCAAAAGAGATTTCTCAGTAAGTCACCTTCTTTTCTTAACACTACATGTTAGGACAATCTGGCTCATGCATGGATGTCATAGTAACAATCTTCAAATGCTATCTGCTTTTTTTGTCCTGTTTATATGTCAGACTGGGAAAATCTCCAGCTTCTGAGACAATTCAACTGCATAAATCCATTGTCTCACATACATTTCAGCAGTCTCTTCAATTCAGGGCTATTCCATCAATGAGTTTTCTTTGTTTCCTCACCTTTCCTAATGTCCTTTTGATTTCATGTTAGTTTTCTGTTTGTTCTTCACATTTAAAATTTTAAGAAGCAGTGGGCGCTGGTGGCTCACACCTGTAATCCTAGCTACTCAGTTGGCTGAGATCTGAGGACAGCAGTACAAAGCCAGTCCAGGCAGGAAAGTTCGTGAGACTCTTATCTCCAATAAACCATTCAGAAAATCGGAAGTGGTGCTGTGGCTCAAGAGGTAGAGTGCTCTCCTTGAGCTGAAGAGCTGAGGGACAGCACCCAGTCACAAAGTTCAAGCCCCATGACCGACCGACTGAAAGAAAAATCTTAAACTGAGAGCTGATGGCTCACTCCTGTAATCCTAGCTACTCAGGAGGCTGAGATTTTAGTATCGAGGTTCAAAGCCACCCCAGGGGCTGGGAAGTTGGCTCAAGTGGTAGAGTGCTTGTCTTGCATTCTTGAAGCCCTGGGTTCGATTCCTCAGCACCACATAAGCAGGAGGGGAAAAAAAAAGCCAGAAGTAGCACTGTGGCTCAAGTGGTAGAGTACTAGCCTTGAGCTGAAGAGCTGAGGGACAGCGCCCAGGCCCAGAGTTCGGACCCCACGACCAACCAAAAATAAAAAATAAATTTTAAAAAAAGCCAGCGCAGGCAGGAAAGTCCGTGAAACTCTTTATCTTAAATAAACCACTTAGAAAACTGGAAGTGTCTCAAGCCATACAGCACTAGCCTTGAGCTGAAGAGTGCAGGGACAGGGCACAAGCCCAGAGTTCAAGCCCCACTACCAACAACAACAACAAAAAAAATTAAGCAGACAATAGCAAGAATTTTGAAAACTTTTTGATTAAAATAATTTGTTCAATTAAAATAATTTTAACACAGTTAAGAAATATAAAAAACATGATCATTACATGAGATTGGAGTAGGAAAACAACATTAAGTCCCAAGGGTAGGGTAGAGAGAGGGGCACTCTTCTAATCTTAGCAATACAGACAAGAGGATCTAGTTTCTAGTATCTGAGGATCATGAGCCAAGGTGGAGGCCCATACCTCTAATCCTAACTACTCAGGAAACTTAAGATCTAGGATTGTGGTTCAAAGCCAACTCAGACAAAAAAGTCTGAGACACTCCTTATCTCCACTTAACTAAAAAGCTGGAAATGGAACTGTGGCTCAAGTGGCAGAGCACCTGAGAATAAACAGGCTCAAGAATAGCATCCAGGCCCTGAGTTTAAGCCCTAGAATTCGCACCAAAAAAGGGGGATCATGAGTTTGGGGCACTGTCTCAAAACAAAAAAAAAAGAGCCTGAACGTGGCAGTACACTTTATAAATCCTAGCCACTCAGGAGACAGAGAAAGGAGAATCACAGTTTGAGACCTGCTCAGACAAAATTTAACAGCCAGGGCTGGTCACAGTGGCTCACAAATATAATCCCAGCTACGTGGCTACCTAAGCATAGGTAAGAAGATTGAGATCCAAGACCAGCCCTGGGCAAAAATGTGTGAGACCCTATCTGAAAAATAACTAAAGCCAAATAAAAGGGCTGAAGACATGGCTGAAGTAGTAAGAGACAGGAATTCAAACCAAAAAAAAAAAAAAAAAAAAGCAGTCAAAAAAAGAAGTATAAGAAAAAAGCCAGGCACTAATGGCTCACGCCTGTAATCCTAGCTACTCAGGAGGCTGAGATCTGAGGATTTAAGTTCAAAGCCAGCCCGTGCAGGAAAGTCCGTGAGACTCTTATCTCCAATAAAAACCACTCAAACCAGAAGTGGCGCTGTGGCTCAATCAGTAAAGCACTTGCCTTGAGTTGAAGAGCACAGGGACAGCGCCCAAGCCCAGAGTTTGAGCCCAATGACAGACCAAAAAAAAAAAGAATCAAGAGTTTGAGGCCCAGCCAATGTGCTAGTGGTCCATGCCTGCAATTTTAGCTACTCAGGAGGCTGAGGTCTGGAGAATTGTTGCTGCAAGCAGCCTAAGCAGAAAAGCCCAAGAGACTACTCTATATTCAATTAACCAATAAAAGCCCCAGCTGGATATGTGGCTCAAGTGGTAGAATGCTATTGAGAAAGCCAATTGAGGGCTGGGAAGGTGGCTCAAGTGGTAGAGCGCTAGCCTTGAGCTGAAGAGCTGAGGGACAGCACCCAGGCCCAGAGTTCAGGCCCCATGACCGGATCCAAAAAAAAAAAAAAAAGCCAATTGAGCCCTGAGGTCAAGGCCCTGAGTACCTCAATACCAGGAGAGAAAAAAAAGTTTGAGGCTAGGCTGTGCTATAATACCAAAACTGTTTCAAATACTTAAAAATAGGTAGGCAGGGGGCTGGGAAGTTGGCTCAGTGGTAGAGCGCTTGCCTTGCATGCATGAGGCCCTGGGTTCGATTCCTCAGCACCACATAAGCAAAAAGAAAAAAGCCGGAAGTGGCGCTGTGGCTCAAGTGGTAGAGCACTGGCCTTGAGCTGAAGAGCTGAGGGACAGTGCTCAGGCCCAGAGTTCAGGCCCCACAACCGGACCAAAAAAAAAAAAAAAATAGGTAGGCAGAGTTTACATATAATAACTCAATAATTTATAAAAATCTGAGTGCTGGTGTCTCACACCTATAAATCCTTGCTACTCAGAGGGGTGAGATCTGAGAATCATGGTTCAAAGCCAGCCTGGGCAGAAAAGTTCTTCAATAAACTACTCAGAAAAAACTGAAAATGGCAATGAGGCTCAAGTGGTAGAGTGCTAGCCTTGAGCCCAAAGAGACTTAGAGACAGACCCAGGCCCTGTGTTCAAGCCCAAGGACTGGCAAAAAAAGAAGAAAAAGAAAATACTTACTATTTTTTTAGTTTTTTGGGTCCGGTCGTGGGGCCTGAACTCTGGGCCTGGGCGCTGTCCCTCAGCTCTTCAGCTCAAGGCTAGCACTCTACCACTTGAGCCACAGCGCCACTTCCGGCTTTTTTCTTTTTGCTTATGTGGTGCTGAGGAATCGAACCCAGGGCCTCAGGCATGCAAGGCAAGCGCTACCACTGAGCCATCTTCCCAGCCCCAGAAAATACTTATTATTAACATCTTTATTTCAGCCTCTTTTTCTTTGAAATTGTTGGGAATATAGGCTGATAATTTTCATCCATTATTCCATGAAGATTTTGGAATTCATCATTCATCTCTTTGCTATGATAAAACCTCAAATGACAGGCTCTTCATCTTTGAATTTTCTTTTACTTGGAATGTTAATCTGCTTTCCATCACTGTGCAAAAACATCTGAAATAATCAATTTACAAGATAGCAATATTTAAGCCGGGCGCTGGAGGTGCTCATGCCTGTAATCCTAACTACTCAGGAGGCTGAGATCTGAGGATTGAGGTTCAAAGCCAGCCGGGGCAGGAAAGTCCATGAAACTCTTATCCCAGTAAACCACCAGAAAACCAGAAGTGGTGCTGTAGTTCAAGTGGTAGAGTGCTGGCCTTGAGCTGAAGAGCTGAGGGGGAAAGAGCTCAGGCCCAGAGTTCAAGCCCAAGAACTCTTGATCTTCCTCTTCCAGACTCACAAATGCAGTGATTATAGGCCTGCACCACAGTACTCAGCTCACAACCTCAATTTTAACTATTTCAAAGGTAGAGTATAGAAAGTTGTGAGTTTAGAGCCTGGGAAGGTAGCTCAGTGGTAGAGTGCTTGCCTTGCATGCATGAGGCCCTCCTGGGTTCGATTCCTCAGCACAACATAGCAAAAAGAAAAAAGCCAGAAGTGGCGCTGTGGCTCAAGTGGTAGAGCGCTAGCCTTGAGCTGAAGAGCTGAGGGACAGCGCCCAGGCCCCAGAGTTCAGGCCCCATGACTGGACCCCCAAAAAAAAATAAATAATGAAAGAAAAATTTTTAAAAATAAAAGAAAATTATGAGTTTATTCTTTTTTTTTTTCGTCGGTGGTAGAGCTTGAACTCTGGGCTTAGGCGCTGTCCTTGAGTTCTTCAGCTCAAGGCGAGCGCTCTACTGATTGAGCCACAGTACCACTTCCGGTTTTCTAGTAGTTTATTGGAAATAAGAGTCTCACGGACTTTCCTGCCTGGGCTGGCTTTGAACTGCGATCCTCAGCTCTCAGCCTTCTGAGTAGCTAGGATTACAGGTGTGAGCCACCGGTGCCCGGTGCCTGGCTTTGAGAAAATGATTTTCTTTTTTTTCTTTGTAAGTTGTGGGGCTTGAACTCAAGTCCTGGGTACTGTCCCTGAGCTTTTTCGCACAAGGCTAGCACTATATACCACTTTGAGCCATAGCATTACTTCTGGTCTTCTGGTGGTTATTTAGAGATAGGAATCTCAGACTTTCTTGCCCAGGCCAGCTTTGAACTGCAATCCTCAAATCTCAGCCTCCTGAGTTGCTTGGATTACAGAAGTGAGCCACCGGTGCCTGGCTTGGGAAAATTATTTTTTAGGTTTTTGTTGTTGTTTTGTGTGCGTGTGTGTGTGTGTGTGTGCGTGTGTGTGTGTGTGTGTGTGTGAGAGAGAGAGAGAGAGAGAGAGAGAGAGAGAGTGTGTGTGTGTGTGTGTTTTGGGTTTGGCTTGGTTTAGTTTGGTTTTTGTTTTGCTGAGCCTAGGGCTTAAACTCAGGGCCTGGGCACTGTCTCTGGGCTTCTTTTGCTCAAGTCTAGCATTCTACCACTTGAGCCACAGGGCTTCCAGCTTTTTCTGTTTATGTGGTACTGAGGAGTCAAATCCAGAGTTTCATGCATGCTAGGCAAGCACTCTACCACTAAGCCACCTTCCCAGTCCCGGGAAATGATTTTTAAGAAAACATCTGTGCCCTGCAGAACTTCTGACCTTAAGACATAGTCTTCAGAATACCTCCCTTACCCTGAGTGACTCCAAATCAGGTCTGGTTTTGCCAGTTTCCACAATATGCTTACCTATCTCTTTTCTTCTCTGCAGCCTCATTATGTCCCAGACAACTACAAGAGGAACGGAGGGCGGTGAGTCCTAGGGGCATGTGAGAGATCCTAAGGGATTTGCCATTTTAAATGGAGCAAGAAAACCAGCAGCTCACCACTCAGTTTCACTGCTAGGAATGGGTAATCTCTGCAGAGTAGCCTGATACCAACATTACTGTAGAAAAACTGGGATTCAGTAAGCTGTGGTTCCATGTTCAACCTTAGGGACTTCCCTTGGGACTTAGGGAAGATTGCTGAATATAGAGGTCAGAAAAGGAGAAACAAGATTTGGAGCAAGCCGGGCGCTGGTGGCTCACGCCTGTAATCCTAGCTACTCAGGAGGCTGAGATCTGAGGATCGCGGTTCAAAGCCAGCCCGGGCAGGAAAGACCGCGAGACTCCTATCTCCAATAAACCACCAGAAAACCGGAAGTGGCGCTGTAGCTCAAGTGGTAGAGCGCTCGCCTTGAGCTGAAGAGCTGAGGGACAGCGCCCAGGCCCAGAGTTCAAGCCCCACGACCGACAAAAAAAGAAAAAGATTTGGAGCAAACTCAGAACTGTGTAAATTTAGGAATTTCCCTTTTGGGATTAAGAGGATGATGGCCTTCAGCAGTCCTCTATTTAACTCTCCTATCTGATGGGTGGAATAACTCAAATGTTAGAGTACCCACCTAACAAATTTGGGACCCTAATTCAAACTCCATTTACCACTAAATAAATACCCAATACTGGTGTCTCATGACTATATAATTCTAGATATGAAGGAAGCTGGCCAGGCAGAAAAGTCCATGAAAACCATGAAACCTCATCTTCAATTAACTAGCAAAAAGCCAGGCTGGAGGCATAGCATAAAAGAAACATGTATTCAAGCCCGCAAGCAAAAAAGGAAATTTCTGTTTTCGATAGCTCTGCAAGCTTTCCCCAGTGTCTTATACTGTGTCAGTTCTTGGAGTTCTATTATAAAGAGTGCCCAAGAGCTGGGTGCCGGTGGCTCACACCTGTAATCCTAGCTACTCAGGAGGCTGAGATCTGAGCATCAAGATTCAAAGCCAGCCGGGGTAGGAAAGTCCATGAGACTTATCTCCAATTAACCACCAGAAAACCAGAAGTGGCGCTGTGGCTCAAGTGGTAGAGTGCTTGCCTTGAGCTGAAAAGCTCAGGGATAGCACCCAGGCCCAGAGCTCAATCCCCACAACCAACAACAAAAGAACAAACAAAAAACCAGCAAAGAGCTGGGCTGAGACATGGCTCAAATGGAAAAATGCCAATCAACCAAGCAAGCAAGCTGAGCAAGTATGAGGCCTTGAATTTAAAATTGTTATACTAACGGAGAGAGGAATTATACTAACAGAGGAAGGGAAGGAAGGAGGGAGGGAATGAAAGGCTAATAGTTGTAGAAAAGAAATCCAGGAAAGAAATTCCACCTACAAACATATTACTAGCAAAGTACCCATGGCTCACGCTGTATTCTGAGCTATTCGGGAATCTGAGATCTGAGGATCACAGATTGATGCCAGCCCAGGCAGGAAGTTTCATGAGACATTTATCTCCAATTAACCACCAAAAAGCCAGAAATGTGTTGTGGCTCAATAGCCTTGAGCAAAGCTAAGGGACAGTTCTTAGGCCCTGTGTTCAAGCCCAAAGACCAGCACAACAATTACAATAACCCTTAGTTGGACTATGACTATCACAAGCCATACTTATATGTATTCATGAAGCAATTTAAGTAGGTTACACAATTTTACTAGCTGTTTTTAAATGGGTTTCTATCACATTATTTGTTATTACAAAAGCAGAAAGGTTTAATTTTAAAAATAGAAATAAAATTTCAGAGAAAAGTAGTATTTTGTACAGCCATAATGAAGTGAAGGTTGTAGTCAAATTTTTGTTTTTTAATAATATTTTATTGTAAAAGTGATACACAGAGAGGTTACAATTACTTAAGTAAGGTAATGAGTATATTTCTGGTCAAACAGTGTTTTCTCCTCCCTCATTTTCTCCCACTTTCCCTCCCTCAACCCTGACTCCCCTCCTCAAGTTTTGTTTTTTTTGTTTTGTTTTGTTTTGTTTTTCTTAGCCCCTAGCCAAGGCTAGAGATCTCAGATCATGCTCTTTACTGCTTCCCTCTGAGCACTTTATTCAGCCTTGCCTTAAATTCACATATCGTTTTTTGCAGATCATCCTGGAAATCAGAGCGCTCAAAGCCACCCTTAAAAGACCTGGGCCAAGAGGATGATGCTCTGCCCTTGATTGAAGAGGTTCTAGCCAGTCAAGAACAAGCAGCCAATGAGATTCCCAGCCTTGAGGAGCCAGTACAAGAAAGGACCACTCCTGAAGTCAGTGAGGGTGAAAAAAAAGAGGAAAGTAGTCAAGATTCCCAATCTGTATGTACCCCTGAAGAACGACGGCATAACCAACGAGAACGACTCAATCAGATCTTGCTCGGTCTTCTTGAAAAAATCCCTGGAAAGAATGGTAAGAACAATCAGGCCCACATCTAGGGTTGAAGATAAAGGAGAAATCAGGCACAGAGGCTTACAAGTATGATCTCAGCTACTAAAGAGTTGGAGATCTAAGTTGGGCATCTGTGGCTCATGCCTGTAAGCCTTGCCCCTGAGATCTGATCAGGGATCAACAGTTTGAAGCCAGCCTGGCAGGAAAGTTTTTGAGACTCTCATCTCCAATTAACCACTTAAAAGTCAGAAGTGGAGCTGTGGCTCAAGTGGTAGAGTGCTAGCTTTGAGCAGAATAGAGCCCAGGGACAGCGCCCAGGCCCCGAGTTCAAGCCCCCGGACTGGCAGAAAATAAAAATGATGGCGATCTAGAGGATCATGCTTTGGGGGCAATGTATACAGCAGTTCTCCATTTTAGTAAAACATCTAGGTAGCAGTTATCTGTAATCCCATCTTTGCAGGAGGCATAGGTAGAAGGTTCATGGTTTAAGGCCATCCATGGGCAAAAGCTACCTGAAAACTAAATCAAAAAGTGCTGGGAGCCAGGCGCTTGGTGGCTCACATCTGTCTGTGTCCTAGCTAATCAAGCGGCTGAGAAGCTGGGAGGCAGTGGCTCATGCCTATAATCCTAGCTTCTCAGGAGACTGAGATCTGAGGATCGAGGTTCAAAGCCATCCTGGGCAGGAAAAAGTCCATGAGACTCTTAACTCCAATTAACCAGCAGAAAACCAGAAGTGGCGCCATGGCTCAAGTGGTACAGCACTTTCCTTGAGCTGAAGAGCTCAGGGACAGTACTCAGATCCAGAGTTCAAGCCCCAAGACGGACCAAAAATAAATAAATAAAAAGAGGTTGAGATCTGAGGATCGTGGTTGGAAGCCAGCTTGGGCGGGAAACTTGGTGAGATACTTTATCTCCAATAAACTACTCAAAAAGCCCAAAGTGACACTGGCTCAAGTGGTATTGTGCTAACCTTGAGCAAAAGAAGCTCAGGAACAGAACCATGCTTAGAGCTAGGTACTGAAGGCTCACCAGCCTTGAGCAAAAAGCTAAGGGACAGTGCTTAGGCCTTGAGTTCAAGCACCAGTAGCAGCACAAAAAGTGGGGCCAGGGTGGGGGAGGGAGGTGGGAGGGATGGCGCAGGGAGGCTAGGAGTGTTGCTCAAGTGTTCAAACACTTGGCTAGCAAGCTCGACCCTGAGTTCTAACCCTAATACCACCAGTACCATCAAAAACAAGGGCTGAAGCCAGGTTCCAAAGGCTCACACCGGTAATCCTAGCTATTCAGGAGGCTGAGATCTGAGGATCATGGTTCAAAGCCAGCCCTGGTAGAAAAGTCATGAGCATGGCTGGGAAGGTGGCTCAGTGGTAGAGTGCTTGCCTCACATGCATGAGGCCCTGGGTTCAACTCATTAGCACCACATAAGCAGAAAAAACCAGAAGTGACACTGTGGTTCAAATGGTAGTACGCTCGCCTTGAGCTGCAGAGCTGAGCTGAGGGACAGTTCCCAGGCCCAGAGTTCAAGCCCCATAACCAACAAAAAAAAAAGGGGGGGGGAGTTGAGGGAGTAAAAAGGAACACTTTTTTGTTATTGCTTTGTTTTGTTTTGTTTTTCTGGTGTGGAAGCACTCTACCACTAAGCTATATCCTCAGCCCCTTGAACAACTTCTAATTTGGAGGCCAGTATGGAAATTGTTCTAAGCAAATATATAGCTCTTCCATTCATAGGCCTGCCTTAAGTTACATCTTCACAATAAACCTAGGAAGCCAAATGATTTCCTTTGTAGAGAATCATCTGTTGGGGAGATAGGGAATAACTCAGTCAGTAAATAACTTATATACTTTTACTACAAATCAGCACAAAATTTGATCCCACCATTTTTGGGGGAAGGTGGAGGTGGGAGAGAAGAGGAGTAAGGGAAGGGAAGAAGGAAAGAAAATAAAGAAAAAAGTGTTCCTTAGAGCTCAAATCTGGGAAAAGGATGTGAGAGTGGTATTTGATGATCTTCCTTGGTTCTGTTTTCAGCCATTGATGTGACATACTTGCTGGAGGAAGGATCAGGCAGGAAACTTCGAAGACGTACTTTGTTTATCCCAGAAAACAGCTTTCGGAAGTGACATTCTCAGTATGAGAACTTCAAGCATCTGGGATCCAGTGGAGCTTCTCAGTCCTATCTCCTGCTCTCTGGGTGTGGGCCAGGGCGGGGAAAGGTCCATTCAGGCCAGGGAAGGGGGTCATGTCGTTGACATTAGGTACTTAATAAACCTTGGAGCTAGTGGAGAGTAAGAGGAAGAAAATCTGTCTGAGACAGTTGAGTTTAATTAATTTTCCTCTCCATTCCTTCACCCTAAAGGTTAATAATGTTAGAGGAGAGGACCACATTGAGAAAAACCTGAACCTATTGGTACTAAACAGCACTTGCTTTTCCCTTTAGCTTGGGTGTTTCTGGATCATCCTCTGATCCTACAGGCACTACTAAGAAGCTGCTTTTCTATACCCAGGTATACTCAAAATCCACAAGGAAAGGGCTAGGATCCCTAGCCCTACCCTGTCTGTTCTCTATCAGCTCTAAGAGCTACCCCAGAGATTTTAAAACAGATACAGTAGCTGGGGCCTCTTCTAAGACCTTGACTAGGAAAGTTTCTCTCTTCTTTCTTGCCCTACTAGGTCTAAGTAAAACATGAGTTGACAGCTCAAAGCACTTGTAATTGCTGCCCCTCTCCCTACCTCTACTCCCCAAAATGGAATCATGGGATAGGGGAAGGCCCCTATGGGGTCAAAGGGTAGTACTTGTAACTTTTTGTTTTACCCATCATAACCTGCCAAACATATTTTTTCTAATGAGAAGCCAAGTCCCTGCCAGCACACCTGCTGTTTTTGATGCTCTGGTTCTTGTGTGTCTGATGTGCTGTGCAAATGAAGATTCATTTAAAAATAAAATTAGTTTTAAAACTACATAAAAGAACTCTACATTTACCCTCAACAAAAATCACTACATAAATTGTTCAGCAGTATTTACCTATTAGAGTATTTGTGCTAAGTGTAGATTATCATTTAAAAACACTACTATTATTTTCTTAATTGTATAGCTTTTGGTGTTCATCTAAAAAAAGATAGTGTGTTCTCCACACCCCTAGTCCCATCTTCCTCCATCCTCCTGAAGTACTTTGTCATCAGGAGGTATATCCAGGGTCTCCTTCCTTCCCATTCTTTTGACCAGAAGTTTGCAGACTATTGTGTCTCTTTAAAAGTAAAATTTAAAAAGCTTTGCTTTGTCTTCTCAGACATACATATGCATATACATTTTAGATGTTCTTATAAAAGAGGTTTTTAAATGTGCCAAGTTGTATGTGTATATATATATATGTGTGTGTGTGTGTGTGTGTGTGTATGTATATCTATAGGTATATAGATATACATACATACATGTATATGCTGCGTGATTGGTAAGCAATACAATAGTAAACATGTTCCCATTACTTTTTTCTAATATTGGACCAATGCTGTCCTAATTGTACATTTCCCCTTATGATAATGACGCTCTGACTCGTTTAGATAGAAACATTGACCACCTTCCATTCCATTAATTTTTTTTCCTCTTCTTTCTGTCATTCTTAAGAAAAAAAAAACAAAAAAACGAGATAGGGGACACCATAGATCCTCTTGAGCAGAGAAAAAGCAAAATAAGTATTTTATTAAAAAAAGAAATTAAGAAAATAGTTTGGAGTATTTTCTTACTGTAGAGAAGCACTGTACAATAATAAGAGACCTGGGTATAAGATACTCATGTGTGGAGCTGGAAAAATCGCATGTCCAAGCCCGTTTGAGTGGTTTCTTTTGTTTTTCATTGCAGGGAGTGGGAGGGAGGGAGGTGGGACTAGGGGCACTTTGGGATCTCCTTTTAGTCAAAAGCAAGAAAATGACAAGAAAGAGATTAAATTCAATGTTTCTTTAATAGTGTTAAACACTAAAATTTTAAAAAAGAAAAAACAAACTTTGTAAAACATGAGAACAGAAGCAAAAGACACTACGCTCTGTCATTTTATCTTTCTTTTGTTGAAAGACTAAAAACCGAAATGTTTTTTAGACAATCAAATGTTAGGTAAGTGCAAACACTTGTTTTTTCTTACTGGTGTAGAAATTAATGCCTTTTTTATTTTTCAGTTATTTTATAATAAAATAAAATAACCCTCCAGCTGCCAGGCGGGTTTTGGTGTTTGAAATGCGGGGCAAAAGCACTACATCACTGCAAATAGATACAGTTAGTCTGCATGTCTGTAGGCTGTGTGATTGCGGAAAATATAAATGCTGCTAATATATTCCTTTTTACAAAAGCATATCTAAATAGATGATTGTTTTGATGTTAATCTTTGTAAATTATGTATTACCAATTTTAACATTGGATGTAATTGCATAAAAGCTTGCATCTCAATTCTTGAAAGTCTAGTATTAAATGGAAAAAAAACTTTTCCTAACTGTGGAGTGGTGAGCTTGCTATTTTTTCTCCTCTTTCCTACCTTTATCTTCCAGCATCTTTTCAACATCCTGTTTCCAAGGGAATCTCTCTGAAACCATATTACTAGCATCCTTGGGCCCCATATGAGCTCACTCAACAGTGTGTCCTACTATATAAAGTAATTTCTTCAGTTCTAGGATTTGTCTCTTTGGTTCCAGCAGTTTTTCAAACATGGCAAACTACTCTGCACATTCATCCTTTGACCATATGTCCTTAACAACCTCTAAAGATAGCAATAACTTCCACTGAACTGCACACCAAACCTAGGAGCCTCTTTCCCCTTCTCCCACTTTTTTTTGTGCCACCCTGGGGCTTGAACTCAAGATCTGGGCTCTGTCCCTGACCTGCTTTTGCTCCAGGCTAGCACCCTACCACTTGAGCCACAGTTTTTTTTTTTTTTTTCAGCTTTTTCTGAGTAGTTTACTGGAGATAGAGTCATACACAGGTGTTGGTGGATCAACCTGTAACTACTAAAGAGGGTGAGATCTAAGGATTGTGGTGCAAAGCCAACCTGAGACTTTTTTTTTTTTTTTGCCTGAGTAGGATTACAGGCATGAGCCACTGGCTGTCTTTTTAATTTCCTTAATGGTTGGTATCTATTAGAAGTATTCTGTTCTAGAAATACTAATTTTGTAAAGTCTTAAGTTTTGCTCTATCTCATGTTCTACAAAGATGTCCCATCTTCTCAGGGCTGAGAACCATTAGGCTGTGACTACAAATTCCACAGCAAGCCAAATCACATTGATGTCCTAACAGTGTTGTGAGTCTCCTTGTATTTAGAATTACCTACTGTGAAGCCAAGCACATACAGGGATCAGAAGCAGGAGAAATAGGCTATATTACGGAAAATGACAGCCATTATCCATGTAAATGTTCGAAATCATGGCTCCCAAGACTACACTGCAGATGCCTGAGAAATATTTGTCCTAATGTCAAAGCGATAGCAGTCTTCTGTTTACCACCACATAGCTTTAGACATGAAAACATAACTTCTTTTGTGGTAGTAATCTGCAGATAAGCTAAATTAAATACAAACCCCCAGAACCCTTTAACGATATAACAGGCGGGGCTGGGAAGGTGGCTCAGTGGTAGAGCGCTTGCCTTGCATTCATGAGGCCCTGGGTTTGATTCCTCAGCACCACATAAGCAAAAGAAAAAACCAGAAGTGGTGCTGTGGCTCAAGTGGTAGAGCACTAACCTTGAGCTGAAGAGCTGAGGGACAGCGCCCAGGCCCAGAGTTCAGGCCCCATGATGGGATCAAAAAAAAAAAAAAGGATGTAACAGGAGCCAGATGCCAGTGGCTCACACCTGTAATCCTAGCTACTCAGGAGTCTGAGATGTGAAGAAAGCAGTTCAAAGCCATCCCAGGTAGAAAAGTCCCTGTAAAACTCATCTCCCATTAACCACTCAAAACCAGCAATCAGCTGGGAAAAAAAGGCTAGTGACTCATGTCTAAACTCATGTCTAGTTACTCAGAAGGCTGAGATCTAAAGATCAAGATTGGAAGCCAGAACTGGATGCAAAGCTCAAATGCAGAGCACTAACCATGAGCAAAGAAGCCAAGCTAGAGCACAAAAATCATGTAACAAGACTGAAAGCATGGCTGTGGTGGTAGAGCAAACACAAGACCCTGAGTTCAAACCCCAGTACTCAAGCTACCCAAAAAAATGTGTAGCGTGTGTGTAATTTTATACATGTGTGTATATATAAAATGCGGAGGCCCTCACAGAATAGTTGGGAAAACATCACCCTAAAAAACATCTGAAATGCAAACTGGTCTAAAGTTGGAAGAGCAGCTAAACATGAGACAAAATTAAAGCAGTTTTGAACAATAGCCAGGAATGGGAAACACCAGCCGCAAGAAATGACAGGCAATTGAGTCTTAAAAAGGTTTGCTCCTGAGCCAGGCGCAGGTGGCTCTCGCCTGTAATCCAAGCTACTCAGGAGGCTGAGATCTGAGGATCGTGGTTCAAAACCAGGCAGAAAAGTCTGAGACTCATTTCCAATAAACCACTAGAAAACAGGAAGTAGCTCTGTGGTTCAAGTGGTAGAGTGCTAGCCTTGAGCTGAAGAGCTGAGGGACAGTTTCAAGCCAACCAGAAAATAAAGGTTTGTGGGGCTGGGAAGGTGGCTCAGTGCTAGAGCGCTTGCCTTGCATGAGGCCCTGGGTTTGATTGCTCAGCACCACATAAGCAAAAAGAAAAAAGCCAGAAGTGGCGCTGTGGCTCAAGTGGTAGAGCGCTAGCCTTGAGCTGAAGAGCTGAGGGACAGTGCCCAAGCCCAGAGCTCAGGCCCCACGACCGGACCCCCCCAAAAAATAAAGTTTTGCTCCTACATCCAGAGCTGCATATCTAAATTTGGGGGGATTTTGTTTTGTGCCAGTCCTGGAGCTCCAAGGCTTGGGCATGGTCTCGGGGCTTCTTTTGCCCAAGACTAGCATTCTACTACCTGAGCCACAGAGCCACTTTCAGCTTTTTGTTTATGTGGTACTGAGGAATCAAACCCAGGTCTCCGAGCATGCTAGACATGCACTCTACCACTGAGCCACATTCCCAGCTCCCAAATCTAAGATTTTTAAAAATTTTTTTTTTGGGGTCCGGTCGTGGGGCCTGAACTCTGGGCCTGGGCGCTGTCCCTCAGCTCTTCAGCTCAAGGCTAGCACTCTACCACTTGAGCCACAGCGCCACTGCTGGCTTTTTTCTTTTTGCTTATGTGGTGCTGAGGAATTGAACCCAGGGCCTCAGGCATGCAAGGCAAGCACTCTACCACTGAGCCACCTTCCCAGCCCCCCAAATCTAAGATTTTCACCTCAAAGTTTCTCTTCTGGTTCCCAAAGATAAAGGAAAAGTCCTTTGACTTCATAGGTCTCCATGTCTCCCTAACGTTCCTGCTGTATAATTTCCTATTCTAACCTGATTATAGACAACCCATTCTGGTGTCTCCCAACCCCATTGTCAAACCCTGTAACATGGTAGCTCTTATTATTTCAAAAGAAATTCTACCAACTCATAACAGTAATAGACGCAAGTTATTTTGCTTTTACTTAAAATTATAGCAGAGTGGCAATACTAAGTAGAACAGGATCACTTCTTGCATATCTAATCCTTCACCTCAGAATCCAATGAATCTATTGAATACTACTTCAAAGTTTACATTTCCCTTCTCTCATATTTACTCAGGCTATCAGTCTAACAGAACAAAGCAAGTCTCAGCAGAGAAAGCAGTTGTGACATTTCATGCACCAAGCAGAGTCCATTTACCCATTCTTCAGGGAACATTCAATGCACCTGGACTAGGAAGATACTATGTGGTATTTCCTGGTACAAGGATGTTCCTCCCCTCCCCCATAAGCCTGTGTCATCAAACCCACAGTGTCATATACACACACATTCAACTCCCATACTTTATTGGGACAGAGGAGAGAGGCAGACCAACACCATAGGTCCACCTTCCAGGGGTGTTGAGGTTTAAAGAATTCAGCACCTAGCACAGCATGAGTACATCATAAATACAGGCAACAAAGGATGAGCAGAATGGGAAAGGAGTCCCTACAGAGAAAGGAGACTACAGGCCCTTTTAGGCTTGGGGGCCAAGGCATATACTGCACTGGCACAGGCCACTTTAGGGATGAAGAAGATTGAGGAGGGCTAGATCCTAGTTCGCAGATACACGGATGGAAAAAGGAAAAGGGTGCATAGAGGGGATTCCTTTATATATATCTGGGAGAGTAAATCTGACCTTAACAGGTCAGTATGAAGGGAAGAAGGAAAATTTAAATATTAGAAGTAAATGTGGGAAGAAATACCATTTTGCAGACAGGAAAAAAATGC
This sequence comes from Dipodomys merriami, assembly GCF_024711535.1. NCBI lineage: Eukaryota > Metazoa > Chordata > Mammalia > Rodentia > Heteromyidae > Dipodomys > Dipodomys merriami. Next base: position 427,529 of record NW_027206229.1, on the reverse strand, counting down.
TTCTGGGATGGTTAAATTACATATTATGTGTTCATGGGCCGTTCCAGTCCCAGCTAACAGAAGGGGAACACAAGGAAAGAAAAGGAGCCTGGGCCTAGAGAACAAGGGAGGTGTATCCCACTGGCACCAGCCCTTCCACACCATCCCGCCCGCAGCGGAGCCAGTCTTCATCCACTGTTGTGATCACACGCATCACTTCCCCACGCCGGAAACTCAGCTGGCCAGGTCCTGCAGCAGTGTGGTCACAGAGAGCCCGAACCGCCCTAAGGGGAGCCAAAGGAAAACACTGGAATTAAGATAGGTGTGGTGCCCGGCTGTTCCTGGGATTCACCCTTCAACTTCATAGAGTGATCCTGTGATTCAGCTGGGCTTCAGAAGGACCATGGGTGCCATCTGCATCTGGCAATGTGTTGATCCTCTCAACTGCTTATTTGCACTTTATTTTGATACTTCATAAACTAATGCAAACTACTTTAAAAAAAAAATTGGGGGCCAATCCTGGGTCTTGAATTCAGGGCTGGGCTTGAGCTTTTTCTCTGAAGGCTAGCACTCTACCACCTGAGCCAGAGTGCCACTTCCAGCTTTTGCTGAGTAGTTTATTGAAGTCTCAGGGACTTTCCTGCCAGGATAGCTTTGAACAGCGATCCTCAGATCCCAACCAGAGTAGCTAGGATTACAGATATAAGCCACCAGAGCTCACTTTCACTCAGTTGCTCCTGGCTAACTCAGGCATCTCAATCCTCACATCCAGTCACTGAAGCTTGTCAGATATTTGTTATCACCCACTGCTCCATCTAGTCTCTCCAACTCAATTTCCAACATCCTAGTTTAATCCACTAGCCTCTCTAGATGACTGTGAATAAGCACCTAGTTTCCATGAGTTTCTCGTGGTCACCACCCCCACCTACACTCATTCTCACAGAGCAATCGCAGATCTTTCTAAAGCACAAGTAAGCACATCATGGATAAAGCTCAGATCCCTTGCTGGACCACTGACCCCTCCATATACTTAAACTTAGTCTTCCCTGCCTTTACCTTCCATTCTTCCTATCAGATGAACACCCTTACTCTATCACTGAGTTTCCTCAGTCCCTAAGCCTGATGACATGGTCCCAAAGGGGTTGGCCTCCCTTTCCTAGTTTTTACCATACTAAGTTGTAATTGTTCCTTATTCATTGATATCTCCACTGGACTCTTAAGTTCCTTGAGAGCAAAACTCTGGTATGTTGACTTTTATATTCCCTCCCCGGCATGGTTGGCAAATAGTACCTTAAATGCACTTCATGAATGAAAGATTGAGAAGCTTAATTCAATGGAGTGAGAAAAACCAAAAGAAACTATCCCAAAGGAGAAGTTGCCCCTGGTGCCAAAATTGTGTGAGTCTCCACTAAAGGGACACACAATCCTTCACTGTACACATACCTGTTATATGTCAAATGCTTTTTAACAATATGTTTAACCAAGTACAGTGGCACATTTGTAATTCCAGCACTCACAAGGCTACGGGAGGAGGAGGATGAGTTTGAGTCCAGCCTGTCTCAAAATGCCAAAAATAAATGTTTAATCTTCACAGTAATCGTAACTGAGGTATTATAAGTTTTCTCTCTCCCTGGTTTTTGTTGTTGTTGTTGTTGGTTGTGGGGCCTGAACTCTGAGCCTGGGTGCTGTCCCTCAGCTCTTCAGCTCCAAGCTAGCACTCTACCACTTGAGTCACAGCGCCACTTCCCGGCTTTTTTTGCATATGTGGTGCTGAGGAATCGAACCCAGGGCCTCATGCATGCAAGGCAAGCGCTCTACCACTGAGCCACCTTCCCAACCCCTCTCCCTATTCGTGAACCAGAGTCTTACAGTGTAGTCCAGGCTGTTATCAAACTCAGGATCTTCCTGCCTTAGCCTCCTGCGTGCTAGGATTAGGGACATGTGCCACCACACCTGACACCCACTTTTTACAGAGGAAAGAAATGAAGGCTTTGGAAAATAATTGCCACACAGTAATAACTAGGAAAGATGAAAAGTAAACTAAGCAGTCTTAAATTTTAAGCCCAGAATCTTTTTTTTTTTTTTTTTTTTGGGTCCAGTGATGGGGTCTGAACTCTGGGCCTGGCGCTGTCCCTCAGCTCTTCAGCTCAAGGCTAGCACTCTACCACTTGAGCCACAGCCCCACTTCTGGCTTTTTTTCTTTTTGCTTATGTGGTGCTGAGGAATCAAACCCAGGGCCTCAGGCATGCAAGGCAAGCGCTCTACCACTGAGCCACCTTCCCAGCCCAAGCCTAGAATCTTTTACACTATCCTCTGTCCACTCTGCAAACACTGAAACACACAAATAGAACCAAACACACAGTTACACAGAGGTACATTCTTCCCAGCCCTTACCTATGGGCCTGAACTGTGCTAGCTGTTGAGGCCACAAGCTCTTCAGGAGGAGTTTCAGGAGGTGTCCCTCGCTTCACCAGAGCCAATACACTCACTGTTGGGGGCAGCCAGCTAGATGGTCTCCTGAAGGAAAAGATAATAGGGTCACAGAGGTAACCCACCTCCAGAAAAAAACAAACAGGGCTTTGGAGGGAGAAAAGCTGAAGGCCCTGACTGGTTCTAAGTAGATCAAGAGTTGTTCACTGCTGAAGGCCCAGCGGCAGCAGGAGGACACAGGAAAATGATAACAAAGTTGGACAACACCCATAAACATGAAACCTATGGAATCAGCAATGCCTAAGTGTACTGACTCAGACTCAAGTAATCTCTAGAGAATACCTTAAGTCATTAAAGAGACCAATGGGTCAACCCCTAGAACAAAGGTCAGCAACTTTTCTTGCCTTTTTTTTTTTTTTGTCAGTTGTGGGGCTTGAACTCAGGGCCTGAGAGCTGTCTCTGAGCCTCTCTATGCTTAAGGCTAGCGCTCTACCAATTGAGCCAGAGCACTACTTCCAGTTTTTGAGAGGTTAATTGAAGGTAAGAGTCTCATGAGGACTTTTCTGCCAGGCCAGCTTCGAATAGCAATCCTCAGCTCTCAGCCTCCTGAATGGACAGTATTACAGGCATGAACCACTGGTGCCCAGCCTTTTATTTCTTTTTAAAGACCCAGATAGTATATATTTTCAAGTATTAGGCAGGAGATAAAATTAGGAACATTGTACAGGTACTCATATAACCACTACAATGTAGCCATCTAATAGCAACCATTTTTTGAATCCAGATTTTTAAGGAAAAAACCCTCTTACCTAAAGGATCATGAGTCTCTAGTTTTTCAAATGAGGCTACTAAATTCTGAGAGGGAGCAGAAGGTCATAGAAGGGACAAGATACCCCCACACCTGGATTTAAAGGCTCCACTCTCAGCTTCTGTGAGGCCTCCAGGTACGCCGAAGAGTCTCCCCAGCCACACGCCTCTTCCTGGCGCTGCTTGCTCTGCTGGCAGAGGTCTCTCCTGTGTACTCTCAGCTACAGTTTCATGATTCCTGGGTCCCCCCCACCGGGGCAGAGGGAAGCCCTGAGTCCCCCCTGAGGCATAGACCCGAGAGGCCTGCGTCAACTGTTCCCACCAGCTGCCTGATGTGGGAGCATTTGAGGCAGCTGAAGGGTCAGGAGCAGCCTCCCCAGCAGACCCCCGGAAACTCTGGGCCAGCCGGCCCCCCCAGTGCAACATGGCCTGCACAGTCTGCTGCAGGGCTGGAGGTGGGCCTGGAGGGGCAGGGGCCTGGGATGGGCCCAGGGGCAGGTGGTGGTGATGCTCAAAGAGCAGGTCCAGATGGAAGGTGAGCACCGACAAGGGCTGCAGCAGGAGTAACAACTCTGTTGACAAGGATGGGCAGCCTCCCCTTGCCAAGGAGAGGAATCCTGTGGGCAGATACAGGAGGGACAGCAAGCCTGGAGGGGGAAAAAAAATAAACAGCTCAGCATAAGTCCCTGCTCTGAGCCCAGGCTTAGAGGACCTCTTCCCAAGCCTTACTATGTAGGGAAAAAAGCAGACAGATGGGACAATAGAACTGACAGACACATTCCTATCCATGTAGAACCATGACCTCCAGAGAGAGATACAAGGAAAGTAACTGGTAGCAACTAAGTTTCAGTATAAGCCAGCCCCCAGTGGTGGCTTGTAATCCTAGCGACTCAGGAGGCTGAGATCTGAGGATAGAGGTTCAAAGCCAGCCCAGGCAGGAAAAACTGTGAAACTCATATCTCCAATAAACCACCAAAAAACTGGAAGTGGCACTATGGCTCAACTGGTAGGGCACTAGCCTTGAGCTGAAAAATGGAGGGACAGTGCTCAAGCTGAGTTCAAGCCCCATGACTGACAAAAAGCAAACAACAACAACAAAACAAAACTAAGTATCAGCCGGGTGCCGGTGGCTCACGCCTGTAATCCTAGCTACTCAGAAGGCTGAAATCTGAGAATCATGATTCAAAGCCAGCCCCGGCAGGAAAGACTGTGAGATTCCTATCTCTAATAAACCACTAGAAAACCAGAAGTGGTGCTGTAGCTCAAGTGGTAGAGCGCTCGCCTTGAGCTGAAGAGCTGAAGGACAGCGCCCAGGCCCAGAGTTCAAGCCCCACAACCGGCAAAAGAAAAAAAAGAGTGAGAGCTGATCTGTCTGAGCAGACAGGCCCCACTGAGGAATGAAAATGAGAAATCAGGAGGGACAAGGAAGCCTATTCTAGGAGGAAAGGCCTGAGTAGGGTCCTGGGGCAAAGAGAACCAGACAGTAAGAATGTTAACAGTCTTGGACCACAGGCAGATGAAGGAAGAAGGTTCAAATTACCCAAAGATTTAAGTCTTTCCTCCCAAGAGCAATGGGACCCCACAGAAAAGCTTTAAGGTAAAGAGTAATAAGATCTTCTGGCATCAGTGAGAATTAATAAAAGAGATCCCTTCCTTTCCTTCTCTCCTAACCCCAAAACCCCACCTAACTCTCTGACCTGCATCTTCCTGGAGACTGGAAAACCACAGCTCCAACTGCTTGGTGCTGGAAGAGAAAAGAGGGAAAAAAAGGTCAGGAAGGTGGAGGACTTTATAGACTGCTAGGTGGGGGATAAAGCATAAAACTGGAAGAAGGAAGGGCTTCTCTGGAAGAGAATGTTCCATGGCTCCATGAGGTCATGACTAGAAGGCCACTCACTTGAGGAGGCCAAGGATGAAGGCATGGAAGCGACTGCGGCTGCTGCTCAGCTGGGCCAGGCGGCTGACCTGGCTATACAGTGATCCCAGGGAAGGGCTGCTGGAGCCTGAGGACAGGGAAGGAGGTCAGCCAGGGCCCAACCCTGCTCCAGCAGGGTCCCACACCCTCGGGGCTCACCTGGCTTCACGGATGCCTCCACCACGCTCCAGGGGCTGCTCCGACGCTGTCCAGTGATAAGATCTTTCCGGAAAGGCTTCAACCCATCTGCCACCAGGGCGTGGAGAGCAGGGCAGAGGGTGGTCAGCACTAAGTGCCCCACATCAGGGCTCAGCCGGCTATCCCCCAACTGGGCCTAGAGACAGGGCAACGCAAATGAATCCAAAGATACATCTTAGCCATGGCCCACTAAATATTTCCTTACCCCAGAGCTATATTAAGCTCCAAATCCCAACATCCTCCAGCCATCTTCACCTTCTGAACCAAGTTCCGGGCAGCTCCAAAGTGCGAGATGATTTTATCCACGGAAGCACTGACGGCTATCAGGAGACCTAAGAAAGGAAAGACACATCAAAGCCGCAGGTCCCTACCCTCGACCCCATAGGGTCAAAGAACGTGGAGAGCCTGGCGGGTTTATGGAGTGTGAGCCTTAAAGCCCCTAGGTAAGGGGCAGGAGTCAGGGTGGCCTGCCTACCTTTTTTCTGCTCCTGCAGCTGGCCAGTCCCACTCTGGGCTTCTGCCATCCACAGCCGCTGGGCCCCGGGAACACCAGAGAAAGACCAGGAACTACGAACTGGATCAGGGAGAGGAACGCAGTGACTGCTTACTTACCAAGGGTTACCCCCAGGACGCCCGGTTCCGCACATCTTCTGGGGGCTTCCGGCGTCCCTAAGCCACGAAGGGTCTTGGGCAGCAGAGCCGCAGGGAGCCTTGAGAGGCCCCACCTGGTCCCCAGAGGGGACTTGGCCACACATCCCAGCACCCGCCGCCTTCCGCCTCGATTCCCAGTGACTTCCTCAAGGCTCAGCCCCCACCTCCTCCGAGATCCAGAAGTCCTGTGGCAGCAGAGCCCGTCCGCGCTCCGCCCCGCCCCGCCAGCAGAGGCGGGAGATGACTGGCGAGGGGACGAGAAGCAGCCCACGCTCTGACTCAGGTGCCCCCACCCCCACCAGCCCCAGGGAACACGTGGAGGGCCTCAACCAATGGAAAGACAGACAGACGGGAATGGGAGAGTCAAAGGGAGGTGAGACCCAAAGGTCGGAAAGCTGGAAAGAGGAGACCCGGGTCGGCTCACTCTCTGGCCCCGGGAGGGCGCCAGCTCCGTCCCACGTGGGGCGGAACTTCTGAGGGCGTGGCCAGAACCCACTGGGCCAATGAGCTCCAGGGAGCTTCATCCAGACTGACGCCAGTCAAGCCCGAACTACACCAGCCGAGGGCTCTCGAGTGGGCATGGAGGCCAGGTGAGCCCGGATCCACTATACCCGGGGTGAGCTTAGAAAAAGAAGTGCTGGGCCGCGCAACGGCAAGAGCAGCAACCCTCCCTACCCCTAGCCGGCGAAGCAAGGCCAGACTCCCCAGGACTAGCCAGAGTTGAAGAGGAGGAGTTAGCCAGGCACCTCAGAGGGGGGAAAAAAACTAAAACGGAGGCTGAGCCAGGACGCAAGGGGCCTTGGAATGGGCGGGGCGACCCGCCTGAGGCGTGGCCTGCCGGGCTTGCCCGGGTCCGTCTTACGTAGCCTGGGCGCAGACGGTGGGCTCCTGGTCCAGCGAGTGGCCTTCGGCGGACGAGGTGGTGGTGGCAGCGGGGGGGCGGGCACCTGGCGGGGTGGGGAAGTCGCGGCGGGAAAGGTGCTACTTCTGGGAAAGAGCGGGGACAGCAGCAGTGCCAGCTCGGGGCTGGCCAGGCAGGGCAGGGCCCCCCGAGTAGGAGGCGAATAGGCTCCCACTGGGGACAGGCGGACAGGCAGCAACTGCTCCTCTTGGGGACTCGGCGCCCCCAACAGGCGCAGCCCAGTGCTGGGCCACCCGGCCAGCCGCGCCAGTAGCAGGGACCCAGCTGCGCCCGCGCCTCCACCCTCCAACAGGGGGCGCCCGTCGGCCGAGAACCGGAAAACCGGGGGCCGAGGGAGGAAGAGGGGACCCGCTGCAGGCAGGATTGGCGGAGCCAGGCGCAGAGGGGAAGGAGGGCAGCAGGACGGGCAGCCAGGCAAGGAGGAGCGGGAGAAAGAGGAGCAAAGAATTAGTCCTGTAACCCAGTGACCCGCCCAGCTTCCCTTTCCCGGAGCGCTCCCCGGTAGAGGGGTGGGGTGGATGGGTGACACAGAAAGGTGGGGAGACTGGAGGCGGGGTTGAAGCCGTCGGAGGCGTGGGCGAGGCCGAAGCCCAGCCCTCCTCCTGCTCGGTGTTTCCGCCTCTTACCCTCGCTGCGGGCTTGATTGACGGCCTCCTCGGGCTCCTTGGCGGCTGGGGCCTCCTCGCCAGCCGCGGGGCTGACTGCCCTGCCCTCCTCGGGAGGCGTCTCCGCGATGGGCTGCAGCCCAAGTCGGTTCTTCTTCCTCCGGGGAGGCACGGGCGGGGGCGGGGGGCGGGGCGGGACCAAGGCCCAGCCAGCGGGGGGGTCTCGAGGCGGGACTGGCGGGGGCGGGGCCCGGCTGCGAGACCTGAGTTCCTTGAAGGTGGTGACTTCCCGGGGAGCTGCCAAGGACCCGCCCAGCGTCCCGGTTGGGGGAAGCTCGGTGTCTGGAGAGAAGACTATAAGCCAGTCGCTCCGATCTTTCTTCGCCTGTGGCACTAGGGGTAACCCCGGGCCCCGCTTGCGCTTCTGAGCCAGTTCATGGAAAGACGTGATTGTCCGGTGGGGCACCGGCTCCTCGCTGACGTCACTTCTCCATTCCCCATCGATTTTCCCTGCATCTATTTTCGGGCCAGAATCAGTTTTTCCTGTGTTGGTGTTCCAACAGGAGTCGAATTTCCCGGCTTCGATTTTCCTGCTAGAGTTAGTATTTCCGTTGATTTTCCGATCCGAGTTATTGTTCTCAGAGACTTTCCACCCACCTTCTGTTTTTCCTGTGTCAATTTTCCAAATGGGGTTTATTTTCCAGCTGGGCTCTGTTTTCCCAGCGTCGATTTTCCCGTCCTCTGTCTCGAAGAGCTCGGAGGTAGGGAGATCCTGCTCCCCACTCTCTTCCTCTTCCTCCAGGCTTGGGGAAGGAAGGTCCTGGCAGGTGGTCAGGGCGTTGCAGTTCGAGTCCAAGCCAGGGCCAGGCGGAGAGGAAGCTCCGGAGCAAGAATCCGGAGAACAGCAGAAGCTGTCCGGGGAGCAAGTACCAGGGCCTGCTGAGGCCAGTGAGGAGCCCTGCTCCACAGGGACGATGCTGGGCTCAGGGTGGATGTCATCGCCAGGCAGCTCCCGAGAGTAGACTGAGATGGGGGACTCATCGGGGCTAAGATCTGAACAGGAACTGAGAGAGGAGGAGCAGCCCGGGTCGGAGGGAGAAGCCGCCCCTTCCTCCTCCTGCGAAGGGTCCTGCCGGTTTTCTAGGCTTTGCCCGTGATCCTGGCAGCACCGGCAGGGCACAGCTGGACTATTGGAGTTGGCATCCACCAGGACCCCGCTGCAGGGCCCCCTGCCCTCCTTGCCGCCGGTGTCTCCCGGGGGAGGTGGCGTGCTCAGAGGCCCCTCCCGTAGCTCTGGACGGCGGGACAAGTGCAGGCCTAGGGAGACGTGCTGGAGGTGGATGTGGTTGAGGTTGCAGAGTAAAGCTCTCTGAGGGGACAGCATGGTGCTGGCGGCGATGGAATGGCCTCCAGAGAACCAGGATTGGGCCTCTTACATCCACCTACCTGGCAACGCAGACGCAGACCTAGAAGACACGGGTGAAACCCATCCAGTGAGGCTTTGGGCCACAGAAAGGACACCGAGGTGACTGACGGCCTGGGAAGGCTCAGGCTGCTTTGGGGGATATTTAAATGAAATGCAAATCGCCATCGACTGGCCATTAGTTTCCACTGCGGTATTTGCAGGTGGAGTCGTCTGTTACCCGCCCCCCCCCTTCCCGTTCGGGAACAGAGAAGGGAGGGTCAGAGAATGCGGCTGCGCTCTGAATCTCCGTAGGGGTGCGGAGCTTGGAAGAGGATGGGGTCTGGAACAGAACCCCGAATCCTTTCCGCAGCAATTTAACCCTTGCCATCCATTCTACCACTTGCTCCCAGAGGAAGAAGCCAAAGGAAACCCCGCCCAGGTGCTGTGAAAGGAGATGAGCAAGGCGCTGGCTGGTCTGGCTCGTTCATGCGGGCAAGGGGCGGCGGAAGGAGCTTCCGTCTGGTCAGCTGCGTCCGCGGGCCGCCCCTCAAGGTCTGCAGCAGGCTCCCACCTGCCTGCGGGGTTGGGGCACCCTTACCCCACTCACAAGGGCTAGCCACCCATTCTTAACGCCTCTATCCTCCAGCCACCACCCACCCCTTCTCCATTCCGTTTTACCGCTCCCCTCTCCTGCCTCATCCCGAGGTCCTGTTCCATCCATCCACACCCACAGACCGAGCCCTCCATACCAGGGTCCTGGGACCGCTCCGGCCTAGGGATGATCAGCGGTTCCCTCGGTCCCCGCCCGGCGGGGGACAGCGCGGAGGGGAGGGGCACCTGAACAACCCACTCGCCTGCGCAGCCGCACCCCTTCACGCACGGGCGTGGCTTAACCAAGGCCCGCCCCCGGGACTTGACGTCACGCTTGTATTCCCCCCCCCACACACACACACACCAGACCCAGCTCAGTTTCAAGTCCCAAGGGGCTTCCGGCGCCAAGGCCCAGCTAGTGGTCCAGACATCGTCCAATCACCACTCATGCATTCCCCTGGCCCCTGCCACACCACCCCCAATCTGGACAAGGTGAGACTCCAGGCTGGAGCAAGAACAAAAATGACAGGAAGGTTGGACAATAATTTATTGAGAGCGCTCCCTCCCAGCCCTTGCAGTCTCTAGGTCACTTTTTCCGCTTGTAAATCTGGTTGGCTAGCCCCAAGAAGATGGCAGATGGCAGGGGTGCAGCGTACTGCTGGATGAGACTCATAAGGCGGCTGTAACTGTCTTCCTCATACTGCAAGAACACAGCTGGCAGGTCCAGCTGCTCGTAAAGTGCCTTCACCTGAGCCACCTTCTTGGCGTCCTTCTGCCCGTAATTTTCCTGAAAGGAGTTGGCGACAGGAAAATTGCATTAACTCTCCAGCGGCCCCAGGACCACTCTGGTCTCTCATCTAGATATTCTAGAACATCTCCAAAGCCCACCTCTCACTCCATCTCTGCCTCCAAATAGTTTTTTTGTTGTTGTTTCGTTTTTTGTTTGCTTTTTGGTCGGTGGTGGGGCTTGAACTCTGGGCTTGGGCACTGTCCTTGCCCTCTTCAGCTCAAGGCGAGCGCTCTACCGCTTGAACCACAGCACCACTTTTCTAGTGGTTTATTGGAGATGAATCTCAACGGACTTTCCTGCCCCGGCTGGCTTTGAACCGCGATCCTCAGATCTCAGCCTCCTGAATGACTAGGAGTACAGGCCAGGGAACCACCAGTGCCCGGCTTATTGTTTTTGCTTTTAGATAGATATTGCTATATGGCTGGCTTCAAATTCAAGATCATCCATCCTGCCTCAGCCTCCTGAATGCCACATCCAGTTCTGTCTCCAACTACCAACTCCCAGTCTCCTCTCCTCCATCCCAAATGTTCAGATATTGTCTCAGCTCCAGCTGCTTCTACTCTGGTGATTCTCAAACTTGACACTTCAAGCCACATGATTATTTGGGGAACTGTTTTGTATGTTCTATGATGTTTCTCATCATCCCTAGCCTTCTATTATCTAGTAACCTTTAGCACATGCACACTATTTTATTTTTGGTTGGTTGTGGGGCTTGAACTCGGTCTGGGCGCTGTCCCTCAGCTCTTCAGATCAAGGTGAGCGCTCCACTACTTGAGCTGGTTTTCAGGTGGTTAATTGGAGATAAGAGTCCCATGGACGTTCCTGCCTGGGCTGGCTTTGAACCATAATCCTCAGATCTCAGCCTCCTGAGTAGCTAGAATTACAGGTGTGAGCCACGGTCGCCCAGCTTCACACTCTAAATTCTAACATTGCCAAATGTTCACCAGGAGACAAAAACCATCATAATTGAGAACCACCACCCTAGCCCTCTCTTAGCTAAGGGACTGCCAGGCCTATCTTGAGCACCTGCAAAATCTGGCGCTGTTCTGGAGTGCCCCGTTGCAGACACTGAACCACCAGCCAGCTGCATTTGTTGTCCTGGATATCAGTGCCAATCTTTCCCGTCACACTGGGATCCCCAAAGGCGTCAAGGTAATCATCCTGGACAGGAAGCACAAAAGGAGGAATGAAGAAATTTGCAGGTAGGAGAGGAAATTGCTATGGTTCTGTGCCACTGCATTGAGCCTTCCTACCTGGATCTGAAAGAATTCTCCCATCTCCAGCAGGATCTTCTTGGCATTGGCATGTTCCTTCTCTCCATCAATGCCTGCCTACAAGGCAAGAAGTAAGAAGGCAAACCCACAAATATCATCACCTTCCCAACTGCTTCCTCTATGAGACAGACTTAGTCCCATGAATTACAAAGTCCTAATCAACAGTCCAGCAGCCTCTATCCCACTTATCTTTGGCTAAGCCATCCTGGAATTCCAAAGGCCCTCACTTTCCTTGTTTGTCTGATCCACTTCCAGATCTTTTTTTTTTGCTGGTTGTAAGACTTGAACTCTGGGCCTGGGCACTTTCCCTCAGCTTTTCAGCTCAAGGCAAGCACTCTATCACTTGAGCCACAGCACCACTTCTGGTTTTCTGGTGGTTAATTGGAGATAAGAGTCTCACAAAGCCGGGCGCTGGTGGCTCACGCCTGTAATCCTAGCTACTCAGGAGGCTGAGATATGAGGATCGCAGTTCAAAGCCAGCCCAGGCAGGAGAGACTGTGAGACTCCTATCTCCAATAAACCACCAGAAAACAGGAAGTGGCGCTGTAGCTTAAGTGGTAGAGCGCTCACCTTGAGCTGAAGAGCTGAGGGACACTGCCCAGGCCCAGAGTACAAGCCCCACGGCCGACAAAAAAAAAAAAAAAAGTCTCACAGAGTTTCCTGCTTGGGCTGGCTTTGAACCTCTATCCTCAGATCTCAGCCTTCTGAGTAGCTACGATTACAGGCATGAGCCACCAGTGCCTGATTACTTCCAGATCTTTTTACCACCTCAAACCTTTCAGGATGAAAGAACTCACTTGAAGAAATGAGTTGAGAGTAAACAGCCAATCCCACTGGCTGCCTTTGAACCCATGCTTTTCCCTCTCAGCCTGAATTAGCTTCTTCGCAATCCATCCCAGTTCAGATGCAGGAATCACTGTTCCCTTATTAAGAACCAAGCATTTTCATTTGCCTGGCCTCAGCTAATTATACAGTCTTGTAGGGCAGGAATTTTATCCCTTCCTATAGCACAGCAGACAGACCCAGAGGGATTAAGTGTTTTGTTCAAGGTCACACAGTCATTCAGTGGGATTGTCCAAGTGGTCTACTGTGTCTTCCTGTCCCAAAACCCATGTGGGTAGAGCCAGGAGAGTGCAGATGCTGACTCACCATGTACATGGCAGCCGCAACGGGCAGGTAGAAGGAGTAGAAGGCTGTCTTGTACTTGACAATAGATTTATACCTGAGTAGGAGAATATAAATGACTCAGAAGGGAAATGTCCACCCTCAATCCCCTCTTACCATTCAGTTATGGTTCACACTGACCCTTACCGTTTCTCAGTGTATCTGCCAAGATCCACATGGCCCTGGGGAGCTGTAATGAGGTCCAGGGTCTGCCCAATCTCGGTCTGATAGGAACTCTAGAGAAGAGGAAGATGGATCAGGCAAGCTTTCTATAAATATGGCGAATGCTGACATGTAGGTCCCACAACATCTCATAGCAGGTGGCAACTGAGTACAAACAAAAGCAGAAGAAAGGAGAGAAAATCTAGGCCCACAATCTTGCACAAAGCCCTTTCTCATTGCTTCTCCCAATCATATAGGGACAGAGGAGCCCTTCTTGCCATTACTACTATCACCCTTTCCAGTCACCTTCCCTGATTTCCCTTTCCAGGAAAACCTACCAGTCCTGCACCCTGAAACCAGCAGATGAGGCCAAGGGAACTGTGAGCAGCCTCTGACACTGGGCCTGAGTCTGCAGCTTACCTGCAGGAAGAGCTCAATGAGGTTCAGATAGTATGGCTGCTCCCGGCAATAGAACTTCAGCAGGCGGTAGATACATGCTTCCAGGAGCAGAGCGTCATTGACCGCATCCAAACCTATGCCCGGCTGTTAGAGGCACAATGTAAAACATGTAATCTTTCTCTGGCCTACATGCATACCAAGAACTACTATCCAAGATAGTTTAACAGGGCTGTATAACCTGTCCCCACACCCACTGCTCCCTGCCCGTCCACATTACCTTCTTATACCAGCAAGTCTGTCCCCTGCGAGTAAGGGAAGAGTCCATGATGTCATCTGACACCAGGAAGAAAGCTTGAAGCTAGAAGAAAGAAAAGTAGAATAAGACCCCCAGGTCGTATGCGTTCTCTCAGAGCTGCTGTTTCTGATGGTCACTGAGGTGGAAAGAAGGTCAGGATGGGGACACCAAGAACTTCTGTTACAGAAAATGTAGAAATGTGAGAATGTACATGACCTCTTCTATCAGGCTCCCCTCTAAAACAAATGGGACAGAATCAAGTGCTGGTAGCTCATGCCTATAATCCTACCTACTGGGGCTGGGAAGGTAGCTTAGTGGTACAGCGCTTGCCTTGCATGCATGAGGCCCTGGGTTCAATTCCTCAGCACCACATAAGCAAAAAGAAAAAAGCCGGAAGTGGCGCTATGGCTCAAGTCGTAGAGCGCTAGCCTTGAGCTGAAGAGCTGAGGGACAGCGCCCAGGCCCAGAGTTCAGGCCCCATGACTGGACCCAAAAAAAAAAAAAAAAAAAAAAGATCCTACCTACTCAAGAAGCTGAGACCTCTGGAGAATCCTGGTTTTAAGGCAACCCAGACAGAAACATCTAAGAGACTATTATTTCCAATTAACCATCAAAAAGCTGGGCTAAACCCAGCACCAGTGGCTCACACCTGTAATCCTGGCTACTCAGGAGGCTGAGATCTGAGGATAGAGGTTCAAAGCCAGCCCAGGCAGGAAAGTCTGTGAGACTCTTTTTGTTTGTTTGTTTGTTTGGGTCTGGTCATGGGGCCTGAATGAACGCTGGGCCTGGGCGCTGTCCCTCAGCTCTTCAGCTCAAGGCTAGCACTCTACCACTTGAGCCACAGAGCCACTTCCAGCTTTTTTCTTTTTGCTGAGGAATCGAACCCAGGGCCTCATGCATGCAAGCCAAGCGCTCCACCACTGAGCCACTTTCCCAGCCCCATCTGTGAGACTCTTAACTCCAATTAACCACCACAAAACTGGAAGTGGCACTGTGGCTCAAGTGACAGAGCGCTCACCTTCAGCTGAAGAGCTAAAGGACAGTACCCAGACCCAGAGTTCAAGCCCCATGACAAAAAAAAACGAAAAAACAAAAAACGGCGAGCTGGTACAGTGGCTCACAACCATAATTCTAGCAACTCAGGAGGCTGAGATCTGAGGACTGTAGTTCAAAGCCAGCTCAGGCAGCAAAGTCCATGAGACTCTTATCTCCAATAAACTACTCAGAAAAATCTGAAAGTGGTGCTATGGCTCCAATGATAGAGTGCTAGCCTTGAGCACAGAGAGGCTCAGGGATAGCGGCCAGGCCCTGAGGTCAAGCCCCAGGACTGACCAGAAAAAAAAAAAAAAAAAAGCTGGGCTAGTGGCTTGATTCAAGTGGTAGAGCATAAGCTAGCCAAGTACAAGGCCTTGAGTTCAAATCCCAGTATGGATTCAGGGGTGAGGAGATGGAACTAAAACACACTCATTTTCATGTTAAGTGATTAAAATAGTTGCTCACACCTCTAATCTGCCCTAGACTATCCCTAGTATCAAGAGATTATTAAACACAATAGAACTCTCTGAACAACACAGGCATGTACCACCAAACTTGCTTCTTACAGTCAGGCTACATATGCCTTAAAAACAGCTTTTCAAGACATGGGTTTGGTGCTGCTGCTTGGCTTCTTCTGCATGCTGGGAATATAACTCAGGCTCTCATGAAAGCTAGCCAAGTACTGTACACACCCACAAATGCACCTGGCCAAGACAAGGTTTTGAAAACTACACCCTATCCTGGTCCTGTGTGCTCCATACTGCTAAGGAAACAGATTATACTCCTCTCATCTAAGGTGTAGATATTTGACACCTCTGCTGCTATTCCATGCAAGCCCAAAGAAAGGAGGCATCTACCTATGCCTTTAAGGCTGACCTCACCCCACAGAGCAGGGTACAGACCTGGGTTTTTCACACAAGGCAGTTTACTCACACTGTGACTATTTGTAGTAGAAGGGCTCCCCTGAAACTATCACTCATCGCATCTCGCATCACCTCTCTCAAAGGTGACGGCAATGCCAGGCATTGGTGGCTCACACCTGTAATCCTGGCTACTCTGAAGGCTGAGATCCAAGGATCGTGGTTTGAAGCCAGCTGGGCAGGAAAGTCTGTGAGACTCTTATCTCCAATTAAGCATTCAAAAAAGGGGGAGGAGGGGCTGGGAAGGTGGCTTAGCAGTAAAGTGCTTGCCTCGCATGCATGAGGCCCTGAGTTCAATTCCTCACATAAACAGAAAAGGCTGGAAGTGGCACTGTGGCTCAAGTGGTAGAGCACTAGCCTTGAGCTGAAGAGCTCAAGGACAGCGTCCAGGCCTAGAGTTCAAGCCCCATGACCACCCCCCCCCAAAAAAAAAGCCAGAATGATTCGTGGATTTATTATACATGGTTTTGACCAAGCACAATCAAATTAATAAAAGAAAAAAATCAAAACAAAGTTCACAATTTTTTTTTTCTTTTTGTCAGTCCTGGGCTTGAACTCAGGGGCCTGGACACTGTCCCTCAGCTCTTCAGCTCAAAGCTAGCACTGTACCACTTGAGCCACACCACCACTTCTGGTTTTCTGTTGGTTAACTAGAGATAAGAGTCTCATGACTTTCCTGCCTAGGCTGGCTTTGAACCTCTATCCTCTGATCTCAGCCTCTTGAGTACCTAGGATTACAGGCGTGAGCCACCATCGCCCAACTAGACCAACAAAAATTTTAAATTTTTCCTGTGCATTACATAGCTCATCCAATCCACAAAATAATAAATCAAAAATCAAATTTCACACACAAAAATTAAATTGCTGGGGGCTGGGAACATGTCTCAGTGGTAGAGTATTTGCCTCATATGCATGAGGTCCTGGGTTCAATTCCTCAGCACTACATAAGCAGAAAAAAAGCCGGAAGTGGCACTGTGGCTCAAGTGGTAGAGTGCTAGCCTTGAGCTGAAGAGCTGAGGGACAGTGCCCAGGCCCAGAGTTCAGGCCCCATGACTGGACCCAAAAAGCAAATGCAAGGTAACAATGTGCTTCATTTAAGTGACAAAGTGAAAATTGAGATTGGTTGAAAGGTAGCATGTCAGTAGTGAAAGCTGGGTGGTGTTTTGGGGAAATATATCAAGCATGTACAGTCTAGCACTGGACAGGCATCCTGCTCATGCCCAGCGTTTCCTCACTGGTGCTCTCCTTGAACCATATACCCACAAATACTTAAACGTCAAGTGGACTTTAATTTCAGCCACCAATACTCAAAGATATTCTTCAAGGGAAACCATCCCATTGCCCCTCCCTCAACTTCCCTTGCCCCTGGTACTAACTCTAGCCCCACCCACATTTTCCTTTATTCAGAACCCCTACAAAAGTATCAGAGCCAGAGTCCCAGTAATATAAATTAAATGAGCAACTATAGGGTGTAACTCAGAACTGGGAAGATGTTTTCAACGGAACCTCCCTAACCAGACATGGTGGTACATGCTTGTACTCAGTTACTCAGCAACTCAGTTCAAAGCCAACTCAGACAAAACATTGGTGAGCATCCATCTCAACAAATAAGCCAGGTATGTAGTCTACACATGTTAATTCCAGCTATGCAAGAAGTACAAGTAGGAAGATCTGAGTCTCAGACCAGCCCAGGACAAAGAACAAGAGCCTCTACCCAAAAAGTAACCACAGCCAAAAAAAAAAAAAGGCTAAGAATGTGGTTCAATTGGTAGAGAGCTTGCCTAGCAGTACAAGGCTCTGAATTCAAAACCATAGTATTACCCAAAACACACACACACATGTATGTATGTATGTATGTATGTATGTATGTATGTATGTATGTATGTATGTATGTATATATAATAACCTTCTAGGGTAAATGTGACAAAATGATGGGAAATACACATTACCAAAATCAGAGAAATACAGATTAAATTGTGAGGTACCCTAGCAAACAACTGGCCTGAACTTTTTTTTTTTTGGTGCCAGTCCTGAGGCTTGTAGTCAGGGCCTAGGCACTGTTCCTGAGCTTTTTTTCACAAGACTAGCACTAAGCACTGGCCAGGACTTTCTGAAAAGTCAATTGCATCTGGGCCAGTGCCTCACACCTGTAATCCTAAAACTGACATCTGAGGATTACAGTTTGAAGCCAGTCTAGGCAGGAAAGTCCCTGAGACTCTTACCTCCAATAAACCACTCAAAAACCATAGGTGATACTGTGGCTCAAGCGGTAGAGCACTAGTCTTGAGCTGAATTGCTCAGGGACAGCACCCAGGTCCAGAGTTCAGGCCCCATGACCGGCCAAAAAAAAATTAGAAAGGGCTGGGAATTTGGATTAGTGGTAGAGTGCTTTCCTCACATGCATGAAGCCCTGGGTTCAATTCTACTACATAAACAGAAAAAGCCAGAAGTGGTGCTGTGGCTCAAGTGGTAGAGTGCTCAAGGTGAGCTTCAAAAGAAGCTCAAGAACAGTGCGCAGGCCCTGAATTCAAGTCCCAGGACTGGGGGGAAAAATATAGAGAATTTAAGGGTTTTTTTTTTCTTCCTGTTTTTCCCTCCCATCCCACCCAGAAGTAGTATAGTTCTGTTTAAGGAGTTTAATGATGATTTTTTAATGATGTTTAATGAGTACCACTGCTGCATTTGTTCACCTATTTAGAGAATTTAAGTTTAAAACAATTGCCAGTTCTCTAGTTTTGCTTTAGAACCAAGGACTGTCCCTTTTGTGCTTAAAGATTAAAGAGATTAAAGAGCCAACACTGCTCTGCCAAATTCTAATTTAAAAAAAAAAACACTGGGGGGCTGGGAAGGTGGCTCAGTGGTAGAGTGCTTGCCTTGCATGCATGAGGCCCTGGGTTTGATTCCTCAGTACCACATAAGCAGAAAAAGCCGGAAGGAGCTCTGTGGCTCAAGTAGTAGAGCACTAGCCTTAAGCTGAAAAGCTGACAGACAGCGCCCAGGCCCCACAACTGGCAAAAAAAAAAAAAAAAAAAAAAAAACCAGGTGTAGGTGGCACACACTTGTAATCTGAGCTACTCAGGAGGCCGAGATTTGAGGAGGATCCCCATTCAAAGCCAGCCTGAGCAACAAAGTCCATGAGACTCATATCTCCAATTAACCACCAAAAAGCCAGAAGTGGAGCTATGGCTCAAATGTTGAATACCAGACCTGAATAAAAAAGGCTAAAGGCTCGGAGTTCAAGTCCCAGTACTGGCACGGAGGCGGGGGGGGGGGGGGGGGGGGGGGGGAGGCAAAGGAAGTTCCCCTCATTGGTTGACCCTTTAATCCATTCTGCCTAAATTTGCCTATTGTACACTAGAGACACAAGAGGTAATAAAACAAGTTTGGAGGGCTGGAACGGTGGCTCAGTGGTAGAGTGCTTGCCTCACATACATGAAGCCCTGGGTTCAATTCCTCAGCACCACATAAGCAGAAAAAGCCAAAAGTGGCGTTGTGGCTCAAATGATAGAATGCTAGCTTTGAGCTGAAGACCTGAGGGACAGGGCCCAGGCCCAGAGTGCAGGCCCCACAACCAACATAAATAAATAAAAAACAAACAAACAAACAAGTTTGGGGCCCATCTTTTCTCCCAAGAAACTCCCACTTTAGGAAACTTGTGCTGCCCTTCTCCAGCCCTCTCACCAGTTCCACACACCAGCCCACAGTAAGGGCCCGCTGGAGACTGTCAGCATCTTGATTCTTTGGCTCCACCAGCTCCTGGAATGCTACCAGCACCGTCAACCCGCGATTGTATTTGCCTCCAATGACATTGTACTCCAAGACCTAGATAGAGCAAGGGGAGAGGGGCAGGAGAACAGGTCCACAGGACAGTTAGCTCAGATTTTCCGATCCCTCCTCCCTCTCAGCCATCATCTATTTCATCCTTCCTAATTCCAGGACCCCTGCAGGGAGCTCCCAAAATTGCAACCATCTTGACTTCTTGAGTCCTGAAGCCCAGCTAGAGTTCCCCAATGCCTAGCTGACATTTATATGGTATTCCCTATTAAGTTTAAAGCCTCCATAGTGAAGATTAAGTCCTGTACCCAAACCCAGAACTCAAAGAAAACTCAGTAAACACTAGTTGCTCAGGTCACTGCTCATCCGACTTCCCTTTTCCCACCAATTCTTACTTTGCACCACACAGGGTTCAACCCTTCTGCAAATGAAAAACCTGTACTAAACATGAGGCCCCAAGCCAGGGCCACTCACTGTAATTCTAGCTACTCAGGAGGCTGAGATCTGAGAATCATGGTTCAAAACCAGCCCCAGCAGAAAAGTCTGTGAGACTCTTATCTCCAATAAACCACTCAAAAACCAGAAGTGGTGCTGTGGCACAAGTGGTAGAACACTCGCCTTGAGCTGAAGAGTGCAAGGCCAGAGTTCAAGCCCCACGACCGACAAAAACAAACAACAACGGGCTGGGAAGGTGGCTCAGTGGTAGAGCACTTGCCTTGCATGCATGAGGCCCTGGGTTCGATTCCTCAGCACCACATAAGCAAAAAGAAAAAAGCCGGAAGTGGTGCTGTGGCTCAAGTGGTAGAGTGCTAGCCTTGAGCTGAAGAGCTGAGGGACAGTGCCCAGGCCCAGAGTTCAGGCCCCACGACCAGACCCAAAAAAAGAAAAAAATGCACTCTGTAACTGTAAACCTTCTGTACATCACCATTGCAATAGCAATAAAAACTTAAAAAAAAAATCTCAGCCGGGCGCTGGTGGCTCACGCCTGTAATCCTAGCTACTCAGGAGGCTGAGATCTGAGGATCGCGGTTCAAAGCCAGCCCGGGCAGGAGAGACCGTGAGACTCCTATCTCCAATAAACCACCAGAAAAACCGGAAGTGGCGCTGTAGCTCAAGTGGTAGAGCGCTTGCCTTGAGCTGAAGAGCTGAGGGACAGAGCCCAGGCCCAGAGTTCAAGCCCCACGACCGACCAAAAAAAAAAAATCTCACAGAGTTTCCAGCCCAGACTGGCTTCAAACCATGATCCATTAATCTCAGCACTGAGACCAGCTTTTTTTAACCTGTCCAGGGGTTTGAACTCAGGATTAGGACATTGTCCCTGAGCTTCTCCACCTAAGACTAGTGCTTTACCACTTGAACCACCAATCCACTTCCAGATTTTTGGTGCTTACTTAAAAGTTTAAAGGGGGCCGGGCGCTGGTGGCTCACGCCTGTAATCCTAGCTACTCAGGAGGCTGAGATCTGAGGATCTCGGTTCAAAGCCAGCCCGGGCAGGAGAGACCGTGAGACTCCTATCTCCAATAAACCACCAGAAAACCGGAAGTGGCGCTGTAGGTCAAGTGGTAGAGTGCTCGCCTTGAGCTGAAGAGCTGAGGGACAGCTCCCAGGCCTAGAGTTCAAGCCCCACGACCGACAAAAAAAAAAAAAAAAAAAAGTTTAAAGGGGAAGTGGCGCTGTAGCTCAGGTGGTAGAGCGCTCGCCTTGAGCTGAACAGCTGAGGGAAAGCTCCCAGGCCCAGAGGTTCAAGCCCCATGACCGACCAAAAAAAAAAAAAAAAGAAGAAAAGTTTAAAGGATTTTCCTGCCTGGGCTAGTTTGAACTCTGATCCTGAGGTCTCAGCCTATTGAGTATCTAGGATAACAGGTGTGAGTCACCAGCACCAGGCCCTGGTTTGTTTTTTGTAATGGATTTTTCCTAATTTTTGGTTCACCTGGCCTTGAACTATAATCCTTTTTATCTCCTTTTACTCCTGAGAAGCTGGGGCTGCAGGTGACTGACATCCTACTGTTTTTGTGTTGTTGTTTTAAACAACAACAACAAAACCAGGTCTTGCTATGTAACCCAGGCTGGCCTCAAACTCATGATCTTTTTGCCTCCGCCTCTTGAGTTCTGAACTTACAGAATGTGTCACCATACATACCTAGCTAAAAAATTCTTTCTAGTCAGGCACCAATGGCTCATACCTGTAATCCTAGCTACTCAGGAGGCTGAGATCTTAGGATCATGGTTCAAAGCCAGCTGAGAAAAGTCTGTGAGACTAATTAACCCCCAGAAAACCAGAAGTGACATTACAGCTAAAAACAACAACAACAACAACTTTTCCTTAGGGCTCAAGAAGACAATCTTGAACTTCCTTCTCTGATGTTTGCCTGCCAAAGTAGTATTTTACAATGATACAAAACCAAAAGATTTGCCAGGTTCAAGACCTCCACTCCCATGCAAAGCAGTTTGGATGGTCCACTCTCTACAGAGCTGAAGTCAAGTTGATGGGCTAAATAAGTACATAGTGAAAGTCTTCACCTGTCAAAAGTCGCCCCCAAACCACAGCTCAATTGCACACCTGTGCAAAATGAAAAGGACTGGCTTCCTTAAGTCATGAATCTCTTACCTCCTTCAGCCGGGCAATGGCATCTCCTGTCTCTGGGTGCCCTAACTCATCCTCAGTCAGCACCTTGACAATCTGGGAGAAGTGCTGGATGAAATCCTGCTTCTCTTGGGCATAAGCATTAGATTTCTGGTCTCCATTCATTCTGAGAGAGGAGCAAAATGTTCTGAGGAATGGAAAGACAAATGAAAAGGCTGATCCCACATTTCCCTCCCCAAGGCCCCTCACCTCAACCACACTCACCGAAGCTCATTTGTCCACACTTGGCACCAGCAGCGGGCACCATGCCAGGACCCCAGGGCTGGGTACCAATGCACCAGAGAAGGCCTCCGTAGGGAACATAGCCATCTCTCCTGGGGTACCCAGCAGGGGGCTGGCAGCAAGAAGACCCCCACAGATCTCAGCCACCGGGACAGGGGCATCATGGGGGTGGCATAGGGAGGGGGCATCAAGCACTCCCTGCAGGGGCAAGTACCAAAGGATGCATGGTGGCAGCTCCCCTTATCATACCAAAACCCACCTCCCAACTTGATCCAGAATGCCCTACCCTGTGGTGGACAAAGCTTGTAAGTAGTTCCCATGGAGAGAACTAAACGAATATTTGGGTTACTGACACCCAACAGATCTTAAAGTGAAGCAGTTAAAACTGAATTCCTTATGTCTTCAAGGCTGTGTGCACAAGGTTTGGGGAGATACAGAGCAAAGCACCTCAGCACTAGGGGCTGGAAGGACCCTTTTTAAAGCACTCCATCATACAGACGTTAATCTGAGGCCTTGGAGGTTCAGAAGGCAGCTGAGCAGAAGGAGAGCCAATCTAGCACGCAGGCCTCCCCTGGTAGGAGGTGGAGAGGCTGGCCGGGGTCTGAAGTTCGCCTCAGAGAACTGGGACTAAAGCCCACGAGCGATCTGGACATGTAGTCTGCAGCACTAGGACTGGACATCCTGAGTCTTTACAGAAGCTCTGAGATTTTGCAGGTGTTCTGCTAAGAATAACTTGGAGGACGGGGGGGAGGAGGGGCACGGGGCGGTCCTCACAGCAGGAGTAACGTGGGAGCTAAGCATATTGAGGACTTTGGAAAAGTACAAGGGTGAAGTTTGGAAGTGTCCAAAAGCATTAACGGCCACTTAGTTGGGCCCGACCGCCCCACTCCCCCGACGGAAAACTCTGACACAACAGGCTGGGCTACCTTACAGTACCCCAGAGGTAAGGCCCGATTCCGAACCTCAACCTCCAGTCCCAGCGCGCAGTCTTTCTCACCTGTTCCGGGATGCAGGGTCTTGCTGGTCCAGATTGTTGGCGGGGTACACCTAAAAGCAGAACACGCTCCGCGCTCAGCAATCTGGGCCTAGTAGTTCTGTTCCATCTTTCTCTGTGAGTAGAGACAGAACAACAGACTACAACTCCCAGCATGCCGCAGGAGGGACAGCGACAACGTGATATTGCGCGGTAGGTAGGGCAGCACTGATTGGCTGATTTCCCTCGTGTGAGCATGGGCCCTGTGACGGATGACCAATGAAAGGCTGCGAACCGAAGAACCGTCTCCCCGCCCCCGCCGCTCCCCAGAAGCCGCGCGACCGTGCCGGGGAGGGTGTTGGGCCGCTGGGCGGTTGCTACAGTCGAACCAGGTTGGTAATTCTGCCACTCTAGCCCACGGCTGTGGCCTTGACTCTATGCTTTCCTGTACAGCCAAAGGATAAGTTAGTAGAACTCAGCTTTGCCACTTACAAGTCCTAACTTAGGCAAACATTTAATATATCTAATCCTATGTGGAGTGTGGCGATGTACTTCCCACCACTCTGAAGACGGAGGTAGGAAAATCTCGAGTCCTAGACCAGCCAGGGCAAAGTTAGACCTTATCTCAAAAACGAAATTTAGCCAGGCACAAGTAACTCACGCAGTAATCCTAGCTACTAAGGAGGCTGAGATCTGAGAATCACGATTCACGTAGCTAGACCAGGCAGGAAAATCTATGAGATCCACAACCAGTAAAAAGCTGTAAGGTTTTAGGCGAGGAAAGATCATGCAGGAGGAGGTAAAGGTGAAGAAAGAAAAGTTTATTGGGGTATGCGCCAGGGCGAACTCCCTAATCCGGATCAGAGAGGTCGCCCAGAGTCTGGTTGTAGCAGTGTTTATATGGCCAGGGTCAGCAGGAACTTTTAGCACATAGCTTGTTTTGAGAGTTTCAACAGTTTCAGGTTAGTGCCCTCGAAGAATGATTGGGACAGGTGGTGTGTAAGGAAGTGGCTTTTCTCCCGCTGCCTCTGCCCTCCAGCGGCCTGTCAAATGCCAGACGTGAAACTGTGACTCCAGTGGTAGAACATGAGCTTCGAACGAAAAGGATAAAGAACAGCACCCAGCCACTGGCGCACACACACACACACACACACACACACACACGGAGGGGCGGGTATTCACACACACACGGAGGGGCGGGTATTCACACACACGGAGGGGCGGGTATTCACACACACACACACACACACACGGAGGGGCGGGTATTAGGAATATAAGATTTAGCTCAGTATAAAAGCATTTTCCTGGCAAGTGCAAAGCCCTAAGTTTGGAGTTTGGCCCTTAGTTCTGGGGGGAAAAAATTAGAAAAGAAAGGAAGGAAAGAAAGAAAAGAAAGCTATAAACGACAAAAAAAGGAAGGAAGGAAGGAAAGAAAAGAAAGCTGGGCCAAGAAGGTGGCTCAGTGGTAGAGTGCTTACCTTGCATGTATAAGGCCGTGGGTTCAATTCCTCAGTACCACATAAGCAGAAAAGCTGGAAGTGTGGCTGTGGCTCAAGTGATAGAGCGCTAGCCTTGAGCTGAAAAGCTGAGGGACAGTGCCCAGGCCCAGAGTTCAGGCCCCACAACCAAAACAAACAAACAAACAAACAAAAAGAAAACAAAGAGCATAGTAAAGAGAGGAAAAGAAGGAAAGAGCTATAAAAGACCACCCCCCCCCAAAAAAAAAAGGCTGTGAGGCACCTGTGGCTCACGCCTGTAATCCTAGCTACTCAGGAGGCTGAGATCTGAGGATCACAGTTCAAAGCCAGCCAGGGCAAGAAAGTCCGTGAGACTCTCATCTCCAATTAATCACCAGAAAACTGGAAGTAGCACTGTGGTTCAATTAGCACAGCACTAGCCTTGAGCTGAAGAGCTGAGTCTTTTTTCTTCTGGAGGAGAGAGGGTTTAGCACAAAACTATTTAAAAGGAAGACCACATAGCACTGGCTTGCCCCTGCATCTTTGCGACTGCTACTCAGAAGGTTGAGAGTGGAAGGATTAAGGCCAGCACAATCAGAAGTTTATGAGACCCTAAAATATCTAGCAAAAAACAGGACTAGAGATGTGGCTCAATTAGTAGAGTGACTGCCTAGTAAGCATGGATGTTTGAAGTTCAGACACCAGAGGGCCTAAATTGGCCCTGAGTTCAAACCCCAGTACTACATACACACATACACCAAAGAAACCTAATTAAAACATAAATTTAGCTTGTTTATTTTTACAGACATGAGCCACTGGTGCCTAATTCTAAGTGCTTTGATTATTTTTAAGTTAGAGTCTCAAGTTTATCCCTTGAACCGAAGTCTTTTTACTTATGCTTCCTGTTTCTATTGGGTGGGCTAAATTTAATCTGCCTCTCAAGTAGATAGAATCACAGGCATGAACAACCTCACCTTATGTATCCTGATGTATTTTCTTAACTTGCTCCTCGTCTACTGTACTTCCTGTAAAATAATAAATAGAGCTGAGGCTTCATTGGGAGCTAAACTCCTCTGAGGCTGCATGATATCAGGAGACACACAAGCTTTAGTTGCCCTACTTTTAGTGGGGTCAAACCTTCTGGGTTTAGTAGCTATGAACATGTGTTCTAAATTTAAATGAAAGCAGACATAAGTATCAACTAAGGATGCCACAGAGGAAGTGAAATCTAGGAAGCTGAATATGAATTTATTTGTTTGTTTGTTTTGCCAGTCCTGAGGCTTAAACTCTGGGCCTTGGCGCTGTCCCTCAGCTCTTCAGCTCAAGGCTAGAGCTCTACCACTTGAGCCACACCCCCACTTCCAGTTTTCTGGTGGTTTATTGGAGATAAGAGTCTGAAGGACTTTCCTGCCCAGGCTGGCTTTGAACCACATCCTCAGATCTCAGCTTCCTAAGTAGCTAGGATTACAGGTGTGAGCCACCAACACCCCGCACTCCCTGCTTTTTCTAAGTAGTTCATTAGAAATGAGAGCATCACAGAATTTCCTGCTTGGGCTAGCTTTCTGCTGTGATCCTCAGATCATGAGTAGCTTGGATTACAGGTGTGAGCCACCAGTGCCTGGCCTGAATAAAAATTTTACTCAACAGAGAAGATAGGGAAAACATGTAGGCATGGGGTACTGTGTGGGCAAAAGCCTAACATAGGGATAGAGCAAGTCAGGTTTAAGAAGGGAAAGGAAGCCGGGTGCTGGTGGCTCACGCCTGTAATCCTAGCTACTCAGGAGGCTGAGATATGAGGATCGAAGTTCAAAGCCAGCCCGGGCAGGAGAGACCATGAGACTCCTATCTCCAATAAACCACCAGAAAACCAGAAGTGGCGCTGTAGCTCAAGTGGTAGAGCGCTTGCCTTGAGCTGAAGAGCTGAGGGACAGAGCCCAGGCCCAGAGTTCAAGCCCCACGACTGACAAAAAAAAAAAAAAAAGAAGAGAAAGGAGCCAGATGCTGGTGTCTCATACCTTTAATCCTAGTTACTCAGAAGGGAGGAATCTGAGGATCAATCCATGAGGCAGTTATCTCATCCACCAGAAGGCCAGAAGTGGAGCTGTGGCTCAGGTGACAGAGCATCAGCAAAAAGCCAAGTAAAAGCATGAGTCCCTGAGTTCAGTTCTCAGCACACACACATACACACACACACACACACACACACACACACAAGCACCAGTGGATCACACTGTGGCTCAAGGGGTAGAGCACTAGCTTTGAGCAAAAAAAGTTTAGACATAGCGCCCAGGCACTGAGTTCAAGCCCCTGGATTGGCACAAAAAAAGGGGGGGAGGGGGAGAAGGATTTGAGCCAGGAGTAGAGAAAGGGAGGAGAGGCTAGATAGATACACTTGACTGGGAAGATCTATGTATGCCCTGAGCCACTGGCAATGCCATTGATAGCAGCAGGCTAGCGAGGCAAGATTTTCAAGCCCTGAACTTGGGCTTACAGCTGGAGGCTACCTTACAGGACAAGGCTCCCAAACATGGAGATCCCAGACAGGTAGAACCTGGGCCAAGTGTGAGAATGATGACAGAGAAGGAGTTTGAAAGATGTTGGCATTTACAGGATTTGTATGTGTGTGTGTGAGTGTGAGTGTGATTGTGTGTGTGAGTGTTGTGTGTGTATGGGGGGTGGAGGGGGGAGGTTGGTCCTAAATTAGATGTGGGAAGTAAAGAACCAAAGCAGGAAAGCAAGAAAGGGAAAAGAATTGCCAGGACTAAAAGAGAGACTGGATGGTCGGGCACTAGTGGCTCATGCCTGTAATCCTAGCTACTCAGGAGGCTGAGATCTGAGGATCACAGTTCAAAGCCAGCCTGGGCAGGAAAGTCCATGAGACTCTTTTTTTTTTTTTTTTTTCCAGTCATGGGGCTAGAACTCTGGGCTTGGGCGCTGTCCTTCAGCTCTTCAGCTCAAGGCAAGCGCTCTACCACTTGAGCCACAGGGCCACTTCTGGCTTTCAAGTTTATTGGAGATAAGAGTCTCACAGACTTTCCTGCCCAGGCTGGCTTTGAACCATGATCCTCAGATCTCAGCCTCCTGAGTAGCTAGGATTACAGGTGTGAGCCACCGGTGCCCAGCTCCATGAGACTCTTTATCTCCAATTAACCACCAGAAAACTAGATAGCTCTATGGCTCAAGTGGTAGAGCACTAGACTTGAACTTAAGAGCTGAGGGATAGCACCCAGGCCCCAGAGTTCAAGCCCTATGACTGACCAAAAAGGAAAGAGAAAGAGAAAGAGAGATGGAGAGAGAGAGATTGAGAGAGAGAGAGACTGGAATGGGGAGGAGCACTAACTGCAGCATGGCCCCTACCATGGGGTGATAATAAGGGATGGGTCTCTGATAAGATGCTGTATAACTCAAAAGAGAGGCCAGGGCTAATTCAAGCCATCAATTGTTGGAACCCTTCACTATTCATTCTTCAAATTATTCATTGAACACCCACTAGGCAGTAAAACTTTGGCAGTGGACAAAGACAAAATCTACCCACATGGCCCTGACCTCATAGCTCTGATTCTAGGTTGGGAATAAGAAACACATTTAACAGGTATAATGATGTAAGAGCGGGGCTGGGAAGGTGGCTCAGTGGTAGAGTGCTTGCCTTGCATGCATGAGGCCCTGGGTTCGATTCCTCAGCACCACCTCAGAAAAAAAAAAGCCGAAGGTGGCGCTGTGGCTCAAGTGGTAGAGCGCTAGCCTTGAGCTGAAGAGCTGAGGGACAGCGCCCAGGCCCAGAGTTCAGGCCCCAGGACCGGACCCAAAAAAAAAAAAAAAGATATAAGAGCAGTTGGGCTCCGGTGGCTCATGCCTGTAATCCTAGGTACTCAAGAGGCTGAGATCCAGAAAACCGGAAGTGGTGCTGTGGCTCAAGTGGTAGAGCACTAGCCTTGAGCTGAAGAGCTCAGTGACAGTGCCTAGGCCCAGAGTTCAAGAAAAATATAGGTAGGTAGGTAGGTAGATAGATAGATAGATAGATAGATAGATAGATAGATAGATAGATAGATAGATAGATAGATAGATAGATAGATAGATGGATGAGCAGAACAAGCCCAGTGCTGGTTGCTCATACCTGTAATCTTAGCTGTTCAGGAGGCTGAGATCTAAGGATTGAAGTTCAAAGCCAGCTGGGGCAGGAAAGGTCATGAGACTCTTATCTCCAATAAACCACCAGAAAGCCAGAAATGGGGCTGTGGCTCAAGTGGTAGAGCTCTAGCCTTGACCTGAAGAGCTGAGGGATAGTGCCCAGGCCCAGAATTCAAGCCTCATGACTGACAAAAAAAAAAAAAAAAAAGAGTAAGCTGGGTGTTGGTGGCTCAAGCCTGTAATCCTAGCTACCCAGGAGGCTGAGATCTGAGGATCTCAGCTCAAAGCCAGCCAGGGCAGAAAAGTCCAAGAGACTCTTATCTCCAATAAACCATCAGAAAACCGGAAGTGGCACCCTGGCTCAAGCGGTAGAGTGTTCACCTTGAGCTGAAGAGCACAGGGACAGCGCCCAAGCCCAGAGTTCAAGCCCCACGACCAACAACAACAACAAAAAGAGCAGAACAGGAAAGGAGGGCAAAACATGGTCAGGACCAGGACCGTATAATTAAAACACAGTAATCACAGTACCTCACTGGTAAGGCTTAAGCAATCAGAAGGATGCAGTAAGCAAGGCACAGAGCCATCTAGGGGAAGCAGAGGGAAGAGACAACAAATGTAGGTTCCTCCCTGAGCAGTAGCTAGATTGAAAACAGCAAAGAGACCAGTATGACTGGTTGGAAGGGAGGAGAGAAAGACTGTTCCCCTGGGCCACTTAAAGACTTCAACTTTTACTCTTGAATGTGAAAGGAACTTATGATGGAACATTATTCAGCCCTGAGAAGAAATGGAACCCTGGCATATGGGGAGGACAGCAGGATCCATGCTACAAACAGACCAACACTCAACACTGGAGCCTGCCTCTGATGCCTCTCTGGCATTTTCTTCTTCCACTTCTTCCTCTTCTTCCTCCTCTTCCTCCTCCTCCTCCTCCTCCTCCTCCTCTTTCTCCTTCTCCTTCTCCTTATTTTTTATTTTTTTGGCCGGTCCTGGGACCTGAACTCTGGGCTTGGGTGCTGTCCCTCAGCTCTTCAGCTCAAGGCTAGCACTCTACCACTTGAGCCACAGCACCACTTCCGGCTTTTTTCTTTTTGCTTATGTGGTCCTAAGGAATTGAATCAGGGCCTCATTCATGCAAGGCAAGCACTCTACCACTGAGCCACCTTCCCAGCCCCATTTCAACAATATTTCTTCTTCTTTTTTTTTTTTTTTTTTGGGTCCGGTCATGGGGCCTGAACTCTGGGCCTGGGCGCTGTCCCTCAGCTCTTCAGCTCAAGGCTAGAGCTCTGCCATTTGAGCCACAGCGCCACTTTTGGTTTTTTTCTTTTTTTTTGCTTATGTGGGGCTGAGGAATTGAACCCAGGGCCTCGTGCATGCAAGGCAAGCGCTCTACCACTGAGCCACCTTCCCAGCCCCAGTTTGTTTTTCGACATAAGGACTTGTACATCTCATTGTTGCAATGGGTCCTCCTATATCCCTGTTTTTTGTGGGGTTTTTTGTTGTTGTTGTTTTTTTGGGAGGGGGTCCAGTCATGAGGCATGGACTCTGTGCTTGGGCGCTGTCCCTCAGCTCTTCAGCTCAAGGCTAGCGCTCTACCACTTGAGCCACAGCGCCACTTCCAGCTTTTTTTCTTTTTGCTTATGTGGTGCTGAGGAATCGAACCCAGGGCCTCATGCATGCAAGGCAAGCGCTCTACCACTGACCCATCTTCCCAGCCCCCTATATCCCTGTTTTAACGATTTGTTTTTTTTCTCTTCCTCTCCACATATACCAACATCATATATAGTGAAACCAGGGGTTATACGGTGGGGGAGGGACATACAAAGCAACAAAGTCATAATCTTATAAATATGTTAGAAACAATCACATGAAAGATCTCTCTCTTTTTTTTTTTTTTTTTGTCAGTCGTGGGGCTTGAACTCTGGGCCTGGGCGCTGTCCCTCAGCTCTTCAGCTCAAGGCTAGCGCTCTACCACTTGAGTCACAGCACCACTTCCGGCTTTTTTCTTTTTGCTTATGTGGTGCTGAGGAATTGAACCCAGGGCCTCATGCATGCAAGGCAAGCGCTCTACTACTGAGCCACCTTCCCAGCCCATCTGGCATTTTCTTTATCGTGCAAATGAGGGGGGACAGATTTTGGGAAATTCATGACAAAAATTGAGAACAAGGTGGGCACCAGCGGCTCACAACCTGTAATCCTAACTATTTAGGAGGCTTAGATCTGAGGATCTCAGGAAATTATATGGGACTCCCCTCCCACCCTTTCCACCTCTGCCCTGGTCATGGGGCTTGAACTCTGGGCCTGGGCACTGTCTCTCAGCTATTCAGATCAAGGCTAGTCCTCTACCACTTGAGCCACAGCACCACTTCTGGTTTTCTGGGTCATTTATTTGAAATAAACGTCTCATGGACTTTCATGCCCTGCTGACTTGAACCATTATCTCAGATCTCAGGCTCCTGAGTAGCTAGGATTATAGGCGTGAGCCACCAGCACTTGGTTGGTGAGTCTCTTATCTCCAATAAACTACTTAGGAAAAGCCAGAAATATCACTGTAGATCAAGTGGGAGAGCTCTAGCCTTGAGCACAAAGAGGCTCAGGGACAGTGCTCAGGCACAGAGTTCAAATCCCAGGACCAGAGAAGGGGGGGGGGGGGCGCCGACAAGAGACCTCTTTAGGCCAGAAGCCATTTGCTATAATCCTAGCTACTCAAGAACTTGAGATCTAAGGATCATGGTTCAAAGCCAGCCTGGACAAAAATGTCCCCATGAGATTCTTACCTCCAATTAAACTACTCAAAGCCAGAAGTATGGCTCAAAGTGGTAGGATATTAGCTTTGAGCAAAAGAGATCAGAGACAGTACCTAAGCCCCCCAGTTCAAGCCCTATGACCAACAAAAAAAGAGAGAAAGAAAAACAAAGAAAGAAAAAAGAGATCTCTTTGACTATATTGTTAAGTGGATTTGATATATATTTCTCTCACCCTTTGCTGCTGCTGCTGCTGCTTATTCTCTCCCTCCCTCCCTCTCTCTCTCTCTCTCTCTCTCTCTCTCTCTCTCTCTCTCTCTCTCTCTCTCTCTCTCTCTCTCTCTCTCTCTCTCTCTCCTTTCTTCAGTTTGAATTCAGGGCCTTCAGCTTACTGGGTAGGCACTCTATCACTTGAGTAATGCCCCCAGCCCCAGCATGATATATATTGCTCTATGCTGCTGTTTGTAGAATGGGAAAGACTATACGTATATTGTTTGTATCTGCAAAACCTTCTTTTGCAACATACTTAGGAAATTCATTCCAGGTGCTGGTGGTTTACATCTAAAATCTTAGTTACTCAGAAGCTCAGATCTGAGGATCAAGGTTTGAATCCAATCCAGAAAGCAAAATCTGTGAGACTCTTATCTCCAACCAGCCACCAAAAAATATGGAAATGGAGCCGTGGCTCAAGTGGTAGAGTGCCAGCCTTGAGCAAAAAAGCTCAGGGATAGTGCCCTTGTCCTGAGTTCAAGTTCCAGGACCAGAAAAAAGAAAGAGAGAGGGAAAGAAGGAGGGAGAGTGGGAGGGAGGGAGGAAAGAAGGAAGGAAGGAAGGAGGGAGGGAAGGAAGAAAGGAAGGAAGGAAGGAAGGAAAATTGAGAAACCTGGAAGGAAGGAAGGAAAACTGAGAAACCTGGTCAGGCTTGGAGGAAAAGAGGACTGGAGAGGAGTTGCGTGGAATGGGAAGACAGAAGCTCTTCACCTACCCCCTGAATTTAGGTATTTATTTAAATACCTATTTAAATAGATAGAAACACATTTTGAGCAAATTACGTGGATGCAAGTCCCCACCCTGATCCTCTACAACAGTCAGAGTCCTTTCTGGAGTACATGCAGAGCAGCAGTTACTGTACTAGAATGCACAGAGCTTCCAGGTGCCACCAACCTTATCACCCTATGCTTTCTTGAAAGTTTGTTAGCTCAGTGTGCAGATGACAAAGCTGACACTAGCTGCAAGCATCTCTCCACCCCAGCCAGGTTTGCATGCATAAAGGTGGAGCAGAACTCCTACATGGTACAATGTACCCCCTGTCCCTGGGCCCCTGCACCCTTGCTCTTGCCTTCTTCCCAGCTAGGCCTGTGGATCTAGAGTGCCCAGCGCTGGCTGGCCACTGCACTTTCCCAGAAGAAAGAGGTGTGCGTATGCCATGCTTTACAGAATTAAGCCACCTTGGGCGGGGTACCTATCATAGATTGGGATGGAGAGAGCAGGGTGAGTGTGCATGCACGTGAGTGTGTTTATGCGAGGTTTCATATGCCAAACAGGTGTGTGATTCTGTACCATGCACGGGGGGCAAAAGAGCATCCAAGGGTGTGTGTGCATGTGTGCATGTATGCAGCACTGCAGTCCAGTCCTTGACTGGATTCGGCTCTTCTGTCAGCTCTTGGGGAAACCACCATGACCACCCTGCCCCAGAGCTTCAGTCTCTCCGGGGCCTCAATGTCTTGGACATAATGTGGTCCCTGTACCTCTCCACCTCCCCATCATATTATTTGATTTTGTGCCAGTCCTAAGTCTTGAACTCAGAGCCTGGGCATTGTCCCTTAACTTCTTTTCTCAAGGCTGGTGCTCTACCACTTGAGCCATAGCT
Organism: Dipodomys merriami; assembly: GCF_024711535.1. Lineage (NCBI taxonomy): Eukaryota > Metazoa > Chordata > Mammalia > Rodentia > Heteromyidae > Dipodomys > Dipodomys merriami. Next base: position 394,178 of record NW_027206229.1, on the reverse strand, counting down.
CTACCTTTAGCTTTGTGGTGGTTAATTGAAGATAAGATTCTTATAGACTTTCCTGCTGGGTGGCTTTCAACCACGACCCTCACCTCTCAATCTCACTTCTCATCTTCAGAGGCTGCCATGGTATTGGCTCAACCATTTGTTTATGCAATGGTGAAGCTTTTGTTCTGTGTCCATGTGGGAGAGCCACTGGGCATGTGTGGGAGAGTGCCTAAGCATTTTGGGATGGCAAGGCTAGAGCAGTAAACCTCAATGTTTAGATCCTGGGGACCTATTGTCTCTTTCCCAGTTGTCTCTTCCCAGGCCTCCTGCTGAAGATGGTCTGATTCAGTGAGAAAGTGCAGCCCAGCCCTCCTGTTGAGGCCCAAAGTCAGCCAGAATGCTTTTCCTCCTTGACCTGGTATCAGCTGAAAGCTTCTGCCCCTTGACTGGATAAGACATGGGCTGCTTTGGGGGTACTTCCTGTTTCCAGTTAATCACTTGGAGCTGGGGGGGGGGGTCCTCTGGAATTCTTGTCCTCCTAAATGATCCGGAAGTCAACTCAGAATTGCCAAACCATGGCTGACTCAGGTGAGCTGCTTCCCCCACCACAAGCTTCCACTACCATGATGGGCTGCTTCGCCTCGGGCCCAAAGTAATGGAGTCAGTGGATCTTGGATGCAAACTGCTGAAACCTGAGAACATGGAGCAGGAGCCTGGGAAGACAATGAAGCATTGTGGTCCTGTTCAGTAGAAGCTGAGAGTTGCATTCTCAGGGACTAGGCCCTAGCATCTGTGACCTAGACTGTAGATTTTTTTTTTTTTGGGTCGGGTTGTGGTGCCTGAACTCTGAGCCTGGGCGCTGTTCCTTAGCTCTTCAGCTCAAGGCTAGCGCTCTACCACTTGAGCCACAGCACCACTTCCGGCTTTTTTCTTTTTGCTTATGTGGTGCTAAGGAATCGAACCCAGGGCCTCAAGCATGCAAGGCAAGTGCTCTACTACTAAGCCACCTTCCCAGCCCCGATTTTTTTTTGGGGGGGGGGTCCACTCATGGGGCCTGAACTCTGGGCCTGGGCGCTGTCCCTCAGCTCTTCAGCTCAAGGCTAGCGCTCTACCACTTGAGCCACAGCTCCACTTCCTGCTTTTTTCTTTTTGCTTATGTGGTGCTGAGGAATCAAACCCAGGGCCTCAGGCATGCAAGGCAAGCACTCTACCACTGAGCCACCTTCCCAGCCCCACAGATTTTTTGTTGTTGTTGTTGTTTTTTGGGAGGTCTGGTTGTGGGGTCTGAACTCTGGGCCTGGGCGCTGTCCCTCAGCTCTTCAGCTCAAGGCTAGTGCTCTACCCTTTGAGCCACAGCGCCACTTCCAGCTTCTTTTTGCTTATGTGGTGCTGAGGAATCGAACCCAGGGCCTCAGGCAAGGCAAGCGCTCTACCACTGAGCCACCTTCCCAGCCCCATAGATTTTTTTTGTCTTATTCCTCTCTCTCTCTCTCTCTCTCTCTCTCTCTCTCTCTCTCTCTCTCTCTCTCTCTCTCTCTCTCTCTCTCTCTCTCTCTCTCTCTCTCTCTCTCTCTCTCTCTCCTTTCTTTCTTTCTTATTTTGCCAGTCCTTAAACTCAGGAACTTGAACTCAGGGTGCTACCCCTTAGCTTTTTTATTTTTTAATTAAAAAAAATCCTTTATTTACAGTTGAAAATTTAAACAGATAATCTTGGTTCTAATCTGTGCACTTCCATGGTCTCTTTATCTAATGAAGTGGTAGCAGGTGGGGAAGCAAAACCAAGAGCCAGAAAATCATCCAGGGCAAGGGAAGCCCTGAATCAGTCTTCATCAGGACGCATCTCCCCACATTTTAAGATTACCACAGGCAACTTGGGCTTATTGTTGGGGCCTGTGGGAACATTCGCAATCTTTCTCACCACTAGAAGTCCATCAATGATTTTTCCAAACACCACATGCTTCCCATCCAGCCAATCACATTTAGAGCAGGTGATGAAGAACTGACAGCCATTTGTTCTGGGACCACTGTTTGCCATAGAAAGAAGGCCTGGAGCAGAGTGTCTAAGTTTAAATTTTTCATCTGCAAATGGCCCCTGGTAAATACTGGCAACTCCTGTACCATTTCCATTAACAAAATCTCCACCCTGAATAATGAAATCCTTTACGACCCTATGGAAAGTGCTCCCTTTGTTTGTTTGTTTGTTTGTTTGTTTTTGGGTCCGGTCGTGGGGCCTGAACTCTGGGCTTGGATGCTGTCCCTCAGCTCTTCAGCTCAAGGCTAGAGCTCTACCACTTGAGCCACAGCGCCACTTCCGGCTTTTTTCTTTTTGCTTATGTGGTGCTGAGGAATCGAACCCAGGGCCTCATGCATGCAAGGCAAGCACTCTACCACTGAGCCACCTCCCCAGCCTCAAAGTGCTCCCTTTGTATCCTATTGGAACCCCATCTTTTCTTAATTCTCCAGTGCAGGAATGCCTAAAGTTCTCAGCCGCCTTAGGCACAACGTCTGCAAACAGCTCAATCTTCATGTGTCCAACCTCATGACAGGGCTTGCCACCGCCATGGCTCCGACCCAGAAGCAGGACTGAGCTTGTTTTGTTGTTTTTTTTTTGCCAGTCTTAGGGCCTGGGCACTGTCCCTTAGCTTCTTTTGCTCAAGGCTAGCATTCTACCACTTGAGCCACTGTGCCACTTCCAGCTTTTTCTGTTTATGTGGTACTGAGGAATCTAACCCAGGGATTTATGCATGCTAGGCAAGCACTCTACCAATAAACCATATTCCCAGTCCTCTTCCTTCCTCCCTTCCTTTCTTTCTTTCTTTTTCTTTCTTTCTATCCTTCTTTTGTTGGTAGTTGGGCTTGAACTCAGGGCCTATGTGCTGCCGTCTCTCATCTTTTTCCCTCAAGGGTAGCAATCTATCACTTTGAGCCACAGTACCACTTTCAGTTTTTTTGGTGATTAATTGGAGATAAGAGTTTCACAGGCCAGGTGTCAGTGGCTCATGCCTGTAATCCTAGCTACTCAGGAGGTTCAAAGCCAGCCCGGGCAGGAAAGGGCATGAAACTCTTTATCTCCAATAAACCGCTAGAGGTGGCTCTGTGACTCAAGTGGTAGAGTGCTAGCCTTGAGCTGAGGGATACCACCCAGGCCCAGAGTTCAAGCCTCATGACAGACAAAAACAAACAAACAAACAAAAAAAAAACCCACCAGTTTCACAGACTTTTTGCCCAGGCTGGCATTGAACTGCAATCCTCAGATTTCAGCCATCTGAGTAGCATGAGCCATGGCATGAGCCACCAGTGCCTGGTAAGGAGTTTCTTAACAAGATTCTTAGCAGAGCCGGGCACTGGTGGCTCACGCCTGTAATCCTAGCTACTCAGGAGGCTGAGATCCAAGGATCACGGTTCAAAGCCAGCCTGGGCAAGAAAGTCTGTGAAACTTATCTCCAATAAACCACCAGAAACCCAGAAGTGGCGCTATAGCTCAAGTGGTAGAGTGCTCGCCTTGAGGTGAAGAGCTGAGGGAAAGCGCTCAGGCCCAGAGTTCAAACCCCACTATCTACAAAAAAAAAAAAAAAAAAAAATTCTTAGCAGAAGTATGGGCAGCATGGGGCTGGGAAGGTGGCTCAGTGGTAGAGCGCTTGCCTTGCATGCCTGAGGCCCTGGGTTTGATTCCTCAGCAGCACATAAAGAAAAAAGCTGGAAGTGGCACTGTGGCTCAAGTGGAAGAGCATTAGCCTTGAGCTGAAGAGCTGAGGGACAGCGCCCAGGCCCAGAGTTCAGGTCCCATGACCGGATCCCCCCCCCAAAAAAAAGAAGTATGGGCAGCAGAACTGGTTAATATCAAGGGATGAGACATAGCCCCAGATCAGTAACAATGGGCTGCTTACCTCTAAAGTGCCCTAGGGATGGGAGAGGATGGCTTCTAGAATCTGGACAGAAAGGGCCCCTTAGCAGTAGCAAGGACCTCAGGGAATTCACAAGGTGGGGGAGTTAGGCATGTACATGCCTTATTCTCATGTTATTCTCATGGGTGCCAAACCCTGCAGAAGCCACTGGCCAAAGCCAAGGCCTCTTACCTAGAAGCAAAATGGTAGAGAAGAATCTAGAGGTCATAGTTATATAAAACAAGCTATCTAGAGCTCTGGTTTACCAACCTGTCACTCCTACCTCCCTTCTAGGCCATCTGGACAGGAAAACAGACTTGTACATGAGGGACTGAATGCTATATGTTCACATATGAAGTATTTAGCAACAAAGTTTAACTGCTTGTAGATAGTAGTGATTATCATCTCAAATTTAGCCTTTCATTCTCTCTAGCCCCACCCCATTTCAAACTTACTTCTTCACTCAACTACCCAACTGCTCAAGTTGGAACAACACTAATCCAGACTTTCCCTTTGCCTTGTCTTTTTCCGCCCCCCCCCCCCAATCCTGGGGCTTGAACACTGTCCCTGTGCTCCTTTTTGCTCAAGGCTAGCAATCTACTACTTTGAGCCACAGCACTACTTCCAGCCTTTTCTGTAATTAACTGGAGATAAGACTATTAGGGACTTTCCTGCCCAGGCTGGCTTTGAACTTCAATCCTCATATCTCAGTCTACTAAGAAGTGTAAGTGTGAGCTACTTACCCTTGGCCTTTTCTATCTTTCTATGCCTCCCTAATCCTTTGGCTGAAGACAAGTCCCACTTAGAAGTTAACTGCTAAATCTTTCCTTGGATTCATAACATCTACACGGCCTTAGTAACATCTTTTTTTTCTTAACTGGTCACAGGAGACCAAAGTCCCTTGCCACATCCTAGAGAAGACACACGCCCTTTGCTGATGAAGATACCACTCCCTGTGGCCTCACAACCTCTTGCTTCCTGTAACAGCCCTTCTTGTCTCGTGACCTCAGAGATATAAAGCTTTTTTTTTTGGGGGGGGGGTCCGGTTGTGGGGCTTGAACTCTGGGCCTCAGCGCTGTCCCTCAGCTCTTCAGCTCAAGGCTAGCGCTCTACCACTTGAGCCACAGGGCCACTTCTGGCTTTTTTTCTTTTTGCTTATGTGGTGCTGAGGAATCGAACCCAGGGCCTCAGGCTTGCAAAGCAAGCACTCTACCACTGAGCCACCTTCCCAGCCCCGAGATATAGAGCCTCCTCTAACTTCTTTGGAGCCTGCCTTGAATAAACCTGATTCAAATAAACCTACCAACATTTTGTCTCCTGAATACTGATACTCAACTGGGGAACAACCTGAACATCTGACCTCAGCAAAGTCAGACTCCTTAGTGTTGTCCTCCAGGAGACGGGATCCTCCCTACCTCCACCCCCACCATTTTATTCTGTCTGCTTTCCTCCAAAATGTATCTCAAAGCCAAGTCCCTCTCTCCACCCCTACTGCTACCAGGTTAGTCCGTCATCTTCCCACCTGGATTACTCCTGAGGCCTCCCACTGCTCTCCTAGCATCAGCCCTAAAGCATTAGTTGTACCATATATAGTACAAGGCCCTACTCTGGTCCCCAGTTCACCATGGGCCATGCCCTTCCATGCCAAGCCGCATTGCTGTAGCTCTTCCTTGCTTTGGCACCAACCTTTATCTTCCTCAATGCCTTGACCTAAGCAGGGAGCCAGTGGTTCACACCGGTAATCCTAGAGACTCTGGAGACCAAGATCTGAGGATTACAGTTTGAAGACAGCCTAGGCAGGAAAAGTCTGTGAGACTCTTATCCTCAATTAACCACACCAAAAAAGCAGGAAGTGGACTGTTGGCTCAAGTGGTAGAGCACTAGCCTTAAAGCAGCTCAAGGATAGCACCTAGGCCCTGAGTTCAAGTCCCAGGACTGGCAAAAAAAAAAAAAGGCTTGACAAGTATTATTACCCCAGAAGAGATCCCCTGCAGCCAGGTGCCCGTGGATCATACCTGTAATCCTAACTACTCAGGAGGCTGAGATATGAGAAGGTCAGTTTAAAGCCAGCCCAGGCAGGAAAGTCCCTGAGACTCTTATCTTGAATAAACTACCAGAAAACCAGAAATGGCACTGTGGCTCAAGTGATAGAATGTTCACATTGTGCTGAAATGCTAAGGGACAATGCCCAGGCCCAGAGTTCAAGTCTCATGACTGACAAAAAAAGAGAGAAAGATTCCTTGCTCCTTTGTTCTCTGCTGGTTCCTTTTCAGACTTCAAATCTCAGTTGAAATATGATCACATCAGGCTGGAAGCACAGCTCAGTGTTAGATTACCTGCCTAGCAAGCAGGAGGCCCTGAATTCAAATCCCAGCATTGTCAATAAAATAAAATAATCACATCAAAGAAGCTCATATCTCTAATCCTAGATACTCAGGTGGCTGAGATCTGGAGATCGAGGTTGTAAGTCGACCTGGGCAGACAGATCCATGAGACTCTTTTTTTTTTTCTTTTGGTCCAGTCGTGGGGCCTGAACTCTGGGCCTGGGCACTGTCCCTCAGCTCTTCAGCTCAAGGCTAGCACTCTACCACTTGAGCCACAACACCACTTCTGGCTTTTTTTTTTTTGCTTATGTGGTGCTGAGGAATTGAACCCAGGGCCTCAAGCATGCAAGGCAAGCTTGCTCTGCCACTAAGCCACCTTCCCAGCCCCATCCATGAGATTCTTTTTTTTGGGTCCGGTCGTGGGGCCTGAACTCTGGGCCTGGGCACTGTCCCTCAGCTCTTCAGCTCAAGGCTAGCGCTCTACCACTTGAGCCACAGCGCCACTTCCGGCTTTTTTCTTTTTGCTTATGTGGTGCTGAGGAATCAAACCCAGGGCCTCATGCATGCAAGGCAAGGGCTCTACCATTGAGCCACCTTCCCAGCCCATCCATGAGATTCTTTTGTTTTTTTTTGGGGGGGGGTCTGGTTGTGGGGCTTGAACTCTGGGCCTGGGCACTGTCCCTCAGCTCTTCAGCTCAAAGCTAGTGCTCTACCACTATGAGCCACAGCACTACTTCCAGCTTTTTTCTTTTTGCTTATGTGGTGCTGAGGAATCGAACCCAGGGCTTCATGCATGCAAGGCAAGCACTCTACCACTGAGCCACCTTCCCAGCCCCCATCTATGAGGTTCTTATCTCCAGTTAACTAGCAAAAATCCAGACGTGGAGGTGTGGCTCAGTTAGTAGAACATAAGCCTTGACTAGAAAAAGCTAAACAACAGCATAAGACACTGACTTCAATCCCCCAGTACTGGCGCGCGTGCACGCACACACACACACACACAAAGAAGTCCTCCCAACCACTTTGTTTTCTAAAATAAATTTTCCTCTCTACCTACTGTCCTCTCTTCTCTGTCCAGCACTCTTTAATAGCATACAAGTTGGAGCTATACATTTATTTCTTTGAGCTATAGATGTATTTCCCACCCACAGAATTTATAGTATAATAGTTATATAACAATTTGTTTATTTCCCTGTTACACTGTAGAGTCTGTAGATGAAAAAGGCCTGATTTGCTTCACTCATCACTATATCCTCAGGGCCTGGCAAGGAGGAGGTGCTCAACAAATACTGGACAGTGGTGACCAGGCAAGTGGCATATATACATACATATATATATATATATATGTATGTATATGCCACTTATATATGTTGCCATATATATGTTGCCATACAAAAAAGCCTTTGAGAATCCTACTGTTTTGATGAGGCTAGAGTTAGAATTCCCATAGGATTGCCCCACACCATCCCAGTTCCCGAATTCCAGAGAAATAAGCACTAAATGTCATGGTGGTCAGCCCAAAACATTTTTCAGGGGGAATTTACACAAAGTGGGGGCTACAGTGCTCCCCATGGTGGACAGCAAGACAAGGAACATTCTGCCTGGGCATGACTGCAAGGAGGAAGTTGGGCTGTGGAGTTTGCTAGGGCCGAAGGGACCGGATGCTTATGTGTAAGGAGATAGCGCTGATTAACAACTGAAACCAGTTTATCAGTGCCAGGGAAATGTTCATGTCCTCAGCTTGAGTTCACAGAGTGGTTTTTCATATTTCTGGGTCAGGATAGAGAAACAATTGGGGAAACTGAGAGATCCAGTGTACTATCAATGACTTGCCCCTTTCTTTGGACTTTAGTCGCTATCCTAAAACCCCTGCTTCCTCAATGCATCTAACTCACTTCAATGACGTATAAAAGGGGGTAGAGAATGGGGATGATATCACTGGCAAAAATAAGCATTATCTGATGACCAGATAGTGAGAATGAATTGAAAATTGATCATCAAAAATGGGTGAGAGGAGGCTGGGAATGTGGCTTAGTGGCAGAGTGCTTGCCTAGCACGCATGAGGCCCTGGGTTCGATTCCTCAGTACCACATAAGCAGAAAAAGCTGGAAGTGGTGCTGTGGTTCAAGTGGTCGAGCACTAACCTTGAGCACAGAGGGTCTCAAGGACAGTGCCCAGGCCCTGAGTTCAAGCCTCAGGACTGGCAAAAAAAAAAAAAAAAGTGAGAGAACTGGCATTGGTGGTTCATTGCATAATCCTAGCTACTCAGGAGGCTGAGATCTGAGGACTGCAGTTCAAAGCCAACCCAGACAGGAAAGTCTGTGAGACTCTTTTTTTTTTTTTGGGGGGGGGGGGTCCAGTCGTGGGGCCTGAACTCTAGCCCTGGGCGCTGACCCTCAGCTCTTCAGCTCAAGGCTAGTGCTCTACCACTTGAGCCACAGCGCCACTTCCGGCTTTTTTCTTTTTGCTTATGTGGTGCTAAGGAATCGAACCAGGGTCTCATGCATGCAAGGCAAGTGCTCTACCACTGAGCCACCTTCCCATCCCCTCTCTGTGAGACTCATATCTCCAATAAACCACCAAAACAAACAAACAAACAAACAGAAGTAGCTGTGGCTCAAGTGGTAGAACACTTGCCTCGAGTTGAAGAAGCTCAGGGACAGCACCCAGGCCCACCTAGAGTTCAAGTCTTACGACCAACACCCCCCCCCCAAAAAAAGGGCAATAGAGCTGGAAATGTGGCTCAATGGTAGAATGTTTGCCTAGCATGCATGAAGCCCTGGGTTAGATTCCTCAGTACCACATAAACAGAAAAAGCTGGAGTGGTACTGTAGCTCAAGGAGTAGAGCTTGAGCCTTGAGCAAAAGAAGCTCAGGGATAATGCCCTGGCCCTGAGTTCAAGCCCCAGGACTAGCAATAAAAAAAGTGAGAAGCCAAGTTCTGGTGGCTCAAGCCTGTAATCCTAGCTACTCAGGAGGCTGAGATCTGAGGATCATAGTTCATAGCCAACCTGGGCAGGAAAGTCTATGAGACTCTTTTTTTTTTTTTTTTTTTTTTTTTTGGGTCCGGTCGTGGGGCCTGAACTCTGGGCCTGGGCGCTGTCCCTCAGCTCTTCAGCTTAAGGCTAGCACTCTACCACTTGAGCCACAGCACCACTTCCAGCTTCTTTCTTTATGCTTATGTGGTGCTGAGGAATCAAACCCAGGGCCTTGAGCATGCAAGGCAAGTGCTCTACCACTGAGCCACCTTCCCAGCCCCGTCTGTGAGACTCTTATCTCCAGTAAACTACTCAAAAAGCCAGAAGTGTACTGTGACTCAAGTGGTAGAGTGAAAGAATCTCAGGAGAGTGCCCAGGCCCAGAGTTCAAGCCCCAGGACCAGCAAAAAAAACAAAAAACAAAGTGAGCTTGGGGGAGTATAACAGAGGCAGGGGCAGAGAGCTGTCAGGTCTGGAGGAAGGACTGGGTGGGGGGGATGGGATTGCCTATGGGGTGTGCCCCTTTTCTATTCTCTGGGTCTCCTAGATAAACCCAGCAGTTTTGTCATTCTCTCCTCCCAGCCCCACACTTCGAGAGCATGTCAATCCAAGAGAACATTCAGTTCCAGCAGCTTTGGTCATGGATCTCACAGTCCCAAAAGGACTTAGCAAAGTCTATACTAACTGGGGCTCCAGGAGGTAAGAAGGAAGACAGAAGCTATTGAGCATAGAGGGAAATGAGGGTACAAATCAGAAGTGGAGGAAGAGGGATTTGGGGAGGATTTATCAGAGTGTCCCTGGTGTTAAACATGGACCCTGGTCTGAGCTTCTGGTTCAGGCCCCATGTGTGAGCCAAATGGGAGCCTACAGCATGGGCTCCACAGGGCATTCTCGTGGTTCCTGGACTCTGGCCCCTGACATACAGAGTTTCTGTTGGCAGATGAGATGTTCACTGGTGACACTTTAACCAGTCCTCAAGGCTGATCCACAGCCTAGCCAGACCTTTGCCTCTGTCAGTGTCATATTGTGAAGCAGACCTACAGAGACGGACGGGGTAGGCGTGCGGTGACATGGAAGGTGCAGATGGGCAGGCAACTCCTCTGGGGTGGATGGGTCAATTCTCCCCCAAACCCCCATACACCCGGAGCTATATTGAATAGGGTAAAGTCACCCAGGAGCAGGGTGAAAAAATCAGCTAATTGCCTGGGGTGGAAGGAAACAAACAGGGACTTGAGTGGCTCCTGGGTAAGATAATAAGGGGCACTGTGAACTAGACATGGGAGGGAGCCGAGCTGAGGGAAGTACCCATCTACAGGGCAAGAACTCTGGGATTGTGAAGGGTCTATGTAGTTGGGTGGTTTCTCTGCTCTCTCTCTGTTCTTTCTCTCTCTTTGCTCTTTTCTAGCTCTTTCCTCTCTCTTTCCCAGGCCTTTCCCAGCCACATGGAGTGCCAACCTTGCCTGGTCCCAGCAGGTCTACTGAATAAACCTACCCCTTACCTGAATACCACGTGCGTGGTGCAGTTCTTACCTGGCTACCTCTTTTTAAAAACCTAACATAAATGGTGCCTATATAGTTGGGTGATCAAGTACTTGAGGCTAAGATTGGTCCAACTGAGAGTTGAATCCCTTAAGAACCTGCATGATCTTGGGGAATTTATTTTAGCTTAGCCTCTACTTCCTTATCAATAAAAGCGAGATAATTAGAGCATTTCAGAGTATATGCTTTATAAACTCCTTAGCATTAAATGAGATACTCTATGCAGAATGCCTAGTTCAAAAGAAGGCCTCAGGGCTAGGAATGTGGCTTAGTAGTAGAGTGCTTGTCTAAGCATGCTTGAAAAGGCCAGAAGTGGCATTGTGGCTCAAGGGATAGAGTGCTATCCTTGAGCAAAAGAAGCTCAGGGATAGTGCCCAGGCCCTGAGTTCAAGCTCCAGGACTGGCAAAAAAAAAAAAAGTCTCCACAGAAATTAGAGAGCTGAGAGGACGACTATAGAATACACTGAGGTACGCCGTGTGGAGGAAAGGCAGGCCTTGCAATCCTTGAGACCCCTTCTACTACTGCAGGACCAGCAGGGTATCTGCGTCGTGCTAGCATAGCCCAGCTAACTCAGGAGATGGGGACAGCCTTCTTCCAGAAGCAGCAGCTATCAGCTGCTATGGCAGACACCTTTCTCGAACACCTCTGCCTGCTGGACATCGACTCTGAGCCAGTAGCTGCTCGAAGTACCAGCATCATTGCCACCATTGGTAAGTCCACGCGTCCCCTAGCAACTTCAAACACCATCTCCGGTGTGTCGAAAGAGATTTCCTGTGTCTTGTGTGTGTGTGTGTATATGTGTGTGTGTGTGTGTGTGTGTGTGTGTGTGTGTGTGTGTGTGTGTGTGTGTGTGTGTGTGTGTGTGTGTGTGTGTGTGTGTGTTAGTGGGGTTTGAACTCAGGGCCTTACACTTTGTAAAAACAAGGCTAGTGCTGCTGCTCAAGGCTAGTGCTCTACCACTTGAACCACACTCCACTTGTTTTTTTGCTGGTTAATTAGAGATTAAATTCTCCTGGACTTCTCTGCCAGGACTGGTTTTGAACCATGATCCTTAGATCTCAGCCCCCTGAGTAACTAGGATTACAGGAGTGAGCCACCACCATTGGGCTTATTTCCTCAGTCACTAGGATTATAGGTATGAGCCACCAGCACCCGGCTGACATACTCTTACATTTTAACCAAATCATCCTGGTTCCTGGATTGAAAATAGATGGGGGGGGGGGGGGGAGGCATTGAGTGAGGACAGAAGCTGCTCCTGTAGTATTTCTCACTGAGTCCAGGTGATAGCAGGAGTGGAGGGGCTGGAAAGTTGGCTCAGTGGTAGAGCGCTTGCCTTGCATGCATGAGGCCCTGGGTTCGATTCCTCAGCACCACATAAGCAAAAAGAAAAAAGCCGGAAGTGGCGCTGTGCTTCAACTGTTAAGAGCGCAAGCCTTGAGCTGAAGAGCTGAGGGACAGTGCCCAGGCCCAGAGTTCAGGCCCACGACTGGATCCCCCCCCCCAAAAAAAGAAGATAGCAGGGGTGGAGGCCAGAAATGATCTGATGATTCTGGGTTCATTATGAAGGCAGATCTAAAAGGTTTTCCTATTGAACTAGACAAATATGGGGTGAAGCTGACGCACAGAAGAAAGGAGTCAAGACCAACTGCAGACTTTGGAAGGAGGAACTGAAAGATATCATTACCACCTGGAAAGGAAAAAATCTAGTGGGAAAATTATGGGAGATCAGGATTTCAGTTTGGATGATTGAATTTGAGGTGCATTATTATTATTATTTTTGGGTCCGTCATGGGGCTTGAACTCTGGGCCTGGGCGGCGCGGTCCCTGGGCTCTTCAGCTCAAGGTGAGCGCTCTACCACTTGAGTCACAAGTTTTCCAGTGGTTTATTTAGATAAGAGTCTCACGGACTTTCCTGCCTGGGCTGTACTGCCTGGGCTGGTATTGAACGGTGATCCTCAGATCTCAGCCTCCCGAGTAGCTAGGATTACAGGTGTGAGCCACCGGCACCCAGCTGAGATGTGTATTAAACATCCAAGGTTGATACAGAGTTGGCAGTGTAATGCACAGTTTAGGGACTGGAGAAAGGACTGGATCAGAAATATAAACTATGAGTCATCTGTATATAGATAGTATTTCAAGTCATGATAATAGTTGAGATAACCGAAGGGGTACAGTTAAAATGACAGATGGGGATGTAACTCAGTGGTAAAGCATAGGCTTTGCATTAGCAAGTCCCTGGGTGTGATCCCTAGGCTCAACAGAGATCTGCCAGGCACCATTGGCTCATGCCTGTAATCCTAGTCACTCAGGAAGCTGAGATCTGAGGATGGAGGTGGTTCAAAGCCAGCCCCAGAAGAAATATCCCTGGGAGACTCTCATCTCCAATTAACCACTCAAAAACTGGAAGTGGAGCTGTGGCTTGAAGTGGTAGAGTTCTAGCCTTGAGCGAAAAAGCTTAGGGACAGCACCCATGCCCTGAGTTAAAGCCCTATGACAGATTAAAAAAAAAAAAAAGACATAAGAACTGGACATTGGGCTGGAAATGTGGCTTAGTAAGAGCGTGCTTGCCTAGCATGCATGAAGCCCTGGGTTCCATTCCTCAGTACCACATAAATAGAAAATGCTGGAAGTGGCACTTTGGCTCAAGTGGCAGAGTGCTAACCTTGAGCAAAAGTAGCTCAGGGGCCAGGCGCTGGTGGCTCACACTCTTAATCCTAGCTATTCAGGAGGCTGAGATCTGAGGATCGCAGTTCAAAGCCAGCCAGGGCAAGAAAGTCCATGAGACTCTTATCTCCAATAAACCACTCAGCAAACAGGAAGTAGCGCTGTGGCTCAGTGGTAGAGTGCTAGCCATGAGCTGAAGAGCTGAGAGACAGGACCAAGGCCCAGAGTTCAAGCTTCATGACTGACAAAAAAAGTATCTCAAGGACAGTGCCCAGGCCCTGAGTTCAAGCCCCAGGACTGGTAGCAAAAAAATAAAAACCTAAAACAACTGGACATCTACTGAAGAAGGGAGACTAAGAAAAGAAGAGAGGGAAGTCAAGAGAGCAGATGTCTTGGAGGTCAGGGGAAAGAGCTGGGTGCAGCTAAGTGGTGGAACACCTGCCCATAGTATACAGAAGGCCCTGGATTCAATCTCTTGAACAACAACAACAGAAAAGAGGTTCAGATGGCACATACCTTTAATCCTAGTGACTCAGGACAGGCTGAGACTAGTTTAAAACTAGTATCACAGAAAACTCCATGAGAATCTTATCTCCAACTTACCAGTAAAAAAAAAAAAAAAAAAAAAAGCTGGAAGTAGAGGTGTGATTTAAGTGCTCCAATGTGAGCCTCAAGCAAAAAAGCAAGAGGTGGGGGAGAGGGAGAGAGAGAGAGAGAGAGAGAGAGAATATCAAAAGCTGTTGATGGGGGGCTGGGAAGGTGGTTCAGTGGTAGAGCGCTTGCCTTGCATGCATGAGGCCCTGGGTTCGATTCCTTAGCACCACATAAGCAAAAAGAAAAAAGCCAGAAGTGGCACTGTGGCTCAAGTGGTAGAGCGCTAGCCTTGAGCTGAAGAGCTGAGAAAGCACCCAGGCCCAGAGTTCAGGCCCCATGACTGGACCTCCCCCCCCCCCCAAAAAAAAAGCTGTTGATAGCCCATGGAGAAGACCGAATATTCTCAGTTGACAGAACTCAACTCTCAGTCAATGAGGCTTCTCAGCCTTAAAGCTTCAGACCTGTCCCCCAAAACCTTCATCTGACTTTTACCTCTACCCATGCTGCCTCCCTAAGTGTGTAAATATTGGTTAGATCCGGGAATAATGGTCAGGTATCTGGACTCCTTGGCTGTGCGGCTGGAAGCTTTGGGTTTGGTTGTCCCTTGAGTTTGAGGGGAATCTCTGGTTCCAGGTCCAGCATCTCGCTCCGTGGAGCGCCTCAAGGAGATGATCAAGGCCGGGATGAACATTGCAAGACTCAACTTTTCCCACGGTTCCCACGAGGTGCAGGGAGGTTGGGTGAAGGGTGGAGCTGGAGAAGGCTTCTGGAAATGAATACCTCCTGAAATCTCGGTTCCGGGCCCGCCCCTCAGTACCATGCTGAGTCCATCGCCAACATCCGGGAGGCAGCGGAGAGCTTTGCAACTTCCCCGCTCAGTTACCGGCCTGTGGCCATCGCTCTGGACACCAAGGGGCCGGAGATTCGAACTGGGATCCTGCAGGGGGTGAGAGAAGAGGCCTCACCCAGCCAGGGAAGTGGGCTGTCATTTGGGGGCGTGGCTAGGGAAACAGGCAGGGTGTGGGGGCGGTCCAGGGGGCGGGGCATCATGCAATGCGTGGAGCTAGCCAATGGGCGGGGCTAGGGGCGGGCCTTGGAGGGTCGAGGCTCACGCCAGCTCTGGCCCCACCCCCAGGGCCCGGAGTCGGAAGTGGAGATTGTGAAGGGCTCCCGGGTGCTGGTGACTGTGGACTCAGCCTTCCGCACGCAGGGGAACGCGAGCACGGTGTGGGTGGACTACCCCAATATCATCCGGGTCGTTGCAGTGGGGAGCCGCATCTACATTGACGACGGGCTCATCTCCCTCGTGGTCCAGAAAATCGGTGGGGATGCTCCTCCCGCTGAGCACATTCCTTCCCCTTTGGCGCCCCCATTCGCTCTCACTCCAACCACACCTTTCACTGGCCATTCGTGCTTCCCCGCCTGACTTGGAGTCACCAGCACCCTACTCCGGCCCTCTCCAGGGGTGGGGGGGTTGGATTTGCGGGTTATTCATTTGTTTTTGCACAGACATCTGTCTGTGGGCTCAGAACAAGTGGAAGCGACAAGCACATGACTCTCTTTCTTTCTCTTTCTGTCTGTCTCTGTCTCTGTCTCTCTCTCGTTTCAGTCGTGGGGCTTGAACTCTGGGCCTGGGTGCTGCCCCTGAGCTCTTCAGATCAAGGCTATTGCTCTACCACTTGAGCCACAGCGCCAGACTCTTAAATCTCTTGAGGGTTCAAGCCCGGAATTTGCTCTGTTGTGACTCTGCCTTAACCTCCCTACCCTTGACAAAAACTGTTTCTCCATGCCCATAGGCCCAGAGGGGCTGGTGACTGAAGTGGAAAACGGCGGTATGCTGGGCAGCAGGAAGGGAGTGAACTTGCCAGGCACAGAGGTGGACCTGCCTAGTCTATCTGAGCAAGATGTCAAGGACCTGTGCTTCGGGGTGAAGCATGGTGTGGACATCATCTTTGCCTCCTTTGTGCGCAAAGCCAGTGATGTGGCTGCTGTCCGGGCTGCCCTGGGGCCAGAAGGAGAGAACATTAAAATTATCAGCAAAATTGAGAACCATGAAGGCGTGAAGAAGTGAGGCTTAGTCTTTGTTATTGTCAGGCCTATATCCATTGTCCCTCTTCTGCCTGCTGCCCTCTGCCATTTCTTGGCTCTGCCCCAGCCCTGATTCCTCCAACTGCCCAGGTTTGATGAAATCTTGGAGGTGAGCGATGGCATCATGGTGGCACGGGGAGACCTGGGCATTGAGATCCCAGCTGAAAAGGTTTTTCTGGCTCAGAAGATGATGATTGGGCGCTGCAACTTGGCAGGCAAGCCCGTGGTCTGCGCTACACAGGTCTGGAGTGAACCCTTGGCACTGGGGTACTCTATGGGTTATACAGACACTGAAGGTGGATATCCACACATTAAATCTACACCACACTGGCTGCTCAGTGTTTGATCCTGAAGCAATGCAGTTAAGTACAAATACTGTGATGTGACCGTTATTTTTAGATAAGAAAACTCAACTGTCAGGGTCCAGGGCTGGACTTGTAAGTTACCCAGAGGATGACTCCTACAGTTCTGATATCCATGGTGTTCCCTAGATGCTGGAGAGCATGATCACCAAAGCCCGCCCAACTCGGGCAGAAACAAGTGACGTGGCAAATGCTGTACTGGATGGAGCAGACTGTATCATGTTGTCTGGAGAGACTGCCAAAGGCAACTTTCCTGTAGAAGCTGTGAGGATGCAACATGCGGTAGGAGCTCAAGATGAAAGGCCATGAAACTAAACTTCTTTGAGTCCCTTGTTGCCCCTGCCCAGCCTGACCTCTTGATGCCTTCAGATTGCCAGAGAGGCAGAGGCTGCCGTGTACCACCGGCAGCTGTTTGAGGAGCTACGGCGAGCAGTGCCACTGAGCCGTGATCCCACCGAGGTCACTGCCATTGGTGCTGTGGAGGCTGCCTTTAAGTGCTGTGCTGCTGCCATCATCGTGCTGACCACAACTGGCCGGTGAGGGGCACATCACACCAGATAGGGCTTTACTCAGGGGAGGCTGGGGGACCCCCAGGCCTGAATATTGTCTGATGGCCAGGGAAGAATACTGCTTCAGGGCAAGAAGAGCTAGAGGCCAGTAGAGGCAGATCTTGAGGTAGACCAGGACTTGTACAGTGAACTCCAAGGGGACGAGTTGGGGACAGTGGCGGGGGGACTGGGAATGTGGCTTAGTGGTAGAGTGCTTGCCTAGCATGCATGAAACTCTGGGTTCAATTCTTCATAATAATAATTCCATGTGAATAGAAAAAGCTGGAAGTGGATCTGTGGCTCAAGTGGTAGATTGCTAGCCTTGAACAACAACAACAACAACAAAAAGCCCTGAGGGGCTGGGAAGGTGGCTCAGTGGTAGAGCGCTTGCCTTGCACGCCTGAGGCCCTGGGTTCGATTCCTCAGCACCACATAAGAAAAAAGCCGGAAGTGGCGCTGTGGCTCAAGTGGTAGAGTGCTAGCCTTGAGCTGAAGAGCTGAGGGACAGCGCCCAGGCCCAGAGTTCAGGTCCCACGACCAGACCCAAAAAAAAAAAAAAAAAAAAAAAAGCCCTGAGTTTCAAGCCCCAGGACTGGCAAAAAAAAAAAAAAAAAAATCTCATGGACTTTTTTTTTGGTTGGTCGTGGGGCTTGAACTCTTGGCTTGGGCACTGTCCCTGCTCTCTTCAGCTCAAAGTAAGTGCTCTATCGCTTGAGCTACAACGCCACTTCTGGTTTTCTAGTGGTTTATTAGAGATTAAAGTCTCATGGACTTTCCTGCCCGGGCTGGCTTTCAACTGTGATCCTCAGATCTCAGCCTCCTGAATATCTAGGATTACAGGCATGAGCCACTGATGCCTGGCTGACTTTTTTTCTTTTTGTCGATTGTGGGGCCTGAACTCAGCCTAGGCAATGTCCCCAGCTCTTCAGCTCAAGGCTAATGCTCTACCACTTGAGCCACAGTGCCATTTCCCACTTTTTCTGAGGAACCGAACCCAGGGCCTTATGCATGCAAGGCAAGTACTCAAGCACTCTACCACTGCGCCACCTTCACAGCCGCACCCCCCCTCCCCCCCCCCCAGCTCATGGACTTTTCTGCCTGGGTTGGCTTTGAACCTTGATCCTCAGATCTCAGCCTTCTGAGTAGCTAGGATTACAGGCATGAGCCCAGCTTGACTTTGTGTTTTGTTTTTTTGTTGGTTGTTGCGGGGGAGGTGAACTCTGGGCCCGGGCACTGTCCCTTAGCTCTTCAGCTCAAGGTTGGTGCCCTACTACTTGAGCTACAAAGCCACTTCCCATTTTTTTCTGCTTATGTGGTAGTGAGGAAATCGGATCCAGTACCTCACACATGTGAGACAAGCACTCTACCACTGAACCAACTTCCTAGCCTGACTTTGTGTTCATTTTGTGTTCTTAACAAACTTTTTCACTCATATCTGGCACTCAACCACTTGAACCATACTTCTAGTCCAGCCTTTTGTTGTGTGTGTGTGTGTGTGTGTGTGTGTGTGTGTGTGTATTTGTTCTGGTTCTGGAGCTTGAACTTAGGGCCTGGGCACTAACCCTGAACTTTTTTTGCTTAAGGCTAGCATGCTACCACTTAAGCCACAGCTCCACTTATGTTTTTGGTAGTTTATTGGGATAAGAGTCTCACCGACTTTCCTCCTCAACCTGGCTTGAACTTGAATCCTCAGATCTCAGTCTTCTGGGTAGCTAGAATTACAGATATGAGCTACTGGCACCTGGCAAGTCCAGTTTTTTCACTAGCTAATTGGAGGTGAAGTGTTGAGGACTATTCAACCCTGGCTGGCTTTGAATTGGGAACCTCAGATTTCAGCCTTCTGGTTATTTAGGATTACATTTATGAGTTATAGCACTTGACTGGCTTTACCTTCCTTCCTTCCTTCCTTCCTTCCTTCCTTCCCTTCTTTTATTTTTATTTATTTATTTTTTGTCTGTCATGGAGCTTGAACTCTGGGTCTGGGTGCTGTCCCTGAGCTCTTCAGCTCAAGGCAAGTGCTCTATCACTTGAACCACAGCGCCCACTTCCGGTTTTTTGAGTATGTGGTGCTAAGGAATGGACCCCAGGGCCTCATGCATGCATGCAAGGCAAGCACTCTACCACTGAGCCACCTTCCCAGCACCCCCCCTCCTCTTTCCTTTCTTTCTTTCTTTCTTTCTTTCTTTCTTTCTTTCTTTCTTTCTTTCTTTCTTTCTTTCTTTCTTTCTTTCTTCCCCCCCCCTCACTTGCCAGGCCTGGGGCTCCTTTGCTCAATGCTAACACTCTACCACTTGAGCCACAGCACCACTTCCAGCTTTTCCTGTTAATGTGGTACTAAGGAATCAAACCCAGGGCTTCATGCATGCTAGGCAGACACTCTATCACTAAGCCACATTCCCAGCTCCTGGCTTTATGCTTCTTTTGGTGTTTTTTGTTTTTTTAATGGTCAGTTGTGGGGCCTGAACTCTGGGCCTGAGCACTGTCCCTCAGCTCTTCAGCTCAAGGCTAGCGCTCTACCACTTGAGCCACAGCGCCACTTCTGGCATTTTCTGCTTGTGTGGTGCTGAGGAATAGAATCCAGGGCCTCATGCATGCAAGGCAAGCGCTCTACTGCTGAGCCACCTTCCCAGCCTTCCCAGCTTTATGTTTCTTAAAGAAGTTTCTCTTGGGCTGGGAAGGTGGCTCAGTGGTAGAGCGCTTGCCTTGCATGCATCAGGCCCTGGGTTCGATTCCTCAGCACCACATAAGCAAAAAGAAAAAAGCCAGAAGTGGCGTTGTGGCTCAAGTGGTAGAGCGCTAGCCTTGAGCTGAAGAGCTGAGGGACAGCGCCCAGGCCCCAGAGTTCAAGCCCCATGACCGGACCACCCCCCCCCCAAAAAAAAAAGAAGTTTCTCTTTATTTCATATAGTACATACTTGCTACCTCCTATCATCATTGTATGACAGGGGAAAACTAAGACCCAGAGGAGTATTATAACCTACTTAGGATTGCATGGTTTGTTAGTGACACTTGGAACCAGAAATCAAGCTTATTTCCTGGTTTAACACTATGTTAATGTCATGGGCTCACCTTGTCTTCTTGCAGCTCCGCCCAGCTTCTGTCTCGGTACCGACCTCGGGCAGCAGTCATTGCTGTCACTCGTTCTGCCCAGGCTGCCCGCCAGGTCCACTTGTGTCGAGGAGTATTCCCCTTGCTCTACCACGAACCTCCAGAGGCCATCTGGGCAGATGATGTTGATCGCAGAGTCCAATTTGGCATTGAAAGTGGTAAGTCTCCTAGACTCTCCATCTCCTCTGACCTAGCTCACATTCACTCAGAGGGCTTTGCCTATCTCCTCTGGCCCCAAATTATTTTATTTTTGCTGGTTCTGGGGCCTGGGCACCATCCCTGAGCTTCTTTTGCTCAAGGCTATCACTCTACCACTTGAGCCAGAGTACCACTTGTAGATTTTTCTAAGTAGTTTATTGGAGATAAGAGTCTCACAGACTTTCCTGCCTGGTCTGGCTTCAAACTGCAATCCTTAGATCTCAGCCTCCTGAGTAGCTAGGATTACATGCATGAGCGGCTTGACCTCTTTCTCTCAGCACTGCCATATGTGAACAGGTTTAATACTTAGCAAGGATATATATTCCATTCTGCCCTGTGAACATGCTGCTGTCTTTTCCTCCTGGCAGTGCCTCCAGCTTAGGTTCCTAATCCCATTCTCCAGGGTAGCCTTGAGGTAATGGGTCCCTCAGTGACTAAACGACTGCTTCTTCCCTCTCCCAGGAAAGCTCCGTGGCTTCCTCCGAGCTGGGGATCTGGTGATTGTAGTGACAGGCTGGCGACCTGGCTCTGGCTATACCAACATCATGCGGGTGCTGAGCATATCCTGAGATGCCCCTCTCTCCTCAGACCTCGCCTGTATCATATCCCTTCCTCCTCCACTCTGCTGCTTGAAAGCAACACCCCTTCCACAGCATGTCTCTGTACCCCCATCCTTCCTACCAGAATTAACATCTGTCATTTAGCCCCATCCAGGGTACCCCTCCCCATCTCCCTGAGGTCCTGGAAATCTGTGTCCAATTAATTTTGCACTGGCTACCAACTGTATATCCCCTGCATTCAATCTGCTCAGCTAGGCCTAAGATGCCCTGAGCCTTTAATCCCAGCTTGGCTGGTTAATTCTATTCATCTAGGCTTCCAATCCTTGGGGCTGGGGAGAGGAATTAGGGTGATCTTTTCCACAGCCTACACAGAATCATTTTAAAAAATACCTTGTGTTTATGCAGTTTGATTTTGTGTGTGTGTGTGGTGCTCTCATAATCTGACTATCTCCTGAGCAGTGGGATCTCCTCCTGATCGTCTGGAGAAGGCTCTGCTTTATGGTGATTGACAGTGACATTAAACTACCACATTTGGAGGAAGCTAGGGTACATGGATGTTGGGGAGAGAGAGAGAGAGAGAGAGAGAGAGAGAGAGAGAGAGAGAGAGTACTAGGGCTTGAATTAAGGGCTTGGGCACTGTTCCTTAGCATTTCTGTTAAAGGCTAGTTGATCTACCACTTAAGCCATACCTCCACTTCTAGCTTTTTGCTAGTTACCTGGAGATTAAGCCTCACAGACTTTCCTGCCCTGGGTGGTGAGCCTCAATCCTCAGATCTCAGCCTCCAGAATAGCTAGATTACAGGCATGAGCCACTGGCACCCAGCTATGTGGGCTGCTCTTGTCAGTGCTTCACAAGCTCTGTGCTAGACTGAGACTAGTCTCCTGGCACTCATGCTCACCACTTGCCTTGATGATTCACATACCCTTCTTGCACCCAGAAATTCCTGCACACCCACACACAGACCAGAAGCCAAAACGAGTGTCTATTTTCTTTTTAAACCCAACTGTTTAGGAGCAATTATAAAAACTTCTCCCACATACCAGAACCCCAGAACTCCCCACCCAGGAAAGGAAGAGATTTAGGCTCCTAGCCCCACATTCTTCTACGCTGCAGTGTAGAAGGGACAATGTGGGTAGGTAAGGGATTACCCTAGTCCCTGAGAAGGCAGAGAGGCTGGATGGCCTGCTCTTCCCCAGGCATGGAGGCCTCAGTGCCTCCCCTTACTCCTGCAGCACCAGCAAACCTAAAGGTAGACACATCAACTTCCCCCTCTTGGAAGGCCCCTAGTGCTACTATCTGGATAGGGAGAAGGTTAGAGTATTGCTGCTGATGGCATTTAGTGAGCATAGAGATGGCATGGAGGGGCCCTGCCTCCTTCTACTCCTCCCATCTTCCTACTAAGGAGATGTGTGTGTGTGTGTGTGTGTGTGTGTGTGTGTGTGTGTGTGTGGACAGACAACAAAGGAACAAATGAGAGAACAAAATGAATTGATAATAAGTTAAATTAGTAAGTGAATAAATAAACTTAATAAATGACAATAAATAAGACACATAAACAAAGAGGGACAAAAAAGAAAAGCCATGTAAGAATGTAACCACTTGCCCCCAACCTGGGGGGATCTAGGCTGGCACACTAAGTAAAGTGGTAAGTTTCCCTTATCTTTAAGTAGGGGACACCACAGGGGCAAGAGGCACAGGGGAGAGGAAGCTCCAGGTTTATAAAGACTGTTCTACCACACAGACAGAGACTGCTGGGAACTTGGAGGGAGATGCATGTTCCCACTCAGAGTATAGACTCGAGGGTCCAGAGGTGGCAGTGAGGGGGCAAAGATAGATGCCCACACTTAGGACACAAGACCTCTGTTGGCAGTAATGGGGGCACAGGTAACTGACAGCTATGCTCAGATAAACACGCCAGGCAGGGGACAGGAAGATAAACAAGCCAGACAGAGCCTGTAGTATCACAGACAAGGAAAGAGACATCTAGTTACTTGGCAGTGATGGCGGTGGCAAGTACTTGTGCTTAGTAAAGGCAGGGTCAAGAGCCAGGGCCTGCACCTGGCAGGACCATGGCTGGGAGGGATACCCCTATCCGAGGGCTCTGAGTCACTTCTACTTGGCAGTGGAGACCTACAGTGTCTGACACAGTGCCTTGAACATGGTAGGCACTCGTATACATATGACAAATGAGTGAATGAATTAGGATGTCAGACAGGCTGTGGCTGCTTGGGTTGAGGACATAGAACATCTTCATGGCAGTAAGGGGGAGACATTCCCATAGGGCAGTGTTGTAGGACCCCTTGGTGTTTCCCAAGGGGCAACTGCCCTTGGGCATAGACACACTATTGCACCCTAAGAGCTAAGGCCAATATGACCAAGGATTTCACATGTTGGCAGAGAGCTGGGGGCCCCGGGGGGTGGCTGATTCTGGCACTGATGGCCTGGGTGCTTGTGCTGTCCCTGGAGGCTTGGCCAGGAGCCCTGAAGGGGGCAGACGCTCACTTCCAGAAGCTTTTCGCCCAGGAGAGCCATCACCTGTTGCCCTCTGAGGCAGAGAAGGTTGGGAGGCTGAGAGTGGGCGACCCCGGGGTCCCAGCCGCCTTCCACCTCCTCCTGGGGGTGGGCCCAGCAGAGACACCTGGGAGCGCCCAGCCCGGGATAGGCTGGCATGGAGTGTTCGGGCAGGTGGGGCAGGCAGACGGGAGGTGGATGCCCAAGGTCCCCTGGCCAGCAGAGGACCAGCTCGGACAGGTACCAGTGGGGAGGCTGGGGATCCTGCTGAGCGGCGAGCAGAGCGAGCAAGAAGAGTGGCTGGAGAGTCAGGGGAGAGGGGCAGAGAACCCCGCTGGTGAGTCAGGGCAATGGCCACATTGGACGTCATGGCAGCTGCTTGAAGGGGGGCATGTACCAGTGGCTCCCACAGCACTGGCTTTCCACTTAGCCGGGCTCCTGTGCCTGGGGCCAAGCCACGGACACCCCGAGCCATGTCCCTGTCGTGTTGCACCAAATGCTGCTCCATGATGCCACCACTGCTGCTGGGACTCGGCTCAGAGCGCTTCCTCTGCAGGATGGAATTCTTCTTGCCTAGAAGATGTCCCAGCAGAGAGGAGTTAGAAAGGAATCCAAGATGGAAGCTGGATTTCAAAGTATTTGAGGGTAACAGGATGGAGTGGAGGGTGTGGGGAATGAGAGTCAGGATTACAGCGATGGCTCTGGGGGGGGGAGGGTAGATCTTGGAAGACAGGGCTGAAGGAAAAGAATATGAATTGGAGATAGTCTGGTTCAGAGGCTGGTACTCAGGACTCAAGGCATAAGGAAGGTTGATGTTATAGCCATGGGCACAACATGTTGAGATCAGGACTGAGGATGATGTGCCTCAGTACTAAAATGTCTGTTGGGGCATTTGCTGGGACTGGGTGGGTTGGGATGTGGTGCCAAAGCATTAGAACCTAGACTTCCTGCTACAGAGATAGGAAGAGGTGCAGAGCAGATGGGGTGGGCAGGCCTCACCGATGCGGCGCAGGCGATCCATGGCCACGGTCTCAAAAGCCCGTCGCATCATGGGGAACTCTTCCAGCACAGCATTGAAGTGATCCACACTGAGTGAGTAGAGGCGGCAGTAGGTGTCAGCCCTCACGCTGGCTGTGCGCCGGCCCCGAGTCAGCAGGCAGATCTCTGCAGAAGTTGGAAGGCTCAGGACCCCTTTCCCAAAGCTCCCTTTCCCCGTGAGCTCCCTCTTACAGGGCCTGTAGATGCTAACCCAGAATTCTGACTCCTTGTTAAACTTGGAGAAACTAATGATTACTTTTACCCCAGGATACCAAATATTCCAAGCATTGACCTTCCCAATGTCTGAAAACGGCTCTCTGTCCTTCTCATGCTCTCCAAGTTGCAGTTGACGAATAGGCAGGTTTTGCTGACTCCAAGACTCCTAGCTACTCCACCTTAATCCTCAGTCCCATTGCTTTATACTCAGGGATAGACCTGGGGTATCTTCCCTGCCCACCCCTTTGAATGACCACCAAGGAGCTCCCTAGAGGAGAAAAGCAGAGCTAAAAGGAAGCCATGTGAAACATGATGCGATTGATGGCTTGGGGACTGTCGTTTTGAGCCTCACTTTGGGCAGCAGTTGGCAGAACTGTTCCCCACTGTCACATGCTGGGTCCATAGATCATACCACCAGGTCAAACCTCAGGTCCCTGAGATAGCTGGGCTTCATTCCTATCTTTTTCTTAACCCATAGGGATCCTGAATTTTACTGCTTGGGCCATAAAAGGCCTCAACGTTAGGGCTATGCATTGGAATCTCCTGAGGGTTGGGTTTTTTTAATTTATTTGTTTGGTTCATTTGATTTCAACTCAGGGCTTTGTGCTAGGAAGGACACTGTCACAAGCCCCAATCTCCACCTTATTTTTGTGCCAATACTGGGACATGTTTTGTATTTGTATGTGGGCTTGAACTGGGGCTTGAACTCAAGGTGCGGGTGCTGGCCCTGAGCTTTTCTGCTCAAGGCTAGCACTCTACCACTGGAGCCACAGCTCTACTTCTGGCTTTTTTTGGTGGCTAATTGGAGATGAGTCTCACAGATGCTCCTAGCTACTCAGGAGGCTGGAACTGAAGATTGAGCTAGGATTACAGGCATGACCAACGAGCACCATATTGTTTTCCTGGTTAATTTCTCTTAAGACTTTTCTGCCAGGCTGGTTTTGAATGTCCCAAGCAACTAGAATTACAGGTGTGCTCTCCTGGTGTCTAATTTTTATCTTTCAAAGACAGTCTCATTATGAGAGCTGGTCTAGACTTCAATCCTGTTTATTCTGTCTGTATAGTTGGGATGACAGGTGTGTAGCACCACACTAATTTTTTTTATTGGCTAAGATCAACTTTTTTTTTTTTTTTGGTCTGTTGTAAGGCTTGAACTCTGGGCCTGGGCTCTGTCCCTCAACTCTCTAGTTCAAGGCTAGCGCTCTACCACTTGAGCCACAGCGCCACTTCCAGTTTTCTGAGTGGTTCATTGGAGTCTCATGGACTTCCCTGCCGTGTCTGGCTTTGAACCACCAAGATCAACATTTTGCACAGGCTGGCCTCCAACTACAATCCTCTGGATCTCCACTTCCCAATTAGTTAGAATTACAGACATGAGTCACTACACCTGGTCTCCAAAGAACCTTTTGTAAAAACACAGCTCCAGGCCCTAGGCCTAGAGATTCTTATTGCATAGGTCTGGTGAGGACCTGGAATTTGGTTGCATAGCTAGATAGGGACCCTGTTCCAAGGAGTAGCTTCCATCTGTCCAATGTTTGCAACTACCCCCACCTCCTCCCTGAGGCTTGCTGACCCCCAAAGTAGGATCCATCAGTGAGGCGGGTGTCCTGGGCACCACGTGCCAGCACGCTGAGCAGCCCATGCTGGATGAAGTACATCTTCCTGCCCACGGAGCCCTCACGCACCACGAGGTCTCCTGGCTGGAAGACCTCAAAGCGTAGCTTGGTGAGCACTGCGGTGACGAAGCTGGGGTCAGCATGGGCAAACAGAGGCATGTGGGCTACTAGGCCCCGACAGGTGAAGTTAATGATCTCCTGGGCAGAAAAGAGGCTTGTTAGCTGGCTGTGTACTCCCCCCATCCCAAGATGTCCCCACCTAACCCATCTGTCTCTAGATATTGCACCCCTAGATCAAGACCTGAAAAAGGCTAGGATTATTGCAGGGGACTTGGAACCATCCCTAAGCTCCAGTCTTCAGAACACTCCCATGGGTCCTCATGGAAACACTTCTCCCAAATAGAACCCCCTGAAGTCTTTCCTCCATATATATTTCACTCCCACAAGACCTTCAAGAAAGACCTAAGAAGCCCTTCTAACACCTGGCCTCTGTAAGGGCCTCTAAAGGCTTCACTCCTCACAGGAGCATCTGTAGACCAATATTTCCTACTCCCAGACAGCACCCTAGAAGTCAGGATCCTTGATAAGCCCCACCCTCGGAGCCCAGCCCAGCCCAGCCCAGCCCCACCTCCCGCAGTGGCTCGCTCAGCTCGCCTAGGATGCTCTCCTCATCAAACATCTTGCCCTGGTAGCGATGCTCGTAGTACTCATGGATGCGCTGCCGTGTGTCAGCTGGCAGCTTGTGGAAGGACATGTACTGCTCCACCTGCTTGTACTGGAGGGCCAACCCATTGTCAGCAGAAAAAGTATACAGACATAGAGCCAGAACAAGGGAGGGGGAGGTGAAAGGTCATAGACGCAGGTCAGACCCAGAGGGGTAAAACATTGAGCCGGACATGGACACACAGGGCCACAGAGGACATATCGATAATGGTAAATATAGGGAAGACACACAGCAGTCACAGAAAAACCCAGATATGAGCAGAGGAGGGGTCCAATAACAAAATTCAGCACAAACAAGGAAAAGGTTCACATAGGGTATGGGACAAATGGTCATGAGGCAGGGAAGAACATAGAGGCTTATCAAAATGGGCCTTAAGTTGAGCTACCCAATTTTCAGCACCTCTCCATGCCCACCCCTTCCCTCTCCTGTCCCTGCTGACCTTCTCTTGGTACTGACGCCGGGAAGAGTCCAGGGACTGGATGAGTGCAGTGGCATGACCGATGAACATGGCGTAGCACGTGGCACCCACAATCATGCTGAGCATGGTGAGCCAGACGTCAGGCATGCCTACAGGTGCCTGCTGCCCATAGCCAATGCACAGCATGTGGCTCATGGCCTTGAACAGGGCGTGGGAATACTGGCGGCCCCACGAATGGTTCTGGGGGGCAGAGTACATTGTAGATCTGGGCATGGGTCCCTCAGAACCTCACTCTTTAGCTGCCTCTTTTTCTCTTTGAGTCCTTCTACTTCAGACCTTCCTTCAGGAGACACTTGTTTGATTGTGGAGTCCCTTGAAGCACAAGGGGCCTGTTTTGCAACTTGGGGGGACCTCAGTTTCTGCCTAGGCTTCCTTTACTTGCCCGCTCCCTCCAACACACAAGGACTCCATCTGGAACTCTCTCCTTTCACCTCCCTCCAACCCACCTCCTCTTATCTTCTCTGTTGATTATCTCTGACCTCCTGCTCCCAGGTCCATCCCTGTTACTTGGTCAGAAGAGCCCTTAGAAAGCCCAGGAGTGGCAGAGCTGTGGGGGCTTCTCACCACCATGCGGTTCATGGAGACCCAGCAGTCGGGAGGAAAGTCCTGCAGCATGGGGACCAGGAACTGCAGACAGCCATCCCAGTGACAGAGGAGCAGCATCATCCCAATGAGGTTGAAGATGCGAACCACAGCGCTGGCCAGGTCATAGGTCATGTGAAAGATCTGAGGAGTCCGAGGAAGGGCTGCTGTGGACAGGAACCCCTCCCTGCTGGTCCTCCTCCAGTCCTAGCCTTGCAAATTCTCTTTGAACTTCTCTCTTGCCCCAGCTTCCCTGAATTAAAAAAATGTGGCTACTATTTTTTTTTTGTACAGTTTTATAGCATGCACACAGAACTAATACAAAGTAGGTTGTGTTATTATTTTCATCTCGTAGATAGGAAAAGTGAGGCCAATCAAGTGCCTAGAATCACATAGTAAGTGCCACAGCAGAGACTCAAACTGGTCTGCTGCACAGGTGTAGCATAGAAAAGAGGAGAAGGGGGCTTTTTACAATGTAAGGTTCAGGCCAAGTGTATAAGAACTAGAGCAGGCAGCTCTTCCTCTCCAACAAAAGTAATCCTAACAACTAATTTGCTGAGAACTTACTAGGCTACAGATGCCTTTCTAAGTGCTTTATACGAATTAACTCCTTTAATCCTTCAACTAAATCATAATTAAATATATGATTACCATCTTAGAGAGTAAGAATCAGTCTTGTATATATTTTAGATTTTAAAAATTAGGATCTGACCCCCAGGAAATGAGTTTGTTTGCTATTCCTGGGGCTTGAACTCAGGGCCTAGGCACTGTCCCTGAGCTTCTTTTGCTCAAGGCTAGTACTCTACCACTTGAGCCACAGTGTTACATCTGGCTTTTTCTGTTTATGGGTACTGAGGAATCAAACCCAGGGCTTCATGCATGCTAGGCAAGCACTCTACCACTAAGGCACATCCCCAGGCAGGAAATGAGATTTTTAGAACCTGTACTCCCAACCACTGAACTCTGCTGCCCTGACTTAGCCACGTCTTCTTTCCATCCATCTTCTACCCAGCCATCAACTAGCTCTAAAGTGTTTATCCAGTTGCTGTGCATTACCCTCCAGCACCGCCTGCCCCGCCCCAGGTCTCATTCATCCAACACTTATTCTGTTCCTGTCAATTCTTCCATGGAAGCCTCATCTACCTGCCCCATCCCATAAAGTCACCAGGATCCCCACCCACAGCACCCTCCCACTGAGGAATCTGCAAGCCCCCCTGCCCACCTCCCCACCCCACCTCCTCCCACTGGTGTATGTAGCGGATGAGGCGGGAGAGGCGGAGCAGTCGCAGCAGGCTGAGGATCTTGGTAAAGCGAACGATGCGCAATGCTCTCGCTGTTTTGTAGACCTCAGCATCCAGCCTTGGCTCTAGCTCCACCACTAGGAAAATGTAATCCACTGGGATAGAGGAGATGAGGTCAACCAGGAACCAGGTACGCAAATAGCGAGTGCGGATGGCACGTGGTGCCAACAGGATCTCAGAGCCCTCCTCCACTACAATGCCCGTTCGGAAGTTGAGCACCAGATCCAGCAAGAAGAAAGTGTCAGAGAGGACATTGAAGACAATCCAGGGTGGGGAGTTCTCCTCCTTGAAAAAGGTGATACCCACTGGCAGTACGATGAGGTTTCCCACCATCAGCAGCAGCATGATCAGATCCCAGTAAAACCTAAGAGAGGATTGGAATGCAGAGTAAGACCAAGGTGATGTTTCACCAGTACAACAAGGACAGAGGTCTGACACTGCCAAGAAAGAGTGGGCAGAATATAGATTAGAATATAGATTAATGGTCACTAGGAGGGAAAATTAGGACCATCATTTGGGAAACTAGTTCCATATCATTTAGTTAAGTCAAACATTTGCATTCCCTGCAGAGCAACAATTCTGTCCCTAGGAACACATGCACTTTAGGGAATGTGCTCCAAGACATATACACAGGAAACTTACAGCAGGATTAAATTTGGTACAATTCAAATGACTATCTATAGAAAATGTAGGTAGGACAAGAAAGGGGCTGACAATATGCCTACTAGGCAAAATACTATGAGTTTCAGCGTCACCAAAGGAAAAAAATCCTACATATAAATATGCTGCAACATATTCACTCTATATCTAGGAAACCACTCAACTATAGCTACATTCAGTAGTAGTAGAGGTGGATCTCTCAAATTCAATGTTGAGCAGAAGAAACAAAGAAACATGATATATATCCAGATGCAAAGAAATATGATACATATCCAAATGATTCCACTGGCACTATGTTTCAAAACCAGGCAAAACTAAACTATATACATTGCTTTAGAATTCACAGAAAAGTAACAAAATTGTTTTAGAAATTAAAGAGTCCCAGAGGGGCTGGGAATGTTGCTTATTTGTAGAGTGCTTGGCTATCATGCATGAGCTCTGGGTTCAATTCCTCAGTACCACATAGAAAAAGCTGGAAGTGACACTGTGGCTCAAGTGGTAGAGTTCTAGCCTTGAGCAAAAGAAGCTCAGGGATGGGGCTGGGAAGGTGGCTCAGTGGTAGAGTGCTTACCTTGCATGCATGAGGCCCTGGGTTCAATTCCTTAGCACCACATAAGCAGAAAAGGCCAGAAGTGGTGCTAAGGCTCAAGTGCTAGAGTGCTAGTCTTGAGCAGAAGAGCTGAGGGACAGCACCCAGGCACCCAATGCCCCGCTGGCGAAGAAGAAGAATAAGAAGGAGAAGGAGAAGGAGAAGGAGGAGAAAGAGAAGGAGAAGGAGAAGGGGAGAAGGAGAAGGAGAAGAAGGAGAAGAAGAAGAAGAGGAGGAGGAGGAGGAAGAAGGCTCATGTAATTGTAACCTCTCTATATGGTATTCTCACAATAAAAAAAAAACTTATTAAAACTAAATTTAAAAAATAAAAATAAATAAGAAGCGGGGTGCCAGTGGCTCACGCCTGTAATCCTGGCTACTCAGGAGGCTGAGATCTGAGGCTCACGGTTCAAAGCCAGCCCGGGCAGGAAAGTCCATGAGACTCTTATCTCCAATAAACCACTAGAAAACCAGAAGTGGCACTGTGGCTCAAGTGGTAGAGCACTCACCTTGAGCTAAAGAGCTGAGGGATACACCCAAGCCCAGAGTTCAAGCCCCAGGATGACAATGATGAAGAAGAAGAGGAGGAGGAGGAGGCGGAGGAGGAGGGGGAGGAGGAGGAGAAGCAGCAGCACCATTATATACTTAGCCTGGTCTAGGCCACAAGTACTTTGTGTGTGTGTGTCAGTCAGGGGACTTGAACTCAGGGATAGGTGCTGCCCCTGAGTTCTTTTTGCTCAAGGCTAGCATGCTAGCACAGCCACAGCTCCACTCTAGTTTTCTGGTGGCTAATTGGAGATAAGAGTCTCATGAACTTTCCTACCCTGGCTGGCTTTGAACAATGATCCTTGGATCTCAGCCTCCTGAGTAGCTAAGATTATAGGTATGAGCCACCAGCACTGGGCACAAGTTCAATTTTCAACATAATCCTCCCTCCACACACACACACACAAATCTACATAGGAGGTTCGGAGCTAGTCTAGCAGATAAATTTGAGAGACTTGTATCTTCAATTAAGGAGTAAAAACCTAGAAGTGGAAGCATTGTTCAAATGGTAGACTGCCAGCCTTTAGCAAAGAAAAGTTACTCAAGAGTGTAAGACCCACTGGTTGCTGGTTGGCTTATGCCTGTAATCCTAAACTACTCAAGAAGTCGAGATCTGCCAGGTGCTGGTGGCTCATGCCTGTAATCCTAGCTACTCAGGAGGCTGAGATCTGAGGATCGCGGTTCAAAGCCAGCCAGGGCAGGAAAGACTGTGAGACTCCTATCTCCAATAAACCACCAGAAAGCCGAAAGTGGCACTGTAGCTCAAGTGTTAGAGCGCTCGCCTTGAGCTGAAGAACTGAGGGACAGCACTCAGGCCCAGAGTTCCAAGAGTTCAAGCTCCACAACTGAGAAAAAAAAAAAAAAAAAGAGGCTGAGATCTGAGATCTGAGGATGGCAGTTCAAAGCTACTCTGGGCAGAAAAGTCCCTGTGACACTCTTATCTCAATTAACCAACAGAAAACAGAAGTGGTGTTGTGGATCAAAGTGATAGAGTGCTAGCCTTGAGCAAAAAAAGTTACAGAACAGAGTCCGGACCCTGAGCTCAAGCCCCACAACTGACAAAAAAAAAAGGGCAGGGGAGGGAGGGTGGTTTGGAAATGTGGCTCAGTGGTAGAGTGCTTACCTAGCATGCATGAAGCTCTGGGTTCAATTCCTCAGTACCACATAAACAGAAAAGACTGGAAGTGGCACTATGACTCAAGTGGCAGAGTGTTATCCTTGAGCAAAAGAAGACAAGGACAGTGCCTAGGCCCTGAGTTCAAACCCCAGGACTGGCAAAAAAAAAAAAAAAAAGTGTGAGGACCTGAGTTCATGCCCTAGTACTGCAAAAGGAAAAAAGGATGGGCTGGGAAGGTGGCTCAGTGGTAGAGCGCTTGCCTTGCATGCATGAGGCCCTGGGTTCGAAAGCCGGAAGAACCACTGTGCAAGTGGTAGAACGCTAGCCTTGAGCTGAAGAGCTGAGGGACAGCGCCCAGGCCCAGAGTTCAGGCCCCATGACTGGACCCCAAAAAAAAAAGAAAAGAAAAGAAAAGAAAAAAGGATTTGGGAATGTGAGACATCACTTAGTGAGGCTTCTACAATGATAGCAATATACACCTCTTTTTTCTCATGTTCCTAGGGCTTGAGCTCAGGCCTCAGACACTATGGACACTGAGCTTTTTTTTTGCTCAAGACTGGCACTTCAGCCAAAGCTCCACTTACAAGCCGTGTGTGTGTGTGTGTGTGTGTGTGTGTGTGTGTGTGTGTGTGTGTGTGTGTGTGTGTGTATGTGTATTTGTGATTAATTGTAGATACGAATCTCAGGTTCCTTCCTTCTTCCCTCCCTCCCTCCCTCCCTCCCTTCTTCCTTCCTTCCTTCCTTCCTTCCTTCCTTCTTTCTTTCTTTCCTTCTTTCTTTTTCTTTTTGTCAGTCATGGAGCTTGAACGCTGGGCCTGGGCGCTGTCCCTCAGGTCTCCAGCTCAAGGCTAATACTCTACCACTTGAGCTGCAGCGTCACTTCTGGTTTTCTGGTGGTTTATTGGAGATAAAAGTCTCCTGGGGCTGGGAAGGTGGCTCAGTGGTAGAGCGCTTGCCTTGCATGCTTGAGGCCCTGGGTTCGATTCCTCAGCACCACATAAGCAGAAAAAAAAGCCGGAAGTGGCGTTGTGGCTCAAGTGGTAGAGTGCTAGCCTTGAGCTGAAGAGCTGAGGGACTGCGCCCAGGCCCAGAGTTCAGGCCCCACGACCAGACCCAAAATCAAAACAAAACAAAGAGTCTCCTGGACTTTGCTGCTCAGGCTGGCTTTGAACTGTGATCCTCAGATCTCAGTCTCCTGAGTTGCTAGGATTACAGGTGTGAGCCCCAGTGCCCAACTCTCAGGTACTTTCCTGACGGGCTGGCTTTGAATTGTGATGCTCAGATCTTGGCTTATTGAGCAAATAGGATTAGAATCATGAGCCACCAGCGCCCAGCAATGTACACCTCTTGACATAAATAGTTGTTACATAAAAGCTTGCTTTATAATTATAGATATACATGATATACATATATGTATGTGTATATATTCATCCCTACTATGTGAAACTGGTGTCATCATTATTAAATATTTTAAAATTTGTAAAAGCAGATATAGTACTCTATGTTAACTTCACAAGGTTGTTAAAATTTTTCCTTCGAGACAATGGATGTGACAATGCTGTACAAATAGTATTTGGTGCTATGACTCACCCACCCTTTAGTCCCAGATTTGAGAAAAGGTTGCTGCTTCTCTAGCTCTCTGACCATTCCTAGTCTAGGACCTCATGTCTTCCTCAGCCTCTCCCACCCATTCCTTCTCTACAGCACCACTGGACCCATAAAATCCTATTACTCTGTGAGGTGGTCTATTACCCTACCTCCTGACTGAACTAAGCACTAAGCTTTCTAGGGATTTCCACCCCCCCCCACCTCCCCCACACACCAGCACCTTTGATGGCTGCACACAGAAGAACTCCTAAGGAGATCCCAAGGCAGTGAGACTTGAGCTATGCATTCCTTTTCTTTTCTAACCTCCCTGCACCTGCTGGGTGTGCCCACTGAGACTCCGGTTGAGCCTAGGCAAGGGAAAGCTAGACTGCTTTGGCAGAAGCTGTGGAAAAAAGGAGGTCAGTAGGGAGCATGGTGAAGCCTTCATTCAGAGAAAAATTAGTGGATAATCTGAGAGACTCAAATACCTATGGTGGTTTTAATTTTAGTACACATCTAATCCTAGCATAAAGCCAAAACACAACCCGGTCTGACTGTGATTGCAAAATCAATCCTTCAGCCCCTGAGAGGGAACTAGGTGATTCCCAAATCAAGGTCCCCAGGAAGCCCCTCAAACTGTGTGCTTAAAAAACAAACCCTTTAGTGTGCCCCCCCCCTTTTTGGGTTGCTGAAGAAAGATCTTGCGTTGTGAGATACTGGGAGAGAAGAAAAGGTTTGCTTAAGCCATCAGTGCATCTTCACAGCCTGACTCACAGGCGGTCACAAGCCCGGCGGGTGATGCAAGTAGAAGATGGAGAAAAGGCACAATCATAAGGGGGATGTGGCTTCTGGGGACAAATCTGAGGGTGAACTGGGGGAGGGGAGGAAGATCCAGGGGAGACTAGAAAAGGTGCACTGGCAAGGTGAAAGCCAGGCAGTAAAAAGAGAAGTAGAAGGACAATGGGAGCAAAAGGAACAATTAATGTGGATGTCTCTGGATGCACAATAATTAATCTAAATCTCCAACTGTGTTTCCTTCACACTTTGTCTTTTCCCAGGTTAGCAGCTCCGCACACATCTCCACCTCATCCAAAAACTGTCCTTCATTTCCCCCAAGGACAGGGCTGCTCTCCTCCCCTAGCGACCTTGATGTAGAGGTACAGCTTGATGGGGACTGTAAAATGGCCCAACCCCCACTTTCAGTCCCTTCTCCCGAGGAATCACCTGGGCGGTGGTCCTGCTTTGCTGCCTTAACCGCTTTGAGTTTTGGCCCCGCCCCACAGCACCCGCCTTCAGCACCAGGGACAGCAACCAGAGCTGTGGTCAGGACCCCCCACCCCTTCCCAGGGTCCCTATCTCTCTAGGTAGCTTATCCAGCTGAGATAGACAGGTGCTGGGGGTGGGGTAGAGGGTGGCATCTAGCAGGGTTCGACTTCTCCTCAAGCTGACCCGAGCCTTGGGATATGATATAAATTTTCAGATTCCAAACTAGGGTAGTCCCTGTGATCCAGATGGGCTACGGGGTTCCTGCAATGGGAAAACAAGACCTCTGGAGATTTCTTGATGTTTACTTGCCCTTTCTAGAGTCTCAGCCCGACAATCACGGAGGACCACCGGCCGAGGATAGCCTGCCCAGGAATTCCTAGGTTGGGTAGGGGGAGGAAATTCTCCTGCTGCACCGGGGACCCCTGGGTGACTCTGGAGGGTAGGGCGGGCCTGGCATCCGCGTCGCTGCCCACGGGGGTGGGATCAGTGTCCTCCGCCCTCCTGGCCGGGCCCCCAATACCGGAAGTCGCTGTAGGGGTGGATGATCCAGGCCCCCGCTGACTTCACCCGCTCCTGCTCGATTTCCACTGCCTTGTGGCTGCCGAACACCCGGAGGGAGAACTTGTTGACCGTGGGCTGCAGCAGCGTCCCGAGCTGCCTTCGCTTAGGCTCCGGCGCGGACCCCGGGTTCCGACCCGAGGCCGCGTTCGCTGGAGCCGGAGCAGCGGGAGGCGCCGCTTCCAGCCCGGGGGTCGTCCCTTCGCTGGCCCCGGCCGCCGACCGCTGCTCCGCCTCCATGACCGCCAGCTCACAAGCTTGGCCTCTCAGACCCCTCCGCAGCCATCCGGGGGTCCGCGACCCCTCAGGCGTAGGAGCCGGAGCAGCCCCGCAGGCTCGGAGCGGAGGCGTCGTCGGCTCCGAACCGCCAGCCCGCGCGGCGGAGGGGGTGTGTGCTCCGGGCCGCCGGCGGCGGGACTCGCTGCGCCCTCTGGCGCGGGCCGCGGGAACACTGGGCGGGGCGGCGGGGGCGGACCGAGGAAGCCGGGGCTGGGGGGAGGCGGGGGGGGGGGGGGGGGGGAGGGGGAAGACTCCGCGGTGGGTGTGGCCTAGCGCTCGGGGGTGGCCCCGCCGAGGTTTGGGCAGAGTAGGGGAAGCACAGCCGCCGCCGAGAGGGCGTGGCCTGCGGTTAATGGGCTTTTACTCTCTGAGAGCCAGAGAGGTGGGGCCATCTGCAAGTGGCGGGAAACAGCTTGCCGAAAGGGGGGCCAGGGCGTGGGGGAGCTGATGCGAGGAGAGAGGCGATCTGAGATCTGATATCAGAGATAATGTTTTATTTCGTTTTGCTTTGCCTTTTGAGACAAGAGTTTCACTGTGTAGCCTAGGCTGACCTTTGCTTCTTCTTCACTGCCCTTACCCATGGTTTTATGTCCCGATTCTGCACTCTCCTAAGTCTTTCCCTCCCTTTCTGAGCTCCTCCAAGCTGCTGCCCCTGCCATATTTCCTAATAGTGTCAACCAGCCTTCACCAATGCAAAAATTCTTCACTTAGTGGTTACCCAGGATACAAACATGAGTATAAAAGTTGTAGCTATTGGGCTGGGAGTGTGGCTTAGTGGTGAGTGCTCTTGCCTAGCATGTGTGAAGCCCTGGGTTCGATTACTCAGCACCACATAAACAGAAAAAGCCAGAAGTGGTGCTGTAACTCAAAGGGCAGAGTGCTAGCTCTGAGCAAAAGAAGCTCAGGGACAGTGTCCAGGCCCTGAGTTCAAGTCCCAGGACTGGCAAAAACAAAACAACAACAAGAAGTTGTAGCTAGGGACTGGGAAGGTGGCTCAGTGGTAGAGCACTTTCCTTGCATGCATGAGGCCCTGGGTTCGCACCACATAAGCAAAAAGAAAAAAAGCCGGAAGTGGCGCTGTGGCTCAAGTGGTAGAGCCTTAGCCTTGAGCTGAAGAGCTGAGGGACAGGGCCCAGGCCCAGAGTTCAGGCCCCACGATCGGACCCCCAAAAAGAAAGAAAGAAAGAAAGAAACGAAGGAATGAAAGAAACGAGAAAGAGAGAAAGGGAGGAGAGAAAAAGAAAGGAAGGGAGGAAGGAAAAGAAAAAAAGAAAGGAAAGAAAGAAAGAAAAGTCCCCCTGAAACTCTTATCTCCAATAAACTACTCAAAAAAGCCAAAAGTGGTGCTGTGGCTCAAATAGTAGAGTGCTATCCTTGAGCTAAAGAGCCCAGGGACAGTGCCTGTTAGGATCCATCACAACCATCCCAGGGGACCATGCAGAGGCAGGCAGGCACAGGAGAAAGATTAGTATAAGGTTTATTAGGGCTGGGCATGTGCCTTAGTGGTAGAGCCTAGCATGCATGAAACCCTGGGTTTGATTCCTCAGTACCACATAAACAGAAAAAGCTGGAAGTGGCGCTGTGACTCCAGTGGTAGAATGTTAGCCTTGAGTAAAAGAGGCTTAAGGACAGTGTCCAGGCCCTGAGTTCAAGCCCCAGGACTGGCAAAAAAACAAAATGAAACAAAAACAACAATAAGGCTTATTAGAAGGGTCATATCTCCCCTGGGAGAAGGAACACTGTGGCATCTGCCTCTATCCAGGAAGGTAGCTCTGGGGATAGTGGTGAGGTGAGTGCTCAGGTAGGACTGGGCAGAGAGAGGGAGTGGCCAACTATATGGTAGGAACTCTAGGGCAGAGAGGAGCTCAGGTCTGGGTGAAGCTGATGACTGGAGGTGAGGATCATGCTAACTATAGACAGTCCCTGAGTTCAAAAATCCCAACAACCAAAAAATAAAATAAAAGTCAATCTCTCCCAGCCTAATTCTTTTTTCATACTTTACCAGTCACACTTTTTTTTTTTTTATCATTTGTCTTTTTACCAGGTACATTTCCCCCCACCCCACCCCCCCCAGTCCTGGGGTTTGAACTTTAGGCCTAGGTGCTGTCCCTGAGCTTCTTGTCCCTTTTTCAAGGCTAGTACTCTACCTCTTGAGCCACAATTCACTTCTGGCTTTTTTGAGTACTTTATTGGAGATCAGAGTCTCATGGACTTTCTTGCTTGGTCTGGCTTCCAACTGCAATCCTCAGATCTCAGCCTCCTGAGTAGCTAGAATTATAGGTGAGAGCCATTGGCACCCAGCTACCAGTTACCTTTCTAAAACCTAAATACAAGCTTGAAGCCAGGAGCCCACACCTGTAATCCCTAGCTACTCAGGAGGCTGATAAAACAGGAGAATGTACGGAATCTAAGGCCTAGTGAAGGTAACTCAGAAATTATGGTATTTATAAACACAGAGGAGGTGCTGTCTTTGCTTCAAAGAGAGACAACAGGATGTATTCCTTCCTAAAGGATGCATTCCTCACCCAGGGATTAATAACTGTCTTTCTCACCCAAAGATTAACAACTGTCTGATAGATGTCCCAAAATGCAGATAGCAGGACACCTCCTTGTCTCAAGGATAGCGATCTGTTTTATGGCAAGATAGATTCTTACTTGGAAACACAGAGAATAACAACAGGTGTGATTAGAGCAAAGACAAAGCACCTAGCTATACATAAAACCAGACCCCCTGCCTTTACCCTATAAATAACCTAATAGTCCAAGGAGCTATGTCTTTCTGGGTGTCTCATGTGTGTATCTGTCTCTATGTCTCTCTGGATCTGTCTCTGCCTCTGTGTGTGCGTGCATGCGTCTATGTGTGTATGTGTGTGTGTGTGTGTGTGTGTGTGTGTGTGTGTGTGTGTCCCTATGAGAGTACCCACACACTGCTAGAATGTACCCTTGCCCTTCTATTTGTCTGCTTTTTTGTCTGTTTGTCAGCAGGACTGCTTGTTTACTTACTCAATAGAGCTCTCAAAGTTTTCTTTTTTTTTTTCCCCAAGTTTTCTTATCATTGTGACTTGTCCAAAAATTCTTATTCTGTCATTGAAGTCAAAGACCCTAAGTGAAGAGTTTCTATATTTAAAAGGAAGCTTCATGGCTGGGGAGTTGGCTCAGTGGTAGAGTGTTTGCCTTGCATGCTTGAGGCCCTGGGTTCGATTCCTCAGCACCACATAAGCAGAAAAAAAAAAGCCGGAAGTGGTGCTGTGGCTCAAGTAGTAGAGTGCTTGCCTTGAGCTGAAGAGCTGAGGGACAGTCCCCAGGCCGAGTTCAGCCCCCACGACCAACAAAATAAATACATAAATAAATAAAAGGAAGCTTCACTAAAGCTCACCTCCATCAGGCAACAGCTGAGATCTGGTTTGAAGCAAAGCCAAGAAGGAAATTCCAGGAGGCTCTTATTTCCAATTAACCACCTAAAAGCTAGAAGTGGGGCTGTGGTACAGGGTTAGCCTTGAACAAAAAAGCCTAGGGACCTTACCCAGGTCCTGAGTTCAATCCCTAATACCCATAAAAAAACAAAACAAAACAAAACAAAGGGGGCTGGGAATATGGCTTAATGGTAGAGTGTTTTTCCTGCCCAGGGTTGGCTTTGAACCTCGATCCTCAGATCTCAGCCTCCTGAGTAGCTAGGATTACAAGCGTGAACCACCAGTGCCTGGCTCCCCTGAGCTCTTTTGCTCAAGACTAGCACTGTACCACTTTGAGTCACAGCTCCGCTTTTGGCTTTTTTGGTAGTTTTGAAATAGATGTGGCCAGCACCATCTTGGCCATGTGGAGGATGATAGGGTCTGGCATCTTGTATTCATGGTGGGGGAAGGTGAAAGCACTGGCTGATCGTTTACTAAACCTGTCAGTCTAGTACCTGGGCCTGGGAATTTCCTGTGGCCCTGCCCCCTAACCCGACCCTATTTAGGCCTGGTCCATCTCAGGAGCCAGGATGCTATGCCACTTGTCTCCATGTTCATATCCTGTCTTCTATCTCCTGGTTCTTCTCTGGTCACCATGGTGTCCAAATTCAGATCTCCATTGG
Organism: Dipodomys merriami; assembly: GCF_024711535.1. Taxonomy (NCBI): domain Eukaryota; kingdom Metazoa; phylum Chordata; class Mammalia; order Rodentia; family Heteromyidae; genus Dipodomys; species Dipodomys merriami. Next base: position 354,209 of record NW_027206229.1, on the reverse strand, counting down.
AGCTGTATTGGTTTATTGGCATTTTTGTTCTTTCTTTCCTCTCTGGCCTTTATGCCAGTTTTTTGTTTTTTTTTTTTAAACCGTGCTAAGTGTATTTACTGGCTGCTGGTCTTTGAGACAGGAGTCTACCAGGCAGTTGCTAGCCTTTTAATAAAGACTCTTAAGATCTGACATCTCAAAAATGTGGCTTTTCCATTTTCTCACCTTACAACAGTTTATTGTAAATAAGTATTCTAAGGTCTGAGTCAGCTTGCCAATGATTAAGGCTCCACCCTGTGTCCACCTGTTTATAAAAATATGTTACAATTTCCGGATACTAAGCCACATTCCCAGTCCTAGTTTATACATTTTTTAAGTCTCAAAACACAGTTCTCAAATGGGTTACAACAGGCCCAGATTGTTCCCTTCTCTTCTTCTCCACACCCCCCGCCCCCCAGGCTCAAGTTTCCTTCAGGACAAAAGGTAGGAGACTCTTTGCCCAGGTTCTTTTTAGGCTATGTTTGGAGAATCAGAGAGCACCAAGTATGTCCATAGTCAGGTTTCCCAAACAGTGACTAATAACGACAATCCTTTCTTCTAAACCTCCAGAACGAAATAAGTAAATCACAGATATTTGAACCAAAAGGCGAAAAGTGCGTCAGGATGGAAAAAGACACAAGGGGTAAGAGCTGACTGGCAGACTGATCCGGCGCGCCCCTGGCCCATCCCTGCCCCCTCGAACTTCCGCCCTCAGCACCCCAGGGACTCTGACTGGTCCAGGCCCCGGAGCTAGCTGAGCACGTGGTAGAGCACGGTACCCTGGGGGCGGAGCCTAGGGGTAGCTGGGAAGCGACGCAGGACGTGCGTGCGTGCGTGCGTGCTCGCTCACGGCGGCGGCGGCGGAGCAGAGAGGCCAGAGCCGGAGATCGAACTGGGATCGGGCCCCGGGCGGGGGCGGTGCGAGCGGCGCCAAGCGGATCCTGGGGGCGGGGACGGAGCCGGGTCGGGCGGGACTGGAACGGAGCCCGGGAACGGGGCGGGAGGTCCTAGGGTCCCGGGTTGGGGGGGGTGGAGCCGCACTTCGTTGCCGCGGGGGTGCCGGGACTCCGGCCGCTGTGCCGCCGCCATCACGGACTTCCTGTGGGACAAGCGCACGGGCCTCGCCGCCAGAACGGTGAGCGCGCGGACATACGGACCACGGCACCGCGCGGAAAAATGGCGACCGTGGGGCGGGCGGGGTAGGATTGGATTGGGGGCAAGTGATGGAGGCGAGATTAGGAGCGGAGGAGGGTTGAACTTTGCGGAGCTCAGAGTAAGAAGATGAAGGAGGTCGGCATGCCTTAGGTGTACTTGAGAAAGCATGGAAAACTTGGGAGGGACCAAAGTAAGAGAAAGGGTGATGAGGTAGGCATAGGAGTTGCTCGAGAGATGCAAAAGAACCTGGTATTGAAGTTGGGCTAAGTAGTCCAATCCTAGCCTGAGAAGTATCACTTGAAGCTTGCTGGAAGAATTTGATGCTAGGACCGAATTCGGTGTCTCTGGATAGGAATGGAGGCCGTGAGAAGGCTTAGAAGTTGAAAAAGGTAGCCTAGAGATGTTGTGTTTTTCCTGCAAAGGCCCTGTGAGTGTCTTCAATGGCAGTGTGTTCTTTGTAAAATGGCATTTATATAGTTATGCTCATCAGCGTTGGATTACCTAGAAAAATCTTGTGCTTCCATTTTCTTGGTTTCCTTCCAGCTCTATTTGAACAAGATTGTGTCAAATTATCATCCTCCCCAATTTGAAGAGGTTGGGAAGAAGTTGCCCAGAATGGGAGCCAGATGTTGAAGTCAATTTTCTTTCTTTCTTTTTTTTTTAATAATTGGTCGTGGGGCTTGAACTCAGGGCCTAGGCACTGTCCCTGAGCTCTTCAGTTCAAGCCTAGTGCTCTACCATTGAGCCACAGCACAACTTCCGGTTTTCTGGTGGTTAACTGGAGTCTCACTGACATTCTTGCTGCCCAGACTGGCTTTGAAGCTGGATCCTCAGATCTCCCCCCTGAGTAGCTAGGATTACAGGAGTGAGCCATGGGCGCCCGGCTATGAAGTCAAAACTTTTCCACATTTGATTCTTCCTTTCCCTCACCAATGTGTCTGTCTCTGGACCTTTTTCATCTGTCCTGTTCTTTTCCATGGTTGTGACTGATTTCTCTCCAATTTCATTCCTTGAGGGGAAAAACAGATTTGTGGATCATACTATTTCCTATGCCATTAACTTGAGCTGCTCAACTCTCAGCCAAGTAGTGCTGACATTAGTTTAAAACCATTTATTCTCAAATTCATAAATATAGTAAGGGAAGGGCTAAGTGGAAAATTGACTATACTAAAACCTCTCATGATGGATTTGGTCACAGCTATGAGAGGGACAGACTTAAACCCCTAGAATATGCTAGTATTTAGTATTTGTTTTATACATACATTTCTGGAGAACTAAATTCTTGCCCTTGGGGCTATGATAATCAAGATGTACTGTTAATGACTGTAAAACATAGCTGTGTAAACTAAAGCTTTATTCTGTTGTGAAGAACTCATGATGACAGAGTTGCATATCTGAGGTTGTAGCAGGGACAAACTGGCCATCTGCATCAGCCACATTCCCTCACCTCTAATGATCTGTGGCTCAGACATGAAAGTTTTCATGGACCCATATTTGAAGAGGATGAAAGTAGAGTAGTTTGAAGAAAATAAATGTAGAACAGTTGAACTCAAGGGACTTTCTAGAGTTTGCAAACAAAATTTGTAAGTGACTGTATAGTCCCAGCAAGAAAAAAAAAAGTAACAGAAGTAGACATTAAAGATCAGAAAGCAGCTTGTCAGAACCTTTGGAAACAGCCACTCCTCGGAGGAGATTTTGAGAAACTCAAGAATTTTCCCTACCATTTTCACTTATCCTTTCCTTCCAGATGCCTCATCCCCGAAGGTACCACTCCTCAGAGAGAGGCAGCCGAGGGAGTTACCATGAACAGTATCGAAGCCGAAAGCATAAACGACGAAGAAGTCGCTCCTGGTCAAGTAGCAGTGATCGGACAAGGCGGCGCAGGCGGGAGGATAGCTACCATGTTCGTTCCCGAAGGTGAGACCTCAAGAAGAGGGCTGACTGTAGGCACTAACTTGACCATTTATTGGTTCCATGCTAAGGACACTGGGTTAAACAATTGGCAGTGGATAACAAGTTGTATAACAAAGCTGAATTATTGGCACACTTCTGTAATCTCAGCACTGGGGAGGCTGACTAAGGCAAGAGGATCAGAATTTGAAGCCAGCCTGAACTGTATAGTGAAATCCTGTCTCAAGAAACCAAATTGGCCCAAGTCTGGTGTCTTATGCCTGTAACCCTAGCTACTCAGAAGGCTGAAACCTAAGGCTCTGAGTTCAAAACGAGACTGGGCAAAAAAGTCCCCATGAAACCTTTTTGTTGTTGTTGTGGGGTTTGAACTTCTGCCTGGGCCCTGTCCCTCAGCTCAAGGCAAGTGCTCTACCACTGAAGCCACAGTGCCACTTCCAGTTTTCTGGTGGTTAATTGGAGATAAGAGTCTCATGGTTTTCCTGCCTGGGCTGGCTTTTGAACCACAATCCTCAGATCTCAGCCTCCTGAGTAGCAAGGATTACAGGCATGAGCTGTGAGACTCTTATCTCCAGTTAACCAACAGAGAACTAGAAGTAGAGCTGTGACTCAAAGCCTTGAGCAGAGAAACTCAGTGACAGTGCCCAGATCCTGAATTTAAGCCACAGTATTGGCAAAAAGGGACATCTGAGCTTGTCTTGAGGACAAGTATGAGTCAACTGTGAGAACTGTCTTCCGGTAGTGGGAAAGTATATACAAAGACTGGGCACTAGAGGTCGCTAATGAGCTAGTATGTAAGAGAAAGCTAGGTCTGTTTGATTTAAATAATTTAGTGGAATGTTCATTGAAAGGATGGAGTAGGTAGAGCAAGGCTGGGTTTTAGTTAGGAATGCTGAAGAACAAACTAGCCCTTTGTTTCTTTGTATCACATGAGAGAAGAAGTGGACATCCAAAAGGGAGTGGCTCAGCCCAGAGTGGTAGCTCACACCTGTAATCCTAGCTCCTCCGGAGGCTGAGATCTGAGAATCTCGGTTCAAAAGCTCAAGTGGTAGAGTGCTAGCCTTGAGCTGAAGAGCTGAGGGACAGTGCTCAGGCCCAAAGTTCAAGCCCTATGACCAACCAGCAAAAAGAGGGGGGTGGGGGAGGCAGGCTCCACAGATACCATTTTTATAAGGTGAAGGTGATAATCCCTACACTATTGAAACCTATTTGCAAATCCCTTTTTGGAGGCCTAGGTAATGTGCTGGTATAGGAATCCTCCCTACCTCCTCACCTTATACCTCTGGTTCTTATTCTTTAGTGAGGCAGAACCTCCTCACCATGGTATGGCAGAGAATGTGGCTTGAACAGGTATACCTGATGGGAGTTTGTTATCCATCAGCAGCTATGATGACCGTTCACCTGACCGGAGGGTATATGACCGGCGATACTGTGGCAGCTATAGGCGGAATGACTACAGTCGGGATCGGGGAGAGGCCTACTATGACACAGACTATCGGCATTCCTATGAGTATCATCGAGAGAACAGCAGTTACCGCAGCCAGCGAAGCAGCCGGAGGAAGCACAGACGGCGGAGGAGGCACAGCCGGACGTTCAGCCACTCGTCTTCGGTGAGTGTCAGCCCAGGCCCTTTCTCTCCCCACTCTTCTTCAGGCCCTCTGGGACCCTGGTAAGTGAGAAACATCCTTGTTTTCAGCTGAGCATTAGGGCATGAATGTTGAAGTGGGTTCTGAGTCTGCCTACCCTCTTAGAAGCTCTCTGACTCTTGAAGGGCCTTGGAGTCCAATTTGGAGATGGATGGGCATGAAGCCCATTGTGCCTTCCCTGGCATGTTGGGCTTAACTGTGTTGGGAGCAGCTCCTCTGCCCTGGAGGCCACCACTTTTTGATGGGGACCTTGTTTGTGAACTTCTTCTCCCAAGCCCTGGGCTCCACGGCCCCTCACAGGCGAGCTTGGGTGGGGGCAAGGGAAGACTTACGCCTGCCTGAAAGGGCTTTGTGTAGAGCATGGGGTTATGGGTGACACTGGCAACAACATCACTTCTCTGCTCTGCCCAAGCCTCTCCCTGTTCCCGTTTTGGGTTTGGGGACTTGGGATTGTGCGCCACTCTCTCTTCTCACACGGATCCGCCTTACTGCATCTGACGTGTTCCCTTCCACTGTCCCCCATCATCGTCTGTCCCCCCTGGCTGGGCGCCTGTGACCGGTGGCCCCTCCACCACCCACCCCGCCTCCCTCCGGCCCCCGCTCCGACACCTGGCTTGCTCCGATCCCCCCCGCCCCCCGACAGCAGCACAGCAGCCGGAGAGCCAAGAGTGTAGAGGACGACGCTGAGGGCCACCTCATCTACCACGTCGGGGACTGGCTACAAGAGCGATGTACAAGCCAAATCGTAACAATCCTATAGCCTTTAATGGTCCCATAGCCATCCTAACGTCCCAAGCCAACCCAAGTCACAGCCTCTTTTGCCTTTTCTCAGTGGTGTTGTTCATCTGGGTGGTTTGAGTTGCTGTTGAGAATTGACCTCTGTTGTCCACTCCCAGCTCTCATGGCCCCTGGGTTTAAAGGTGGTGGGAATCATGCAGGGGTTTTCTTCCCCTGTGACCATCTGTATCTGTTCCCTTCATCTCCTCACCCCAGGATGCTATACCCTTTTTTTTCCTTCCAATTCAGCTCACCCCCTTCCCCCTTTTCTCCCTCCCTCTCCCCGACCCTGCTCTCTTTCATTTCAGATGAAATTATTAGCACCTTAGGAGAGGGGACCTTTGGCCGAGTTGTACAGTGTGTTGATCATCGCAGGTAACTGATTGAAAGACCTGTTCCTTCTTCACACTTGCTAGGTGAAGAGAGGGTGGAGGTAGCTAGGACTTGTGTTTGATTAGCCAAAGGCAGGATTTCTTAGTCCCCACATAATACCCCATTCAATCTGAGATATTCTTGAGAACCCAACAGAACTTTCTCTGCCCAACCTACAGGGGAGGGGCTCGAGTTGCCTTGAAGATTATTAAGAATGTGGAGAAGTACAAAGAAGCAGCTCGACTTGAAATCAATGTGCTAGAGAAGATCAATGAAAAGGACCCTGACAACAAGAAGTAAGCAAGCAAAGGGCTATGTGAAGATGCTAAGTTGCAACTCTGCAGGAAAGATGGGTTAGGCAGGCAGAGGAGTCTCCATGTTCTCATCCATTCATTTTTTATTAGCCATCTTAGAGTAGTAGAACATCAGGGTAGGAATGGAGGCCTTGTGACATTCTCTAATGTATTCCTCTTGTTTTTAGAATATTGCGGTTTGGCTCTTGATCAGGATATGGAGATAATACCTCAGACATAATCCTGTGGCAGAGCACCTGTCTTTCTAACCATAATGTGAATTTGGACTAGTGATTTAGCTCAGGGGTAGAGCACTTGCCTAGAATGTTCAAGGGCCTAGTTCCGTAATGTAAAAGTTTGTTAGGCACTAGTGGCTCCCATCTATAATCCTGGCTACTCAAGGAGGTAAGATCTGAGGATGGCAGTTCCAAGCCAGCCTGGGGCGACAAATCTGAGAGATTCACCTTCAGTTAACCAGCAAAAGTCAGAACTGTAGGCATGGCTCAGGTGGTAAGAGTACCAGCTTTGAGTGAAAGCTGAGCTCGAGCTGGAGTCCCACTAAATATAAGACCTAGTACTTAATGCGCGCGTGCGCACGTGCGCGTGCACATACACACAGAGCCTGGCACCAGTGGCATACAACTAGCTACTAAGGAAGCCTATGATCCAGAGGATCATCATTTGAACCCAGCATGAGCAGAAAAATCCATAAGATTGTCTCCAAAATAATAAAGAGCTAGGCAGGTATGATTCAGTTAGTAGAGCACTTGCCTAGCAAGCACAGGTCCTGAGTTCAAACCCCAGTAATGCCCAGATTTTATGCCCAGACTGGCCTTGAATAGGGGTCCCAAGTCCATCTTACAGGATTATAGGATGAACCATCTCACATAACAGTGAATTTTTGGGGATGTGAAGTGGGAGATGGTCCTGGGGGTTGAACTCAGGGCCTAGGCATTCTCCCTGAGCTTTAGTGCTCAAGGCTAGCCCTCTACTACTTTGAGCCACAGCTCCACTCCCACCTTTTTGGTGGTTAGAGATGAGAGTGTCATGGACTTCACTGTCTGGGCTAGCTTTGAACTGGGGTCCTCAAATCTCATCCTCCTGAATAGCTAGGATTACAGGTTTTTTTGTTTTTTTGTTTGTTTGTTTTTGGGGTCTGGTCATGGGGCCTGAACTCTGGGCCTGGGCGCTGTCCCTCAGCTCTTCAGCTCAAGGCTAGAGCTCTACCACTTGAGTCACAGCGCCACTTCCGGCTTTTTTCTTTTTTGCTTATGTGGTGCTGAGGAATCGAACCCAGGGCCTCAGGCATGCAAGGCAAGCGCTCTACCACTGAGCCACCTTCCCAGCCCAGGATTACAGGTTTGAGCCACCAGTATTAGCTTTTTTTTTTTTTCTTTTTTTTCAGTCGTGGGGCTTGAACTCTGGGCTTTGGTGCTGTCTCTGCGCTCTTCAGCTCAAGGCGAGCGCTCTGAGCTTGAGCCACAGCACCACTCCCAGTTTTCTAGTGGTTTATTGGAGATAAGAGTCTCACAGACTTTGCTGCCCGGGCTGGCTTTGAACAGTGATCTTCAGATCTCAGCCTCCTGAGTAGCTAGGGTTACAGGCATGAGCCACCAGCCCCAGGCTAGCTGTTTTGTTTCGTTTTTTTGGTCAGTCGTGGGCCTTGAACTCTGGGCCTGAGCGCTGTACCTCAGCTCTTCAGCTCAAGGCTAGTGCTCTACCACTTGAGCTGCAGCGCCACTTATGGTTTTCTGGTGGTTTATTGGAGATAAGAGTTTCACGGACTTTCCTGCCTGGGTTGGCTTTGAACCGCGATCCTCAAATCTCCGCGTCCTGAGTAGCTAGGATTACAGGCGTGAGCCACCGGCGCCTGGCTAGCTGTTTTTTTTGAGACAGTGTCTCTATGTATCTCTGGCTTACCTTCTCCATTTTGAACTTGTAATACTCTTGTCTTAGCCTCCCAAGTGCTGAGACTATAGGAGTAGACCACTACCTCCAGTCTAGCATATACTTTTCAAATTATTTAAAATGTTGCAAAAAATGTTTGGAAGTTTTTCAACTAGTATCTTTTTTTGTTTGTTTGTTTCCCGGTGTTGGGGCCTGAACTCTGGGCCTGGGCGCTGTCCTTCAGCTCTTCAGCTTCAGCTCAAGGCTAGCACTCTACCACTTGAGCCGCAGTGCCACTTCCGGCTTTTTTCTTTTTGCTTATGTGGTGCTGAGGAATCGAACCAAGGGCCTCAGGCATGCAAGGCAAGCGCTCTACCACTGAGCCACCTTCCCAGCCCAACTAGTATCGTTTTTGCATGTGCCAGAGAGGCTATTCTCTAGTTGAACTGAATTTTGTTAGGATTATTAGCCAGCATGTTTTTACACAGTATGTAGAGTAAATAATTATTCATTTGGATGCTCATTAAACATCCTGCTTCCTCCTCTCTCTCTTCCCAGCCTCTGTGTCCAGATGTTTGACTGGTTTGACTACCATGGCCACATGTGTATCTCCTTTGAGCTTCTGGGCCTTAGCACCTTTGATTTCCTCAAAGACAACAACTACCTGCCATACCCCATCCACCAAGTGCACCACATGGCCTTCCAGCTGTGCCAGGCCGTCAAGTGTGAGTGGGGTGGGCCAAAGAGGACTTGGGAAGCCCTTCTGTTCATTGCACTCCATTTCTGTCTACCTGTGTACTGGGCAAGCCCCTAACTGATCAACTTAGCTGCATGGTTTTTATTCACTGTCATCCTGCATCTCTTCTGACTTAACTCCTTGAATGACATCTTCATTCATGGTGATTACTCTTATTCCACATCCAACCTAGCATGAGCTGGGAAAGAGCCTGTGAAATCAAAGCACTTAATTACCTTGTATTTCTTTCTCCTCTCTTCTGTGAGAAAATGTGGACTAGAGATTTACCTTTGTTTGAGATTAGATGCTCTCTATTCATGGCAAAGTAGTTATGGATGTGAAAGAAATAGTTCAGCTCAGGGGCCAGATATAGGAAGTCCAGCCAAGTATAGACTTCCTGAATCTTCACAGAAATGCAGTTTCACATAATTGAGTCTGCAGAAATGCAAACCAAGGTCAGAATTTAAAAACAAAAGAACTACCTACCTATACTACTCTTACCTTTTTTCCATAAGTGAGATACATATTTATATGTAAACCTTAGTCACAGCAGGCCTACTTAGGCCAAACATTTCACTTTAGGTTTTTTTTTGCCTCCAATCATCAATATTTATTGAGCATTTACAATCTATTGGACACAATAGAACGTACAGAAAATATTGTCCCTGCTCTGGAGGATCTTACATTCTGAAAGAAAAAAAATCTTTTTTTTCCTCAGTCGTGGGGCCTGAACTATGGGCCTGGGAACTGTCCCTCAGCTCTTCAGCTTGAGGCGAGTGCTTTACCACTTGAGCCACAGCACCACTTCTGACTTTTTCTGTGTTTGTGGTGCTGAGGAATAGAAACTAGGGTCACTTTAGGTTTTGTTTGTTTGGTTTGTTCTTTGGTCTGTCCTGGAGCTTGAGCTCTGGGCCTGGGTGCTGTCCCTCTTCAGCTCAAGGCTAGCACTTAACCACTTTCAGTTTTCTGAGTGGTTTATTGGAGATGAGAGTCTCACGGACTTTTGTGCCCGTGCTGACTTTGAACCAGGATCCTCAGCTCTCAGCATCCTGGATTACAGGTGTGAGTTACCGGTGCCCAGATTTCACTTGGTTTATATAGCACAGGAAGCACCCTCCAGTAATGTTGTGCCTCTGAGTGTTTAGCCTGTGGTCAGCTTGGTATCAGTTTGCTCTGACCACCTGGACCAAGTCTTACCTGGCCTTCTCCCCTACAGTCCTTCATGACAACAAGTTGACACATACGGACCTCAAACCAGAAAATATTCTCTTTGTGAATTCAGACTACGAGCTCACCTACAATCTAGAGAAGGTAAGATGATAAAATTCTCAGAATGCTCATGGGGGCAGGCAGCTGGGCCACATGAGTTTTGCTTTCTGTTTGAACCTTTTGTTGTTGGTGGTGGTCATTGCGGCTTGAACTCTGGGCCTGGGCGCTGTCTCTCAGCTCTTTAGCTCAAGGACAGCGTTCTTAATCATTTGAGCCACAGCTCTACTTCTGGCTTGTTCTCTTATGTGGTGCTGAGGAATCGAACCCAGGGCCTCATGCATTGCAAGGCAAGCACGCTACCACTGTGCCACCTTCCCAGCCTCCTTTTTATTTATTATTTTTTTGTTGGTCACGGGGCTTGAACTATGGCTTGGGTGATGTCCTGTACTCTTCAGCTCAAGGTGAGCGCTCTACCCCTTGAGACACAGCGCCACTTCCGGTTTTCTAGTGGTTTATTGGAGATAAAGAGTCTTATGGACTTTCCTGCCTCGACTGGCTTTGAATGGTGATCCTCAGATCTCAGCCTCCTAAGTAGCTAGGATTATAAGTGCCAGCCCCCAGCCCTCTTTTTATTTCTTTCTATCATATTTTCTTCCTGTCTGGTTCCAGCTTGTTAAAGCTAAAGTATTAGATAGGGTGAAAGGGAAAGATTTAAGAAGATGAAAATCAGGAGAGAAAGTGTAACATTTTGAATAGACCGAGAATGCTTCTTAAGAAACAGATGTGGGGGGCTGGGAAGGTGGCTCAGTGGTAGAGCGCTTGCCTTGCATGCCTGAGGCCCTGGGTTCGATTCTTCAGCACCACATAAGCAAAATGAAAAAAGCAGGAAGTGGCACTGTGGCTCAAGTGGTAGAGCGCTAGCCTTGAGCTGAAGAGCTGAGGGACAGCGCCCAGGCCCAGAGTTCAGGCCCCACAACCAGACCCCCCAAAAAAAAAAAAAGGAACAGATGTGGCCACGGCTGGAAATGTGCCCTAGTGGTAGAGTGCTTGCCTAGTATGCTTGAAACCCTGGGTTTGATTCCTTAGTACCACATAAAACAAAATGCCAGAACTGGAGCTATGGCTCAAGTGGTAGAGCTCTAGCCTTGAGCTGAAAAGCTGAGGGACAGCGCCCAGGCCCAGAGCTCAGGCCCCACTACCAACAATAACAACAACAACAAAAAGGGTGTGTGTGTGTGTATTTCTTTTTATGTGGTACTAAGGAATCAAACCTAGGGCTTCATGCATGCTTAGGCAAGCACTCTACCACTAAGTCATATTCCCAGCCCCTGTGTGTGTATTTCTGTGACATAGGAAAGCGCAGCTCCCTTGAATAACTGGAGATTCAAAAGCTTAACCTGCTCTCTACCACTTGACCCCTTTCCTACATGTTTCAGAAAAACTTCTCTTGAGTATATAGTCTTTCTGTATTAGAGACTGGCAAGCTATTCCATAATCATCCTTTAATCTACTCTCCCACCCCTAAAAGTACTAAAGTAACACTGTAAACTAGATTTTTCCCAGCAGTTTTGAGGCAAGCCATGATTGATTTTTTGGGGGGGGGGAGTCTGTTGGACTTGAACTCTGGGCCTGGGCACTGTCCCTCAGCTCTTCAACTCACGGCTAGCGCTCTACCACTTGAGCCACAGAGCCATTTCTGGTTTTTTGGACATAAAAGTCTCTCTCACAGCCTTTCCTGGACTTTCCTGCTGGGGCTGGCTTTGAACCGTGATCCTCAGAGATTAGCCTCCTGAGTAGCTAGGATTACAGGTGTGAGCCACCGGCACCTCACTTGGCTTTGTTTATTTAATTGCTGATACTGGAGTTTGAACTCTGGGCTTTTGACATTGCTCTGCTTTTTGTTTGATGCTCTCCCACTTAAGGCATACCTCCAACTTGGCTTTTTGCTGGATAGTTTAGAGATTGAGTCCTAAGGACTTCCCTGCCCAGACTGGCTTTGTACCTCCATCCTCAGCTCTCTTACCTCAACCTCCTGAGTAGGTAGGGTTATAGGTGAAAACCACTGGTGTCAAGCCACCATTGCTTTTTTAAGCCTCAGGAGTACCTTAGAGAATGCTGGTAGAGTCTTAGTATGTAGTGCAGAGGTTCATTCCCTTCCTGTTTTGCTCCTAGAAGCGAGATGAGCGCAGTGTGAAGAGCACAGCTGTGCGGGTGGTAGACTTTGGCAGTGCCACCTTTGACCATGAGCATCATAGTACCATTGTCTCCACTCGCCATTACCGAGCACCTGAGGTTATCCTTGGTAAGGGAGGGCAGGGTTGTCCAAATGTGTGAGGTGGTATGAGGGTGGTGTCCCCTAAAACTCCTAACACTTTTTCCTTCCCATTCCTACCCAGAGTTGGGCTGGTCTCAGCCTTGTGATGTATGGAGCATAGGCTGTATCATTTTTGAGTACTACGTTGGCTTTACTCTCTTCCAGGTAAGTGGTTGGGTATCTTGACTGCCTGGCATTTTTCTGCCCAGTTTCTTTGTGCTTGCTGAGGACATGCCTGCTCACTCTTCCATGTTGCCCAACTGGCAGCTAGTCCTCAGCAGTCTCTATTCAGACCCATAGTTCTGTCTTTTGTTTCCCAGACACATGACAACAGAGAACATCTAGCCATGATGGAAAGGATTCTGGGTCCCATCCCTTCTCGGATGATCCGAAAGACAAGGTGAACCTTGAGCAGAAGGGAGTTAACCCTTTTTATTTTGTTTCCACAGAACTGGTCAGTTTCACATAATTTTTTATTTTTCCTCAACAAATCTTACCCATTTACATTTACATGTGGAAATAAGGGAAATATCCTATAACGAGGGGAACCATCTGATTCCTCAACCTTCCCTTCCCCTCCAGAAAACAGAAATATTTTTACCGGGGCCGCTTGGATTGGGATGAGAACACATCAGCTGGCCGCTACGTTCGTGAGAATTGCAAACCTTTGCGGGTGAGCCAGGCTGGGGATCAATAGTGCCCGACCATCTAAAGTCACTTTCTTCTTAAGTTGGTTTGCTTTTGGAATGTACTCCACAGCAGAGTGTTAGGAAAGGAGGGGAGGAAAACTGAAAGAAGACATTTTTTGGTCAATAAAAGACAAGGAGTGGTTTTAATATGGAGGAAAAGGTTAGACAGCCTAACCTTCAGACTACAAGAGATCAAAGCAATGTCCTGGATTCTTTAGGTCAGGCAGGAAAGAATAAACTACTTTTGCAAAGCTTGCTTATATTTTAATGAGCTAAAGAATTCCTGATGTTGACAAGGATATACAAGTAGGAAGAACGTCCAAAGAATATGAAGGAGTAATTGTGCTAATGGGAAGATAGGTTGAGGTATGATACCAGGAACATTGGTCATGGTATGGTCTTGGTAAGGCAAGCAAAGCATTGATTCTTTTGCCAGGATTGAAGAGTAGGGACTTGAAGAAGAAAGAGGCAGAGTGTATAAGGCATCCTGCCTCACCTTTTTCCTGCTCCCTCCCCTCCCCCCACCAGCGGTATCTGACCTCAGAGGCAGAGGAACACCACCAGCTCTTCGATCTGATTGAAAGTATGCTAGAGTATGAACCTACTAAGCGGCTGACCTTAGGTGAAGCCCTTCAACATCCGTTCTTCGCCCGCCTTCGGACTGAGCCACCTAATCCCAAGTTGTGGGACTCCAGTCGGGATATCAGTCGGTGACAATGAGACCCTGGGCCCCCCTGCATCACTTACAGCAGTGGGTGCCCAGTCCAGGACACTGGTGCTTTTTTATACAAGAGAACAGAGCCGGAGCTCATTCCCTCCTGGCTCCCTATATTCCTGTGAATATGTGAAGTAGTGTAAATATGACAGAACTTGTACCAATCACTTCAACCCTTGCCTTGTACATAATGCTATTCATCCATACACTTCCCACCCTCAATTGCCTCCCCCAAAGGTAGTTGGATGGGGGCAGATTGAGGTAACCAGGTGGCATCTATCCCATGTTTTATAAGGAATTTTGTACAGTGTTTGTGAAATAAAATGACGTGCTTCATCTGACCCCCATCCCTGGCTGAGTTTGGGTTTGAGAGGAATCCCTGTTACCCTCCAGAATGAGCTAGAGCAGGTACAGCAGTTTAGCCTGTCCTAGAGGTCCCAAAGGGTAGGATCGCATTTCTTGGAGGCTAACTTGGAGAGAGGTTATAGGATAGCATTTTTCTTACCTGGGGTAGTGAGGGCTGGGAAAGGGGCCTGCCTAATAGTCGTTAGGCTGCAAATCCTGGGCTTTTCGAGACCCGCAGAGGGTGGAACTCGCCCAACTTGCATTTTGGGACACTAGCGTGGTCAGGGTTCCTGCGCGAGACTACCTGGGAAATGTAGTTCGTTGACGGAGTGCTGTCACGTGAGCAAGTGCGGACTTTAGCTGCTGAGGCGGGCCTGGGCGTGTCACGTGAGGGTCTTCCATCTCGCTAAGACGCAGGCGCGACCAGCTGCTGCGAGGCTTCTTGTAGTCCTTCCGGTCGATTTAGCCAATCGGTGCACTGGGAGCCGGGCGGACAGAGAGCGCTTGGAGAGCCACTGCCGCGGCAGGGGCGTGGAGGGTAGGGACTGGCCCAGTCCTCCGTTGCAAACATGGCTCAGAGCAGAGACGGCGGGAACCCTTTCGCCGAGTCGGGCGAACTTGACAACCCTTTTCAGGTGACTTGCGAAGGCCTCCTTTAGCCAGTCGGATTCATGTGTCTCCGTTGTGTCGGGTCGGGCAAACTACGGTTCACACTCGTCACCTTAATCTATCGAAGTGCCGGCACGTGGGGGGTGATGGTGACTCCCGACCGGCGAGCACCGGGGGCGGGCCCTGTCCTGTAAGGAGCTGGTAGTGGAAGTGAGATGTGACAGACGTGGAAGCAAATGTTGGGACCACAACGTGGCTCCAAAAGTGCAGTACTTGGAGCCAGGGGCAGTTTAGGAGGAGTCCTCCTAGGTTGTGGGAGGGATTGAATGCCAGCTGAGCTCAGGTCAGGTCTCTGCTCTCAGGACCCAGCTGTGATTCAGCACCGACCCAGCACTCAGTATGCCACGCTTGATGTCTACAACCCTTTTGAGAACCGCGAGGTAAGCTGCTGGAGAGGACAGACGAGCCAGAATGGGGAGAATGTGCCAGTAAGCCCAGTCTGGGTACTGAGTATTTCCTGCATGCTGAGGAAAAACCGTGGTTGAAGCTCCCAGAGAGATACTAGTCTGACCTGGTATACCTAATCTTAAGGACTCGGGGGCTTAGGGGTCATCTGAATTAAGCTCTAACAGTCTGGAGAGGGCCAGAGGGCAAGGTGTGAACCAGTTCTCTGGAAAGACTTCCTTGAAGAAACTTAAGATTGGGGCAGGTAGATGCAAGGAATAGAAGTCTGTTGGACCCATTGAAATAGGAAAATGGTGGGCTTAACAAGTTAAGAATTGGATATGGAAATAAGTATTTTCAGTTCTTGCTAAGAATTGGAATGGGGATCAAAGAAACTAGCTTTGTAACTGGAACAAAGACTGCTGCCTTATGTCCTGAATTGTGGTTCTAACAATTTCCCAAGAGACACTAGATTCCTGTGTCCTAGGGACCAGACAATCTCTAAGGCCTTTTTCCCAACAGCCCCCACCTCCTTATGAGCTTCCTGCCCCAGCCCCTGCTCCATTACCACCACCCTCAGCTCCCTCCTTGCAGCCCTCCAGAAAGCTCAGCCCCAAGGAACCCAAGAACTATGGCTCCTACAGCACTCAGGTGAAGGGTGTGTGCAGGTGGGGGCTTGGGAGAGGGACCAGTCATGAAGCCAGAGACTTACTCATCCCTCTGTTCATGCTTGGTAGGCTTCAGCTGCAGCAGCCACAGCTGAGTTGTTAAAGAAACAGGAGGAACTCAACAGGAAAGCAGAGGAGTTGGACCGAAGAGAGCGAGAGCTTCAACATGTTGCCCTGGGGGGCACAGCCAGTAAGTGAACTCTTGGTAGGGTAAGGAAAAGCATATATGAGTTTGGAAAAAGCAAAAAAAAAAAAAAAAAAATACTAAGATCTGTACATTTAGACTATTGAGCTTGCATTGTGGAAATACTGTTTATTAGCCATGTGCTTCTGGGAAATTTCTTTGTTATTTACTTACAGTGCTAGAGATCTAATCTAGGACCTTATACATACTAGGTAAGGGCTAATGCCACTGAGCTATGTTCCCAGACTCTTCCTTGGTTACCTAATCTTGAGCACCTCAATTTTTTTATTTGTAAAATGAGAATATCGGCATTAGTGGCTCATGCCCATAATTCTAGCTATTCGGAAAGCTGAAATCAGAGGATCACAGTTCAAAGCCAGCCTGGGCAGGAAAGTCCATGAGACTTTTTTTTTAGGGGGTGGGGGTGGGGTCCGGTCATGGAGCCTGAACTCTGGGCTTGGGTGCTGTCCCTCAGCTCTTCAGCTCAAGGCTAGCGCTCTATCACTGAGCCACCTTCCTAGCCCCCCATGAGACTCTTTATCTCCAGTTAACCACCAGAAAATCGGAAGTAGCCATGTGGCTCAAGGGGTAGAGCACTTGCCCTGAGCTAAAGAGCTGAGGGACAGCGCCCAGGCCTGAGTTCAAGTCTCATGACCAACCAGGAGAAAAAAAAAAAAAAAGAATAATCATATCTGACATGATTATTGTGAAGGTTTAAGCAAAGTCATATACTGAGAGTTCTTGGCATAGTGCTTAGGTTTTGCAAATCATAATGAACATTTGCTATTACTATTATTTTTTCCACTCTTTGTCTCCTTGGACTTTGAATTGAAAAGATAGTGATAGAAGTAAGGGAGAGTGATTGCCTCCTTCCTAAGGTCTTCCTGCTCTCTTGATACTTTACAGGTCGACAGAACAATTGGCCCCCTCTACCTTCTTTTTGCCCAGTTCAGCCCTGCTTTTTCCAGGACATCTCCATGGAGATCCCCCAAGAATTTCAGAAGACAGTATCCACCATGTACTACCTCTGGATGTGTGAGTGATAAGAGGCCTTTAGGAGAAAATTTATAGATAGAGATTTCTTAAATGCCCCAGAACACACTCACTGAGAGCCAGATAGTTCACTTTTTCACATTTGATTATTCGGGTAGTTTCTCCAGGAATCTTCCTGCATTACTCCTTCTACTGTATTTGAAACTTACCAGCCTGCTAACAAGTATATATTTTGTCTCACCTGGCCTGGAATTCACTGTGTAGCCTGTACTGGCCTCAAACCTCAGCCTCCCAAGTGCTGAAATTAACAGGTGTAGGTTACCACACCCAGCTCATAAACACATTCTTAACTCTTTTTTTTTTGGGGGGTCCGGTCGTGGGGCCTGAACTCTGGGCATGGGTGCTGTCCCTCAGCTCTTCAGCTCAAGGCTAGCACTCTACCACTTGAGCCACAGCGCCACTTCTGGCTTTTTTCTTATGTGGTGCTGAGGAATCGAACCCAGGGCCTCAAGCATGCAAGGCAAGTGCTCTACCACTGAGCCACCTTCCTAGCCCACAACATTCTTAACTCTTATTAAAAGTCTTTTCTAGGGGATCAGACATGACATTTATTTGTCTTGTGTTCCCTTTCTTATGCCGCCACTTTTGGTGAGCATTGGCGATGTCTGTTTGTGCGTGTGAAGCAGCCTTTATTGTAATCCAGAACAGCCTACCATTCTCTCCTTTATCTTTAGGCAGCACTCTGGCTCTTCTCCTGAACTTCCTCGCCTGCCTGGCCAGTTTCTGTGTGGAGACCAGCAATGGCTCAGGCTTTGGGCTTTCTCTGCTCTGGGTTCTCCTTTTCACTCCCTGCTCCTTTGTCTGCTGGTACCGCCCCATGTATAAGGCTTTCCGGTAAGTGAGGGATGGATGATGGGAGGCTGGGGTGGAACTCACATCAGATCTTCTAGCTCTAATCCTGCCCACTCCCCATTTTTTTTTTCTTTTTGCAGGAGTGACAGTTCATTCAATTTCTTCGTTTTCTTCTTCATTTTCTTCGTCCAGGATGTATTCTTTGTCCTCCAGGCCATTGGCATCCCAGGTTGGGGGTTCAGGTCTGTGAGGCTGTCATCTGCTCTCATTCTTTCCTTCCACTCCTCTAGAAAAGCCGGCACAGGTATTGGGTAGGACTTAACTGGCAAGATGAAATTTGTGCCAGATGCCAGTGGCTTACCAATAATCCTAGCTACTCAGGAGGCCTAGCCAGTAAAGTCTGTGCATGAGCCTCTATCTCTAATTAGCCAACGAAAAGCCAGACTGGAGGTATGGCTCAAGTGCTAGAACAAAGAAAGGAGAGTAAAAGCACAAGTTCCTGAGTTGCAGCCTCGGTACCAGCACATAAAAAAGACCCCCCGCCCTTTTGGATGTGCTAGTTTAATGAGAGACAGAATATACTTAGAATACAGACCAGACAACTCTAGATAGGCAGAGATTGAGGGGAGAAAGGCTGCGGAGGGTGGCTCTGAGAAGGCTTCCTGGAGGAGGTTATATAACCATAGTTGAAGAAACAGGAGCAGACTTAATAGAGAAGAGTCTGTTTGGAGTAAGGATGCCTGCCCGGCAGGCCTTAAGAGAGCGAAGAGCTAATGGTTCAAAAACTGGAGCTAAACTGTGAAGAGAGTGGTGGTAGCGGGAATTGTGGTTCATGGAATGCTGCCAGACTGGCAGGGGAGTAACCGCTGATGGGAGGGGTAGGAAATACAGCATGTTTGCCACATACTCAGCAGAGAAACTGTGAGGATGGCAGCCCTGCTGTGAGGAGCCTCTGCTCACCAGCTCATGCTTTCTCCACAGTGGCTGGGTTTCTGCTGTGGTGGAGGTGAAGGCCAACATGGCTGTAGCTGTGTTCATGCTGCTGGTTGCCCTGCTATTCACAGGCATCGCTGTACTGGGAATCGTGATGCTGAAGCGGGTGAGGGACTGGAAGGTGGGGCCAGAAGGGTGAGCTCATGGGTCCCTAGGGCCTGAGTGGAACATCAGGAGCAACAGGGGCAGGCCAGGCTGAGGGGCGGGTTCTCAGCTAATGGACCTTTGGGGTGTACATGGGTGTATGTGCGTGTGTGCACGCTGGATAGTCAGAGCCCAGAAGAAAAAGTGGGAGCAGCAGGCTGGTGAATGGTGGTGGGTGTCTTGTGGTTGCAGGGTGCCAGGGTCTGGCCTATGCTGTAACATCTCTACCCTCTTCTTGCAGATTCACTCCCTGTATCGCCGCACCGGTGCCAGCTTTCAGAAGGCCCAGCAAGAATTTGCTGCTGGCGTCTTCTCTAACCCTGCAGTTCGAACTGCAGCTGCTAATGCAGCTGCTGGGGCTGCTGAAAATGCCTTCCGCACTCCATGACCCCTTACCAGGATGCCCTGGCTCGGCCACTTGATGTAGGCCCTGACATAGCCTCCATCCCTGAGGTCTCTGGGACTTGGGGAGAGACATCACTACTTGATGGTTTCTGTATAGTGCCCCCAGTTGTACAGTCATGACTCCTGAACCTGACTTGGGGCGGTGGGGAGTCCACCTTGACCCAGTGACTGCTCACCCTTCCTCTCCCGTCAGGTCACACTGCTGCCATTTCTCACACTCCCCAATAGAGCCTCCCTCTGCTGTGCCAAGGCTGTCGCTTCGGTTATTTAAATAAAAAGGAAGTGTAACTGAACTCACTGGCTTACTGAATTTTTACTAGGACTTTAAAAAATTATGAAAGAGGGCTGGGAAGGTGGCTCAGTGGTAGAGCGCTTGCCTTGCATGCCTGAGGCCCTGGGTTCGATTCCTCAGCACCACATAAGCAAAAAGAAAAAAGCCGGAAGTGGCGCTGTGGCTCAAGTAGTAGAGCACTAGCCTTGAGCTGAAGAGCTGAGGGACAGTGCCCAGGCCCAGAGTTCAGGCCCCACGACCGGACCCCCAAAAAAAAATTATGAAAGAGAAAAAATATGGAAGACTGGAGTTGGAAGCTGAATGGGGAAAGGGGGGGGACCTGGCTTGAGGGTCACCTGTGAGCAGTGGGGGACAGGGTGGCAGAACCAGATAGCCGGAGCAGGAAGTCTTTGGTTGGGAGCGGAAATGTAGAGACACCAGGAAGTGTAGCCCTCCACTCCTCTCCCTTAATGATGTGGAAGAGCCTGCTGCCTGTGCCAGGAGCGCTGCGCCAGCGCCCGAGAGGCTGGACAGGGCACAAGTGGGTTTGGAATAATCATTAGCAACTGGGCAGGGGGGTCCGGGCAAGCTTCCGGCAAAGCCCCTGCTTCGGGCTCGCCTCGCCCTAACACCCCGCCTCCCTCTGGTCTGCGTGGAACTACAGCTTCCAGGGTGCACCACGCGGCCACGCCCCTCTTCGCTTCATGTCCGTCCCCACCCCCGCCTCCACGGCCCGACCCGCTGCAGCCTGAGCTGGGGGAGCGGAGCATGGTGGGGAGGGGAGCGGGGCGGGCGATCCGGGAGGCCGCGGCGCCGCGGCCTCTCCCCACCAGGCACCCCGGATCCCACTGGACACCCTGAAGGCACACCGACCGCGCCTCTAGAGTCACCCCTACCGACTCCTCCCCTCTTCTCTAGACTTCTTTCCATCCCTCTCGCCTTTACCCATCCCACCCTTCTTTGGGCTCCGACCGCCGCCCTCTTCTCACTCTGGCACCGGCCCTTCTCGGCGCCCCTCTTCCCTAAGGAGATGCGATGAACCAGTGTCCCCGCGTCCTCGCCACCCTGGGCAAGGTGCCCGTCCGGTGCCCGTGGTGGGGAGGGAGCACCCCGCGGTCCCTCCGTGACGCCCCTCCCTTGGCCCCCCCCACAGCTGGCGTCCCTGGGCGATGCCCCAGAGGACCCAGCCAGGGGGTGGGCTCTAGAGCGAGGGGAGTGGAGAGGAGAAAGGACGGGGCCTTGGGCGCCTCTGAGATGCTCCCAAGCGCCAAGGGGGCCCGAGAGCGGTGCAGGCAGCCCAGTGGCAGGCATGATGCCCTCGCCTAGTGACTCCAGCCGCTCGCTAACCAGCCGGCCCAGCACCCGGGGCCTTACCCACCTCCGCCTCCACCGACCCTGGCTGCAGGCCCTGCTCACTCTGGGGCTGGCCCAGGTCCTCCTGGGCATCCTGGTGGTAACCTTCAGCATGGTGGCCTCTTCTGTCACCACCACCGAGAGCATCAAGAGGTCCTGCCCATCTTGGGCTGGGTTCTCGGTGAGTTGGGTTCAAAGGGTGCACAGTAGTGGGGTGGGGGAGGCTCCTCAGGCCCCACTCCTCGCCAGCCATAAGCCTATATCCTCCCCTCTCCTCCCTATCCTGGTCCTGTCCCTCCTTGCAGGGATGGGTGCATCCTGTGGCGAGGGGCTCACTCAGGTGCCTCCCCTGCTAGGCTAAGCCTCTGCCCACTCTGTCCCCAGCTGGCGTTCTCCGGGGTGGTTGGCATTGTGACCTGGAAGCGGCCATTCACTCTAGTGGTAGGTGCAGGGGTCCAATGCCCACTGGGAGGCAAGTGCCCAGCACCAGAGGGGATGCCCACTTATGTCTTCAGGAAGGGAATTGGCTCTCCAGATGGTGCCAGACAGGCACAAAGTGTGTGTGAAAAAGGGTGGCTCCATCTGTGGTAGAGGGGTACTCAGAAAGTTCATGCCCTAAATTAGCACCCTCTTTCCCCCCAGATCTCTTTCTTCTCCTTGCTTTCGGTGCTCTGTGTCATGCTCAGCATGGCTGGCTCTGTTCTCTCCTGTAAGAATGCTCAGCTGGCCCGGGACTTTCGAGATTGCTCCATGGTGAGATTTGAGGCTGGTTTGGGGAAGCATGCAGGACATTTGAGTTGGTCATGACCCTGGCTGCCTCACTTTCCCTATTTCCCACTCAGGACGGAAATGTCTGTGTGTGCTGTCCTCCTGTTCCCCTACTCCGGCCCTGTCCAGAGTCAGGACAGGAACTGAAAGTTGCCCTTAACTCCACCTGTGATGAAGCCCGAGGGGCCCTCAAGGTGAGCGTGCCTGCCCTATTCCTTCCCATAGCAGGGTTTGGTGCGATTTACCTGCGTTCACTCCTCTACTTTTTTCCCTTCCCTAGAACCTGCTTTTCAGTGTCTGTGGGCTCACAGTTTGTGCTGCCATAATTTGTACCCTCTCTGCTATTGTATGCTGTGTTCAAATCTTCTCCCTGGACCTTGTGCATACGGTGAGAGGGGAACTAGGATCAAGCCCTATGGCAAGAACCAGGGATGTGTGTTGGGACTGGGCCTGGAGAGGTGGTAGCTACAGGTTTGGATTCTGAGCAAGGCAAACTGCTCTGAGGTGTGTGATGCTAGTCTAGGACCAGGAGAGGGGGCTTTAGAGAGAGTGTGGCTGGGGTAGAATCAAGAAGGGCCTAGAGGGCTGGGAAGGTGGCTCAGTGGTAGAGCGCTTGCCTTGCATGCCTGAGGCCCTGGGTTCGATTCCTCAGCACCACATAAGCAAAAAGAAAAAAAGCCAGAAGTGGTGCTGTGGCTCAAGTGGTAGAGTGCTAGCCTTGAGCTGAAGAGCTGAGGGACAGCGCCCAGGCCCAGAGTTCAGGCCCCATGACCAGACCCCCCCCCCAAAAAAAGAGAAGGTGCTAGATGTAGGCGGCATAAAGGATGGACAGCCCTGTGGTAACAGAAAACAAGTGGCAACTCTGGACACAATGAGGCTGTAAAGAAGAGGAATTTCTGGGTAAAGGCGCAGAGTCCGGGGGTGGAGGGGGGAGGGGTGTTAAGGCACTAGTTATGGGAGAGGAGGTGTTACAACTATAGCAACATGAAGTGGTCAGGGCCATAAAAATAAAGTAGATGGGGGCTGAGAAGGTGGCTCAGTGGTAGAGTGCTTGCGTTGCATGCATGAGGCCCTGGGTTCAATTCCTTAGTACCACATAAGCAGAAAAAGCCAGAGTGATGCTGTAGCTCAAGGGATAGAGCACTAGCCTTGAGCTGAAGAGCTGAAGGACAGCGCCCAGACCCAGAGTTCAGGCCCCACAGCCTGAACTTGGATGTTTGGAACCCAAGGTGGAGCTATATTTCCAGAAACCAGTCTCATAGACCTGTTTGTCTCCCCCTCCTCCAGCAGCTGGCCCCTGAGCACTCAGTTTCAGGCCCCCTGGGTTCTCTGGCCTGTACGTCATCGCCTCCAGCCCCCCTCCTACACACCATGTTGGACTTGGAGGAATTTGTACCGCCTGTGCCCCCACCACCTTACTACCCCCCAGAGTATACCTGCAGCTCAGAAACAGATGCACAGAGGTGAGGCTGGGTAAGGAACTGGAGAAGGGGACTGGGGCTGGGAAAGGATCTTTGTGAAGTAGGAGCTATTTTCCAGGATTTGATCTTCTCCCTCATCCTACCAGCATCACATACAATGGCTCCATGGACAGCCCCGTGCCCTTGTACCCTACTGATTGCCCCCCTTCTTATGAGGCTGTTATGGGGCTACGAGGAGACAGCCAGGTGAGAACAGGGCTTGGTGTGGCTGGGCAGCATGGGGTAGAGTCTGGAAAGCTGAGCAAGCTGTAGTTGCTGGATAAGGATAATAGTCCCATGGTCTCTAGAGTACTAGTGCAAACACTGTCATCTTTGATTTTTTTCCCTTTGGCCTGGTGAAATGGGTAGGAGAGGAACTATCATTTCTATCTTACAGATGTGGAAACCGAGGCCCCTTTAAGTTAAGTGATGCATGCAGTGACCCAGCTGGTCTGGAATCTAGGTCTCCAGAGCTGTTTCTAGCACCTGGGATGGCCATGACAGTGTGAAGGGCTGGACCTTTGCCCTGTGTCTTTTGCAGGCCACTCTGTTTGATCCCCAGCTACATGATGGCTCCTGTATCTGTGAGAGAGTGGCCTCCATTGTAGATGGTAAGTAGCAAATGAGAAGGAAGGGACAAGGCCCGGACTTCCAGGGGCAACAGGATTGGGTGGGAGTAAAAGGAGGGGAAAGCAAGGCCAAGCTGGTAATGTAGGGGACGGATGAGGGCTGTGGCTTCTTGAACCCTGGATCTGTGTTTTGTTTCCCCCAAGATAAAACTGGAGGCAACTGGCCCGGGGAGAGGCTAGGGTTTGGGAAAAGAGGAGTTGCCTGGCTGGGCCCATGGGCTGTTGATATTCAGCGCCCCCTGCCGCCCACAGTGTCCATGGACAGCGGGTCTCTGGTGCTGTCGGCCATCGGTGACCTCCCCGGGGGCTCCAGCCCATCCGAGGACTCGTGCCTGCTGGAGCTGCAGGGTTCCGTGCGCTCCGTTGATTACGTGCTCTTCCGCTCTATCCAGCGCAGCCGCGCCGGCTACTGCCTCAGCCTGGACTGCGGCCTGCGAGGCCCCTTCGAGGACAGCCCCTTGCCTCGACGCCCCCCACGGGCGGCCCGCTCCTATTCCTGCTCTGCCCCTGAGGCCCCGCCCCCGCTGGGTGCCCCCACAGCTGCGCGCAGCTGTCACCGGCTGGAGGGCTGGCCGCCCTGGGTGGGGCCCTGCTTCCCCGAGCTGAGGCGGCGGGTACCCCGGGGAGGCAGCCGCCCTGGGGCCACCCCTCCCACCCGAGCCCCCACTCGACGCTTCAGCGATAGCTCAGGTTCTCTCACCCCACCGGGGCACCGGCCTCCTCATCCGGTTCCCCCGCCACCGCTGCTGCTGCCAAGGTCCCACAGCGACCCGGGCATCACCACCTCCAACGACACTGGTGAGCAACCCCCTGGGTACAGGGGAGGGGGAGCACTGGGAATTAGAGGGTCAGGGAGGCCCTGGATTCAAGGCCCCTGAGAAGGAAGAAAGGAAGCAGAACATTCCTGCGTGCTATGCATGTCTTCAGTGATCACCTCTGGGGGAGATGGGTTCCACAGCTCCCAACCTTGGGCTACTAACCCATCCTCTGCAAGCCTTAGAGCAGGTATAATCACAGCGCCTCCACTCAATGGTGCTGTGGACTCGCTGAGAAGGAAGGTAATGCACACACTCTGCAGCCATTCCCTGCACCTGACCTAGAAGCCAAGCAGGGACAGACAGACATGCTTAGTCTTAGAAAGAAAAGTCAGGCACACAAACACTTGACACAAGCACAGAAAGGAAAATCAGGCACAGGAACACTTGACACGAGCACAGAAAGTGCTTGTCATTACCTTGAGGTGCCAGAGCTCAGAAGGTTCTGGCACTGTAGGCTTGCCTGCCTGCACTGTACCATTTAGTGGCTGGCAGACATGAGCAGAGATGGAGATGTAGAAGCCATGAAAACTCCTCTGGGCCTGCGGTGTCCCCAAAGGCCTCCCGCTCAGTCCCTATCTCTCCTCTCCAGCTGACTTCAGGGACCTTTATACCAAAGTGCTTGAGGAAGAAGTTGCCTCTGTTTCCTCTGCAGATACAGGTTAGCCGTATAGTTGGCATCTGTAAGGTGAGGGGTGGGGAGCACTGCCTGATCCTCTCTGCACCCTTCTTTCTTTTTTCTTTTTCTTTTCTTTTTTTAATTCTTTTTGTTGGTTGTGGGGCTTGAACTCGGCCTGGCACTGTACCTCAGCTCTTCAGCTCAAGGTGACTATTCTATTACTTGAGCCACCGTGCCACTTCTGGTTTTCTGGTAGTTAATTGGAGATAAGAGTCTCATGGACTTCCCTTGCCCGGGCTGGCTTTGAACCATGATCCTCAAATCTCAACCTCCTGAGAAGCTAGGATTACAAGTGTGAGCCACCCGCACCTGGCTTGCACCCTACTTTACTCTCTTCTCCCTTTGTCTCCGCAGGGCTCTGCTCTGAAGCCTGCCTCTTTCGCCTTGCCCACTGTCCTTCCCCCAAGTTGCTTCGTGCCCGTTCAGCTGAGAAAAGGCGCCCTGTGCCCACCTTCCAGAAGGTTCCCCTGCCCTCAGGCCCTGCACCTGCCCACTCTCTGGGGGACCTGAAAGGGAGCTGGCCAGGCCGGGGTCTGGTCACTCGGTTCCTCCAGATGTCCAGAAAGTCCCCAGACCCCACTGGGACTGGAGCCCATGGACATAAGCAAGTAAGCATTAGGAGAGACAGAAAAGATCCCTGGGAAAGCCTAGAACTTTAGGCTAGGTCATACCAATGCCCTCTTTTCCAGGTGCCCCGGAGTCCTTGGGGCCGGCCAGGCCGTGAGAGCCTCCACCTTCGCAGCTGTGGCGATCTGAGCTCTGGCTCTTCCCTTCGAAGGCTCCTGTCTGGCCGCAGGCTGGAACGTGGAACCCGTCCGCAAAGCCTCAGCCTCAATGCAGGCAGTAGGGAGACTGGGCTCTGACCTGAGTTTCTTGTCCCACTGAACAGATCTACATGAAGGCTGGAGCCTCGGGCCCCAGCTGGTTGGGACCAGCATCCCCAACACTCCCTTGCACTGGCTGGCACAAAAAGAAATTGCTGTATACATCCCAAAGTGTCCCTTTTCCCTCCTACCTCTGGGGGCTCCTGCTGCTTGCCTCAGCCCCTCCAGACTATGGGAGCTTCTATCCTGTGCTGCATGAGTATTCAGGCTGTGGGGGGAGACGCACCTGCTTTCTGCATCAGAGGCGGAAAAACTCTCTCCAGCATGAGAGTGGCTCTTTCTGATCTCAGGGGCAAAGGCAAGTCTTGGTGTTTAAGTACAGGGAGACTTGTGCCTGGGTGATGTATTGGAGAGGCAGGCAAGAAGAGTCAGAGATTCTGGGTGGCCTCTCAGCTCTGCCACCTCTAGCTGCATGACTTTGGGCAAGTTATTTAACTCCAATTGCCTCATCTGTAAACCATTGTGGAAATGAATGTTTGTAAGCTCTTAACACTAAGCCTTCAATAAATTTCAATTTTCCCCTTCTCTCCTGCACTGTTTTTATTTTTTCTATTCTCAATGAAATTTGTGCGGATACCTTAATACTAAGTAAACTCAAGATACTATGTCTGGAAACATCATTGGAGCTCTCCTTTTCATAGCAAAAGATTTGGATGTGGCACTGTAGCTCAAGTGGTAGAGCGCTAGCCTTGAGCTGAAGAGCCGAGGGACAGCGCCCAGGCCCAGAGTTCAAGCGCCACAACTGAAAAAAAAAAAAGAAAGAAAGAAAGAAAAAAAAAAAAAAGATTTTCTCTATTCCTTCCACTGTGTGTGTGTGTGTGTGTGTGTGTGTGTGTGTGTGTGTGTGTGTGTGTGTGTGTGTGTGTGTGTGTGTGTGTGTGTGTGTGTGTGTGTGTGTGTGTGTGTGTGTGTGTGTGTTCAAGTACTGGGGCCTGAGCACTGTCCCTGAGCTGCTTTTGCTCAAGGTGAGCATTCTGCCATTTGAGCCACAATGCCACTTCTGGCTTTTTCTGTTTATGTGGCACTGAGGAACCCAATCCAACCAGCATATCCAACCAGCATGTTAGGTAAGCACTCTATCACTAAGCCACCTTCCTAGCCCTTTTTTTGGGGGGGTCTGGTTGTGGGGCCTGAACTCTGGGCCTGGGCGCTGTCCCTCAGCTCTTCAGCTCAAGGCTAGCGTTCTACCACTTGAGTCACAGTGCCACTTCTGGCTTTTTTCTTTTTGCTTATGTGGTGCTGAGGAATCGAACCCAGGGCCTCATGCATGCAAGGCAAGCGCTCTACCACTGAGCCACCTTCCCAGCCCCCCCCTTTTTTTTGTCAGTGTGGAGCTGACCTCTGGGTCTGGATACTGTCCCTCAGCTCTTCAGCTGAAGGCCAGCACTCTACCACTTGAGCCACAGCATCACTTCTGGCTTTTCCTCCTTATGTGGTATTAAGGAATTGAACCCAGGGCCTCATTCATGCAAGGCAAGCACTCTACCACTGAGCCACCTTCCCAGCCCCCAGCCCTTTACTTTTTTTTTTTTTTTTTGTTGGTCGTGGGGTTTGCACTCTGGGCTTGAGCACTGTCCCTGCACTCTTCATTCAGTTCAAGGTGAGCGCTCTACTGCTTGAGCCACAGTGCCACTTCTGGTTTTCTAGTAGTTTATTGTAGATAAGAGTCTCGAGGACTTTCCTGCCTGGGTTGGCTTGAACTGTGATCCTCAGATCTCAGCCTCCAGCGTAGCTAGGATTACAGCCTCCTGCGTAGCTAGGATTACAGGTGAGAGGCACCAGCGCCTGGCTTTACTTTTACTTTTTTATTTTTTGCTTGTCTTGGGTCTTGAACTTGGGGCATGGGCACTATCCCTGAGCTCTTTTGCTCATGGCTGATACTCTACCACTTTGAGCTACAGTGCCACTTCTGGTTTTCTGGTGGTTAATTGGAGATAAGAATCTCACAGACTTTCCTGCTCAGGCTGGCTTTGAATCTTGAACTGTGATCTATAGATCTCCCAGAGTGGCTAGAATTGCAGGCATGAACCACCAGCACCCAGCTCGAGCCACTGCTTTTGCTTTTTTTTTTTTTTTTTTGGGTGGTTGTGGGCCTGAACTCTGGGCCTGGCCGCTGTCCCTCAGCTCTTCAGCTCAAGGTCAGCACTCCACCACTTGAGCCACAGCGCCACTTCCGCTTTTTCTGCTTATGTGGTGCTGAAGAATCGAACCCAGGGCTTTGTGCATGCAAGGCAAGTGCTCTACCACTGAGCCACCTTCCCAGCCCTCGAGCCACTGCTTTTAAGGAAGTTTACAGCATTTCTCTGATTGCATCTCATTCAGTTTCAAGAAGTAGACAATTAGCATTTTTTTTTTACAATTAGCATTTTTCTTCTTGAGTTTTTGTTTGTCATCTTTTTTTTTTTTTTTTTTTTTTTTTTTGGGTCTGGTCATGGGGCCTAAACTCTGGGTCTGGGTGCTGTCCCTCAGCTCTTCAGCTCAAGGCTAGCGCTCTACCACTTGAGCCACAGCGCCACTTCCGGCTTTTTTCTTTTTGTTTATGTGGTGCTGAGGAATCAAACCCAGGGCCTCGAGCATGCAAGGCAAGTGCTCTACCACTGAGCCACCTTCCCAGCTTGTTTGTCATCTTTAAAGACATCACATTTCTACTTTATCCTGTGGGCATTCTTTGCCAGTTTTACTTTTATTTCTGCTGGTTACCAAGCACTGGAGGGCCCAATGGTACTCTCCATAGCCCTCTCTACTTTCATTTTTTTTCCCCAAAGGGAGCAAGTTACTGTGGTTTAAACTCAGGTCCTCACACCTGCTAAGCAGACACTCCACTACCACTTTAGTCACTCCCCCCCCCTTTTTTTTTTTTTTGGTGGATCATGGGGCCTGAACTCGGCCTGAGCTCTTCAGCTCAAGGCAAGCGTTCTACCACTTGAGCCACAGCATGACTTCTGGCTTTTTCTGCTTATGTGGTGCTGAGGAATCAAACCCAGGGCCTCATGCATGCAAGGCAAGCACTGTACCCCTGAGCCACATTCCCAGCCAACTGCCTCTTTTTGTGTGTGTGCTAGTTCTGAGGCTTGAACTCAGGGCCTGGGCATCATCCCTGAACTTTTTTTTTTGTCGGCTGTGGGGCTTGAACTCTGGGCCTGGGTGCTGTCCCTCAGTGCCACTTCAGCTTTTCTTTTCTTTTCTTTTTTTTTTTGGGGGGGGGAGGGGTCCGGTCGTGGGACCTGAACTCTGGGCCTGGGCGCTGTCCCTCAGCTCTTCAGCTCAAGGCTAGCACTCTACCACTTGAGCTACAGCGTCACTTCCGGCTTTTTTCTTTTGGCTTATGTGGTGCTGAGGAATCGAACCCAGGGCCTCATGCATGCAAGGCAAGCACTCTACCACTGAGCCACCTTCCCAGCTCACACTTCAGCTTTTCTGAATGGTTGATTGGAGACAAGCGTCTCAGGGACTTTCCTTCTTGGGCTGGCTTTGAACTGAGATTCTTAGATCTCAGCCTCCTGAGTAGCTAGGATTACAGGGGTAAGCCACCAGCGCCAGGCTATGATGTTGGTTATTTATTTATTTATTTATTTTTGCTGGTTGTGGAGCCTGAACTTGTCCTGGGCGCAGTCCCTCAGCTCTTCAGCTCAAGGCTAGCACTCTAGCACTTGAGCTACAGCACCACTTGTGGCTTTTTCTGCTTACGTGGTGCTGAGGAATTGAACCCAGGGCCTCATGCATGCAAAACAAACACTCTACCACTGAGTCACCTTCCCAGCCCTCCCTGAGACTCTTATCTCCAACTAATCACAAGAAAACCGAAAGTGGTGCTGTGGCTCGTGTCTATCACTTGCTTTGAGCTGAAGAGCTAAGGGACTGCTGCACCCAGGCCAAGTGCAAGCCCCACAACTGATTACCAAATAACAATAATAGTAATAATAATTAAGTGGTTGTGAGTGGCTCTCACCTGTATTCCTAACTACTCAGGAGTCTAGATCTTAAGATTATGGTTAAAGCCAGGTGCTGGTGGTTCACACCTATAATCCTAATTACTCAGGAGGCTGAGATCTGAGGATCACGGTTCAGAGCCAGCACGAGCTGGTTGTGAGACTCTTATCTCCAATAAACCACCAGAAAACCAAAAGTGGCACTGTAGCTCAAGTGGTAGAGTGCTTGCCTTGAGCTGACAGAGCTGAGGGACAACACTTAGGCCCAGAGTTCAAGTCCTGCAACTGACAAAAAGAAAAAAAAAATCCAGTTCAGAGCAGATAAACTATTGATTCTTATCTCCAGTTAACTAGTCAAATGGCAGAAGTGGAAGTGATAGAGCACCAGCCTTGAGTGAAAAAGCTAAAGAGCCTGGTGCTGGTGTCTCAGCCCTGTAATCCTAGCTACTCAGGAGGCTGAGATCTGAGAATCACAGTTCAAAGCTAGCCCAGTAGGGCTGGGAATGTGGCTTACTGGTAGAGTGTTTGCCTAGCATGCATGAAACCCTGGGTTCGATTCCTCAGTACCTCATAAACAGAAAAAGCTGGAAGTGGCACTATGACTCAAGTGGTAGTGTGCTATCCTTGAGCAAAAAAAGCTCAGGGACAGTGCCCAGGCCCTAAGTTCAAGCTCCAGGACTCGCAAAAACAAAAAGAAAAACAAAAAACAAAATCAGCCCTGGCAACAAAGTCTGTGAGACTCTTATCTCCAATTAACCACTAGGAAAGTGGAAGTCTCATTGTGGCTAAAAGTGGTAGAGTGCTAGCCTCGAGGGGAAAGCTCAGAGGCAGTGCCCAGGCCCTGTGTTCAACCCCATGACAAAAAAAAAAAAAAAAAAAGTTAGTCCAATGAGCTCCCTTCCCATAGCTTAGCCCACTCCCTCCCCTCTCCACAGCTTAGCATGCTCCCTTCCTAGGCAACACTAGGCCCATGTAGTAAAGGCAGTAAATAATCAGCCTCCAATCCCCTCTACTTCGGGATGGCACTTCTCTGGAGCAGCTACCACCACATAAGGCAACAAGAGCCCCTTAGAGTGACCTTCAGGTCTGGGCAGCTGCAGGACCCCTTATCTACTATTGGCAGCAGCCATAAATCCTAGTCTGCCATGATGAAGCCCCTGGCCCACCTGTCTACACCAGAGTCTCTGCCTTGTAGACCCTTCTAGCCCCTCCTAAACCTCCTAGGTTATATAGGTCACCCCAGACCATAGCCGGTGCTTCTGTGCTTCTTCTCACTTCTCCCTTGTGAGAAGGGGTCTTGCCGGCCCCTTTCTTGGCAATAAACCTTTCTTGTTCTCTACCTGGATGTCTGCATGGTTTTCTGGCAAAGTCCAAATAATCTAACAAGGAAGGAAGGAAGGAAGGAAGGAAGGAAGGAAGGAAAGAAGGAAAGAAGGAAGGAGAGAAGAAAAAAGGTAAGAAGGAAAGAAGGAAGGAGGCAGGAAGGAAGGAAGGAAGGAAGGAAAGAAGGAAGACAGGTACAGGCTGAGGAAGGTGGCTCAGTGGTAGAGTGCTTACCTTGCATGAATGAGGCTCTGAGTTCGATTCCTCAGCACTGCATAAACAGAAAAAAGCCAGAAGTAGCACTGTGGCTAGCCTTCAGCTGAAGAGCTGACACCGCCCAGGCCCAGAGTTCAGGCCCCATGACCTACCAAAAATAAATAAATAAATAAATAAAAATATATGTTATAAGGGGCTGGGAAGGTGGCTCAGTGGTAGTTTGCCTTGCATGCATGAGGCCCTGGGTTCAATTCCTCAGCACCACATAAGCAAGAAGAAAAAAGCCAGAAGTGGTGCTTTGACTCAAGTGGTAGAGCGCTAGCCTTGAGCTGAAGAGCTGAGGGACAGTGCCCAGGCCCAGAGTTCAAGCTCCACGACAGGACCCTCCCCCTCCCCAAAAAAAATAAATAAAATGATCTTGTTGGAATACTTATTTTATGGAAGAAAATGTTGCTGGGTTCTAGAATTGAAAACAAAACCAATTAAGATGTTTTAAAATAAGCCAGTTTTGCCGGGCACTGGTGGCTTATGCCTGTAATCCTAGCTACTCAGGAGGCTGAGATCTGAGGATCGTGGTTCAAAGCCAGCCCGGGCAGGAGAGACCGTGAGACTCCTATCTCCAATAAAAACCAGAAAACCGGAAGTGGCGCTGTAGCTCAAGTGGTAGAGCCCTTGCTTTGAGCTGAAGAGCTGAGGAACAGTGCCTAGGCCCAGAGTTCAAGCCCCACAACCGACCAAAAAAATAAAATAAAATAAGCCAATTTTATGGGTTGGAGGTGTGGCTCAGCTGGTAGAGCACCAGTAGTGAAAGTGTCAGCTACTGTGTTCAAGTCCTGATCATGGACCAAAAAAAAAAAAAAAAAAAAGGTGGTGGCTCATGCCTGTAATCCTAGCTACTCAGGAGGCTGAGATTTTAGGATTACAGTTCAAAACCAGCCACAACAAGAAAGGCTCTTATCTCCAACAAGCCACTCAGAAAACCAGAAGTGGCACTGTGGCTCACTAGGTAGTATGCTAGCCTTCAGCTGAAAAGCTGAAGGACAGTGCCCAACCCAGAATTCAAGTGCCATGCCTGACAAAAAAAAAAGTAAAAGAAGGAGAAGGAGAAGGAGAAGCAGCAGCAGCAGCTGGTTTTAGTGATGTGCACCTTTAATTCCAGCACTTAAGTGAGGGTGAGATTTATCTTTTTTGTTTGTGTGTGCCAGTCCTGAGGCCTGAACTCTGGGCCTGGGCTCTGTCCCTGAGCTCCTTTTGCTCAAAGCTAGCACTTTACCATTTGAGCCACAGTGCCACTTATGGCTTTTACTGTGATCAATTGGCGTTAAGAGTCTCATGGACTTTTCTGCCTGTGCTGGCTTTTAACCTTACTCTCAGTAGGTAGGATTACAGGTGTAAACTACCAGTATTAAACATAAGATTTATCTTGAACACGTTAAGGCCCAGGGTTCAATCCAAGTATTGCAGTGCAACATGCAAAAACTGCATACACACACACACACACACACACACACACACACACACACACACACACACACACACACACAGGAGAATGTGGCAGAACAGCTGAGTAGAGATAGGATGTTTATTGAGGTGACCGAAGAACTGAGTTAGGTGAAGGTACTAGTCACAGGTATCAGGATCAAGTATTTAAGGTGGCCTAGGCTATGTAATGATACTTTAATCTCAAAACAAACAAACAAACCCACAAAACAAAACAAATGTGGTAATAGTAAAATTATTGTTTTTGTTTTTTAAATTTGTTATTCTAAAGGTGATGTACAGGTAGGTTACAGTTTCGTAAGTCAGGTAATGAGTGTCGTCCCCCCCCCCCCCCCCGGGCCAATCCTGGGGCTTGGACTCAGGGCTTGGGCACTGTCCCTGAGTTGCTTTTGCTGAAGGCTAGCACTTGAGCCACAGAACCACTTTAAGCTTGTTCTGTTTTTCGGTTTATGTTGTATTGAGGTATCAAACCCACATACACCTCCATGCATGATATGCAAGCTATACAACTAAGCCACATTCCCAGTCAGAGTACATTTTTTTTTTTTTTTTTTTTGGTCGGTTGTGGGCCTGGGCACTGTCCCTCAGCTCTTCAGCTCAAGGCTAGCGCTCTACCACTTGAGCCATAGCACCACTTCCGGCTTTTTTGTTTATGTGGTGCTGAGGAATCGAACCGAGGGCCTCATGCATGCAAGGCAAGCACTCTACCACTGAGCCACCTTCCCAGCCCCATAGAGTACATTTCTTTTTGGACAATGTCCAAAGCTCCTTCCCTAGCTGCCTCCCAGTTTTTCCCTCCCATCTCCCCCACACAAGTTGTGTAGCTCATTTTCAACACAGTGTCCAGTGAGTATCATTACTGGATTTTTTCACCCTTGTCTCCCCATTTCTGTGCCTCCCCTGACACTTCCAGAGACATAAACAACAAAAAGAAAACAAAAACAGCAACTCTCCTGAGTATCTTCCTTTGATCTCACTGTGTGTTGTTGCTGTTATTTATATTTATGTCCTTCCACAGGATATAAGCTCCCCAAACCAGTGACTTGCTCTTTGTGCTAGACCTAACACATAATATGGCTTCAAACTTTTTTTTTTTTTTTGAGTCAGTCGTGGGGCTTGAACTCCGGGTCTGGGCGCTCTCCAGCTCTTCAGCTCAAGGCTAGCGCCCTACCACTTGAGCCACAGCGCCACTTCTGGCTTTTTCTGCTTATGTGGTGCTGAGGAATCGAACCCAGGGCCTCATGTATACAAGGCAAGCGTTCTACCACTGAGCCACCTTCCCAGCCCTCAAACTTTTTATTTATTTATTTATTTTAATGGTGTTATTTATTTATTTATTTTAATGGTGGCCTTTAAACGGCTTCAGGGCCCTATCATTGAGGGAGCGACATATAATGTCCTTCAGGAAAGGGAGGAGGAAGGGGCACTGCCCAGAGATGGCGTCAGGCTGCTAGGCTTCTTGAATAATTCACAATCATAGAAATATAGCCTCAGGGCCTGTTGGGGAGAGGCCAGGAAAAAAAAATGAGGTAGGTGGTGGATCCTGGGATTCCCTCTGGGGCAGTTTTTGGGCACTGGATGTTCCTAGCTTGCGGCTCCCTGAGGACCAAACTCAGGCCTCTTACTCAACTCTTACTCAACTCTCTCGGGCTGAACTCAACTGTGGAAACTCGATCTCTCCCACCCATTACCAGTGTCGGAGGACACCGTAGCGCATGCGGGTCTCTCCCCCCCCCCCCCCCCCAAGTGCTCTCCAAGTAACTACGAAAACGCGTGCGCCCTTCAAGCGCTAGGGATGGTCAGCCAGAGTTCGCCTATTCAGAAAGACCCAATAAGAATGGAAGGACCCGCCCCCAGACGAATGTCAATCTTCCTTTCCGAGGAAGCCCTGCCCTGACTCGGCGGCCTCGCGCCCTTCCTCCCCCGCCCGCAGGACCCCTGGCGGCTAAGCTGGTCTTTGCGAGTCTGGGCGCAGCTCTGTGCTCCTGTGCGCGCGCTGACGCGGGCGGGTGTAATTCTCGACCTTCGCCCTTTCGCCTTTGGGGGCTTCAGTGCATTTCCCTTCGCCTCCAGTTGGGGCTGCTGTTTGTCTTCACCTTCAGTAAGCGAATTGATGTTGAAATCTGCGTTTTAACTCTTCCCCTCGGTGGGACTGCACCTAACCTTGTCGTACTCCCAGTTACTAATTGCTGCGGTAGTGAAGAGCGTAGATGGCTCACGCCTAGGGTTATTCCTAGCTGCTCAAGAGATCGTGGTTCGAAGCCACCCCGGGAAGCTGGGTCAGTGAGTTTTTTTTTTTTTTTTCTTTCGGTCTCGGGGCTTGAACTCCAGGCCTGGTCATTGTCCCTGAGCTTTTTTTGCTCAAGGCTGGCTCTCTACCACTTTGAGGCACAGTGCCACTTCCGGTTTTCTTGTGGTTAATTGGAGATAATTGGAAATAAGAATAACACGGACTTGCCTGTTCGGGCTGGCTGAGCCTCAGGAGTAGCTAAGATGACAGGCATGAGACACCAATGCTAGTTGAGACTCCAATCAAGTCACCAAAAAGCCAGAAATGTAGCTGTGGCTCAAGTGGTAGAGGAGGGCGAGAGGATGGGGGGAGGGAAAAGGGGGGGATGTCAAATTTTCTCCTCCAGGACTTGCACTGTGACCTCATTTTTCTTCCCTCAAATATTTTTTCCCCATTATGCTTACTTTAATAAAAAGAATCTATTTTAAGTAACTTAGAACACTGTGGATTTCCATGAACTCACCAAACAGAATCCTAAATTACCACCCTTTTGATAATAGTCAGTGATTTTATGCTCTGTTTAAAAAAAAATGAGGATGCCAGTGGCTTATGCCTGTCATTCTAGTTCCTTGGGAGGTTACACTCTGAAAATCAAGGTTCAAAACCAGCCTAGCAGATAAAGCCAAGAGACAATTATCTCCAATTAACCAGCTAAAAGCCAGTAGTGGATGTGTGGTTGTAATGGTATAGCCTCAACCTTGAGTAGAATAAAACTACCCAGAGTAGGAGACCTGAGTTGAAGCCCCAGTAAATACTTGTTCTATCTGCTTGCTTTCTGAGAGATGGAATTGGAAGAAGGCTATATAATTCATACATTCTTCAGTCATTTCTTTTTTTGGGGGGGGTTCGGTTGTGGGGCCTGAACTCTGGGCCTGGGCGCTGTCCCTCAGTTCTTCAGCTCAAGGCTAGCGCTCTACCATTAGAGCCACAGCACCACTTCCGGCTTTTTTCTTTTTGCTTATGTGGTGCTCAGGAATTGAACCCAGGGCCTCATGCATGCAAGGCAAGCGCTCTACTACTGAGCCACCTTCCCAGCCCCTCTTCAGTCATTTCTAATCATGAGGACAGAACAAGTGCCAGGTGCTGTGCTATGCTGTGCTGAGGATACAGGGAACTCGAACAAATTGACTTTTTCCCTACCAGGCTACCATGGGCAGATCAATGTACAAAGAAATTAGGCCACTATCTTTTATGAACTGGTCTCTAAAACTGACATCAAATCCTTTTTTTTTTTTTTTGTCGGTCATGGGGCTTGAACTCTGAGCATGGGCACTGTCCTTCAGCTCTTCAACTCAAGGCTAGTGCTCTACCACTTGAGCCATAGCACCCACTTCCTGCTTTTTTCTGCTTATGTAGTGATGAGGAATCAAACCGAGGACCTCATTCATGCAAGGCAAGCATTCTTCCCAGCCCACATTAAATCATTTTTGCAATTGATATTAACTGTGATAAAAGCAACAAAGTTGATAGGAGGAATAAACTTGAACACACACGAACAATTAGAAGACAAACAGCTTATAAAATACAAATAATTTCCATTTGCAGTGGGCTATACAATGAATTCTATGGTTATTGTTAAGAGTTGGTTAGTAAGATGAATTCAAGACTAAACTAAGCCAGTGCCAGTGGCTCATGCCTGTAATCCTAGCTGCTCAGGAGGCTGAGATCTGAGGATC
Organism: Dipodomys merriami; assembly: GCF_024711535.1. Taxonomy (NCBI): domain Eukaryota; kingdom Metazoa; phylum Chordata; class Mammalia; order Rodentia; family Heteromyidae; genus Dipodomys; species Dipodomys merriami. Next base: position 317,060 of record NW_027206229.1, on the reverse strand, counting down.
AAGGTTCAAAGCCAGCCTGGGCAGGAAAGTCTGTGAGACTCTTATGTCCAATAAGCCACTCAGAAAACTGGAAGTGGCCCTGTGGATCAAGTGATAGAGCACTAGCCTTGAGCTGAGAGTTCAAGCCCCACAACAGATTAAAAAAAAAAAAGACTAAACTACACCATTGTAGGTGAGGGGAAAAGTGTCATCTGACAGTGAGGTAATTTCTGGTGTTGGTAATCAGGAAGAATAGTATGTGCTTAGATCATCAGGAATCAGAATTGAAAAAACAGATTCTGGGATGACTGCTTAAGTTCATTCATTCATTCCTGAACTCTTACTCTCTAGGTGCGTGGATGAGAAAGCATCTCTCTCTGACATAATCATGAAGGTTAAAACTGTGATGGAGAAGGTATGTCTTCCATGCAGAATTAGTCTTATGCTTCAAGAGGTGCCTAGGATGTCACTGCCCATCTCCAGGGCTAGAATTTGTCATCTGGGGCAGGGGGTGAGGGTGGGGCCCGGGGTGCTGGGAATGTGGCTTAGCTTGCCTCGCATGCGTGAAGCCCTGGGTTTTATTCCTCAGTACGACATAAACAGAAAAAGCCAGAAGTGGCACTGTGGCTCATGTGGTATAGTGCTAGCCTTGAACAAAAGAAGGGACAGTGACTAGACCCTGAGTTCAAGCCCCAGGACTGGCAAAAAAAAAAAAAAAAAAAAAAAGAATTTGCCATCTGGGCCAAATCTATCACTCTAGGACTGGGCTGAGGAAGGAACAGAACTTCTGAACTGGGTCAGCCAAACTATTTTTGTGTGTATGCCCATACTAAGGCATGAACTTGAGGTCTGAGGTCTGAGGTCTGGGCCCTGAGCTTTCTGCTTTCCAATAAATTTATTTCTCATTGTCCTTCCTTGGTGTTGAAGGTACACTTCTCTCTCCTTCTCTGCCCCCCCGTCTCTCTGTCTCTGTCTCTGTCTCTGTCTCTGTCTCTGTCTCTGTCTCTGTCTCTGTCTCTGTCTCTGTCTCTGTCTCTCTCTCATTCACTTTCTCATGTGTGCTGGTCCTAGGGCTTGAATTCAGGACTCAGGGTCTGGGCTCTGTTCCTGAGCTAGTTTTACTTGAGGCTAGCACTCTACCATTTGAGGCACAGTCCAATTTCTGGCCTTTTTTTTTTTTTTTTTTTTAGTTTATTGGAAATAAGAATCTCACCAAAGCCAGGCACTGATGGCTCACATCTGTAATCCTAGCTACTCAGGATCAAAGTTCAAAGCCAGCCCAGGCAGGAAAGTCCCTGAGACTCTTTATCTCCAATAAACCACCAGAAAACCAGAAGTGGCACTCACCTTGAGCTGAAGAGCCCTCAATTGACCAAAAAAAAAAAAAAAAAGAAAGAAAAGAAAAGAAAATGCTGGATGCCAGTGGCTCACACCTGTAATTCTAGTTGTTGAGATCTGCAAATGGAGATTCAAAGCCAGCCTGGGAAGATAGATCTGAGAGACTCTGATTTTCATTTAAATAGCAAAAAGTCAGAAATAGAGGTACGGTTCAAGTAGTAGAGTGCCAGTCATGAGTGAAAAAGGCTGAGAAAGAGGCCCAAATTTCAAGCAAAAAAAAAAAAAGAATCAGTGTTATTTTAGTATATAACATTGAATTAGTAATATATATATGTGTGTATGTGTATATAAACATTCATACATATTTACATAGGTGCATGTATAGTAATACACCTACATACATGTACATATTTACCCTTATGTACATATCAATATATGTACATATGTAAATATATACATATATGCATACATTAATATATACATATATATGTACGTGGGTTGGGTTTTTTTGGAAGTACTGGGGTTTGAACTTAGGGGTTTGTGCTTGCTAGGCAGATGCTCAACCACTTAAACCACAGTCTCAACCCTTTTTGTTCTTATTTTTCCAATATATAGAGTATATATGCTGGGGTCAGACATTAATTTTTCTTTCTTCTTCTTTTTTTTTTTTTTTGCCAGTCGTGGGGCTCAGTGCTAGAGTGTTTGTCTCATGTACATGAGGCCCTGGGTTTGATTTCTCAGCACCACATAAACAGAAAAAGCCAGAAGTGGCACTGTGGCTTGAGCGGTAAAGCACTCACCTTGGGCTGAAAAGCTCAAGGACAGCTCCAAGGCCCAGAGTTCAAGCCCCATGACCAACAGAAAAAAAAAAAAAGAGTCTCATGGGGACTTTCCTGCCCTGGCTGACTTCAAACTGCAGTCTTCAGATCTCAGCCTTCTGTATAGCTAGGATTATAGCTGTGAACCACTGGCACCTGGCTAGTAGAGCACTTTCTGAGCATGTACAAAACCTGAAAACAATCCTGCTCATCCTTCTCCCAGAGACTATGTGTACATGTTTTAATAATAATAATAATATACAATATGTAATATAACAATTCTGTAGAAGAGTAAACTGGAGGAAGTAAGGTACCTGCTCTATAGGGAACAAATATTAAGTAATACTTCCTGGAAAAACAGGAATTCAGAAAGAGACATAGCCATGCAAGTAGTTCAGTTAAACTTCACAGCTGAGGAACCTATCCCTGTTCCTGGATGTCTGTGGATAACAGGCTACAAGAAATGAGTAAGACATTTCCTTAAAGGAAACTCCTTTTTCCTCCATAAATACAAGCTTACCTTGTTGCAATATTTGGTGCCAAGCAGTGTACTAGTCATACACCATCACACTTAAACCTCACAATCATTCTATGAAGTAGTACTCATCACTCATCTTTTATAGATTAGAAACAGGATTAAAGAGATTAAGTAATTTACTGATGCTCAAATAGCCAGTAAATGGTGACACCAAGTTCAATCCCTGCTCATCCATCTCCCAGAGACTATACTTATATTTTATGAACTAGGAGAAGAAATGATGGATTTTGCTAGGTGCATGTCTTGGAAAGACTACACTGAGATAATTCAGAACATAACAAACAAGCAAGTGATTTTCAGTGCCTATTAAGTCCCAGGCCCTGCTTATCTCACCAACTCCAGTAATAACTCTGTGAGACTGTAGTATCGCCTCCTTTTTACAAACCAGAAAACAGGCTCAAAGACCTGGAATTAGTCAGGTTATATTGCATGTGTCACACTAAATCTTATCTGATGTGGTTTATGTAGCAACATCAGGATCAACTCCTTTCTTCTGTCCATAGAGGATGTCTCTTTGTTTAGCACTCTTCAGTTCCTCCTTCCTTCCTTCCCTCCCTTTCTTCTTTTCCTCCCTTCCCTCCTTTCTTTCCTTCCTTTCTTTTTCTCTCTTTTTCTTTTTTTCTTTGTTCTAGAGAGTGAATTCAGAGCCTTGTATTTGCTAGACAAGCACTCTACTATGCGAGCCATGCTTCCAGTCCTTTTGTTTTTACTTTAGGGTTTTCAAATAGTTTCTCCTACTTACTTTGCCCTTGGCTGCCCTACACAGGCAATCTTTCTGTCTCTGTCTTCAAGTAGCTGGGATTACATGCATGTGCCCCACCCCCACTCCATGCCTAGCCCATTGCCTAGGTGCCGAACTATTATGCCAACCTCTCAGTCCTGAGAGGAAGGAAGAGAAGTTACTGCAATTAGCAACTGATGGTGAAACAGGGAATCCAGAAAGGTGCGTGCTGACCACTCCTTCCCTCAGTCATGCTATCTCTATGCCAAGTCCTGCCCTTTCCACACTGGGCTGTATAATAACAGCCCCACCACCAGGCTTCTCCTCTGAGAAGACTTTCTGGAGAACTTCCCACCCACCAAGGGTCCAGGTTCCTCTTCCAGGGAGCTCTCCAAAAGCACGTTACTATTTCTGTCTTCTCTGGTAAATATCTGCCTCTGTGCTCCATGGGCCTCTTTAGGGCAATATCTGTGGCCCTATTTATGTCTTAAATATTTGTATGGCCTCAGAATTTTGCTTAGCAAGCCTCTCTTTATTAGTATTGTCATTTGTATCGTGTGTGTGCGTGCGCACGCGTGTGCGCACGTGCATGAAGATGCGGACAAACACTTGTGTACATACGTGCATGCTTATGTGTTCATGCACTAGTGCTGGGGATTGAACTCAAGGCCTGGGTACTGAACTTTAGTTTTTTGGCTCAAAGCTGACACTCTACCACTTGAACCACAACTCCATTTCTGGTGTTTTTTTTTGCTCAACTGGAGATGAGAGTTTCACACAGTTTTCTACCTGGGCTAGCTTTGAACTGAGATCCTCAGATCTCAGCCTCTTGAGGTTTTTGAGTGGTTAATTGGAGTTAAGAGTCTCCTGGGGACTTTTCTACCTAGGCTGAATTCAAACGGTGATCCTCAGATCTCAGCCTCCTGATTAGCTAGAATTACAGGAGTGAGCCACTGGTTCTTGGCTAAGTGTCACTGTCCTTATTTTTTTTCCTCTCTCTCTCTCTCTCTCTCTCTCTCTCTCTCTCTCTCTCTCTTTGTCTCTGTCTCTCTGTCTCTCACCCTCTCTGCCACTCTGAGCTCTTTTGCTCAAGGGTAATACTTTACCATTTAAGCCACAGCTCCATTTCTGGGTTTTTAGGGGTTAATTGGAGATAAGAATCTCATGGAAGTCAGGCACTGGTGTCTCACGCCTGTAATCCTAGCTACTCAGCTACTCAAGAGACTGAGATCTGAGGATCACACTTCAAAGCCAGCCTGGGCAGGAAGGTCCGTGAGACTCTTATCTCCAATTAACCACCAGAAAACCGGAAGTGGTGCTGTGCTCGCCTTGAGCTGAAGAGCTGAGGGACAGCACCCAAGTCCCACACACACACACACATCTCATGGACTTTCCTCCCTGGGGAGTCCTCAGATCTCAGCCACACCTGGTAGTAACACTTTTATACAGTCCCATCACACACACACACACACACACACACACAGACACAGACACACAGACACAGACACACACACACAAACACACACACACAGACACACACACACACAAACACACACACACAAACACACACACACAGACACAGACACAGACACACACACACACACACACACACACACACACACACACACACACACACACACACACACACACATCTCATGGATTTTCCTCCCTGGGGAGTCCTCAGATCTCAGCCGCATCTGGCAGTAACACTTTTATAGTTAGTGCTGGGAATGAAGCTCAGGGCTTCACATCTACAAGGCAAGCTGTCCACTAAAGAGTCCCCAGCCCTTAGTATCACTTAAATTTTTTTTGCTACTGTGCTTGCTGTGGCCTACTTTCTCTGAGATTTAGGTGCTTTTACCCAGTTTTCCACTCAAATCCTTATTCTATGTTGTGTTCTACAAAAACCTTCCAGAATTGAGAACCAAAGAGAAGCCAGTAAAACCCATTATAAATATGGCTGCAATAGCTTCACTTCCTGGGTCATGTGACTCTTCCCTCAGTTATCATATGACACACTGTGGGTCATCCACCTCAGTGTGCCGGAATGAAATCTGCAGGGCAAGCTCAGTTCCTCCAGCAGTAGTAGATTATATAAAATTCACACAGATACGTGCATTCTTGGTTTTATTTAGTGAGTCCTTTATCAGTTTGAACCTCGGAAACTCCTGGAAGTCTTCTTTCTCAGCAACCCCGAAGCAATGATATTTTCAAGCCCTCCAGGAAAGGTAAGTGGCAGGTTTCTGGTTACTTTGCTTTGGAATTCATTGAGTAGATGATCTTTTCGACACAGCCATCATGGCTCTTTCAGCAAAGCACTGACGAGAGGTGGGAAGGATCAAGCTTGAAATGGGCAGAAAAGGATGAGGAGAATCTTCCTGGTGTGGGCAGGAGACTCTCACCAGCAAAGGAAGGGCTGCACCCTTATAAGGAACACTATAGGGATGGGTATGTGGCTTAGTGGTAGAGTGTTTGCCTCACATGCATGAAGCCCTGGGTTGGATTCCTCCATACCACATCAACAGAAAAAGCGGGAAGTGGTGCTGTGGCTCAAGTTGTAGTGTACTAGCCTTGAACAAAAGAAGCTCCAGGACAGTGCCTAAGCTCTGAGTTCAAGCCCTAGGACTGGGGGGAAAAAAAAATTATATATATATATATATATATATATATATATATATATATATATATATATATATATATATATAAACTAGATTGTGGGCACTCATAGACTGCCAAATGCTGACCAGGAAAGTATTGAAGTAAAAAGAGGGGGCTTGCCTTCTACTCATTTCTCATCCTGTTCTTAGGAGTGTCCCAAACACTGGAGCTGGGGAGGCATGGTGGCTTCCAGTCTCATGGGATTGCTTCTACTTCAGGCAGTGTCATGGACATCAGGTGAGACAAAGCAGGAGGAAAGTGGCACTGAGCATCCTTCTGTCTTCCAGTGTACTAGTGGTACAGTTTCAGTAGTGGCTCAGCCAACATTTATGAGTGATTGAGAGCAACCTGGGGTAGGAGAAACAACTTTTTTTTTTGTTTTTTTAATTTAATTTTATTTTATTTGAGAACATACTGTACAGAGGGGCTACAATTACATGGGCAGGATAATGCATACATTTCTTACCAAGCATTGTAGCCTCCTCCTTTGTTTACCCTTCACCTCCCTTCCCAGCCTCCCCCCTCCCCCCGAGAAACAACTTTTTGAAATCCATGTGTATTCTAATCAGCACATCCATTTCCTTCATCCACCCCCTTCAGCTCTTGCTCCTGCTTATGCTCCTCCCTTGCAGGTGCCCGTCCCTGCATACCTAAAAGCTTTGGCTACAGTTCAGTGGTCTGTGTCTGCAATGCCACATACTGTGACTCTCTTGACCCCTTAACCCTCCCTGCCCCTGGTAACTTCAGCCGATATGAGAGTACACGAGGTGGACGTCGGATGGAGATGAGTATGGGAACCATCCAGGCCAATCGCACGGGCACAGGTAATTATTATGCTCCTTACCTCAGAGCCAGGTTGGGTCCCTGTCATAAGTCCAAGTCATGCCAGTGGCCACCATGGAATTTTTCCTCTGTGTGCTAACAGGCTTTCTTTTCTCACGGTATCCTTAGGACTTCTACTGACCCTGCAGCCAGAAGAGAAGTTCCAGAAAGTGAAAGGATTTGGAGGGGCTATGACAGATGCTACTGCTCTCAACATCCTTGCTTTGTCACCCTCTGCCCAGAATTTGCTCCTGAAATCATACTTCTCTACAGAAGGTGAGGAGAGAGACATAGCACCATTATCACCAGAGCCTCACACTTGCTAGGCAGGTTCTCTGCTATTTGAACCCACACATTCCTTTAGTTATTCTGAGCCAGCCCTTTATTGCTGTATTTATTTTTCAGGTAAGGTCTTGCGTTTTTTACCTAGTGCTGGTGTTAGATTGCAATCTTTCCACCTATGCCTCCTGCTTAGCTGGGATGACAGGCATGCATCACCATTCCTGGCCGGATGGTTAAGATTGGAATCTCGCCAGGCGCCGGTGGCTCATGCCTATAATCCTAGCTATTCAGGAGGCTGAGATCTGAGGACCACTGTTCAAGCCAGCCCGAGCAGGAAAGTCCCTGAGACTCTTATCTCCAATAAACCACTAGAAAACTGGAAGTGGTGCTGTGGCTCAAGTGGTAGAGTCGTGAGCTGAAGAGCGCAGGGACAGCGCCCAGGCCCAGAGTTCAACCCCACGACCGACAAAAAAAAAAAAAAAAAAAAGATTGGAATCTTGCTATTTTTTGCCTTTAACCATGATCTTCCCTATCTCTGTCTCTGAGTAGCTGAGATTACAGATATAATCTAACCTAGCCCTGGTTCGTCTGTTCTTCTCTTCCTGCCTTTGCAGCTGCCTCCTTTTGGTGGGATTAGGCATATGAAATCAGGCCTGAATATTTGGTTCCTCTCTAAAGGCCAGTAAAATAAAATTGCCCTGTCTTAGGCTCAGAGGGCTTGTGCTTCATCTGGGTCCTGGCCTCTATATTGCCCCACCTAGAGCCCCAGGTTTCCTCTGGCTCTAAGATTCTATTTCAGACTGGCAAGTGATAGAAGTTCCAGCAAGGAGCAGTGACTCAAACCTGTAATTCGAGCTACTTGGGAGACAAAGATTGGGGAACCATGGTTCAAGGCCAGCTTGGCAAAAAGAAGTTTATGAAACTCCATGTCAATGAGAGAGAGAGAGAGAGAGAACCCCCAAGTTCCATATTCTCCTATTGGACTCCCATACCTTGGGCATGCTTTTCTGTAGGAATTGAATATAACATCATCCGGGTACCTATGGCTAGCACTGACTTCTCTATCAGCACTTACACCTATGATGACTACCCTGATGACTTCCAGCTGCACAACTTTAGCCTTTCAGAAGAAGACACCAAGCTCAAGGTGGGCATTCTGGCTGCCTCAGGCCCTGATGACATTGTAATCTGGGGGTCCAGTTAGGGCAATGTGTAAAGATGATAAACTTTCTCTGCTTCCTGTTCTGTCCTGGGATTGGGAGGGTAGGAGATGATGGCTAGACCTGATGTGCAGGTTAGGCTAGTCCATCTGTGTTCCAAGTTGGGTATCTCTCTCCTTGCTATGTGTGCCTCTAGATACCCCTGATTCACAGAGCCTTGAAAATGACCCAGCGCCCCATCTCCCTCTTCGCCAGTCCCTGGACATCGCCTACTTGGCTCAAGACTAATGGGGCAGTGAATGGAAAGGGGACACTGAAGGGTCAGCCAGGGGATATCTACCACCAGACCTGGGCCAACTACTTTGTCAGGTAAGAAATCAGAATGTCAAGGGTGTCTGGACCAGCTTTTCCTTTGGACACCATCGCCTAGGTCCCACCCCTGGACTTGGGTCCATTTTATTTTATTTTATTTTTTTTGGGTCCGGTCATGAGGCTTAAACTCTGGGCCTGGGCGCTGTCCCTCAGCTCTTCAGCTCAGGGCTAGCGCTCTACCACTTGAACCACAGCGCCACTTCCAGCTTTTTTCTTTTTGCTTATGTGGTGCTGAGGAATTGAACCCAGGGCCTCAGGCTTGCAAGGCAAGCGCTCTACCACTGAGCCACCTTCCCAGCCCCTTGGGTCCATTTTAGACCTGCCTTTCCTAGTTCATCTTTTTACCTTCTCAACCTTTGAGACTTAGGGCTATCAGTTTCCCTGCTCCATCAGGATTCCTATTCCTTGGGGTCCTGGTCTGTTCTTTTAGCCATGATCACTCATGTTCTTTCCTCTGCCAGGTTCCTAGATGCCTATGCTGCGTACAAGTTAAAATTCTGGGCAGTGACGGCTGAGAATGAACCTACTGCAGGACTGATTACTGGGTACCCTTTCCAGTGTCTGGGCTTTACTGCTGAACACCAGAGAGACTTCATTGCCCGTGACCTGGGTCCAGCCCTTGCCAATAGTACTCACCGCGATGTCCTGTTGCTCATGTTGGATGACCAACGCTTGCTGCTCCCCAGATGGGCAGAAGTGGTAAGGGTCATGACCTCCATGAGGACCCCAGTGTCCCAAAAATATAGCATACAAATGATTGGCTCCAAATTTAAGAGTACCTTTCCTGTTCAACTTTTCTTTTTTTCTTTTCTTTTCTTTTTTTTTTTTGGTCTGTCGTGAGGCTTGAAATCTGGGCCTGGGCACTGTCCCTCAGCTCTTTAGCTCAAGGCAAGCACTCTACCACTTCAACTACAGTACCACTTCCCCTTTTTTTTTTTTTTCCTGAGTGGTTTGTTGGAGATAAGAGTCTCACAGACTTTTCCTGCCCAGGCTGGCTTTGAACCATGATCTTCAGATCTCAGCCTCCTGAGTAGCTACGATTACAGGCATGAGCCACCAGCACCCGGTTGTTCAACTCTTTTTTTTTTTTGTTGTTTTGTTTTGTTGTCAGTTATGGGACTTGAACTCTGGGCCTTGGAGCTGTCCCTCAGCTCTTTAGTTCAAGGCAAGCGCTCTACCACTTGAGCCACAGCGCCACTTCCGGTTTTCTAGTGGTTTATTGGAAGAGTCTCATGGACTTTCCTGCCCAGGCTGGCTTTGAACCTTGATCCTTAGATCTCAGCCTTCTCAGTATCTAGGATTACATGCATGAGCCACCGGCACCCAGCTTCAACTCTTCTTTTTGTTACCAGTACTAGGGCTTGAACTCTGGGCCTGGGTGCTGTCCCTGAGCTCTTTTGCTCAAGCTTAGTGCTCTACTACTTGAGCCACAGCTCCACTTCCGACTTTTTTGGTGCTTAATTGGAGATAAGAGTCTCAGACTTTCCTACCCAGGCTGGCTTCAAACCATGATCCTGAGATCTCAACCTCCTGAGTAGTAAGAATTACAGGCATGAACCACGAATGCCTGGCTTCTGGCTTCTGTTCAACTTTTTTTTTTTTTGCCAGTCCTGGAGCTTGAACTCAGGGCCTAGGCACTGTCCTTGAGCCTCTCTGTGCTCAAGGCTAGCACTCTACCACTTGAGCCACAGCACCATTTCTGGCTTTTTGTTTATGTGGTGCTGAGGAATAGAACCCAGGGCTTCATGCATGCAAGGCAAGCACTCTACTTCTAAGCCACATTCCCAGCCCTGTTCAACTCTTGATTACTAGGACACCCTGGGCTAGGGCTAGGTGCCCAAGCTCTGAAGACCCCTGCGTGGTCACTGTAACCCCTTCTAGTTGTATCCATCTTAGTGCCTACTTTGTGAGAATCCTAGCTCCTTTTCCAGAATCCTCTGTGCAGGTTTCTGGGCCAGTGGTTCCTGTTTCTCAGTGGTCCTTTCCTTTCCCTGGGCAGGTACTAAAAGACCCAGAGGCAGCTAAGTACGTTCATGGCATTGCTATACACTGGTACCTGGACTTTCTGGCTCCAGCAAGATCCACCCTGGGGGAAACACATCGTCTGTTCCCCAATACCATGCTCTTCGCCTCTGAGGCCTGTGTGGGCTCCAAATTCTGGGAGCAGAGTGTGCGTCTGGGTTCCTGGGATCGTGGGATGCAGTACAGCCACAGCATCATCACGGTGAGCCAACTGTCTTCCTCCCATAAAGCAGACCATAATAGATACCTTCCTACAATCTCTAAAGGTTGAGTTCTTCCTCCTCAACTGCTAGTTTACCCTTTGGGGCAATTCTGGGATGCCATGATCATGCCTTACCTTTCCTTCACAGAACTGTAGCCCATAGCCTCTTACTACATGTTTGGAGCCAAGCCAGACAACTGTATCTGCCACCAATTTCTTGGCCCCCCTCGAGATGCCCCACCTTCAGTCTCCTTCACAAGGCTGAGGCATGTGCCTTCTCTGAGGATCTCTTGTGTTGAATATTTCTTTGCCCTTGTCCCTACTGCAGAACCTTCTGTACCACGTGTCTGGCTGGACAGACTGGAACCTTGCCCTGAACCCTGAAGGGGGACCCAACTGGGTCCGCAACTTTGTCGACAGTCCCGTCATTGTGGACATTGCCAAGGATACGTTTTACAAACAGCCCATGTTCTACCACCTTGGCCACTTCAGGTGAGTTGAGGAGGGTGCCACCATGCCACACCAAGCCTATCATCTGCTGCATCAGGCTTACATCACCCTAGACGAGCGAGCAGGAAGGTGCATAGGTGGGAAGCTCAGGAGAGGCACACCCCTTCTCTCTTGCACCATGTAGGCAGGAAGTGATTAGGTGGTAATAGAAACAGATAACTCTGGTTATTAGAAGCTGGCACTGGGATGTGGGAGGGTAGGAGCAGGGCCCAACAACACATCTTGAGAACTTAAGAGTTAGAGCAGAGCTGGGATTATAGACTTGTACCACCACACCCAGCCTTGCTTTGTTTTACGAGCCTTGTTCTGTGTTGTTCAGGCTGGACTTGCAACTTGCTGTTCTCCTCCTTCAGCTTCCATAACAGCTGATACTATAAACAAGTTAGTATGCCAGCCTTAGGGCAGAGCTTTGGCAGGACTTATGAGGTGGTGAGAAGTTAAGGAGAATAAACTCTCAGATGAGGATTTTTTTTCTTGCCAGTACTGGGGCTTGAGCTAGGGCCTAGCTATTGCTAGTACTGTCCCTTAGCTTTTTTGCTCAAGTCTAGCTCTCTTATCACCTGAGTCACAACTCCATTTCTGGGGATCTGCTTGTTAATTGGAGATGAGAGTTTCATGGACTGGGGCTGGTTTTGAATTGCCACCCCCGGATCTCAGCCTACTGAGCAGCTAAGATTGTAGGTATGAGCCCACTGGGTGCCCAGCTTTAGATGAGGGTTTCATGGGTGGTACCCTAAGGTGCTGGACTGAGGTCTCAGATGATGCCTGTTCCCACATGCAGCAAGTTCATTCCTGAAGACTCCCAGAGAGTGGGGCTTGTGGCCAGTGAGAAGAATGACTTGGACACAGTGGCACTGATACGACCTGATGGTTCTGCAGTTGTGGTGGTGCTAAATCGGTAAGGACAAGGGCAGGGGAAGGTCTGGGCTGAGATGAAGTGTTGGGCCTCAGCAGGCTCACCCTCAGCTACTCTCTCCCTCCTCAGCTCTTCTAAGGATGTACCTCTTACCATCAGTGATCCTGCTATAGGATTCCTGGAGACCGTCTCACCTGGGTATTCCATTCATACCTACCTGTGGCGTCGCTAGTGATGGAGCAGACACTCAAGCAGATACCTGGGTTCAGCATGGACATTAAAAGGACAGTCAGCTCATGTCTGTGACTGAATAGGGCACAGTAGGGCCAGTGTGAGCTTACAGTGACACAGGCTCAGGGGTAGTGGTTTGGGTGATTCACTCTCCTCTCTAGTAGGTACCAGGGGCTGGAGGCCTCTAAAGAAAAATCAGAAAGCCCTAATGTGTCCCCACCCCTCATGCTTGTAGAAGTGTGTGCAATGTACTAGTTGCCCATGGAAACTGGGCCTAGGCCCAGGGTGAGCTCACTGTACAAACAAAGATGGTGGGGGAGGGAGGTGAGCAGAGGAGACTGGGAAGGCTGAACCCAAAACTGGGGATTGTTTGTCTTTCCTGGAGATGGAGACTGGGCCCATGCAGGAGCAATGTCAGCATCAAAGCTAAAGCAATTTCAGAAGCCTAGTGCCAGTGCTACCGGTAGGCTCAAGCACCCAGGGCCCCAGCTAAAGCACAAGCTGAGACAATGGCAGCACATTTAAGGAGAGAAGGTTTGATCCCAGTCAGTGCGAGCGGCTTTATTCTGGGGGTGGGGAGTACCCATTTCTGGCTGTCTCAACAATGGGGAGCCAGAGAGACCTATGGAATGCACAATTGAAAAACCAGTCCTAAGAGCATGAGGACAAATCATTCCTCTTCATCCTCCTCAACCATGTCCAGGGCCCGGGTGCCTGGGGTATGAGGAGGGGCTGCCCTCTGGATAGAGATGATTCCACTGAGCAAGGCATAGCCCACCATGGCTACCAGCCCTGCTAACACAGACAGGATCTGGTTCCGGCGCCGGTTTGGCTCCTCTTCAGTATCTGGGGCTGCTGGTGTCTGACGTGGAGGTGGCACTGCAGCTGAGGAACAAGAAAAGGAAAGTGGGCAGGGAGCTAGTTCCTGGATCCCAGGCATTCTTCCCAAGACTGCCCCCTCCATCTGCTCCTTACCTCCATCCCAGGGAAAGTAGAGGCTAAGAATGTGGGAACAGTAGGCACAGAGGTTTTGCAACCCCCGAAGGTGTATCTGCAGTTTCCCACTGGGCATCTTTACCTGCAGTAGCAGTGCCAGGTGGCTAAAGACAAAGGCATCCAAGGATGCAGGGCTGGAGAGAAAAAGGTAGGATAGAGGACAGGTGGGCAGAGGGGTCAAGATGGAGCTGGAAGAAATACCAGTCTAGGGATGTGGGGAGGCTCTGGGCAGCATGGGGCCACCAGTGGAGGGACAGGACACACAGTTCCTGGTCTGGTATGAGAAGGGTTCTCTAGGTGGCGCCAGCCAGGCCCTGAATGGGGCTCTATCCTAGAGCTGCATAAAGGGCACATTGAGTGCCCCACACCCTGCAGGCCCCTCCTGTACCTGGCGATCCTCCCACCCCATCCTCCTGTACCACCAAGGAGGCTCTGGCCCCACACACAGCCCCATTGTCATTACAGCCAGTGTCTGTCCTAAGGACTTCTTGTCTAGAGCTTGAGCCTACCTTTCAGCCCCAGCCTGTGCCCCAGCAGCTACTTGTGAACCCGTAGTCTTCCAACCACCCATTAACACCCCGGGAGTCAGACTCACGCATCTCCAAAGAAGAACTTCTGAGAGCCCAGGCGCTGAGAGAGAAGGGTTAGGCATTCCCGAGCCTCTTGGTACAGCTATAAGAAAGGAACAGGTAGGCATGTGGCTGTGGGAAGAGTGTCACCTCCCCACCTGGGCACTCCCATTTCTGGCCATCAAGCTTGGGGTTCATCTCATATAGCAGCCCCTGTCCCAAAGCTACCTCCTTCTCCACTTCTTCCTCATTCTCAGGACTGGGCTTCCCATTCGTCAGCTGCAGCCGCTCCATATATTGCCGCTGCATGCGGCCAGGTAGGAAGAAGTTGAGGGGAAAGGGCATAGCCTCTGCATACCACTTCCGGGTCACTTCTACATAGTTCTTGGTGTCTATCCAAAAAGTATGTATCTGGATTGGGTAAGTAGGAAGGAAGGGGATGTCTGAACTAGTGTACCTGCCTGACACAGAATAGGCTTCTGACCCCCACAGTGCTCTGTGGGGGTATATCAGCCTGACCCTTCCCTGCAGGCTGTGAACACTGGGAGGTCTATACATACTTACCAACACCGGGAGCAGTTTTTCCTCTAGTAGAGACATGAAAGCCAAGGTGTCAGCTCCTTGCCGAGCTGATAGATCATAATCAGCATTATACTTCTGTAAAAGAAATATTCATGAAAGTGATGTTGGGAGGACTGAAGGGGCACTTCCCTGGTGGGGAAGGTAACCTCATTAGCCTCTCTGTGTAGCAGAGGCAGAACAAAGAGCTTTGCCCGCTGAGGCCCCCTTACCTTGGCCCAGCCAGCACAGCCTGTTGCTGTTGGCTGACAGCCTGGGCCTTGGAGTCTGCTGGCCGTCAAGGTCCTATGCCCATTGAGCGGGGGGAGGAAGGAAAGCCTGGCCACAAACTAGGAGCTGCTCCCAGAGTTTCCACGGAAAGCTGGCAGCAAGCCTGCTGACAGCAACTTTCTAACAGTAACGTCCCAATCTAGACACCACAAAGCTAACGGCAGAGCTCAGCTGCAGGTTGAGCCTCAGCCCATGCCTAAGGAACTAAGGGACACCATCCTCATATTCCTTGGACCCAGTGAACTCACCCTCTCCATCTCCCCAGCTTGTTCCCTCATGGCCCAGCTCTTGGCTATTTCTTCTGTTTCATTCCATAGCCTAGGTGCCACCACTAAACCTAAGTTCCACCCATATCAGTTTCATCCTGCTCTATCTTTCCCAGCTTCAGTCTGTTCCTTAGCACATATCCTTCCACACCCTGAACAGCCTTATCGCTGTGTAATCTCTTGAACACACACACACACACACACACACACACACATATACACACACACCCTATATCCATCCTCCCCCTTTGGTGGTACTTGGGGTTGAACTTCATGCTTGATATGCAAGCGCTCTACCACTTAAGTCATGCCTCTAGCTTAAGTACAATTCTTTTTTTTTTTTTTTTTTGGGTCCAGTCGTGGGCCTGAACTCTGGGCCTGGGCACTGTCCCTCAGCTCTTCAGCTCAAGGTTAGCACTCTACCAGTTGAGCCACAGCGCCACTTCCGGCTTTTTTCTTTTTTGCTTATGTGGTGCTGAGGAATCGAACCCAGGGTCTCAGGCATGCAAGGCAAGCACTCTACCACTGAGCCACCTTCCCAGCCCTTAAGTACAATTCTTAAAACTCACTGAACCTCAGTTTTCCCCCTGTAGCATAAGAAACTAATATGTTGGGAGCCGATAGTAAAGCTTAAAGATTATCTTGACCCTGGTGCTCACTTGAAAGCACGTACAAGGAACTGGCTTACTTAAAAACACCAGGTGCCCAGGATTGCTTTGCTACGTCTGCAGAGTTCGTTTTACTTCCTACCAGTTGATCTTGTCTTGTTTTTACAGCACTCTGTTTTTACTGAAATTTTCCTTGTTTTTTCTGGACTATTGTAACCTTACGTTACCTCTTGACTTCTAATAGTATATCTTAGGGAAAGTTAAAAATAAACGGTGCCGCAGTCTTGAGCTGCAGACCTCCCAACCCCATCCTTTGTCTTATGTCTTTATTTTTCCCGTCCTTGCCCCCTAATTCAGGATTCCCTTTTGTTGCTGGCAGGCTCCAGCACTAATATATCATCTTCATCTCTTAATAGGCTCTATTAGTAAATAATGTAGGGGAAAACACTTTGGAAATGAGGAAAAAAAACCTTTATACATGAGGAATCAAGGTAATGGTCCAGGCCCTGTCAGGAACTTTGGCTTTTATGTGTATTGTAAAGGCTTCTACAACCCACCTTAATTCCCTAGCTTCCCAAGCCTTTAAATGAAGAAGAGGAGCCCATTTTGGACAATGTGTTCCATCTTGGAATCACACCACAGATTAGAAGAACTTTTAAAGCATGATGGCTAAATCCAATAGTTTGGGAAGGTAGTGAGGGGAGTAGGAAGAGTGAGAGGACCCTAGGTCTCAGTACTCTTCTTGTAATGTTCTTTCAAATTCCCTAACCTGGCTCTAAGCCTTGTGCATCCTGAGCCCCATATTCACCCCAAACTGGTCCCTGAAAACAGAGAAAAGGCCCTTCAAAGTCCCTGTCCAATCCCATCTTTGAGCATCTCATTAGAATCAACTGCTATCTTCTCTTTTTTTCTTCTTCCACCTGTGACCAGTTTAAGACTCCTTGCCTGTCAACTATGCAGAAGGCACTATGTCTTTGGATATTTCCATAGTGCCTTGAGCTTAATTTCTGGCCAAATGCTTTACTACAATATAGTGACATTATGTGTCTTCCCCATCAGAATTTGTGCTACTTGGTGCTCTGGGCCACCTCTGTCTAGCTTGGTATAAGTTAGGTGCTTAATAAACATGAGTTGCACTGAATTGACTGGATTTCTTTCACTGAAACCCCACCTTCCCCAAGTCTTGTACCTCTTTTCGAAGGTGAGTGATGATCTTTTGTGGTGCTGAGATGACCTCTCCTTGACTTGTCCGAAGGGCAGGCAGAGTTCCTGACATTGACAAAGAAGTATGTCTACCAGATCCTAGCTTGACTATTCATACATATTTGTGCCACATTCCTTCCTATTTCCTGCTCCTCCCCTTGCACACTCCCTTACCCCACCCGTGGACACTGGATACCTGAAGGGCTCCGCCAAGGGTTGGTAATCTTGTGTACCTTGAGTGGAGCACCAGTAAATCTGGTATAGGTCTGCAGAGAAGGAAGCAGAAGGTAGAGAGGCTAAGGCATGGTTCCATAGAGGAAAGATTAAGAGTAATATTTACTGAATATCTTATGTGATATGCCCTGTGCTTTTTTTGTTGTTGTTGTTGGTCACAGGGCTTTTACTCTGGGCTTGGGGGCTGTCCCTCAGCTCTTCAGCTCAAAGCTAGTGCTCTATCACTTGAGCCACAACACCACTTCCTGTTTTCTAGTGGTTTATTGGAGATAAGAGTCTGGTGGACTGTCCTGCCTGGGCTAGCTTTGAACCATGATCCTCAGATCTCAGTCTCCTGAGTAGCTAGGATTACAGGCGTGAGCCACCAGTGCCTGGCTTTATGCCCTGTGCTTTGTATAAGAAAAAAAAAAATCAGCCAATGCTGCTGGCTTATGCTATAACACTAGCTATTCAGAAGGCTGAGACCTAAAGACCACAGTCTGAAAACAGCCTAGACAAATCCCAGAAACTCTTACTTCCAATTAGCAAATAAAAAGCCAGAAATGGAGCTGGGAAGGTGGCCCAGTGGTAGAGTGCTTGCCTTGCATGAATGAGGCCCTGGGTTCGATTCCTTAGTGCCACATAAGCAGAAAAAGCCAGAAATGGCACTGTGGTTCAAGTGGTTGAGGGCTAGCCTTAAGCTGAAGAGCTGAGGGACAGCACCCAGGCCCAGAGTTCAGGCCCCACTACTGACAAAAAAAAAAAAAAAAAAAAAGGTGCGGCTCAAGTGGTACAGTGAGCTAGCCCAAGTGAAAAGTTAACTCAGATTGCAAAGCCCTGAGTTCAAACCTCAGTACTGGCATACATGCAAAAACAGTTCCATTGGGTTGGGAATGTGGCTTAGTGCTTAGTGGTAGAGTGCTTGTGTAGCATGCATGCAGCCCTGGGTTCAATTCCGCAGCACCACATAAACAGAAAAGACTGGAAGTGGTGTTGTGGCTCAGGTGACAGAGTGCTAGCCCTGAGCAAAAGAAGCTCAGGGACAGTGCCTAGGCCCTGAGTTCAAACCCCAACACTTGCAAAAACAAAACAACAACAAAAAAAATCACTTCCATTTTACAAATGGGTAAAAAAGGAATGTTGAAGCCACAGTGCAGGTGGTTCACATTCACCAGGCTGAGATCTGAGGATTGTGGTTCAAAGCCAGCCTTTTCCGTAAAGTCCATGAGACTCATCTCCAAGTAAGCACTAACAGCTGGAAATTGAGCTGTGGCTTACGTGGTGAGGTGCTAGTCTTGAACACAAAAGCTCAGGGACAGTGCCCAGGCCCTGAGTTCAAGCCCCCAGGTCTGACTACAAAGGAAAAAAAAAAAAAAAGAAAAAAAGAAACAGATTATGGCTATATCTCTTACTAGATATCAGCTATGAAAAACCCTCCCCTCCATCTTGTCTCCTATTTATCTACTTGTTGAATACCTATCTTTGGAAGCTTTTCCTAACCCTCTTCTTGGAAATAATGACCATGTTCTCTTTACTGACACAACTTGAGTGGAGGGACAAAGTCTTACTCATTTTAGCATGGCAATATTTGGTATTTTGTAAGATGCCTAATACATGCTTTTACAACTAGAGAGAGTGAAAGAACAAAGTGAAACAAATCTGTCTGATGTCAGTGCTCTTTCTACAGTCTGGCTGAGGACCGTTTGCTCCAACAAATAGGCTCAGTAAACGCTGTTTAGTGGGAAGAAGAGTGTGGATCGCTGAGAAACCAGGACTGCCAAGCCTAAAATCCCTGAAACCCCACAGAAGGGATGGCCCCAAGGTCACACAGCCATGGAAAAGCAAGGACTTCAGCCTATCTACTGGATTCCCGATCAAGCCTACTGTCATTGGTACCTGAAATCTAGGAAACTACGATAGGGTATTCAGCCCACATCGGTCTGGCCACGCTTTTGGATTGCCTCAGTTTTCCCCAAAGAGACTGTGCTGTGGCGCCAGCAAAGTTCGAACGCTTGGCTAGCTCGAGCCCCACCCCAGTCCTCTAGGGCACAGCAAAGAGCGCCTGGGTTACCCTCACCAGAACGGTCAGGCTGTCCAGGTCCACTGACGGCAGCCCCCAGCCCCCAGACCAGCAGAACAGCTCCATGGGCGCCGCCATCTTGTACGCCCTCTGTACCGGAAGCACTTCCTTCTGCGCCAAAGCCTTCATTCGCAAGGACACGCCCCCCTCCACTGCCCCTCTGGCTTGTTGTTGTGGGGGACATGGGGGGACCGCTGTGGAGCCGCGACTTTTCTGGGCCGGGGAGGCGTGGCCTCTCTCGGTTGGGGAGGCGCGACTTCTTTCGGATGGAGAGACGTGGCCTCTCTCTGCAGGGTAGACTCGGCTTCTTTCGGCTGAGGAGGCGTGGCTTCTCTCGGCGTGGGCGGTGCGACCTCTCTCGAATGGGGAGGCGCGGCTTCTCTCGGCTGAGGAGGCGTGGCTTCTCTCAGCGTGGGCGGTGCGACTTCTCTCGACTGGGGAGGCGCGGCTTTTCTCGACCGGGGAGGCGTGGCTTCTCTCGGAGGGGGAGGCGTGGCTTCTCTCACACGGAGAGGCGTGGCTTCTCTCGGAGGGGGAGGCATGGCTTCTCTCGACCGGGGAGGCGTGGCTTCTCTCGACCGGGGAGGCGTGGCTTCTCTCACACGGAGAGGCGTGGCTTCTCTCTGTAGGGAAGACTGGTCTTCTCTCACACGGAGAGGCGTGGCTTCTCTCTGCCGAGAAGGCCCGGCTTTTCTCCACCGGAGAGGCGTGGCTTCTCCCGACTGAGGGAGTGGGACCGCGCGAGGCGGGGCCGCGGCTTTCGGGGGATAGCGGCCGAAGGCTCAACCAATGGCGGCCTTCGCAGCGGGGGAGGGTAGGCGGCCAGTCTCGCCTGGGAGAGTCACAACGCCTCGGTCTACCGAAGCCCCGACCCGCTGAAGGCTCGGAGGGTCTAGGAGATGGGGGTCGTATGTTCCTGGTCCGGATCTGTTGACAGTTGTCAAACTGTACGTGGCCTGGCCCTCCCCGAGACCTTTCAGTGCTCGACCCCAATTCGGGGCTACGGGGGGGTCCCCCGGGCCGCATGTTTTCCACAGCGCGTTATGTTTGGAGCGGCCCCGCACCGCCCGTCGCCATGGAAACAAAACAGGGGCGGTGGCGACGGCCAGAGTGAGGCCGGCTGGGGCCTGGGTGGGGGAAGGGGACGTGGGGCTCGCAGGGTGTTGCCTTAGTAACGGGAACTCGGGCGCCCCTCCGCTGCATCCGGGTCCTAGCCTGTCCGCCACTGCCCACACTTTTTCCCAGTTTACTCCTAGCTCCTGGTCTGTCCCCTGGTTTTCTGCTCATGTTTCTGATGTCCTTTTCCTCTTTCTCGGTTTCTTTGCTTCAGCCTCACTGACCAGTTCCCATCCGACACTTCCAGGCTCCTGAGTTTTTCTGGGAATGAGGGAAAATGGAAGAACAGGCACATGTCAGGAACCCTCCCCCAGACCCCTAAGAAGGAGCACTTGGTCCGCTTTGAGGATGTGAGAATCCAACATCCTCCAAGCACCAAAGCAAGCTAGTTTCAGCCACTCCTTTGGCATTCTTTTCTGCCAGCAGTGGAATAATGCCCACTGTCTGGCACTATCCATGCCAGGGGTTCCTGCCTTTGCCAGTTGCGGCTTCCAGAAAGCAGTAGCATTTATTTGGTAGTGCTGTTTGATGAGGCCCCCAAAAACAGGATGACTGGAGAGAAGGGAGGCACCTGGGAGAGAGGACCATTAGGGAGGAGCAGGAGGCCCCCAAGACTCTTTCCCAGTGCTCCTGGTTCCCACAGCTGGTGATGCCTCTAGGGTGATTGGCAGCTCTTTGTTTCAGCCCCCCCTCCCTCCTCCTCCCCCCCCCCCGCCTGCTACCCCTCCTTCATCTCCCCCCTCTGTCCCTCCGCCCCCCTGCTCCTGCTCTCCGCCTAGCCTTTTCCCCTCCCAGCAGCCTGCTTGCCAGGGGTAGTGAGCCGGCTGAGCGGCATGGAGGCGCTGGAACTTCGGGGGGCCCTGGCTCTTCTCCTTCTTTGCTCTTTTGCATCTGCCAGTCAGGACCTGCAGGGTAAGCCTGACTCTATCCTCTTTAACCCCTAGACCAGGTAGCAGGAAACACATGGGACAGGAGAGAGAGTTAGAGTCTTGAAATTGAGCTGGAGAAAACAGTTACACTACTTAGAGTTAGTGAAATTATGGCCTGGTGGGAGGAGTGGGCGCCAGAGAGGTGGACATGTGTGAATTGGTCAAAATCAAACATGAAGTCAGTGTAGAGGACTCAGGACCTGGATGCTAGGACTGCCTGGCTGGGTTTGTGTCAGAGCCTCCACAGTCTAGGAGGACAGCTTGAAGGTGGGTGCATCATGGATCCTGGACTTTGTTCCCCCTTTTCCCCTGGCTCCTGGCTGCCAAAAGACAGTTTGGGGTGGAGAGTGAAAGTACTGGGCTCTCCCGGAGGTCTGGTGGTAGGATAGGCCCATGGGTGTGGGAGAGGTAGCTGGAGCAGATGACACAGGCAAAGATTCTTTACTGGCTAGAAGGGAAACCACAGATTGGCTGGGACACAGCAAGCAGAGAAGCTGGGTCCTACATTCCCGGAGGGAAAAGCCAGATGGTGGGAGGGTCAGAGACCTCAGTGGGCAGCTGGTCTTATTCAAATAAGCCCCCAGGATAGAAGGAGGGGCACTGTGGTGGGGAATGAGCCAAACCCAGCAGTGAAACCAGTTCTGTACTGTGGGCACCAGGTGCCACTCCTGGGTCTGATCAATCAGGACAGTGTCTCCCTTGCGCCATCTGGTGGGGACATCTTTAATTCATGGGGTAATTTTGTAATTTTTCTGTATTTCTGGAGCGTCTGGCCTCCAGAGTTGTGGAGATAGTACATAATGAGAGAAAGGAATAACCACTATAAACCACTACACTTCAACTCTGATAACAAAATAATTGAATTTTGCCTGATGGTGAGAGAGGACTAGGGTAGGGGTGGGGGTCCAGATTAGGGATGCTCCACCCTTAAGAGCTCTGGGGAGAGGGCAGGTCATAGCACTGATTCTCTTTTCTGATCTTGATAACCCATGCCTGGCCAGTCATTGACCTGCTGACTGTAGGCGAGTCCCGGCAGATGGTAGCTGTGGCCGAGAAGATCCGGACAGCATTACTCACTGCTGGGGACATCTACCTCTTGTCTACCTTCCGCCTGCCCCCCAAGCAAGGTGGTGTCCTCTTTGGCCTCTATTCTCGCCAAGACAACACTCGATGGCTGGAGGCCTCTGTTGTGGGCAAGATTAACAAAGGTGACTGGTGGGCATCTCCTTTCATGCACTGGTGGTCCCCTTAAGCATTGACCCTCATCCCCAACTCCCAAGTGCCTTCTAATTTTCCTTAAGTTCCATTAAGGACCATGGTCTGATCAGGTTTTTCCAGGCACAAGGGGGCACCTGGTATAGGGTGTTTAGGAGGTAGGGATGGGAGGTTGTACTTGAGGATGCTCAGAGGGGGAGGTAAGACATCTATGTCCCAGCAGTGATACTGTCGCATTACTGGGACAGTTCAATGGCCAGTTTAGGAAAGGATAGGGTGATCTGGTGCACCAAAGACTTCAAATAATAGTCACTAAACCAAATTGGAAAACATTTATACTTACTATGTACAAGGTTGAGAAATATGGAGCCAAATTAGGGATGGTATTCCTAGAGATAGGTTTCTGAAAGAGTTGATCCAGGGCTTAACTGGGACCATGGGGGATGGGAGATAGGGCCCATACTGACCTCCGCTCCTGGGCAGTACTGGTGCGGTACCAGCGGGAGGATGGCAAGGTCCATGCAGTGAACCTACAGCAAGCAGGCCTGGCTGATGGGCGCACACACACGGCTCTCCTGCGGCTTCGAGGACCATCCCGACCCAGCCCTGGCTTGCAACTCTATGTGGACTGCAAACTGGGTGACCAATATGCAGGCCTTCCAGCACTGGCCCCCATTCCTCCAGCAGAGGTCAGTGGGCTCGAGATTAGGACAGGACAGAAGGCTTATCTGAGGATGCAGGTGAGCAGGGGGAGGGTCCTCTAAGTGTTGTTGAAACAGTTGTTACCAGTCTTGGGGAGGAACTGGTAGACCCTCCCACCTTACTTGCTATGGGCTTCACTTACTTCCACAGGGCTTTGTGGAATCGATGAAAATTATTCTGGGCGGGTCAATGGCTCGGGTAGGAGCCCTGAGTGAGTGCCCATTCCAAGGTGATGAGTCAATCCACAGTGCAGGTAACACAGTAATTCCTGTGAGATGACAGAGACCATTGTGATCTTTGGTGACTCCTATTCCTTTTGATCTTAAAACTCCTTAACGCCTACTTTTCTGGCTTGCCCATTCCTAGGGCTTCTGACTTGTTGTATCAATCTTTCACCCCTGACTCTAAGCATTGTGAATCAAAAATCTCCCAATTCAGGTTACCCAATTTACTAGAGTAGGTAGAAAAAAAGTTAAGATAAATTGAGAAGATTATAACTGTTGAGGACATTTCAGGGACAAGGGTCTTGCCTGAGGTGCTAGTTTCAAATCTTTTATAGCTTCCCTTGGCTGCTGTCTGCTTGGTCTCTGTGTGTGTGTGTGTGTGTGTGTGTGTGTGTGTGTGTGTGTGTGTGTGTGTGTGTGTGTGTGTGTGTGTGTGTGTGTGTGTGTGTGTGTGTGTGTGTGCTCGCGTGTGCGTGCACCAGTACAGGGTCTTGAACTCAGGACCTTGGCATTGCTTCTTAGCTTTTTCCACTCCATTTGAGCTATAACTATAGCTTTATACCATTTGAGCTGTATCTCCACTTCTGGCTTTTTGGTAGTTAGTGGGAGATAAGAATCTCAAAGCCCAGGCTGGTTTTGAATTGTGATCCTCAGATCTCGTCCTCCTCAGTAGCTAGGATTACAGGTGTAAACCACTGGCGCTGAGCCTGCCTGTCTGATCTTTCTGATAGGGACGCTTGGAGGCTCTAACCTGAGTAAACATTCATATCTCCCAGATATTTCAGAGAAGTGCTCTCATCATAGAAGCTTAGGAGTCAGGGAGGAAATGGAATACTGGGGCCCTGGCCCTGCTTTGGGTACTTTTATTTGGTCTCCTGTGACTACTGTGCCTGGGAACAAGAATTTGGGGCTTAACTTCCTATGATATAAAGAGCTGGTGCTAGTTGGTGATGTGGCCAGTGGTAAAGTACTTGCTTAGCTGTTTGAGGCCCTGGGTTCCAACCGTAACATCTTCAAAGAATAAAAATGCTAAAACTGGCCTTGCTTGCCTGTCACTTTTGCTTTCCTATTTTGCAATACTTTATTGATATTCCGGCTCTGCCCCTCTCTCCCTTCCCCCTCCTCATCAGCCTATCTCCTGACCATGTTTTCTTCTCTCTAGTGGCAAATGCACTGCAGTCCATTCTAGGTAAGTTGATCATGAGGTGGAAGGGGTGAGAATGGGGAGGAGGCCCTACCTAGGCTTTAGCAGCTAATTCCTCTTCAGTCAGATATGGGGATCTTTTTCAGGCATGAACATGCTTATTGCCCAGATAGGCCAAGGGTGAATGTCCCAGTTCTAAACCTCTCCATATCTGATAACAGGGGAACAGACCAAGGCACTGGTCACCCAACTCACCATCTTCAACCAGATCCTTGTGGAGCTACGGGATGATATTCGAGATCAGGTTTGAGTGGGCAAGCCAAGGGTAATTCTGGGGTGGGCTGGAAGATGCTGAGAGCTGAGTGCTACCCATCCTCCAGGTGAAGGAAATGTCCCTCATCCGAAACACTATCATGGAGTGTCAGGTGTGCGGTGAGTGGGAGAGTAGGGGAGGGCTTCTGTGCTTCCCACCCCCAAGGCTTTGGCCTCTCCTTCCCAGATATGAATGGTGACTCCTGGGTGGTTATGTCCACCTTCCAGGTTTCCATGAACAGCGTTCCCACTGCAGCCCCAACCCCTGCTTTCGAGGTGTGGACTGCATGGAAGTATACGAGTACCCAGGCTATCGCTGTGGGCCCTGTCCCCCTGGCCTGCAGGGCAACGGCACTCACTGCGATGACATCAATGAGGTGGGGGAGGGCACAATCCACAAGGGAGTGTTAATGTGGGATAAGGTAAATACTGATCAGAAGCAGAGGAACCTGGGATTTAGAAGAGGTCAAAGACCAGCAAAGAAGACAGAAGGGAGATAGAGGGCTTCACAAGGAAAGAACTAGGGGAGTGGCAGGAAGGAGGGAGGCTTAGGTAGGATCAGTTTCCCAGTGTTGATCTTTCTTCTTGTTCTGGTCCACAGTGTGCTCATGCTGATCCCTGTTTCCCTGGCTCCAGCTGTATCAACACCATGCCTGGCTTCCACTGTGAGGCCTGTCCTCGAGGATACAAGGGCACCCAGGTGTCTGGTGTGGGCATCGACTATGCCAGGGCCAGCAAACAGGTCAGATTGGATTATATGGGCAAGGGATCTTGGCTTTGTAGAACACTTGATAAATGGGATGATAATGACTTTATGAGCTGAGTCTGGGTATATCCAAGTGTACAGATAGGATTCACTGCCTTCTTTTGTATCTGTGAGACCCACCATAGGTCTAGTTCCACTCAAACTCTGCTCTTTCAGGTCTGCAATGACATTGATGAATGTAATGATGGTAATAATGGTGGCTGTGACCCAAATTCCATCTGTACCAACACTGTGGTGAGCTGAGCACCCTGCATATGTCTGGGGAGGTGGGAATGGGTAACACCGTCTCCTCAAATTTCCTGCTGTCTTTCTTTCCTAGGGCACAACTCACACTAGGTGTTCACATGGACCTGGCTGAGAATTGTAGGTTTAGCCTCTTATTAGCTGTGACCTTTAAGTAACCTTTTTGGAGCCATAGCTTCAGTATTTATTTATTTTTTTTTATTTTTATTTTTTTTTTGGGTCCAGTTGTGGGCCTGAACTCTAGGCCTGGGCGCTGTCCCTCAGCTCTTCAGCTCAAGGCTAGCGCTCTAACACTTGAGCCACAACGCCACTTCTGGCTTTTTCTTATGTGGTGCTGAGGAATCGAACCCAGGGCCACATGCATGCAAAGCAAGCACTCTACCACTGAGCCACCTTCCCAGCCCCAAGCTTCAGTATTTAAAAAAAAAATGGGGCTCTCATCTACCTGAGATGGTTGTCCTGCGAACCTGGAGATGCTGCTTTCCACGGAGCTGCTCCTAACCACCTGCGCATCACCTTGCTGATTCTACTTCTCCACTTTTAGGGGTCTTTCAAATGTGGGCCTTGCCGCCTGGGTTTCCTGGGCAACCAGAGCCAGGGATGCCTCCCAGCAAGGACCTGCCACAGCCCAACCCACAGCCCCTGCCATGTCCATGCCCACTGTCTCTTTGAACGCAACGGTGCAGTGTCTTGCCAGGTGAGCTAGCTTGGGATTTGCAAAAAGGAGTAAATCTGGCTGAGTGCTAGTGGCTCATGCCTGTAATCCTAGCTACTTAGGAGACTGACCACCTCCCAGCCCAGAACAGGAAAGTCTGTGTGGGACTCACATCTCCAATTAGCTACTTCCCAAAACAGAAATGGAGCCATGGGCTGGGCGCTGGTGGCTCACGCCTGTTATCCTAGCTACTCAGGAGGCTGAGATCTGAGGATCGGGGTTCAAAGCCAGCTCGGGCAGGAGAGATCGTGAGACTCTTATCTCCAGTAAACCACCAGAAAACCGGAAGTGGCGTTGTAGCTCAAATGGTAGAGCGCTCGCCTTGAGCTGAAGAGCTGAGGGACAGCGGTCAGTCCCAGAGTTCAAGCCCCACGACTGACAAAAAAAAAAAAAAAAGAAATGGAGCCATGGCTCTAGTGGTAGAGCACTAGCCTTGAGCCAAAAAGCTTAGAGCTAATGCCTAGTACCTAGACCCTAGTTCACACAGACATGAACACACACACACACACACACACACACACACACACCTACCTACCTCTGTAGGAATGGATAAGGCTAGTGAAGTTGTTTAGAGATTGGGCCAAGGGCAGTCATAAAGGAAAATGGTAGTAGGGAGAATAGTTTCTGGAGCAGGAACAAGAGTGGAGTGAAGGGGTGCCAGCTCAAACTAACTACTACTTTCTCTGCTGTCCCAGTGTAATGTGGGCTGGGCAGGGAATGGGAACGTGTGTGGACCTGATACGGACATCGATGGCTACCCAGACCAGGCGCTTCCCTGCATGGATAACAACAAACACTGCAAGCAGGTGCTGGGGGCCAGGGTCCAGATGAGGTGGGGAACCCCAGACTGGCTTAGGCTAGAACTTATTTCTTTCCTTCCTCTGAACTGCAGGACAACTGCCTTTTGACACCAAACTCTGGGCAGGAAGATGCTGATAATGACGGTGTGGGGGACCAATGTGATGATGATGCTGATGGGGACGGGATCAAGAATGTTGAGGTGGCTTCCAGACCATACGCCCCTTCTAGCTCCTTTGCTCTCTTCATGCTATGTCTCTCATTGCACCTCATAATCCTATGTCATCTTAGTCCTTGGTGATTTTCTGGAAGGGCCACAGGACTCTACACTAGGGAAGCCTAAACATGGCTCCTACGATAAGACAAACTACATAGAGGCCGAGTGGGCGGAACTGTACCAGTTTAGTTATCCCAACTATTACAGGATAGTTATCTTAGACAAGGAGAGTTTGGGAGACCATTGACCCCTTACCTCTTACCCCTTTGACCCAGGACAACTGCCGATTATTTCCTAACAAGGACCAGCAGAACTCAGATACAGATTCATTTGGTGATGCCTGTGACAACTGCCCCAATGTTCCCAACAATGACCAGAAGGACACAGATGGCAATGGAGAAGGAGATGCCTGTGACAACGACGTGGATGGGGATGGTGCAGGCTGGGGTTAAGGGGGGGTGGCTGGGAGACTTGTGAAATTTGGACAGGTAATAGTGAGGCAGGGAGGCTGGGAAGAACTGAGGAACTATGCTTATGGGAGTTGGCCTGGATGTGGTGGTGATTACCTGCTGCAGCAGTTGATGGAAATGTGAAATAGGGAATAGGCGTTGGGGGTGAGGCTAGAGGATCAAACAAGGCAAAGGCAGATTTTCTGAGCAGTTGTCCTCTGTGTAAGAACACAAAGCTCACCAACCTAGAAGTGATGGACATGTTCTACTGACAACTTTGTGCTTTTTTTTTTTTTTTTTTTGTCTTCTAGGCATCCCCAATGGACTGGACAATTGTCCTAAAGTTCCCAACCCACTCCAGACAGATAGGGATGAGGATGGAGTGGGAGATGCTTGTGACAGCTGCCCTGAAATGAGCAATCCTACCCAGGTACAGAGGAATGGCAAGGGCAGGGAGAGGGAGAAGGGTGGGTGAAAAGGTGGATGAATCCCCAGCCCTCTGGATGGGAAAGGGGTCACCTTCTTTGGAGTTATCAAGAGATGGTGAGATCAGGCCCCACTCTCTCAGACAGATGCAGACAGCGACCTGGTGGGTGATGTGTGTGACACTAATGAAGACAGGTAGAGTCCTGGCCAAGAATTGCAAGGCTTCAGGAAATATTTTACTTTCCTCTAGTACATTCTCAGTTGCCTCTATGATGTACAACTATTGAGCAGGAAGTTATTCTCATAGTCTATCCCCTATTCCTACTACTGTACCCTTACCACCTCTGTCTGCAGGGACCTGGTTGGGTGGAGGGCAGGATACCCCAAAGAAACTCTTACACAGAAGATAGGTGAAGGTGGGGGTACCTTTAGAGCCTTTATTTGTTTATTCTTCTGAACAGCGATGGGGATGGACATCAGGACACTAAGGACAACTGCCCACAGCTGCCAAACAGCTCCCAGTTAGACTCAGACAATGACGGACTTGGAGATGAGTGTGATGGGGATGATGACAATGATGGCATCCCAGATTATGTACCACCTGGTCCTGATAACTGTCGTCTGGTACCCAATCCCAATCAGAAGGACTCAGATGGTAAGGCTGAAGCATCAGAGGGGGTTTGACTGGTACAAGCTTTGTTCAAGGAGAGGCAGCAGGTCCTATGGGGGCTCAAGGAAAGGTAGGAAAAAGTTAGAAATGCAAAATCTAAGAGATAACAGTGGTCATTGACCAGGGACTTCATGAACACCTAGTCTTACTCCACCCAGGTAATGGTGTTGGTGATGTATGTGAAGATGACTTTGACAATGATGCAGTGGTTGATCCTCTGGATGTGTGTCCTGAAAGTGCAGAGGTAACCCTCACAGACTTTCGTGCCTATCAGACTGTCGTCCTGGATCCTGAAGGTGATGCTCAGATTGACCCAAACTGGGTTGTACTCAATCAGGTACTCAGGGATGTGGGCTGGGCAGGTACACTCAAGACCACATCACTAGATGAGGTCCAGAGGTGGTGGTGGTGGTGGGAATCAGGTACTTGGATCAGGGCTTTTGTTTTTTTTTCTTTATTCAACCCCTAGGGCATGGAAATTGTTCAGACCATGAACAGTGACCCTGGCCTGGCAGTCGGTATGTAAAGGATACCTAGTTCAATATAATTCCCAAATGAAAGGGATAAAAGAGGGTCGGGGAGGATGGAGAAGATAGGCAAAGATGAGAGAAAAGGCAGTGAAGTAAGCTAGCCATAAAGATAGCTGGCATCCTTCCCAACTCCCCACCCCACAGTGGACCACCAGTATCTTTGCTGCCCCTAACTTTTCTCTCATCCCCACCTTAGGATATACAGCCTTCAATGGTGTGGACTTTGAAGGCACCTTCCATGTAAACACAGTCACTGACGATGACTACGCAGGCTTTCTCTTCAGTTACCAGGACAGTGGACGCTTCTATGTGGTCATGTGGAAGCAGACAGAGCAGACCTACTGGCAGGCCACACCTTTCCGTGCCGTTGCTCAGCCTGGCCTGCAGCTCAAGGTACCCCAGCTGCCCAGTTTCCCCAACCTTCCCCAAAGCTCTCTCTTCCAATCCAACCTCAGAGCCTCCCCCACTGCCTGACTGGGAACTCTTTTACCCAAAGGCCTTGCCTGGATGCCTGCTTTGTGGGACTCTGGAGAATTCTGACCACCCTGACTTCTATTTCCACCGGCACTTACCAAACTTTTCTTGCCCTTCTTCTAATCATGTGGTTGATTACTGTCTTTGCCAATGATCCTCAGGCTGTGACATCGGTGACTGGTCCAGGTGAGCATCTCAGGAATGCCTTGTGGCATACTGGCCACACCCCTGATCAGGTCCGACTTCTGTGGACTGATCCACGAAATGTGGGCTGGCGTGACAAGACCTCCTATCGCTGGCAGCTGCTGCATCGGCCCCAAGTTGGTTACATTCGGTGAGGAGAGGAGTTGGGCCCTACAGGGTGGGGCCCCAGGCTCAGTCCTTTCCTTCCCTCAGTAGCTAGGGCTCAACAGTGACCTCACCTTGGCATAATTCTTTAGTGGGGACTACAGCTACTTCCTTCCATCTCCCTCTCACTATAGACATGCCCTCTGTGAAACAAGGGCATTGGGTAAGCTAGATGCCTTTTCCATTTTCTGGGAATCTGTAGAGCAGCTTAAGTCGTGCATCCCGGACAGAACCAGTTCCATCAGCTTCTGACCTGGAAGGGATCATTTACAGAAGAGCAAACAGAGGCCCAGATCTCACAGTTCAGCATTTTGTCCATAAGTTTGCATTTCCCTCGGACAAGTATGCTCCCTAGTTAATGACGGTGACTAATGGAGGGAAGGGAAACTGATCTCCCTCAAGGCTGGACTTTCCATGGCTAAGAGCCCAGGGTCCAAGGGTCTGGGCTGATTCTTCTTTAAGGTGCCCTGGACTGTGGGGCGCCTGGGCCGGGGATAAAGGGGGGTGGACTAGAGCCTGGGAAGCGGGTGACTTCACCCCCCAGCCCATTGTGCTCATCGTCATGGCAACCCAATCCTCGCTTGGAATGTGGCTGGTGCTTTGAGATGCAAAAGGGGCTGGACAAAGAGCTAGGGGCCCCTGGCCTGAGAAAAAGCACCCCCTTTCCCTCCCCTTTCCTTCCTCCCCTCCCTTCTCTCAGGATGGGTGAGCTCAAGGGGGTGGGGGCTGGGGATGAACAAGGCAGAGGAAAGGACACCAATGGATGCCCCTCATCCTGAACAGGGTGAAGCTCTATGAGGGTCCCCAGCTAGTGGCGGATTCTGGGGTAATCATCGACACATCCATGCGAGGAGGACGTCTTGGTGTGTTCTGCTTCTCCCAAGAAAACATCATATGGTCCAATCTCCAGTACCGATGCAATGGTGAGGCTCCAAACCAAGATCAACCTGACTGTTCTCATGTCCTGGGAAAGCCACATCCTCTGACCTTCCTTTTTCCCTTTCTTCAGATACAGTGCCTGAGGACTTTGAGCCATTCCGGAGGCAGCTACTACAGGGAAGGGTGTGAGGAGGTGGCCACCGGATTCAGAATTCTGATTTGAGACCCTTTGGCCTTGGGGTCCATTGTGGAGACCCTGGGATCTAAACTATAGCCCCTCAGCCAAATAGACCCTCCTCTGGCACCCATCAGAAGTTCAGCCCCAGAGGGGTAGTGACCACATAGTTCAGGTGTTGGGAAATTTTCAAGGGGTATTACTCAGGTACTAACCCCAGGAGAGATAACAGCCCCACTGCCATAAAGTTCCAGTTGTTTTCTAAGCCAGTGCAATTGCTTATTTTAGGGATTCCCCCCCTCCCCAGGATATGGTGGGGAACAGAAAGTTGAGGGGGTAAAAGAGAAAGGCTGGTAGGTTGTAAGAAATCTAGGGAAAAGTTTGTGTGAGTTTGGGGAGGAGGAGAGAAAGGTGCCAGATAGGGTTAAGTGAAGGATGGGGTACTTACTGGTCGGATGATGACTAAAGTCCTTCCAGCCCCACTTACTCACGGTGACAGCGTCGACACTCCAGTCTATCTTAGCCAGGATCGAAAACCAGGAAGGCGGGAGGGCTGCCTCATTCGGGATGAGGGGAGGCCGGGGGGCCGAGGGGGCCGGAGGCCGGGACGAGTGCAATATTGGCGGGGGAAAGAACAACACTGCACCGCGTCCCGTCCCTCCCGCCCGCCCGGGGGCGGGGGGAACCCAAGGACCAGGGCGCCTTAAGGAGTTGGCTTCATCTTAAAGGCCGGCCAAAGACTTGGCGCTCCAAAAGGTGAAAGGGATGGTAAGGGGGGGGGGGTCGGAGAAGAAGAGACCGTAACACCCTCGAAGGCCGCTTCCCGACGCTTGGGAGTTGCGCGCGCTTGCTCTTTAAATACTCAGACTGAGCGGCGCGGAGCGGTCGCTATGGTGACGCGTGTCCCAGCAACGGAACTGAATGGCAGTTGCCTGGCAACTCCGGTAGTTGAGGTTTGGGACCGCCCACTTAGATACTTGTACTTTCTCCCGCCCGCCCGCCCGCCCGGGGATGGGGAGCCTTCCCCGCCTCCAGCCCGCGGACCTCCGCGCGCTGACGCACCGCAACCCCGCCCCCCTGCCCGGGTCCCGAGCCCGCCTCGGGCACCCACCGCGGCACAAAACCGCTCCTTGGAGGTCGGGCGGGACGGCACTAGTGCCCGCGTCTCAAGACCAGGCTTCCCCGCCCTCCCCCATTCCCACGCCGCCCTGAAATCTTAAAAAAAAAAATGCTTTCCAATCCGTATCGTCAGAGCTGAGAATCGTTTTTCCAGTACATTCGTCACTGCTTGGGCTTAGACCACAGCCCAGCAGCGCAGAATCTCGCCTGAGATCTTCAACTCCGGGGGGCTGTGGTCCCAAAGGCCGGGGCCCGTAGTATTTCAGCCCTTCAAAAGACCGCTCGTTTCTCACTCATTACCAACATCTGCATACGACTTTGCCCTCCCACTACATGTATACCTGTCCCAAATACTACTTTCTGAAAGTTCTGTACCCCCTAAAACTTGTTCGGCAGTCCAACCCACTCTGGGCTTCCTAAATATCCAACTTCCCCCCCTCCCACATTCCAGTGTCCCCTCCCACATACCTCCAGGCCCCTTCCACATTCCTCAGGACCCCACCCACTTAGAGCCATTTCCTGCAGACACCACCTGAAGCTCTGGAGGCTCCCCCCTACCGTTCCCAGCCCCGCCACTGCGCTCTGCGTTCCTCCTGCTCCGTCCCAGGCCATTGTTCTTCTCACCTGGGTCTAGCTTCCCCAGGATCTTTGACCCCACTTGGGCTATGCTGCTCAACCCCCCACTCCACTCCATTCGGAGGCAGCCCCCTCGACCCTTGAGGGTCGGTCCCTCAAGACTCGTGGTGACCACTAGAGGGCAGGAACTTCGAGTCCGCGCTGCCGGCTGGCTGCCACTGAGGTGAAGGGTTGCGAAGGACCTTAGGGTTCGTCCTTTAAGTGGAAATTCCCCCCCCCCTTAGCTAAGGAAGGAACTCAGGCTTCTGGGAAGTCCAGCCAGGGCGGGGATGTGGGTTTCAGGGTAGAAACACACGGGGAACACGAGGCGGGGAGCGGTAAGAAGGGTGGGGCTATTCCGGGAAGTGGGGGATGGGGGAGAGAGGAGGGAGCCCAAAACTAGAGCCTAGTCCACTCATTATGAAGCCTTCTTATTTCTTCCCCCTCCAAAAGTAGGGCTGGAGGAAAGTAGGGAAGTGGAGGGAGGCGGGTTGTGTGTGTAGTGGTGGGCTTCTTGGCTACTGTCCAACCTGCTTTCTGCTCCCTTTCCTGACCTTAGTGGTTGCCCTGTGACTAAACCTGTAGCCAGGGGGCCCAGACTGCCCCCCCCCCCAGCACAGAGCCAGGGAGTGGTTGGTGAAATGGGGAGGTCAGTTGGAAAACAAACAGGTTGTCATAAGGTTGAGTGATTGGAGCCCAAGTACCCTACCCGAGAATGGTTGGGGAGGAGGAGGAAAAGGTAGGAGGTACAGAAGGGGGGAGTGGGTGGAGTTTTGTCACCTGTCACCTGCTCCTGCTGTGCCTAGGGCGGGAAGGGGGGGAGACCGGTATAAAGCAGCAAGCGCCAGCCCAGTTCTACCTCATTCTCGGCGCCTGCTTGAATCTGCTCTGCCCCCTCCCCACCAGTCCACCACCATCATGGCTCGGGCCATCCAGGCCCCTTTCCTCCTGCTCCTGCTACTAGTGCTTTCCACAGGTGAGGTGCATGGGTTGGGAGGGACTGCCCTTCTCTTGTGGTCTTCCTGGCCTTTCTGTGAGTTTTCTTTACTGGCAGATGGCAGCACAAGAGTCAGAAATTTCAGACAGGATGGCCCAGTCTGGAGAGGCTAAGTCCAGGCTGAGAAGAAGCGGCCTCTGCTCAAGCAGGAGTCTAGAGGAAAGGGAGTCAGGAGAGGCAAGTCTTAGTAGTGAGAATGGGCTTTCCAGGAGCACAGGAGAGCCGGAAGAGGGGGAGGTGGCCTGTTGGGAGGGGAGACTCAGGGGCTGCCTGCTTACTCTGATGTACACTCCAGCCCAATAGTTCTTATAACTTCTGGCCTCAGAACAGAAAAACAGACTTCGACTGTCCAATGCAACCAAGTGTCCAATCCTATTGAGAGAAAGGCTATATATGTGATTCTAGTTTACTCCCCTCCCTCAGCCCTGCTTCAGGCTCTGTTGCCGTTCCAGGTCACAAGGAAGGTGTCGTCTTAGGAACTTCATCCACTACCATTACAGCCCATTCTAGCACCCCAACGCCAACCACCAGTGCTTTATCAGTCTCTGCCACCGCCACTGTCCACACCAGCACCCCAACTCCAAGCACCAGCTCTGCATCAGTCCATACTGGCACCCCAACTCCAACCACCAGCTCTGCATCAGTCCATACTGGCACCCCAACTCCAACCACCAGCTCTGCATCAGTCCATACTGGCACCTCAACTCCAACGACCAGTGCTACATCAGACTCTGCCACCACCACTGTCCACACCAGCACCTCAACTCCAACTACCAGCTCTGCATCAGTCTATAGTGGCACCCCAACTCCAACCACCAGCTCTTCATCAGTCCATACTGACACATCAACTCCAGCCACCAGCTCTTCATCAGTCCATACTGGCACATCAACTCCAACCACCAGCGCTGCATCAGTCCATAATGGCACCCCAACTCCAACCACCAGCGCTACATCAGGCTCTGCCACCACCACAGTCCACACCGGCACCTCAGCTCCAACTACCAGCGCTGTATTAGTCCATACTGGTACCTCAGTTCCATTCACCAGCTCTGCATCAGTCCATACTGGCACTCCAACTACCAGCTCTGCATTAGTCCATACTGGCACCCCAACTCCAACCACCAGCGCTGCATCAGGCTCTACCACCACCACTGTCCACACCAACACTTCAACTCCAACTACCAGCTCTTCATCAGTCCATACTGACACATCAACTCCAGCCACCAGCTCTTCATCAGCCCATACTGGCACATCAATTCCAACCACCAGCGCTGCATCAGTCCATACTGGCACCCCAACTCCAACCACCAGCGCTACATCAGGCTCTGCCACCACCACAGTTCACACTGGCACCTCAGCTCCAACTACCAGCACTGCATCAGTCCATACTGGTACCTCAGTTCCATCCACCAGCACTGCATCAGTCCATACTGGTACCTCAGTTCCATCCACCAGCTCTGCATCAGTCCATGGTGGCACCCCAACTCCAACCACCAGCGCTGCATCAGGCTCTGCCACCACCACTGTCCACACCAACACTTCAACTACCAGCTCTGCATCAGTCCATATTGTAACTCCAACTCCAACCACCAGCGCTGCATCAGTCTATACTGGTACCTCAGTTCCATCCACCAGCTCTGCATCAGTCCATGGTGGCACCCCAGCTCCAACCACTAGTGTTACAGCAGGCTCTGCCACCACCACTGTCCACACCAGCACCTCAACTCCAACCACCAGCTCTGCACCAGTTCACACTGGCACCTCAACTCCAACCACCAGCACTGCATCAATCCATGAAGGCATCTCAACTCCAACTACCAGCACTGCTTCAGTCCCGGGTAGCACCGCTGTTATTGCTACTACAGTCCCTGTTGGCAACAGTACTCACTCTTCAACTCCTAGCCAGCAGTCTGCTACCCCTACCACCCTTGCCAGTGCTGTTGAGGTCTCCTTCTTCTCCCTGTCTTTTTCTATTTTAAACCACGAGTTTAACTCTTCCTTGGAAGATCCTACAACCAACTATTATAAAGAGCTGAAGGGAAACATTTCTGGATTGGTGAGTATCTACATTTCTGCCATGCTTTCTTTTAAAAGTAGCCTTCCATAACTGCTTTAATCCTTTACATCAAGCCTAAGTCCTTTCTCTCCTACCACAGTGTTTGCAGGCTTTTAAGCAAGATTTTCTGGGCCTCTTTGATGTCAAGTTCAGGTATAGTTGTAGGGAATGGGTATTGTCATAATTGTGGGGAGGGACTGGGGTGCCCTTATGATGGGGGAAGGGGAGGGAGGGAGAGAATACTGAGCCAGAAACTGGGGTCTATGGCTAAGTTGTTTATTTCTTATGACCAGGCGAGGATCAGTGGTGGTGGAATCCATTCTGGCCTTACGGAACGATACCATCAGTGCCGACGAGGTGAAATCACGGGTTATGCAGCATGGCAAGAATCCCAGCTATGGTCTGATCATCTCAGAAGTCAGTGGTGAGGCTCTATCCCCAGCTATAGTCCAGGACCACAGAGAGCCCCTCTCCTCCAGCCTGGGTTCCTACTCTTCCCTTTGGTGCTAGCTGGGAGAGGACCACCCCCTTCTGAGGACCTCTTTGACCACTGCTTTTTCTTTTAGCACGTGACGTGCTGCTTCCTTCCTCTGCTCAGTCTTGGTCTGGTGTACCAGGCTGGGGCATTGCCCTGTTGGTACTGGTCTGTGTGTTGGTCACAATAACCATCATCTATCTCCTTGCTGTGGTAAGTGTTCAATTCTGGCCTTTACCAGAGTGCTTCTGGTGAAAGGAGCCACTTGGCCCACCATAACCTCCTGTCCCCCCAGACTGTGTTTCAGTGCCGGCGAAAGAACTACGGGCAGCTAGACCTCTTTCCAGCCCGGGACACCTACCATCCAATGAGTGAATACCCCACTTACCACACCCATGGGCGTTACATAGCCCCTGGCAATACCAAACGTAGCCCCTATGAAGAGGTAAGGCTAGATCCCACTGGCAGGGTGTAGGAGTAGAGGCCTAGTTGGGCCTTAAAAAGTCCAAAGAGGGGCTGGGAAGGTGGCTCAGTGGTAGAGTGCTTGCCTTGCATGCCTGAAGCCCTGGGTTCGATTCCTCAGCACCACATAAGCAAAAAGAAAAAAGTCGGAAGTGGCGCTGTGGCTCAAGTGGTAGAGCGCTAGCCTTGAGCTGAAGAGCTGAGGGACAGTGCCCAGGCCCAGAGTTCAGGCCCCATGACCGGACCCAAAAAAAAAAAAAAAAGTCCAAAGAGCAGGGCACTGGTGGCTCACGCCTGTAATCATAGCTACTCTGGAAGCTGAGATCTGAGGTACACAGTTCAAAGCCAGCACAGGCAGAAAGTCCAGGAGACTCTTATCTCCAATAAACCACTAGAAAACCAGAAGTGCCACTGTGGCTTAAATAGTAGAGCGCTTGCCTTGAGCTGAAGAAGAGCTGAGGGACAGTTCAAGCCCCACGACCGACCAAACAAACAAACAAAACAAAAAGTCCAAAGAACTTGGAAGAAGTGAGTAGAGAGGCCCTGCGAGGATGGGGTGGCAGTCAGAAGAGTTCTGGAAGACAGCCTGAGGAGGGGAACCACCTTCACTACCAGCCCAAAAGATCCTGGCCTGGCCACATTAATTGTGGCTGAACTGGCCCTGACACAGAGGCAGTGCTCATTAGGATGGCCCAGAGGCAAAATGGGTGTGGATCTGTGCTCCGGAGCCCTTCCTGCCAAGTCACAAGCAATAGCTGAGCACCTGTGCTGACACCTCCTAGGAGTGGGGAGTAGCTAGGGAGGGCTGAGGGGCTGGGACAGAGAGGAAGAGTCTCCTCAAGCCAGGAGATCCTGGAATGGGTTTGGGAGCCTCCAGGAAGAGAGGCCCCCTCCCTTTTCTCTCTTGACCTTTTTCTGCAAGACCTAGTAAATAATTACTGTGGCCACCTGGAACTGGAAAGCCACTGGTGGGGGAGGAGACAAGTTTCCTTTCCTTGCCCTTTCTTCCTCTTGGGGGAATCGCCACACACACACACACACACACACACACACACACACCCTTGGGCTGGATTTGCCAAGAATGGAAGGAAAAGGGGGCAGGAGGGGCACTTAGGAGAGGGGGTATAGAGGAGGGGGAGGTGATTGTT
This sequence comes from Dipodomys merriami, assembly GCF_024711535.1. Lineage (NCBI taxonomy): Eukaryota > Metazoa > Chordata > Mammalia > Rodentia > Heteromyidae > Dipodomys > Dipodomys merriami. The sequence continues at coordinate 278,563 of NW_027206229.1, read as the reverse complement.
TACAGTCACCTGGTAGCTCTGGGGCCCAGCAGGTGCTCTCCTTGAATTAACCCATTGAGAGCTGACTAGGCCTAGCAGGTAGTTTCTACCTCTCATCACAAATCTCTTTTCTCTCCACTCAGGTTTCTGCAGGCAATGGTGGCGGCCTCTCTTACACAAACCCAGCAGTGTCAGCTACTTCTGCCAACTTGTAGGGGGCAGTTTACCCACTCAAGGGTCATCAGTGCTGGTCCCCTCCCTCAGGTTCTTCACTGCCAGAAACCCTCTCTATTCTGACCTGGGCTGGTGAACTGGGATTTCTGGTGGGCTGCTTCACAGCCTGCTCCAGAGGAGGCTTTGCTTAAATCCTTAACCCATTGTAGCCCAGTGAAGCCCAGCCCTGCCCCAGGGGGGACATACTGGGGACATTGTGGGGAGCCCTGGTGGCTCCCAAGAGGACTGGCCTAGAAAGCCTTGAGATGGGGATGGGAACCAAACATGGCTGAATAAAATGTGATCTCTCCTCTTGTGCTAACTGGTGATTCTTCATTTGCAACTGGTGGGTAGGAGGGGCAGATCACCATGAGCCTGTGAGGGGCCTGGAAGGAAGGAAGGAAGCAAAAGTGTCAAGGAGGGGTGGGTTCTTTTCAGAGGCAGAGTGGGCAAGAGGTGATATTGGAGCACTCAGGGGTGGCCTGCCTAAGAACTCGGGAGTCACCTCTCCCCCATCCCTGGCGGCACAGAAGGAAGAAGGAAACGAAACCTAGGCCAAGCCTAGGCTGGCTCCAGTGGGCCGGCTACACTAAGCTCTGCCTGTGTGTCTGAAGCTCTCTCCTTTACTCTTCTCATGGGTCTGGGTTTCAATCAGACTAGTACTAGCCCTCCTCTCTGGCTGGCACAGTGCCCCCAGGAGGTTCTATTCTTAGCTGTTTGGGTGTGAAGTAAATCCTTAGGCAACAGATAGCAGCAGAGTCAACACTGCTGCGATAAGTGGGGGCTGGGTCAGATCCGGGTTGTTGGCACCAGGCCCTGCCTCTCTGCCACCCCCACTTTCTACCGCCCTCCTCCCCATCCGTAGACTGCTTCTGGGTGGGCTCCCTGGCACCCTGGGAATGGGGAAGTGGTTCTGGTTCCCTGACCCCTTTGGGCCCAGGCACTGTGCCCATGTCCTCAACCACATTCCCCCAGGGCCCTGATGCCCTCTGGACACCCCATCCAGGATCTGATGCCAGCAGTCGGAATGCTACGCACCCTGGCGGCTGTTGCTGGTTGTGGCCTGAGCCTGGTGCAGGTGTGGCCGAAGCTGGTAGAGTAACTGCCTAGCAGCCCTCCTTCCTTCCTTCAGATCCACCTGGCGCCCCTGCACTGATCAACAGCAAGGTACCCTGGAACCCCACTACCCCCATGTTCTGCATAAACTACAAAGAATGGTCCCACTCAGGAAAGGCAGAAATGTGCCTGGCATCACAGTTTATTGTTTATAAACCATGAAAAGTATAGCTGTTGCTTCACACAGGCCTAGTGGTGGCTGCCACAAGGAGGCAGCAGCAGGCACCAGAGGTCTTGCCTGGCCCGATCCAATGGAGACGCACAGCCTTAGCTGAGTCTCCAAAAGAGACTTGGCACATTGGCACGGGTGCAGGACAGGTAAAGCATGCAAAAGGGAGAAGAGGGACATAAAGGGCATGCGGCCAGGGGTACGAGGACCCAAATAAATAAAGCAGGATAGGGTCCTTCCCCCTTACTAGGGAGGCCCAAAGCCTGCCTGCCCCAAAGCTATAGTTCAGCATCAATGGGACAAGGGACCTTGGCAAGGCAAAGGACTGAGCTGGTAATCATGACCAATGTTCCAATTGCCATGCCTCCCAAACAGCCTCAGGGGTGCAGGACAAGGATTGGGAAAGGGGCTCTCTATGGCCTGGGTGTGGTGCCAAGGGCAGGGCATGGGGCAGAGACTAGGTGGGCATGGGGGCCTGGGCTAACAGGCAATGGAGAGAATGGAGGACATTCAGAGGTGAGCAGATGAGAGCATCTTGGTAAGCAAAAATCCTGGGAAGACACAGACTGAGGGGACAGGGCGGGACCACATATTTGGAAGAGTCTGAGGGAGAAGCTGCCGGGGGGGGGGGGGGAGGAACAACCCAGTGCCAGGAAGCTTGGGGTGGGGGGGCAGTGTCCAGTGAGACCCCAAGTCTAGAAACGGAATCTAAAAGGATCAGTCCAGCTTGGCAAAGCCTCCGATGGTAACCTTCCTCTCCGGCTTGGTGCCCACAGGCTCCTGTAGCTGTACTGCACCACCCCCGATGAAGCAGAAGGCAGGGCACACAGGCCCTGAGCAGTCCAGGGGGCATTCCAGGAGCCCACGGAAGGACACAGCATCCAGAAAGGAAACTCGGCCCCGCTCATAGTCCAAGCAGATGCCCAGTCGGGGTGGCAGAGGCACAGTGCAGCCGGCTGCTGGGCCATCCCTCCCAGTCAGCCCTGCATTGGCGTTTGCTCCAGATCCCAGCAGGATCTTGCCCATGCCGATGGTTAGGAAAGCAAAGGGTGGTGATGCTTCGACGGTGGCATCCTCAGCACCGCTGTCGTGCCCGCTGTCTGGGTCATACCTGTAGGAGTGGGCATTGGGTAGGAGGATGTTGGGGGAATGGAGTACAAGAGTGAGGGACCAGGGAGCTGAGATGTTGGGATAATGGAATGTTGGGGAGTAGGAGGTTGCATGGATCAACTTTGGATTGAAGAGAAGGCTTAGGTCATGGTTTGGGAGGAAAGGGGTACTGAAGGGAAGGCATGCTGGCAGGGGAAGTATTGGGGAACAAGACAAGGCATTGATACATCACACTAAGGACATCTGTTCAGTGCTTATGGAGATAGGATAGTGTTGAGGAACATGGTGTTGGGGAAATCATGTTAGGGACAGGAGATGTTGGAAAAGGAGGGACTGGTGATTATGACACTGGGGAAAATGAGCAGAGAAAGGCATTGGGAGAGGCAAGAGTGAAGTGGGGGGGGCGGTTAGAGGAATGAAGGAAGGGTATGGAAAGAAATTGCTGTTGAGAAGAAATGGAGAGGGCTGGGAAGGTGGCTCAGTGGTAGAGTGCTTGCCTTGCATGCACGAGGCCCTCGATTCGATTCCTCAGCACCACATAAGCAGAAAAAGCCGGAAGTGGGGCTGAGGTTCAAGTGGTAGAGCGCTAGTTTACAGCTGAAAAGCTGAGGGACAGCGCCCAGACTGAGAGTTCAGGCCCATGACCGCCAAAAATAAAAAATAAAAAAAAAGTAAAAAGAGAGAAGAAATGGGGTGTGGAGGAATAGAGTGCTGGGGAGAAAGGGTTCGGGGAGAAAAGTGCGCACGTGGGAAGGTGTTAAATAGGATATGGGGGTGAGTAAGGAAGGTTGTGGAGATGAGATATTTAAAGGAAGAATGTTAGGATGTGGAGAAAAGATGTGGGGGACGGAGATCTTGACTAGGAAAAGTTTCATGGAGAAAGGAGGTTGGAAATGGAGTGCTAGGAGAAAGGACATGGAGGCTTGGAGAGGTCCTGAGTGACAGATGGAAGGAAGAGGTAATGACTTTGTCTTCTGTCATCCTTTTCCCTAACTACGTACTCTGAACACCAATATTCAAGGACCCTCTTGCTGAGCCCATATCTTCTTTGTCCCCTCCCAGCCTCACCCCCACAAGCATGCGCTATTTTTGCCATACCCTGCTCCCAACTCCCATGCAGGATCCCCAAACCCCATCTCTTCCAGAGGGGCCTGACCTGGGGCTGATCACATCAGGGGCACCCTGGAAGCTTTCCTGAAGCTTGCTCTCCAGCCCGACGCCCACCTTGACCAAGTAGGAGGCAGGGTCTACAGCGCAGGCCCAGTAGCTGCGGCCCTGGGTCACAGCCACATCGCCCAAGACCACGTCCACACTCAGGTGACAGCCGGTCAGCAGCCTTTCAGCAGCCAGCAGCAGGGGCAGCCCTGGAACACTCCGCACTGCTCGCTGGTCCTTGCTGATGGCCAGCCGCTCTCGGCTTGCACCCCAGCGGCCATCGAGGAAGAAGTGCAGGACTGGAAGGGGGAGGAGGGGTTGGAACAGAAGGAAGGACTTAAGGGACAAACAAACACTGGCACTGGGAATAGTGAGGTGTTCGCACAAGACGCTGAGAGATTTCAGAATGGTGAACAGGTTGGCTGGGGGTTCAGTTACCAAGAATGTGCAAGGGGCTCCAGAGAACAGAAATTCTGAACAAGTGAAATTAGGAGGCAAGATGGAAGAAGAAAGGGGCATGCCATATGGGCATGGGACCAGAGGAAGAGTTCTGTGAAGACTAATAGCACAAAAGCCAGTGTCCCAGACCTGGCTGCGTAACATGCTTCTTTCAGTCCTCCTGTAGTTGGTCCTGTGAACAATGCCCACTGTTTCCTGCTCTACCTGGTGACATGCCCACCACCACCTTCCTGTGCCTATCAACTCCCATTCCCCACACCAACCTTTACTCTCTTGTGCCCCTTGAGTGGTAAGTTTCCCTCTATCATACCCATGCCCAAAAGTGTAAGAATTCTCTAGTGTGTCACTTTGCTAACCTTTATTGAGCCTTCACTATGAGCCCTAAACTGGTTATTATTATTATTATTATTTTATTATTTGAGACAGGGTATTGCTATGTAGTCCAAGCTGACCTCAAACTCATGATCCTCCTCCTCAGTCTCTTGAGTCCTTCTGGGATTATAGGTATGTACGACCATCATTGACTTTCCTGCTAAATCTTTTTTTTTTTTTTTTGTTGGTCATGGGGTTTGAACTCTGGGCCTGGGTGCTGTCCTCAGCTCTTCACCTCAAGGCTAGCACTCTACCACTTGAGCCACAGCGCCACTTCCAGCTTTTTCTGTGTATGTGGTGCTAAGGAATTGAACCCAGGGCCTCATGCATGCAAGGCAAGCACTCTACCACTGAGCCACCTTCCCAGCCCCCCTGCTAAGTCTTTTATAGGTATTATCTCACAATAGTTTAACCCCCCTTTTTTTTTTTTGTCGGTTGTGGGGCTTGAACTCTGGGCCTGACCACTGTCCCTCAGCTCTTCAGCTCAAGGCTAGCGCTCTACCACTTGAGCTACAGTGCCACTTCTGGTTTTTTTCTGGTGGTTTATTGGAGATGAGAGTCTCAGAGACTTTCTTGCCTGGGCTGGCTTTGAACCGTGATCCTCAGATCTCAGCCTCCTAAGTAGCGAGGATTACAGGCGTGAGTCACTGGCGCCTGGCTAATTAATTCTTATGACAACTGTACTCCTATACAAGAGGACTCTAAAGTTCAGAGGAGGTGAAAAATAGGTCAAACCCCCCAGATGGAGCTGGTGGTTTATACCTGTAATCCTAGCTAACTTATGAGGCTGAGATTTGAGGATCATGTTTGTTTAGTCAGCGTGGACAGACAAATCCATGAGACTCTTTTTTTTTTTTTTTTTGTCAGTAGTGGGCCCTGGACTCTGTCCCTCAGCTCTTTGGCTCAAGGCTAGTGCTCTATCACTTGAGCCACAGTGCCACTTCTGACTTTTTCTGCTTATGTGGTGCTGAGGAATCAAACCCAGGGCCTCATGTATGCAAGGCAAGCACACTACCACTGAGCCACCTTCCCAGCTCCATGAGACTCTTATGTCCAATTAACTACCAAAAGCCGAAAGTGGAGTTGTAGATCAATTGGTAGAGCATCATCATTGAGTGAAAGAGTAAAGTGACAGCACCTAGGCCCTGAGTTCAAGTTCAGGTATGGTGGGAGAAACAAAGAGACCCACAAGGTTGATAAGAGGTAGATTTGGGATTTGAACCCAAGTAGTTGAGCTCCTCAGCCAGTGCATGTAGTACACTGTATCAAATCACTTTTCCAGGGCCCACTTGGAACGAGTGAGTCCCTAGCCTGCCATTCCCACCCACGCATGAGTGTCTGCACCTGCCCCACTGTGCCCAGCCTCCAGCTCACTCACCAGGCGCAGGGGGTGTATGCAGGTGCACATCCTCACTGTACTCGCCATAGCCAGCCTTGTTGCAGCCGCGAACACGCAGCACATACACAGAGCCCGTGTCAGGGTTCTCCAGTAGGGCACTGGTGCCCCTCACCTCCTCCCGCCGCTGCCAGCGGGTTGGACCGGGCTGTGCAGGCACATCTGTGCGCCGGAATTCAACAGTATAGTGCCAGGCAGGTGGTGAGTGGGGGGGCAGCCGCCAGCACAGGAAGATCTGATCGTAGGCAAAGGTGCGCTGGGTATCAATGACAGGAGCCTCAGGTACTGTTGAAAGAAATAGCAGGGATCAGTCAGGGCCTGGCCACTGGCCTAGCATGGAGGGCAGGGGCAGGCAGGAGAGGGGAAGCAGCGGGAGCCGGGGGGGTGAGTGTGGGTGAGGGAGTTGGGGAAAGGACCCATCTAGTCACTGGGTACTGGGTGGGCAGAGCTGGGCCCAGAGGAGAAAGAGGTTGGAGAGTGCTCCACAGGAATCAGAAAGCCTGTGCTGTGGTCTTGGACTGCTACTACTTTACTCTGGCCTGGGGTAAGTCACTCCCCATCTCTGGGCCTGTTTCCATCTCAGTCGAATGAGGGTATCTATCAGACCAGAGAAGTTCTGGTTGTGGGGAGGGGGTTCTTCCTATTAGATTCTATGAGTTTAGAGGAGCCGAGTGAGGCAGGCAAAGGCCACTGAAAACCCAGGCAAGAGGGCCCTGAGCAGGAAGGAGGGAGAGCAGGATTCGGAGGAAGGCGCAGCAAGGAGCAAGACAGAAAATGAGGAGGCCACAGAGGAAAAGCAAGCTTGCCAGCAATGCAGGATGTAGAGATCAAGAGAATGAAAGTCCGGAGGACACAAGGCACAAGGACAAAAGGTCAGAAGGGCCAGGATTAGGCAAGAGCCTCAAGAAGGCAGAGGAGACAGAGCCCTGGTCAGGTGAGAGGCCCAAGAAATCTGGTAAGGGCAGCAAGGAAGGAAGCAATGAGTGGCTGGCAGGCTGAGCTGAGCTGTGTGGGAGCGCAGGGTGGGTTGTGGGGAGGCCCGGCGGGGGGCAGGGCCCCCGGGGCAGGGCCGCTGACTTGCCTGGGGTGCTCCGGAGCAGAGTCCGCGGTGGCCACAGCCTACAAACAAAGAGAGGGAGAAGCAGCGCTGAGCGCGGTAGGATGGTGTGGCAGGGTAGGCTGGGTGGGAGGACTGGCTGGCCAGGCCAGGCAGGAGGCCAGGAGGTCCCTGGTGGGCACTGCCCCCCGGGCCCGCTGCTGGGGAGGAAGGGAAGAAGGCTCTGGTTGGGCATGGGCCTGGCCATCTCCTTACCTCGCAGGAAGTTAAGCTCTGTCAGCAGCTTCAGCTCACGCCCCACATCCAGCTGGCAATGGCGGAAGGAGGAGCTGGCAGCTGGCCGGAATGTTTGCAGGGCTTCAGTAGCTCGGGCAATCCTGGGAAGGAGAGCAGCAAGGGGTCAGACACTGCCGCATGGGCAGCTCTCCTTCCCCTTGATTGTTTTGTCCACCCCCAGAGCCTTAGCCTCTGCTTGGGATCTCTGCCTTATTCCTTGGAACAAATGGATAGCAGTTTGGTCTTAAGAAAAATCCTGAGTCCCAGCTCTTCACCTGACAGACATCGCTAGACACTGTCTAAGCTGCTGACTACACCCGTGATGCCCTGTGCCATGCCCTTCGGTACCTGTTGTGCAGCTGCTTGGCTGCCTGCACAAAACAAGGCTGGTCTGTTTCTTTAAGCACTTCCTGGGCATAGCCCACCAGACCTGAGCCATCCAGCAGGCTCCGGTGTTCCTGGATCTGGGCACTGAGCCGGGCAAGCCGTTCCTGTTGGCACTCTTCGATGGCCTGAAGCAGAGAGGCTCGCTTCTCCTCCAACACAGCCCCCAGACTCCGGACCAGCTGTGACACCTCTTCCTTTGCTTGCTGACCACTCACCTGCTCAGGGAGGGACACCCAAAGAATGAATGACTCATCTTTCTCTTGGAAGTAGTACTTGTGCCAGCTTCCTAGGATACCACAAGGAAGCTAGGATCCAAAGGATCTTGGGCAATCTGACCCATCCCTTAGCTGACAAGAAATCTGAACCCCAGATGGACTGAACACCTGACCATTTGTGGTAACTTTCCTGGATGCCCACATCGTAATTGTAAAGAAAGATACTCTCTCTATTTCCCCGTTTTGGCTGGATTCAAAAACTCAACACATAAGAAAGTTTTAATTATATGCATACTTGGGGGAGTCTATATGAGATTGAAGTTCAAAGCATAGGGCTGGGAATGTGGCTCAGTGGTAGAGTGCTTGCCTAGAATGCATGAAGCCCTGGGTTCGATTCCTTAGTACATAAACAGAAAAAACTGGAAGGGGGGCTGTGGCTCAATCGGTAGATTGCTAGCTTTGAGCAAAAGCAGCTCAGGGACAGTGCCAGGCCCTGAGTTCAAGCCCCATGACTGGCAAAAGAAAAAAGAAAGAAATGACCAAAGCATGATGCTTTAAAATGTTTTAGACAATTATAAATTTACCTTATTTTTTTTTTTTGGGGGGGGAAGGTATGTTTGGAATGGAACCCAGAGCCTCACACATGCTAAGCACGTGCTCTACCAACACCAGAGCAATACAGTTGTGAAGAAATGGTTGGACAAAGGGGTATCTATCTGGACTAGGGTAGAAAATTCTAGAGATGTTGCTAAGAGGTAGGTGAGGAAGCTCAATAGAAACTAGTGAAAAATAAGGGTCACTGCAGAGATTGTTTATTCATGTTCACTGAAGCTCCATTACCAGTTTCTGTGACCAAGACTACTCAGTCTTGGTATATGATGAACAGCCATCCCCCAACCCCCGAATCCTTCTAACTTCTGCAAGTAGGAAAACATAGGCCAAAGTTACTTTTTTTTGGTTTTTTGGGTGGTCGTGGGGTTTGAACTCAGAGGTTGGGTGCTGTCCCTCAGCTTTTCAGCTCAAGGCTAGCACTCTACCACTTGAGCCACTTCTGGCTTTTTCTGTTTATGTGGTGCTGAGGAATCGAACCCAGGGCCTCATGCATGCTAGGAAAGCACTCTACCACTAAGCCACTTCCCAGCCTGCCAAAGGTACTTTCTTTTTTTACTTTTTTCTTTTTTTTTTTTTGTGTCCGGTCGTGGTGCCTGAACTCTGGGCCTGGGCGCTGTCCCTCAGCTCTTCAGCTCAAGGCTAGCGCTCTACCACTTAAGCCACAGCGACACTTCTGGCTTTTTTCTTTTGTGCTTATGTGGTGCTGAGGAATCGAACCCAGGGCCTCATGCATGCAAGGCAAGCACTCTACCACTTAGCCACCTTCCCAGCCCTCTAAAGTTAATTTCTTAAGTGCTTTCACTACATCACCAGTTGGATTTGTGTGTCTGTGTGTGTGTGTGTGTGTGTGTGTGTGTGTGTGTGTTTGTGAGTCCTGGGGCTTGAACTCAGTCCTCAGATCTCAGCCTTTTAAGTAGCTAGGATTACAGGTGTGAGCCTTAGCACGTGATCTTTTTTCAGTTGGACATATTTTGTCTTTATAAGCTAACCTTTTAAGAACTAACTCATTTAAATAAGAGAGGCCATGACACTAAGGTCCCCTTGGATTGTCCTAACTAAGGTCCACTGGTGACTTTTCCGTCTCCATGTCAAACAGCCTGCTCCATACTTTCCCTGCCCTCACCACAGTCCAAGCTATAACCTAGCCTGGGGCACTGGTGTTCCTGAGAACCAAGTGTAACCAGAACCTCCACCCACACGTATGTGCACCCCTCAAGGGCTTCCTGAGCTGGCAGCAAGGTGATGGAAGTATGTCTACCCATACTACCTGCCTGTCTCCCCTCCCAGGAAGAGACCAGGGCCCATGTCCATGCACTCTCTCACCTCTGTGTGCCTGACGGTCTCCTCCAGCTCACAGATCTGGGTCTGAACTGTGTCCTGGTTTCCCAGGATGTATGTCAGGCTCTTTGTGAGCTTGTCCTAAGGAGGAAGAAAGAGGTGGGCATCATGCCTGGCTCTGTAGACCAGCAATTAGGACAAGGTGTGTGAGGGCGTGAGTTAGCGCAGGGCTGACTGGGCAGGGGTCTTCACCTTGAGGGCCTGGTAGGCATTGAGCACTGGTGTAATCTTGTGCCCACTATGGGTACGCCGCACCCGGCAGAGTTGGCATACGAGCCGTTGACATGTCTTACAGTAGTGGGTCACTTCTTCCTTGTGGTCCGGGCACATCAGGCCCTAGAGACACAAAAGACAATGAGATCAGCGGTCAATAGTGTGTATAAGGATACTGACCCACCACTGGAGTGGTTGGGTGGCGTCCCTCCACGGGTGAAAGGAAAGTGGAGGGAAGATCAGCTGGTCGTGCTCCACAGTGCCACCTGGTGGTGTACACAGGCATCAAGGAGCCTCTCCAGTGTCTCTCCAGGCAATGTCCATTTCACCAGCAATGCTCCTCCCTCCATCTACCTGAGGGTTTGTGTAGTAACAATAATGATGATGATGATAATCTAAGCCTTGTGGTTTATAATTAACTTTCTCTATCTTGTTCACTGCTGTACCCTCAATGCTTAGAATAGCCTCATGCATACAAATCATTTAGTATATAACTAACTTTTGTTTTTTGATGAGTCTTGATGTAGCTCAGGTTGGCCTCACTGGAAGCCTCCCGAATCAACCTCCTGAGGGCTGGGATTACAGGCATTTTGCCATCATCAGGCCAGATAACACTTTTTAGCAAACATAGGTTATCTCCTGGGATTCTGTCAATCAACCCTGCAGGTATGGAAACTGCAGGGCAGATACTATCTTCTCCAAGCAGTAGAAGACACTGGGAAATCCAGAGATGTTGATTTTTCCGTTGACTTTGTACTTTGTCTGAAGGCGGAGAATCTGCAGCTTAACCTCTGCCCACCTCCATTTAGAATCCCACAAGACATTCCAGACACCCCCACCCACTCATCACCACAATGCCCCTCCCTCCCCAGGCCCAGTAGGAGCTGACTCACCTTGGGGCGGAAGGAGAGGGTGGGCAGGGTGGGCTCATGCTGGGCCTTCTGAGTACCCCAGGGGTGGAAGAGCTTGAAGCACTCATTGCAGAAGGTGGCGCGACACTCTGTGCAGCCCTTGGTGGCCTCTAGTGGTGGGGGCTTGCACAGCTGGCACAAGATGGCACCTCCCACACTCACACTCTGGCGATACCGCTCCACCACACGCTCTAGGGTCAGGTTCCGGAAAAGCCCTGCCAGGCCCCGTTCCCCCAGCTCCACATCACCCTGGCAGGCTGGGCATGGAAACATGATCACCTGGGGGTGCAAAGCACCTCGTTTCCGCCCGGGGTATGTCCCAAAGCCTGTGGATGGACCCAGGAGGCAAAGGAGGTCAGAGTTATAGCTGGCTGGGGGGAAGGGAGTGAAATCTGTTCAATTAAAAAATGAAATTAAAAAAAAAATTGTGTCAGAGCTCAGCCCCAGAAAGACAGACAGATGTCCCTGTGCAGCGATGGACCCCTTCCGTCTTTTTGGTGACAACCTTGCATTCCCACCCTCATCCCACAGGCTCCAGTCCCACCTGATTTAAGCAGCCGGTCCAAGCGATCTGGCTTGGGGAGAGTTCTGCGTGAGAGGCGGGGGCTGCGCGTGGAAGGGGTGGAGGCAGGAGAGGTAGGCTCTGAGCTGGGGTCCCCACCATGGCCTATATAGCCTTGCTGGCCCAACACCTCTCGGGCACAGGCCTGGCACACATTGTGGGTACAGGGCAACACCAATGGCTGCTTATACATCTCTTGACACACAGGACACAGCAGTTCCTTCTCCATGTTCTTCATGCTTGTCTGTGGAGGGACCAAGAGGTGGGGTCAAAGCTTGGACGCCCGAGTCTGTCTCAGTTAGTTGTTTTTAGAGACTCAAGGGATTCCAGGGAGGGGCAAGACAAGCTACCTAACTAGGTACCTGACTAGGTCTAGATCACCCATCTACCTTCCCAGCCTTCTGGCCCTTGCCTCTGTTTCCCTTCTGCAAAGCTAAAGGGTCCAATAAGAAGATAAGGAGCTTGTGCCTTCCTCTCCCCCCACCTCACCCCATTCAAGCCCCGCCCCCATCCCTGGCTGCAGCAGTCCCGGGCAGGCAGACCTCCTCACCTGCCCCCATCCCTCCATCTCTGGGCGGCCAGCCCTGGTATTTATCTCAAGGGCACCGCCCATTTTGCAGCTCAGTGAGACCCCGGCACGCTTCTCCAGCATTCTGTCTCCTAGCTGCCCCTCGGACGCGTGACTCCTCCCATAGTCAGGCGCAGCCAGCTTTCCATCCTCCAGCCCCCATCAGGCCTGTGGCCTCCACAGTCCCCATCCTCCATCCTTCACATTCCTATCTCTTCCAATCTCCCGAGGTCAACTCATTGCCCTTCGCCCCCTACCCTCCGGCCCTCTCCCGTCCCTTCTCCTAGCTCAGCCCAAGCCTAAACTAGGGAAGAAATAAGCGCCCCGCCTACTCGCCCCCTCCCCACCGGAAGTATCCCTCCCCCTTTTGGTGGCGGGGGTCCTCATACTATGCCCCACCCCCACACCTCACCTTGGTCCCTCTCTTCGCAGCCATCCCGGTCAGGGGCGCAGCTGACACAAAGGAGGGAGGGACAGGGAGGGAGGGGGAAGGAAGTGGTGGGGGGGAGCAGGGTTGGCACCGCCCCTGGGAGAGCCGGGCACGAGTTACCATGACAACCGCAGGCACGGTAGCTGCCTGGAGTGGGGGTGCGGTGGGGTGGGGTTCAGGAGTGGGGTCCAATTTGGGAACTGCATCCTGGGGCGGGCCTCTTCATCACCCCCTACCTGTCCTCAGTTCTCTTGGAAAAGATTCAAGCTCGCACATGCCGAGTTCGAAAAGCATAGCTCCTTCGCCCTGAAGCCCCAGCCTTGGTGCACTGCTGGCGGCTGCCCCAATCCACCCGCTGCGTGCGGGCAGCCTCTCCAAGCCCCAGCCGGCCAACGCGCTCCTCCACGGCACTCACCTCGCGGCTGCTCCTGGCACTGCCCCCTCGTACCTGCATCCCGGCCTCCCCCACGTCTCTGCCTTCTCTGAGCCCCGTCTACATCCCGCCCTCCTTCTGGATGTCCACCTGTTCAAGGGTCTGTCTTGCCAGGACCCCTCTACACCCCCACCCTTCCCCTCGACCCCATCTTAACTCACACTGATGCGGACCAGTGCATCCATGATGGAAGTGAAGGTCTGCATATCCTCACCCTCAGCCATGGCCCTACGGTGCCCACCCGCCCCCGGGTGCCCGATCCCGGCAGCTGCTGCGAACCCTGGGCTTAATGCAGGAGCCCGGTGGGGGTGTGGGGAGGGGTGTGGGGGTGAAGTGTCACTGCGCATGCTCCGGGGACCAGCCTTGAACAGCGCCCGTCGGGGTAGGGGGTGGGAAATAGTTCTCCCCACGTGGTTCTGGGAAAGGCGGTCTGGGGGTGGGTAACATGGACGGCATTTGAAGGGAGAGCCAATCCTTATACTAGGACTCTTCAGTGGCTCCCACTCGTGAAACGAGAGACTAGTTTCAGAGGAAGATGAACTCCAGATTGGGCACTCTACGTTGGACAAGTCCCCGGGAGATGTTGAAGCCATGAACATGGAGCAGGCAAACATGCACTAGCCATGACATAAATGGCAAGGAAGTCAGTGGTGAGGTAGAGGGCATAGGCCATGGTCAAGTGACTGGAAGACGCAGTGCAGCTTGTAAATTGAGGCAGCGGATGCTCTGGGCACAGGGGCAAAGCTGGGGACCAGGGCGGTGGCCAAGGATGCTCTTTGACACATTATGTCCTCCTTGACGGCAGAGGGCGCTGCCTCCAGTCGCCAAAGAGGAAGAGGTGGAGTAAAGCAAGCCGGCGTGGGGCGCTGACGCATGCGTACAGCCCACCGCGCCCGGTTCGGCTCCCCTCTTTGCTTGGCCCGAGGCGCGGATTGGACCCATAGCCGGGGAATGATGGGTAACGAGACCTGCGGGATCCCCGGGCCCGGCAAGCGGGCGTCGGAGATGGGCGGGCCAGCATGCCCCGAGCTCTCCCGGCAAAGCTGACGTGTCCTCGGTTCCTGGGAGCGGGCGTTTCCACCGGACAGGAGGGATCGGGGTGTCCGAGGCTGGGGAATGCTTGGGGAGGGGGTGTCGCAACGGGATGCGAAGAGTTGAGGGGAGCGGCTATGGTTCCCCGAGTGCTTAGAAGTGGCCGGGTGACGGGGCTCCGGGACCAGCCTCATGGTCCTGCAGCTCCAGTGGGAAGGCGGAGCTGACTGGGCCCCGTCTCTCATGCATGCAGTGGTGGGTACTGGCACCTCCCTGGCGCTGTCCTCCCTGCTATCCTTGCTGCTCTTCGCTGGGATGCAGATGTACAGCCGCCAACTGGCCTCCACCGAGTGGCTCACCATCCAGGGGGGCCTGCTGGGTTCCGGCCTCTTCGTCTTCTCTCTCACTGTATCCTTCCTGCTGAGGTGAACGAGGGAGGGATGTTTGAGGTTTAGGGAGGGTAGAGGGCCAGGTAGGCTGGTGCCAATTCCCTGTCCCACCCAGCGCTGCCCCTATTGTGGGCCCTTTTCCTTAACTCCCTCAACCTTAGGCCTTCAATAATCTGGAGAATCTGGTCTTTGGCAAAGGATTCCAAGCAAAGATCTTCCCTGAGAGTAAGTTAAAACAGGGTTGTGTTTGAACCCTCTCTTCTCTAAACTTCCCCAAACATGGACACTGAATATCCAGATGTTTAGGTGGTAAATGTCATTAAGGAGAAATGTTAGAAAAGGATGATGCTTTTGGGTTCAGTGTCTTTTTTGGTGGTGGTGGTCCTGGGGCTTGAACTCAGGGCCTAGGTTCTGTCCCCGAGCTTCTCTGTGCTCAAGGCTAGCACTCTACCACTTGAACCATAGCACTACTTCCAGCTTTTTCTGCTTATGTGGTTGGTACTGAGGAATCGAACCTAGGGCTCCATGCATGTTAGGCAAGCACTCTACCACTAAGCCACATCCCCAGCCCTGGAGTCAGTAGCTTGTATAGCTTCAGATATTGGAACTGGAAGACAAAGGCTTTGAAAGCCAGAAGCTGGCAGCACAGCATTTGGGGAAGCTTTCAAGGGGATTCGTGCTTGATACTCATTCTTTGTTCCCACTAGGAGCTGTGCATTGACCCCCTACACCAGTGATTTCTATTTATTTGAGGGAATTGTGAAGAACTTAAATATTCAAGCCACATTTTTATGTCATCAGGACTCCTGACCAAATTAGAATAACTTAGATTGTTTTCTGTTTGGAATAACCCTTGTTTAATTGCTCTTGTAATTGGGAATTGATGATGTAATTATTTATGGAAAATTAAGTTCATAAAGCAAATTAGGCATCATGGCCAGCTCACCTAAGGAATGCCATATGCTCCAAAATTTACAGCAGATGCAATCTCAAGCAAAACCTTTAGTAAAACAAAGATGTACTTCATTGCTTTGCCCTTCTCCAGGTCTTACTCTTCAACTGTTCCTGTTACAGGCTTCCAAAGTGCCTTTCATCCAGCAGTCCCAGGACTTCTTTTGTTTCCATGTAAACTGTGTTAATTTGTTCCAGAAAGAAACCTTTGTCAGAGCTGTGTATTAGGGGCTTATACCTATAATTCTGGCTACTCAGGAGGCTGAGATCTGAGGATCGTGGTTCATAGCCAGCCTGGGCAGGAAAATCAGTGAGACTCTTATCTCCAATTAACCATCAGAAAACTGAAAGTGGTGCTGTAGTAGAGTGCTAGCCTTGTGATAAAGAGCTGAGGGGCAGCGCCCAGGCCCAGAGTTCAAGCCCCATGACTGACAAGCAAAAACAAACCTTCAGCTTCCACCTCTGGTCACCCAGCTTAATGAAATGATTCTGTTTGGCTGACTTGTGTTATTTCCTTAAATGGAAACAAGCCTTTGCCTTTTTTTTTTTTGGTTGGTCATGGGACTCGAACTCTGGGCCTGGGTGCTCTCCCTCAGCTCTTCAGTTCAAGGCAAGCACTCTGCTACTTGACCCACAGTGCCACTTCCAAGCCTTTGCTCTTAAGGCTCTGCTAGTACCTTCTCTTCTCTTTTGAGACAGGGTCTCACTGTGTAGCCCAAGCTGGTCACTTCTTGAATTTATGGAATCAGATTCCTGGGTAACTGACAACTACATGCACACACCATCTTTTCCTTTTTATGAAAGAAAGTCAGGAAGTTAAGTGAGAGCTGAGGTAGAGCTGGTAAAAAGTATTCATCATATGAGCTGGGAATGTAGCTCAGTGGTAGAGTGCTTGCCTTGCATGCATAAAGCCCTGAGTTTGATTACTTAATACCACTAACAGAAAAGGCCAGAAGTGAGTGGTGTTGTGGCTCAAGTGGTAGAGTGCTAGTCTTGAGCAAAAGAGGCTCAGGGACAGTGTGCAGGCCCTAAATGCAAGCCCCACGACTGGCAAAAAATAAATAAGTAAAATAAAAAATACATACATACATACATACATACACACTATATATATATATATATATATATATATATATATATGCATCACCTACCTCCAGGCCCTTAGCACTGTGACAACATGAAATCCTTCTGCTGTTGTCATGGCACACTCTTCCAGCCAGGTTTCCTAAGATTCAGAAGGCTCCATATTTCTCCAATGAATGCCCAGTATTTCCATTCTAACCACCATCTGACTTTTTGTTGGTTGTGGGGCCTGAATTCTGGGCCTGGGCCTCAGCTCTTCACCTCAAGGCTAGTTTGCTCTACCACTTGAGCAACAGGCTTTTTCTGCTAATGTAGTGCTGAGGAATTAGACCCAGGGCCTCATGCATGTCACATTCCCAGCCCCTGACTTTTTTTTGCCAGTCATGGGCTTGAACTTTGGGCTTGGGCCCTGTCCCTGAGCTTCTTTTGCCCAAGGCTAACATTCTACCATTTGAGCCACAAGGCTACTTCTGGCTTTTGTTGAGTAGTTTATTGGAAACCTCATGGCCAGGCTGGCTTTGAACCGTGATCCTCAAATCTCAGCCTCCTGAATAGCTAGAATTATAGGCATGAACCACCAGCACCTGGTTGAACTTAGGACTTAGGTGCTGTCCCTAAGCTCTTTTGTTCAAGGCTAAAACGCCACCACTTGAACAACAGCTCCACTTTTGACTTTTTGTGGTTAATTGGAGATAAGAGTCTCTCAGATTTTTTCGTGTCGAGGCTGGCTTCAAACCATGATCCTCAGATCTCAGCAGCCTAACTAGGTAGGCGTGAGCCACCAGTGCCCAGTCCATTTGACCTTCTTTGTCCCTTTCCTTCCTAGTTCTCCTCTGCCTCCTGTTGGCGCTTTTTGCATCCGGCCTCATTCACCGAGTCTGTGTCACCACCTGGTATGTGCCTGACAGCGGGGTAAGGGGTACAGTGCTCTATATTTTGGCACCAGATCCTACTGATGGTGCCAGACCTTCTCACTACCATTACCACCACATACCTCTCCCTCTGTTCTTCCATTTTTAAACCTGAACCTGGATTGTTTTATCCTTGATGTTAATGTTTGCCCTTGTAGCAGTACAGCATGCCCACTGATGCCATGATCTTTCTGTCTTCACCTTGTAGCTTCATCTTCTCCATGGTTGGTCTCTACTACATCAACAAGATTTCCTCTACTCTGTACCAGGCAACAGCTCCAGTCCTTGCCCCAGCCAAGGTGACAGGCAAGGGCAAGAAGAGAAACTAACACTGAGTGTCCAATAAAGTTGATTTTCTTTGTAGCTTTGTAAGCTGTGATATGTTGCTGGCCTCTCCTGTCAGTGTCTGCATGGATCTGCAGAATGCTCAACAGGCAAGTACTGTTTTCAGAATGTGGGGATAGTGAGACTTTTCTCCTGCCAGAGTTCATTTTTGCCAATAATTATTGAGTACTGCCAGTGCCAGGCAATTTGTGGTATATACTTGTGTGAAAAACCATCATGGAAAATAAGTACATGAATGATCTGCAGTCTTGACCTTTGGGAAGAGGGGTTAAAGCTGCCATGCAGAAGACTTGCCTATCAGAACTGGAATCTATTTTGAAACCAAAGATTAAGAGAAGAGAAGGCTTTTACCCCTATGCTATACTGTGGGACTCCATGTGGGACTATTACTTCAGCTTTCTACATTGAGCAAATGAACTTTCTGTTGCAGTTCCCTACCAGCATTGCTTTTCTAGACCTATCCATTCTACTCCAGCATGAACCATGTGCCTGTGTTTAGAAAGATTCCTTGGGCTCTATGCCTCTTTGTACTAGTGCCTTTAATTTTTCCTTTCTGTTTTACAGGAAGGATCTTAGGTTTTAGTAAGGTTATATATAAAGCTGGCCAGCCTCTGAGCCAGCTTTGATGGAAAAGAGGAAAGTAAGTGTCTAGATCCTACCCTGTCAAGACCAACTCTGCCCAGTGAGTCTCTTCTTTGGGGGCTACCTCTGTACCCCCAATCCTGCTGGATTAAGGTACACACCCATTTTGGTTACCTTTATCTTCTCAATGCCTGATGATGGCAGTAGGTTAGTGGGTTGGTTGAATAAATGGATCTGCTGATCTAACCTATAACAAAACCCTGTATTCTGGTGGTGCCTATATTACAGAAGAAGACCCAGTGAAGAGATCAAAGCTTTTGTGGGCCAGGGCTGGGAAGGTGGCTCAGTGGTAGAGCGCTTGCCTTGCATGCCTGAGGCCCTGGGTTCAATTTCTCAGCACCATATAAGCAAAAAGAAAAAAGTTGGAAGTGGCGCTGTGGCTCAAGTGGTAGGGCACTAGCCTTGAGCTGAAGAGCTAAGGGACAGCGCTCAGGCCCAGAGTTCAGGCCCCATGACCAGACCAAAAACAAACAAAACAAAGTTTTTGTGGGCCAGGCGCTGATAGCTCAGACCTATAATCCTAGCTACTCAGGAAACTAAGATATGAGGATCAAAGTTCAAATCCAACCCTAGTCAGACAAATCTAGGGGCTCTTATTATCAGTTAACTAGTAAAAACCTGGGAGTGAAGCTGTGGCTCAAGTGGTAGGGTGCCACCCTTGATTTAAAAAGCTAAGAGAGGGGCTGGGAAGGTGGCTCAGTGGTAGAGCACTTGCCTTGCATGCTCGAGGCCCTGGGTTCGATTCCTCAGCACCACATAAGAAAATAGCCACAAGTGGCGCTGTGGCTCAAGTAGTAGAGTGCTAGCCTTGAGCTGAAGAGCTGAGGGACAGCGCCCAGGCCCAGAGTTCAGGCCCCACCACCGGCTAAGAGAGGGGCTGGGAAGGTGGCTCAGTGGTAGAGCACTTGCCTTGCATGCCTGAGGCCCTGGGTTCGATTCCCCAGCACCACATAAACAAAAACAAGAAAGCTGGAAGTGGCGCTGTGGCTCACATGGTAGAGTGCTAGCCTTGAGCTGAAGAGCTGAGGGACAGCGCCCAGGCCCAGAGTTCAGGCCCCACCACCGGACCCAAAAAAAACCAAAAAGCTAAGAGAACTCTAAGCCCTGAGTAAGGAAACATTAGTACGGAGAATCCATTAAAAGATGTAGGGGCAGGAAGTGTGGTTGAAGTGCTCAAGTGATAGGGCACCTGCCTAGTGAGCAGGAGGCTATGAATTTAATCCCAAATACTATTAAAAAAAAGAAGGGTTGGGCCAGGTGGCTCATGCATGTAATCCTAGCTACTCAGGAGGCTGAGGTCTGAGGATTGCAGTTCAAAGCCAGCCCAGGCAGGATGTTCATGAGACTTTTTTTTTCACTTGTGAATTTTATTGTTCATGAGACTTTTTTTTTTTTATTCCTTTCCTTTTACTTTATTATGTGCTCTCTAGGCAGGTAGGTTTTCTTGAAAAGATTTACTAGTTTTGAATTACAAAATTTACATCAAATGGGGAATATCTGAAAAACTGACAATGCCATCTGTTGCTAACGTTTTGATGACTTTCATTCATTCATATATATATATATATATAGGCACTGGTGGTATACACTGTTAGGTTTTTAAAAAGAGGTATCCCAGTAAGAACAGCACCAGCCCTCACGTGGTATTCAGGTAAGGGGTAGGTTTATTCAGTAGACCTGCTGGACCAGGCAAGGGTGGCACTCCACGTGGCTGGGAAAGGCCTGGGAATGAGAGAGCTGGGAAAGAGAGGAAAGAGCTGCAGAGAGAAGGGAGAGGGGAGAGAGAGAGAGCTCAGAGAAAGGCAGAGAGCAGAGAGAGAGCAGAGAGGAACAGAGAGAGAGAGAGAGTTAGAATAGAACAGAGAGAGCTGTTCATGAGACTCTTACTCCAATTAACCACCAGAAAACCAGAAGTGCCTCTGTGGCTCAAGTGATAGAGCACCCGCCTTGAGCTGAAGAGCTGAGGGACAGCACTCAAGCCCAGAGTTCAAGCTCTGTGACTGACAAAAAAAGGGGATGGGTTGGTTGGGAATGTGGCTTAGTGGTAGAGTGCTTGCCTAACATGCTTCAAGCATGCTCTGGGTTCAGTTCCTCAGTACCACATAAACAGAAAAAGCCAGAAGTAGTGCTGTGGCTCAAATGGTAGAAGCTCAGAGATAGTGTCCAGACCCTGAGTTCAAGACTCAGGACTGGCAAAAAAAAAAAAAAAAAAAAAATGAGTTCTGGTCAGGAGGCCTCCCCTACCCTATCTTTCTCCCATTTGTGGGCAGAACTTTGCTCTGAGGGAGTGCTAGGCAGTTTCCCTACAATTCCCATAGAGGGTGCTATGAACTCGGGCCTTTCCTAGAGAGAACACCTTTGCAAGTTGCCCCTGAAGGGCTGGAGGAATTGATGCTGCTGCGTCTGTGGAAGCCATCCTTCTTGAAGGACCTGAGACTGGCCGAGTTAGGAGTGCTGAAACCTCCTCCTCTGTTCGGGAGTGGAGCTAGGTCAATGGAGAACACAGCCTCCTAGAGAGGGTGGCAGTTCTAGGCTCCAATTTACCCAGTGAAGTTACTCTTAAGAGGGCCTGTGATATGTGGGGCCCTCTGAGGGAGGAGAGAGGTTGTTCTAAAATGGACCCTGGGCCAACAAGGTAGTGGTTGGTTCTAGGTCTTACTGTTAAACCTTGACTTTGTCCTAACTTTGACTTTGAAGTGAGAACAGTGGGCAGAGGCCAGATCCCAGTCCAGGTAGGTACCAACAATCCTGGGATGGGGCCTCCTGAAGGTTCTAGCCCCCTCAGTAGTGGATGCTGTTTGGGTCATGCCAGCATCACTTCTGTGGCAGGAGAGGATCCAAATAGCAGGTACCAAGGCAGTACCCAATGATCAGGGCACCTACTGCCATCCGGGGCAGCATGTGGCCAGAAGTAATGACCCCTTAGTTAGGGAATGGGTACATTTACAAGGCAGATTGGCGCCAACCACAGTTCTCCACCCAGCCTATCTCTGTGGTGCCTAGTTGCAGGCTCTGTACACCTGACCTGCCAATTAGCCCTGGCCAGGGGTATTACAGCCACCTAATCACCATCATTAAGTAAAAGGGGGGGAGGAGCGGTGAGGACATCATGGCTTCTAGAGACCTGAAGTTGAAAAGGGCAAAGACTAACCTCTTGGCCCTGGGCTCCTGAGGCCACGGGAGGAACCACCCTGGAGGCAGTAGACCTGAGGGAGAGATGGGCAGCCTGCCCCTGGAGGACAGAGGGAAGCCAGATGTTTCCTCCTGTTCCCTCACACGTGGCTGAGACACTTGGGACACCCGCAGCCAGCTCCGGAAACAGGAGTAAATAATACAAGGGGAGGGGCTGTGCACGAGCAGGAGGGCTTTGTGACTCCTGACCTAGGAATGAAAGGGGCAGAAAGTGTTGCCACCTGCAGAAAGGCCAGTGGGAAGCTGAGACAGATAGCAAGCAGGATCCCTATCTCAGGTGGGGGTGCACTCCTCAAGATTGGCATTGGCATGAAGAGTGCCTGGCATTCAGAGCATGCCAGCTGGTCAGGGTGGGGACTGGGGGTGCCCAGGGCAGGCAGGGAGGGGGAGTCTGCGCCAGGCCTTGGCCAGGCCTTGGCTCCAGCCCTTTCCGGCCCTTATTGTCCTTGGTGAGAACAGGACGCTGTCCTGTTCCCACTGCCTGGCCCCCCCCAGTTCTGCTCCCCAGGGGCTCGGGAAGGATGTTGGGAAACAAGAGAGAGCCAGAGGCCCATAGAGACAGAGATGCTGAGAGACTCAGAGACAGATACAAAGGGAGAAAGGTTTCATCAAAAATGCATTGAAGTTCATTGTGAAGCAAACTGGCCCAAGGCGCTGTGGGAACTCTGAAAGAATGGGAAGCCTGAGGCCCTGCCCTCTGGGGGACCTCCGGGCTGGCTAGTCTACTGTTTGGCCTTCCCTGACTTAGGATCCCTAACTGGACTGCCTCCTAAGCAAACAATGGTAGGAACCCTAGCACAGACACAGTGGGGGCACTTAATTGCTTCCTTCAGGTGTATTTCTTTGCCTCCCTCCCTTGCAAATTGGAAGATTGGAAGGAGGGAGGGGACCCTTATAGGGGCTAAGGGCCAGCTGGTCACGCAGAAGTTGTAATGGTAAATGCTATTTGGCTGAGTTCCTGCAGAGGCAGAGAGAGAAGCCCCTAGTTGGCCAGAGTCAGGCCCCCAACTCCCACCTCTGGCAAGTGTGATAGGCCAGCCATTGCCAGAAGCAGAGTTTAGATCTTTCCCTTGGGCCCCAAGGGGCATCTAGGTCCATAGACCTCTGCAGCAGTGCCCCCAGGCATGATGGGAATCTTGCACCCACAGATCTGTTCCCTCGGAGATACCTAAAAATGGAGAAAACCAGACATATCTTCACTTGACAATTTAACACAAAGTTAATACAATTGTCCACAGATCATTATAGGATTTATATAAATTTTCCATCCTAAGAACTGCAGATATTATTTCACCATTTAAGTCTATGGGGGAATTTAAAAATGCATGAAGAAAAAAAAGGTCTGTGGGGGAAAACAATCAAGCTGGTTGCTGGTGGCTCATGCCTGTAATAGTAGCTACTCAGGAGGCTGAGAACCATGGTTCCAAGCCAACCTTTGAGTGAAATAGCTAAGGCACAGTGCCCAGCCCCTGAGTTTATGTCCCAGTACTAGCAGGGGAAAAACAAAGGTCAGGCTGGGATGTAGCTCAGTGGCAACACACTTGCCTAGCTAGTGCAATCCTAGGTTCTATCCACCATACCAAAAAAGAAAAGAAAAGAAGAAAAAAAAGAAAGAAAAGAAAAACAAACAAAAAAAGGCTATTGTATGCTGGGCACTAGTGGCTCCTGCCTGTAATCCTAGCTACTCAGGAGGCTGAGATCTGAGGATTGTGATTCCAAGCCAGCATAGGCAGAAAAGCCCCCAAGAGACTCTTATGTCCAATTAACCACTCAAAAACCAAAAAAGGGGAGGTGTGGCTCAAAGTGGTAGGGTTCTAGCCTTTTTTTGGGGGGGGGGTCAGGTCGTGGGCCTGAACTCTGGGCCTGGGTGCTGTCCCTCAGCTCTTCAGATCAAGGCTAGCGCTCTACCACTTGAGCCACAGCGCCACTCCCGGCTTTTTTCTTTTTGCTTATGTGGTGCTGAGGAATCGAACCCAGGGCCTCATGCATGCAAGGCAAGTGCTCTACCACTGAGCCCCACAAGTGGAAAAAAAAAGTCTATGGTAAAAATAAGTAAATAATTTAGATGGGCAAGTTTATGAGTGTACTATTTTCTGTTGGTACTGGGATACTGGGGTTGAATTCCAGGCTTCAGGCTTTACCTCGGCTTTGATCCTTCACAGCTGATTCTCTACCACTAGAGACACAGCTCCACTTCCAGGTTTTTTGTTAGATAATAGATAAGAGTCTCTGGATATATTTGTTGAGGCTGGCTTAGAACCACATTCTTCAGATCTCAGCCTCTTGGGGTGGCTAGGATTATAGACATGAGCTATTAGTGTCTGGCTTCTATTTTTGTATATATTTGAAAATTCCATCATTAAGGTCAAATCAATTTCATGGTAAGCCCCTTTTCTCTCTTCTAGAGTTACAGTGTGACTAAAACCAAATTCCAAGATAACACCAGAAGTCTAAATTTGAGGCTCTGTGTGACAATAAAACCTGAGCCAAATGGCCCTCTTGAACTGTAATGAGTCCTTCTCTGAGACTCGTCTCACCCCAAGTAAACTGGAAGAGTAGAGCAGGGGAAGTCTCCCCATCCACTTGAGCGGAAGCTGCTCTGCTAGGACGGGAAAGCGAGATTGCTGTCTATATGGCCCACATCCAGAAAGTAAAAAAACAACAAAAAACACTCAACAACCTCTGCCACCTTTTTCTCTATGTCAAAGTTGCTCTGAGGGCTGACCTGCAGCTATTTCAAGAGATTTCTGGGAAGGGATTTATGTGTGACTCTGTGTGTGAGGGTATGAGGAATGACACCTCAGAAGACCCCCCTACTTCCTAATCTTAGCCTCTGTCCTCTCTGCAGCCTCTGTGCCCCAAGCCCAGTTATGACAGAGTTTAGATTTCAAGGCAGCACATGGGATGATAGGAAAGAATTGCTCCTTAAAATCAGACAGCCCTGGGCTGGGAAGGTGGCTCAGTGGTAGAGCGCTTGCCTTGCATGCTCAAGGCCCTGGGTTCGATTCGTCAGCACCACACAAGCAAAAAGAAAAAATGGCGCTGTGGCTCAAGTGGTAGAGCGCTAGTCTTGAGCTGAAGAGCTGAGGGACAGTGCCCAGGCCCAGAGTTCAGGCCCCATGACCGGACCAAAAAAAAAAAAAAAAAAAAAATCAGCCCTGAGTTCTAGTTTTGGCTCTGATGCCTAGCATGTGACTGACTGGGACAAGTTGGGTGACCTCCCCATACCTTAAACTTCTTGATTGTAAAATAAAGCTAAGAATACCTCCATTAGGTTAAAGATGAGGATTTCAGGGGCTGGGAAGTTGGCTCAGTGGTAGAGCACTTGCCTTGCATGCCTGAGGCCCTGGGTTCGATTCCTCAGCACCACATAAGCAAAAAGAAAAAAAGCCGGAAGTGGCGCTGTGGCTCAAGTGGTAGAGCACTGGCCTTGAGCTGAAGAGCTGAGGGACAGTGCTCAGGCCCAGAGTTCAGGCCCCACAACCGGACCAAAAAAAAAAAAAAAAAGATGAGGATTTCAGTTACATAATGGAGGAGAGCCTAGTATGATACTTGCCTAAAAGGCATTTGATAAATGGGATAAATGATCCAATTTTCTATGCGATGGTAGATTTTGTGTGTGTGTGTGTGTGTGTGTGTGTGTGTGTGTGTGTGTGTGTGTGTGTGTGTGTGTGTGTGTGTGTGTGTGTGTGTGTGTGTGTGTGTGTATGCTTGTTCTTGTATTTGAACTCAGGGTCTGGGCACTGTCCCTGAGCTTTTTAAACTCATAGCTAGCTAGTGCTTTACCGCTTGAGCCACAGCTCCATTCCTGGCTTTTGTGTGTGACTAATTAGAGATTATAATCTCACATTTCTGTGTAGGCTGGCTTTGACCCTTGGTCCTTGGATCTTTGCCTCCTGTGTAGCTAGGATTATAGACTTGAGCCACTGGTGTCCTGCTTCCTCCTCTTCCTCCTCTTCCTCTTCTCTCCAATATGTGCTGGAGAATCAAATCTAGAGCTAATTGTGTGTGTGTGTGTGTGTGTGTGTGTGTGTGTGTGTGTGTGTGTGTGTGTGTGTGTGTGTGTGTGTGCCCATCCTGGGGCTTAGAATCTGGGTCTAGGCACTGTTCCTGAGCTTTTTTGCTTAAGTACTCTACTACCTGAGCCACAGCTCCACTTCCAGCTTTTTTTTTGGCGGGGGGAGGGGGGCGTGCTGGTTAATTGGAGATAAGAGATCCCTACTTTTGCCCCAGCTGACTTCGAATCTTGACCCTCAGATTTTAACCTCCTAAGTAGCTAGGTGCCCAGCTTATAAAGTTAATATTTATTTATTTTATTTTAAATTTTGTCAGTTGTGGGCTTGAACTTTGGGTGGGCCTGGTTGCTGTCCCTGAGCTGTTCAGCTTAAGGTAAGCACTCTACCACTTGCGCCACAGTGCCACTTCTGGTTAACTGGTGGTTAATTGGAGATAGAGTCTCAATGACTTTCCTGCCTGGGCTGCCTTTGAACCACAATCCACAGATCTCAGCCTCCTGTGTCTCTAGCATTACAGGGGTGAGCCACTGGCCCTGTTTTTGTTTTAGTTTTTTGGGGTGTCCGGTCGTGGGGCCTGAACTCTGGGCCTGGGCGCTGTCCCTTAGCTCTTCAGCTCAAGGCTAGCACTCTACCACTTGAACCACAGCGCCACTTCCAGCTTTTTTCTTTTTGCTTATGTGGTGCTGAGGAATCGAACCCAGGGCCTCAGGCATGCAAGGCAAGCGCTTTACCACTGAGCCACCTTCCCAGCCCTATTAATATTTATTTTTTTAAAAAAGGAAAAGCTAGGCACTGGATACTCATGCCTGAAAACCTAGCTACTCAAGAGGCTGAGATCTGAGGATCAAGATTCAAAACAGCCAAAGCAAACAAATCCAAGAGACTCTTATCTCTAACCAGCAAAAAAATGAGTGGGAAAGAGGGAACATCTGACACTAAGCAAAAGGAAAGGAATGTACATATCACCCGATGTGAAATAAATAATTGTATTGTCAAAGCTCATAGAACTCATAAACTTTATAGACCAGGATAAAGACAATTTGCCCTGTGAAGGTTAGAATGTGTTTGTGACTTTAACTAAGTATCACAATCCTATAATACTATAAAATTTGAGAAATTTATGTGATCACTTAATCACAATAAAAAAATTGCAAAAAAAAAGTCAGAACTGAAGCCAGCCATGCAAGTGTGTGAGGCCCTGAATTAAAACCCAAATACAAGGACTAACACCAATAAATAAATAAATTTCTGTAGTGGAATCAAATGGCCTCAAACATGGTGAACAAATGCTCTACCACTGAGCTATACCCCAATCCCAAATATTTTTTTTTTTTGTCAGTCATGGGGCTTGAACTATGGGCCTGGGTACTGTCCATGTGCTCTTCAGCTCAAGGCTAGGGCTCTACCACTTGAGCCACAGCATCACTTCCAGGTTTTTCTGCTTATGTGGTGCTAAGGAATCAAATCCAGGACCTCATGCATGCAAGGCAAGTACTCTACCACTGAGCCACCTTCCCATCCTCAAAAGGAGAGATATCTTGCAGACTATTCAGGCTGGCTTCAAACTGCAATCTTCTAGGTCTCTCAGCCTCCTGAATACTTAGTGTTACCAGTGTAAACAGGATTTTTAAAAAGATAAATAAATAGCTGGGCGTGGATGGCTCATGCCTGTAATCCTAGCTACTCAGGAGGCTGAGATCTGAGGATCTCGATTCAAAGCTATCCTGGGCAGGAAAGACTTTGAGACCCCTATCTCCAATAAACCACCAGAAAACCGGAAGTGGTGCTGTAGCTCAAGTAGTAGAGCGCTGGCCTTGAACTGAAGAGCTGAGGGACAGTGCCCAGGCCCAGAGTTCAAGCCCCACAACCGACAAATAGAACAAACAAACAAATAAATAGTGCAGATGGCTCATGCCTGTATGTCTAACCTATTCAAGAGGATAAGAGCTGAGGATCATGGTTCAGAGCTAGCCTGGGCAGCAAAGTCCAATTAATCACTAAAAAAGCTGAAATTCTACCACTTAAGCTGTGGTAGAATGCTAGCCTTGAGCTAAAAGAAGTTCAAGGTTAATGCCCAGGCTGTGAGTTCAAGCCCCATGTCTGGCATACACACACAAATGAATAATAAACAAATTTTAGAGACAGAGCTAGCTAGGATTACAGGTATAAACCAACTTAAAAAAAAAATCTTTCAGGGGGGCTGGGAAGGTGGCTCAGTGGTAGAGCATTTGCCTTGCATGCATGAGGCCCTGGGTTCAATTCCTCAGCACCACATAAGCAAAAAGAAAAAAGCCAGAAGTGGTGCTGTGGCTCAAGTGGTAGAGCACTAGCCTTGATCTGAAGAGCTGAGGGACAGCACCCAGACCCAGATTTCAGGCCCCATGACCAGACCACCCAAAAAATAAAAAAATAAAAAAAAATCTTTCAGGGCTGGGAAGGTGGCTCAGTGGTAGAGTGCTTGCCTTGCGTGCCTGAGGCCCTGGGTTCAATTCCTCAGCACCACATAAGCAAAAAGAAAAAAGCCGGAAGTGGTGCTGTGGCTCAAGTGGTGGAGCACTAGCCTTGAGCTGAAGAGTTGAGGGACAGCGCCCAGGCCCAGAGTTCAGGCCCCACAACCGGACCTCCCCCCCCAAAAAAAATCTTTCATTCAGGGACTGGGAAAGTGGCTTACTGGCAGAATGCTTGCCTAGCATGCTTGAAGCCATGGGTTTAATTCTTCAGTACTATATAAATAGAAAAGGCCAGAAGCAGTGCTGTGGCTCAAATGGTAGAGTGCTAACCTTGAGCACAAAGAAGCTCAAAGACAGTGTTCAAGCCCCGAGTTCAAGCCCCATGACTGGCCAAAAAAAAAAAAAATCAATTAGTATTTATTTATTTATTTATTTTAGAGACAAGGTCTCACTGTGTTGCCCAGTCTATCTGTTTGGAACTCTTGGATTCATGGAACAATCCTGCTTCAGCTTTCTGAGTAACTAGGACTGACTATACAAGTTCACCTCACTGTGCCCAGATAATAAATGTTATTGAAAGAGTTCCATTAGCAGCACAGCGGTTACATATATATATTCAGCTCTTTGTTGAAACTAAGAATGTAATCTGTGTCATCTGTAAGCTGCTGAATTCCTAAAATGAGCCAGTCAAACGCTTCTCCGGCCGCCCAGGTCTGAGTTCAGACCTCTTGTCCCTCGGGCTGTTGTCTTTTCCCATCTCTGTGTGCTGTAGGTTATCTTTTCTGGAAACCCTGACTCACCCAACTGCCTCCAATCAGTAGCTCATCTCCGCTCTACCATTTCCCTTGAAGCCTGTCTGTAATTTTCTAAGTATGAGTTTTTGCTAATTATATGTATGTCTCACCTGATGCCCTTAGGACACTGTAGGTACCTTGAGGGCAGGCATGGACTCTTTACAACTTGACTACCTGGAAAACTTGCCAAGGATCAAATAATCATCTGTGGGCACCTAAAAGTCCTCCCACCTGGCATGGTAGCACGCTTACATGAGAGTCATAGGGTGAGACCCCTGACCTGAAGGACCAACCTCTCACCCTTAACTCAAATACTTGTCTTTTTTGTTTCTGCCAGCCCCTGGCACTTTATCACTTGAGTCTCACATACAGTTATGGCTTTTTTTTTTTTTTTGCTGGTTAGGTATGCTAAAAGAAAATGTAGACATACTTTTCCAGCCTTCTCCTGAGTTCAGCTCAAGGATCATGTCCTCTAAGCAGCCTTCCTGAGTCTTGATCCTGTCTTGGGGTAGGGGGAGATGATGATTGGTTACCACCTTTCTCCTCTGTGCTCACAAGTGTCTTCTATGGATGGCCACAAATCATGTTGGATTGCAGGCAGTTCTGTTTCTTTGCCCACTATCATCATATCTCCAGACCAAGCTATAAATGTCAGATGAGGGAGGGAAGGATTAGTCAGCATTTGATGGGCTTTAGAGAAACTGGGAGACACCGGTCCAGCTTTCCTAGCTCTAAGAAATATAACTATTCTTGAGGGTCCAGTCTGCCCATATAGGGTCTTTGACCTTGGAAAGCTTTGGGCAGTATCTACCAGATTTTATTTATTTATTTTTGTTGTTGGTCGTGGGGCTTGAACTTTGGGCCTGGGCACTGTCCCTGAGCTTTTCAGCTCAAGGTGAATGCTCTACCATTTGAGCTAGAGTACTATTTCCAGTTTTCTGGTAGTTAAATCGGAGATAGGAGTCTCACGGACTTATCTGCACAGGCTGGCTGTGAACCATGATCCTCAGATCTCAGCCTCCTGAGTAGCTAGGATTACAGGCGTGAGCCACTGGCACTCAGCTCTAGCAGATTGTTATGGTCCAACTCTTTGATCTTTTTGAAGTTTATCCATCTTCTCCTACAAGGCAGGGTAAAGTATGCATGATTACAGCCTAGTCTGAGAAGCAATGCAATTTGGGGATTAAAAATGGGGCTTTTAGAAGCCAGGCACAGTAGCACATATTTGTAATCCCAGCTACTGGGGGATACAGAGGCAGGTGAATTTAGCTAAGGAAGCAAAAATTCTTTCTCAAACAACCAAAAAAAAAAAAAAAAAAGGTTTGGGAGTGTGGCACAAGTGTGAGCATACCTGCCTAACAGGGAAGAGGCACTGATTTCAAACCCAGTAACTGCCCCTCCCCCCACCAAAAAAAAAAAGAAAAAAAGAGGGCTGGAGGCAAGGTTCAAGTAGTTTGAGTACTAGCCAAGCAAGATCAAGGTACTGACTTGAATTCCTAGCACCCATAAACAAACAAAGAAACATTGACCTTTTAGAGCCCAGTTGCCCGGTTAACTTAGCTATATAACCTTGAACAAATAACCTTTCTGGACTTCACTTTTCTCAGCTGTATAATAGCAACCGTAACTGGTCTTCTCCCACATTGCCCTCAAGAATTAAGCAAGACATTGTTCTTTGGACAATGTGTAGCATTTGGGAAGCATGCAGTGCGTGTGTTTATGGACTCCAGTTGTTATGAAAAGCTGTCATTAGGTTTATGTCAGGGCTGACCTCACACATTAGCCCTTGCACTGCCTTCCTGTCCCCTTTGCTATCATCATT
Organism: Dipodomys merriami; assembly: GCF_024711535.1. Lineage (NCBI taxonomy): Eukaryota > Metazoa > Chordata > Mammalia > Rodentia > Heteromyidae > Dipodomys > Dipodomys merriami. The sequence continues at coordinate 247,965 of NW_027206229.1, read as the reverse complement.
CAATGCTTCACAAACCAACTGATATAAGTTCCTTCTGCAGATGACTAAGTACATGTGTGTTGACATTTTCTGCTTTGGTTAGTTTTAGTTTCAGAGGGAGGCAAATTCCAAATCTGAGTGAGAGCCCCTTCTTTTCCTTCCTTCCTTCCTTCCTTCCTTCCTTCCTTCCTTCCTTTCTTCCTTCCTTCCCTCTTTCCTCCCTTCCTCCCTCCCTTCCTCCTCCCCCCCTCTCTTTCTATCCTGGGGCTTGAACTCTGGGTCTGGGCATGGTCCCTGGGCTCCTTTTGCTCAAGGCTAATGCTCTAACACTTGAGCCATAACACCACTTCCAGCTTCTTCTGTGATTAACTGGAGACAAGAGTCTGATTGGCTCCTGTCTGGATTGGCTTTGAACTGCAGTCCTCAGATTTCAGCCTCCTGAATGGCTAGGATTACAGGTATGAGCCACCTGGGCCTGGCCAGCTTTTTTTTTTTTTTTAAAGGACATACTCCTAGAGACCTTCTCTAGCTGCTTTTCTGCCTTTTTTTTTTTTTTTGGGTCCGGTCGTGGGGCCTGAACTCTGGGCCTGGGCGCTGTCCCTCAGCTCTTCAGCTCAAGGCTAGCGCTCTACCACTTGAGTCACAGTACCACTTCCAGCTTTTTTCTTTTTGCTTATGTGGTGCTGAGGAATCAAACCCAGGGCCTCATTCATGCAAGGCAAGCGCTCTACCACTGAGCCACCTTCCCAGCCCCTGCCTTTTTTTTTTCAGAAGAGGTCACATGAACCAAATCTCCCCCTCTCTATATATCTATATATCTTTATAAATATATCTATATCTATATCTATATCTATATTCATCTATCTATCTATCTATCTATCTATCTATCTATCTATCTATCTATCTATCTGTATAGATAGATATAATATATCTATATCTATCTACCTATATATATAATTTTTTTTTTTTTGTCAGTTGTGGGGCTTGAACTCTGGGCTTGGGCTCTGCCCCTCAGCTCTTCATCTCAAGGCTAGTGCTCTACCATTAGAGTCACAGCGCCACTTCCGGTTTTTGTTTTTGTTTTCTGTTTATGTGGTGCTAAGAAATCGAACCCAAGATCTTGTGCATGTGAGGCAAGCACTCTACCACTGAGCCACCTTCCCAGCACTTTTTTTTAAAAATAGGAAAACCAATGTTTTATTAGGATGTTGGTACAAGAGAGACATGGCAAGCGGCCAGGCATAAGAACATTGTTTTTTGGTCAGAGACTGGGACTCAAACTCAGTGCCCGATGCTTTTGCCCATTGGCTAATACTACTAACTGAGCCATTTCTAACCCCAAGGTTTTTTTTTGTTGTTGTTGATCATGGGTCTTGAACTTGGGGCATGGGTACTATCCCTAAGCTCTTCAGGCTAGTACTCTACCACTTTGAGCCACAGTGCCACTTCCAGTTTTCTGGTGGTTAATTGGAGATACAAGTCTCATGGCCTTTCCTACCTGGGCTGTCTCTGAACTGCGATCATCAGATTTCAGTCTCCTGAGTAGCTAGTATTATAGGCATGAGCCACTGGTGCCTGCTATATGTATATTTGTTGGTCATAGAGCCTGAACTCTGGGCTGGGTGCTGTTCCTCAGATCTTCAGCTCAAGGTGAGTGCACTACCATTTGAGCCACAGCACCACTTCTGATTTTCTGAGTGGAGATTAGAGTCTCACAGACTTTCCTGACTGGGCTGGCTTTGAACCATGATCCTCAGATCTCAGCCTCCTGAGTAGCTAGGATTACAAGCATGAGACACTGGTGACCTGCTTTTTTTTTTTTTTTTTTAAATACTGTATGAAGTTATTTTTTTCTTTCATTTTTTTCCCCTTTGGTCTATATTCTGTTGTCATTGTATTTGATTTGGGTACCCTGTGCCTTGTGTATACACTTATCTGACTTGGGGAAGGGAAGGGAAGAAAATGATGAGACAAAGGACAAAGGGTGAACCAATGTAACAGCAATCCTCACAAGACAATATGTTGGAAATGAACCTTACAAGTGTGTGTGTGTGGGGGGGGGGGGCTGGGAAGATGGCTCAGTGGTAGAGTGCTTGCCTTGCATGCCTGAGGCCCTGGGTTCAATTCCTCAGCACCACATAAGCAAAAAAGAAAAAAGCCGGAGGTGGCGCTGTGGCTCAAGTGGTAGAGCGCTAGCCTTGATCTGAAGAGCTAAGGGACAGCGCCTAGGCCCAGAGTTCAGGCCCCACTACCGGACCCAAAACAAAACAAAACAAAAAAAACAAGTGTGTGTGTGTGTGTGGGGGGAGTTGGAGGAGAGGGAAAGTGGGAGAAAAACCAGGGAAGGAGTAACAATGTTGTACAAGAAAAGTACTCATTACCTTATGTATGTAACTGTAACCCCTCTGTACATCACCTTGACAATAAAATTAAATTAAAAAATAGAAATAAAATATTAATTATAGGAAATAAGAACAAAGAGTTTTGTTTGTTTTTTTGTTTCTGCTCTTGGTGAAGATGAAGTTGTCTATTTTTGTATTTTGGTGTTTTTAATTTGTTTTAGTTTTCTTGTATGCTTGCTTATCTGTCTATGGGGGCAGTAAGGGCAGGCAGAGAAATGGAGGGATAAAGGGGGAACAAATGCAGCAATGGCACTCACTAGACACTATGTTGAAAATGAGCTATACAACTTATGGGTACAGGAGTGAAAAACTGGGAGCAAATGAAGGGATGACATTGCCCAAAAAGAAATGTAGTTACTACATGACTTATGAAACGGTAACCCGTTTGTGTGTCACCTTATAATAACAATAATTTTTTAAAGCCTCTGTAGAAATAGAAAATAATCCCACATTATCTTATTCGGAATCTCTCCCCTTTCTATTATTAAATTGTACTATTTTCTTTTCTACCAAATTATAAATTTTTGAAATAATATATGTTCTTTGTCTTTTTTCTAATGATGTAACGCTTCTGAGTAACTAACCATTTAACAAAATGAATACCAGGAAGTTAAAATATGTTTTTTAGGGGAAGTGTGAGAAGATGCAATCATTAAATTATTGTAAATTACGTAAAAGTTGAATCAAGTTAACTTGCGGGCAGGGATGGGGGTGGAAATAGGGGAGAACAATGCAAGGGGTGGCACTGATCAAAATTCACTGTACTCATAATCTGACCTGAGGAACTGAAACCCTTTCATACAACTACTTACAAAAAATAAATTAGCTCTGAAAAAAAATCCACGAATCCTTCCAAGTTCCCCCCCCCAAAAAAAACCCCACAATATTTGAACGAAATGTGTCAGTGAATGAATAAATTTTGCGCCGAAGAACTGAGTTTAAAAGGGAACAATATTACATCTTCCACCTTGTTGCAACATTTAGGGATGTCAAGCTTTCTACAAGTCCCACGCCAGCTTAAAACAGGGCTGCGAGGCAGCGGGCCCCTTCCAGATGCAGCCTGAGGTTAGCAGAGCGGAAAATTCTGAGCGTGGTCTGAACATTGGCATCACCGTGGAGCCTGCCAAGTACCACCCTAAGAACTACAACTCCCACAAGGCCGTGCGGGGGGCGCGGCGCGAGCGCCGGGGACGTCAGGACGATGACGCCAGCCCGGGCAGCGCCGAGAGCAGGACTGGACGCTGCGGAGTGGTACGTGTAGATGGTACGTGTGTAAGTCTAGGTAGTGGAGAGGGAGAGGCGGGTGGCTGCCATGAGGCCTGAGCCTCAAATGTGGAGCGGGACAGTGGGAAGGCAGGCAATCCGAGCTTTACTTTCTCTTCCCACAGTGACCATGACGAAGTTAGCGCAGTGGCTTTGGGGACTGGCGCTCCTGGGCTCCACTTGGGCAGCCCTAACCATGGGCGCTCTGGGCCTGGAGCTGCCCTTGCCGTGCCAGGAGGTCCTGTGGCCGCTGCCCGCCTACTTGCTGGTGACCGCCGGCTGCTACGCACTGGCCACTGTGGGCTACCGCGTGGCCACTTTTCACGACTGCGAGGACGCCGCCCGAGAGCTGCAGAGCCAGATCCAGGAGGCCCGAGCTGACTTAGCCCGCAAGGGGCTGCGCTTTTGATGCCTCCAGCCCCATTACAGTCCAGACAACCTCCCTCCCAACCCCCATTAAAGAACAGTTTTGTTTTTTAATCTTGTGTGGTTTGAGTATGGCATTGAGGACTGTGTATACGGGAGAGAGGAGGAGAGAGGAGAGGGAGGGAGGGACAGAGAGTGAGAGAGAGAGAGAGAGAGAGAGAGAGAGAGAGAGAGAGAGAGAGAGAGAGAGAGAGAGAGAGAGAGATTGAGGTCTGAGAATATCTCAGACCTCAGAGAGCTACTCAGGAGGCTGAGATCTGAGGATCACGGTTCAAAGCAGCCCGGGCAGGAAAGGCTGTGAAACTCTTATCTTCAATAAACCACCAGAAAGCCAGAGGTGCTGCTGTGGCTCAAACGGTAGAGGTGGAGAGCTCACCTTGAGCTGAAGAGCCAATGGACAGCGGCCAAGCCCAGAGTTCAAGCCCCACGACCGGCAGAAAAAAGAAAAGAAATGTCTTTTCATTTTCCTGATCCTTTTAACCCTTGTCAGGAAGTATTTTTTTGGGGGGGGGGTGTTATAAACAGCTTACACCAAATCTGGCAGGAAATACTTTAAGTTCCTCTTTTCATATCTTCCAAAGTGTGTGTGTGTATGTGCGTGTGTGTGTGTGTGTGTGTGTGTGTGTGTGTGTGTTCTGGGGCTTGAACTCAGGGTCTGGGCACTGTCCCTAAGTTTGTTTTTTTTTTTTTGGGTCCAGTCATGGGGCCTGAACTCTGGGCCTGGGTGCTGTCCCTCAGCTCTTCAGCTCAAGGCTAGTGCTCTACCACTTGAGCCACAGCACCACTTCTGGCTTTTTCTTTTTGCTTATGTGGTGCTGAGGAATCGAACCCAGGGCCTCATGCATGCAAGGCAAGCGCTCTACCACTGAGCCACCTTCCCAGCCCCTCCCTAAGCTTTTTTTATGCTCAAGGTTTGTACTCTGGCTTTTTAGTGGTTAATTGGAGATAAAAGTCTAATGGCTTGGAACGGTGATCCTCAGATCTCAGCCTCCTGATTAGCTCTCTGAGGTCTGTTCTTTCTTTTTTCCCCACCTCCCTCCACATTTCTCCCCCCCAAACATTTTTTTTCTAGGTCTTCTTTTTTCTTTTTTTTCCCCTGCCAGTCCTTGAGCTTCTTTTGCCCAAGGCAAGCTCTCTACCACTTGAGCCACAGTGCCACTTCCAGCTTTTTCTGTTTATGTGGTACTGAGGAATGGAACCAGGGCTTCATGCATGCTATATAAGCACTCTATCACTAAGCCACATTCCCAGCCCAAGGTCTGTTCTTTTAAAGGCCTTCCTTGGTCTTCCCAGCTTCCTATTTCTTTCAAGTTCATTTTCTGAGCCACTAACAGCCTGAGAATAACTAGATCTGCCCTTCACCAAATCAGGAATAAAGAATGAGCTATGATGGACAAGGACTGAGGAAGAGTTTATTTTAAGGCACATTCTAAAGATAGCCTGATCTCCAAAATTTGAAGAAAAAAAAAGATAAGTCTCTTAAAAAAATAAGTGATTTCATCCCTTAGGTTCTACCTGTTCTTCTAAGTAAAGCTCTTTCTTTGATCCCTTTGATCTCTAAGTCATTTCTTTTTCCCACTTGCACCCATGAAACTGGTCATCAGGATGAGCTGAATAAAAGGAGCTCTCTTTGGTATCAAATTGGCATTAGGTGGCCGTGGTCAGGTTTGCAGGAGCCGATAATTCCTGTCTTGCTCTGGGCGGTACTTCCAGAAAAGCCATAGTCGGATAAAGCTGGTGATGATTCCTGGAAGGTTGGGCACCTGAAATCAAAGGGCTGTTAAGAAGAGAGGAGCCAGTTTTCCACTTGGCAGACTTGTCACAACGTCTGTTTTCTTACCATAATATAAGGATCTTTAAGTCGAAACCCATAGAGGGACCAGGAGGCAGAGGTAAGGAGGGTGGCAATGGTAAGGGAGAAGGAGAGACGCTTGGTTGACTTTGTCTGAATTACCTTGGCCTGTGGGAAAAGGATGAGAGACCAAGAATTTCCTCATAAAAAAGTCAAACTACTTCTGTGATTGGTTACCCAACCCTTTTGTCCTGTCTCCCACTTTCACCCAACTTTCTGGTCAGCCCTACTCACCAAGTCAGCCAGTGGTGACAGGTACATGCTGATAGTAAAGACACTGCAGAAGAGGCCCAGTTGCTGAAGCTGGGCTGCAGGGTCTGGCACCAGGAGCCAAAAGTAGCCATAACCCAGGAGAAGGACCCCCAGCAGGGTTGCAGTCTGTAGGAGTACAGTATGCTGCAGGGGAAAGTAGTCATACTTGCAGATGTGCCCCAAAACACTCTGACCTCTCTGCTTGCTGAATTCATCCTGTCTTCCTTCATACTCCAGTGTGGGCGCTAACCTCTGCTGCATCTTTCCATATTGCTCTGTTACATTCTCTTCCCCCCAGTGATTTGATGGAATATTCTTATCCACACAACACTGGAGACCTCCACAGAAGGCAAAGGTACCACCCCCCCCCACTCCCCATGAACTTTGCACACACAGTAGGAGCCTGGTAAATGCTTGTGTGATTGAATAGGGAAAGAGCTAATCATCTCATTCTCAGCCACTGGTCCTGGTCCCCAAGGAACTATGGAAACAAAAGCCCTTTCTCAGCCTGTTTGGTAGAAGCACAGGGCAGCACAAGCGCCCCTAAGCTAGGTAAACTACTAGCCTTGCTAGAGTAGGGGGTCATATATCAGTCTGCGAGGGCTGGCTTCTTAGAGGAAGGAGAAAGGAAAGGCTGGAGAGCCTTCCAGGGAAAGGAGGCCATGCCAGGCTATTAACAGTTTTCTAGGAAGTAGTGTTTGCCCTGCCAACGAAGCAGGGTGTGCAGCAGAAAGGTGTGTCCAAAGGAGGGCTTCTACCTTCTGAGGGCAGTAGTGCAGATACACCAAAACATACAAGGTCTGAAGCACAGCACCCACAGTGTTGACGACGATGAGGGTCCCGTCTCCCTTCAAGACCCCATAACTCAGCCAGCTCAGGTTACTGCAAAGAGGAGGGAAGCCATATAGGAGCACAGCCAGCGGGGTTGAGTGTGGCAGGGGGTTACCAGGAGCCTTCTTCAGCGGTCCTCCTGCCCCTCCTCTGCCTCCCTTATCCGTCCCACCTCAGGCGTCCACTCTCACTTGACATCCGTGGTGAGAAAGGGCAGGAACTGGACGCTGTCCACACTGCGGGTCATCTGCATGTGCCTGAGGTCCGAGCTGTAATGGGGCCCCGAAGGGAAGAGTGGGATGAATGGGCAACCTCCGGCGCTTCTCACCCTCCCCAGAGCCCGCAGACCCGGCCCCCAGCTCCTCTGCCCCCGCAACCCGAATCCCCTCCACCCGATTCCACTTGGGTCCCGGGTGCAGCCTGGGGCTGTGGTTAAGTCTCTATCCAATATTCTCCTGACTTCCTGGTCCTGCCCCGACCCAGCCGGGCCGCGCTCTCACAGGCCGGTGGAGAACATGGCGAGGGTGAAGAGCACGCAAGCTCCGGAAAGGAGCGAGTCGGCCACGTCGCCCGCCTCCATCCCGCCAGAGGCAAGCAGCGACTAGCTCCGAGGGACCAGCAAGCTCCGAAGCTCCGCCCCAGAGCCTAGCCCCACCCCCTCCAAGACCACGCCCCTGCCGTCCTTCCGGAAACCGTGCGGGAACCCGGTCCGGCTCGAAGAGTGCTGTACCGGAACTACAGCCCCGTGCCTCTGAGCGCCGGGTCGAACACGGTCTCTCGGCCGCTGGTTCCCGGAGTCCAGAGCCTGAGGGCGCCCTCTAAACCGCGGTCAGTCGGTGTCCTAGAGCTCCGTGCCTTTGTCTCCCCCTCATCCCTTCCGCCCCCCGCTCCCCCGCCACACACTGCCACTCCTCACACTCTGCTTACCCCGGGACTCAAGGAGTCCCCAGCCTCGACTCGTGCTTTCCCACAGGTGCCTCCTACCTACAGCTCCAGATTAACCTCCATTGCCTTCATTACCATCTTTGTTGGATGCTCTCCTTCAGCTACAAGTCCCGCTTTACATGACCGGCTCAACCCACTGTCGCCCCTGTCACGGACCCCCTCATCCATCCTACTTGCTGTTGGGAACTTTCCCTCCCATCCTCCCACACACCTCTGCCAGGCAGCGCTGTGGGGTGGGGCGCACGCCTCAGCTGGCGTCCAGCTTGCCTGACTCACCCAGATGCAGAAGTACCTGCACAGTTTGCCAAAGCCCAGCGCTGAGGGGGTGGGAGTGGGGTAGAAGTTGGACAGGAAGAGCTTCCACAGTAGGGTGCGGAGTACAATCTGCAAGATTGCTGTGGGAACACTCTTGTACTGAGTAACTGAGAAGGAAACACCCCACACTTTTGGCCTGGTGAGGGGCAAGTTCTCTTGAGAAGTTTATACTCAGTTGCTTAAATTCTCTCTCTCCCTCCTGTATTTTTTTTTTTTTTTTTGTCCATCGTGGGTCTGAACTCTGGGCCTGGGGACTGTCCCTCAGCTTTTCAGCTCAAGGCTAGCGCTCTACTACTTGAGCCACAGTGCCACTTTCGGCTTTTTCTGTGTATGTGGTGCTGAGGAATTGAACCCAGGGCTTCATGCATGGGAGGCAAGCACTCTACCACTGAGCCACCTTCCCAGCCCCTCCCTCCTGTATATTAAACCCAGGGCCTCCTGCATTGCTAAGTAAATGCCCTACCACTGAGTTACATCCCTAACCCTTTATATTTTTTACTTTGAGGCAGGGTCTTGTTAACTTGTCCAGACTCTCTGAAACTTTCCGTCTTCCTACCTCAGCCTCTAGAATAACTGGGATTACAAGGATGTACTACTACTACTCCAGCCCAGTCCCAGTTACTTCTGACCTAGTACACAGCAGGGACTCTTTGAACAAAGTCAACAAGGAGGACAATAAAGCAAACATTTCCAAAAACAAACAAACACATCGCTTTATTTTGAGACAAAAACATTGTATAAAAAAAAACTCCAGTTGTAGAAATCAGCAGACACACGACAAGTTTATATACAATACTGTACATGTGGGCCCTGCCCTTTAGGCTACACTCTGGGCAGTGTGAACTCTTGGGCACTGCCCTTACAGCTATACTCTTCTAAGAACAGGTTGGCACAGCCCCCCTGCTGGCACAGCTCCAAGGAGTGCTGCCCCAGATGGGGAGAGGATGCAGTGCCTGGCTACAAACCCCTCTGTGGCAGCTCCACAGATGGAACTCTTGCTGGGAGATTCTGGGTCAGCCCAAGCACACTCTCCTGTACCTGGCTCCCATGCAGGAAACTGTCTCTTGCTTTTCCTTTAGTCAGTTCATCTGGATGTCCTGTCTCTCTCTGGGAGGGGCACCTTGCCAAGTGTAGTGTCCATCTCCATAGCCTCCGGCCCCTTCCAGCTCAGTTCCCAGTGGGTCCTCTCCAGGGACCATGTCTGCACAGCTTGTTTCTTTGGCTTAACGGCAGGGATGGCAGGGAAAGGACTGTCCTGCTTTTTCCTCCATTCCTCTGAAGTGGAGGTGAGGGTGGTACCATCAGGCTGGTTGCCCTCCTTCGGGCTGAAACCCTTAATACTGACCCGTTTTGAGGCTGCTGGGTGGCAGCTTGTGCATGTGATGGGAGTGGTTCCCAAGGCTGGAGTTTGGGGACAGGGTAAGGGTGCCTGTCCCTGTCTCCTCAGCCCAGTTCCAATCCTTAATCCAGAGGTGCACACCTTCACTGAGTTCGCAAAAGTAGAAGAGGCAGGAGCAGCACGGCCCAGGCAAGTGGGAAGAGGCGGGGGGCAGCACTGTGACCGATGCTATGTAGAACCTCTGCATCGTCTGTTAGATGAGAAGACACAGGCCTCATGGTAAATGGCTCCACGATTTGGACTACCCCTTAGCCTTTAGGATTTTCCCAGCCCCTGCCTGGCAAACCATCTCCTATACCCATCCTTTTCAAGCAGATCCCTTCCTCATTTCTAAAACTACCTACCTGCTTGAAGTCTTTTGTCTTGCTCATTGGCATGGGCTTGAGGACTGTGAGCTGAAAGACAAGAATAGAGACAGATCAAGGATCGTGACAGGAAGGCACTGGGGTATAAGTTCCAGGTGGGCTGGCAGTGGAACTTCTCTACCATCCCAGACCACTAGGCCCACCCAGCATAGAGATGGAGGGAGAAAGCCCACAGGGACTGACACTCACTGATTTTGCCATCGACCGTCACCTTCAACTTCAAGCACTGGTTTTCTTGGTGGTAGATGGGTTTGGCTACAAGACAAACCCCCAGGAAGTCAAGTAGAGAAGTTTTGTTGGCACAAAGTTAAATAAGCCCAAATGTAACAGGTGGTCCTGTTCTCACAGCTACCTGCTCACTTTCATTTGTCTCTTCTCTCTAGCCTCTATTCTTTTTTTTTTTTTTTTTTTTGGGTCCGGTCGTGGGGCCTGAACTCTGGGCCTGGGCACTGTCCCTCAGCTCTTCAGCTTAAGGCTAATGCTCCACCACTTGAGCCACAGTGCCACTTCTGGCTTTTTTTCTTTTTTTGTTTATGTGGTACTGAGGAATCGAACCCAGGGCCTCATGCATGCAAGGCAAGCACTCTACCACTGAGCCACCTTCCCAGCCCCCTCTAGCCTCTATTCTTACATTCTTTGTTTTGTTTTGCTTTTTTCCCACATGTCCTGCCCAATGTTCAGTACAATCTCTCACTTTTTTTTTTTTTTTGTTATTGTTGGTTTTGGGGCTTGAACTCTGAGCCTGGGTGCTGTCCCTCAGCTCTTCAGTTCAAGGCTAGCGCTCTACCACTTGAGCCACAGGACCACTTCTGGCTTTTTCTGCTTATGTGGTACTGAGGAATTGAACCCAGGGCTTCATGCATGCAAGGCAAGCACTCTACCATTGAGCCACCTTCCCAGTCCCCTAATCTCTCATTCTTTAGAACAACTCTCAACTTTGGCAGAGGTGAGGAGGACATAAGACACTGTCCCAGCTGGGCACCAGTGGCTCACACCTGTAAACCTTAGCTACTCAGGAGGCTGAGATCTGAGGATTGTGGTTCAAAGCCAGCCCAGGCAGGAAAGTCCCTGAGACTCTTATCTCCAATAAACCACTTGGCTTGAGTTGAAGAGCTGAGGGACAGTGTTCAGGCCCAGAGTTCAAGCCCCATGACCAAAAAAAAAAAAAAGACATTGTCCCAGCTGCGCCCTGGTGGCTCATACCAGTAACCCTAGCTACTCAGGAGCATGAGATTTGAGGATCACAGTTCAAAGTCAGCCTGGGGAAAAAAGACTCTTATCTCCAACTAACTACCCGAAAACCAGAAGTGGCACAGTGACTCAAGTGGTAGAGTGCTTGCCTTGAGCTAAAGAGCTCAGGAGCAGTGCCCAGGCCCAGATTCAAGCCCCACAACTAACAGAAAACAAAAACAAAAAACCAAAACACACACACACACACACACACACACACACACACACACACACACACAAAGACATTATCCCTTCCATGTGTCCCAGTCTTTATTCTCCCAGCCTGAAATTAGGTCTTCCCTTTATTTGGGCCATTAAATACTAAATGACTGAATGAGCCCTAGATCCACACAAAGCTGGACTTGTAATTCTTTAAGATCTAACAGTAGCTCTCTATTACCCTAAAGATAAAAGTCCAAATTCCTAGCAGTGTTTGGGTCCCGAGGATCTGTCTGTCTGCTCTTCAAACCCATCTCTCTCTACTTCTTGTGTGCCTCCTGCTTAAGAATTCTTTGAAGAGGTTATGCTCCCTTTCTTCACATTCCTTCCTACTTACCTAGTTCCTCCACTTGTTCTAAGCTCAGCCCTTTCTCTGCCTCCCAACCTAGCACGTGCTCAGGTCATTTCCCCAAGGCCCATGCACTCATGTCTACCATATTGCACTGTTCTAGCCTATGTGTACTGTTTCCCAGCTTCTTTGAGGATAGGGAGTCTGAAGTGTTGTATTTATCTTTATGTCCACAGTGCCAAATGGATGCCCAGTATATGGCAGAAACTCACTTGACACTTGTGATGGGAATGAAAGAATTCAGTATTAGAAGGTATCCCATGTTACCTGACTCCCTACTCAGCATATACCCATCCATATACATCGTGCCACTCGCCTTGAGTAACTGCGTGCCTCCCTCCCATGTACACTCACAGATGTAGTAGTAGCTGTGCCCTTCCTTGAACTCCTTGCTCAGGATGAAAGGTGTGAAGCGCTGGATCTTCTCTGTCAGCTTCTCTGGGCCATGTTTGGCATTAGGCTTGTTGCACTGCCAACGGACAGGATCCTTGGGTCGAGGCTGGCACGCCACATACTCGGGATGCTCCACCAGGTAGAGCGTGTACTGCTCCATGTCAGCAACTGCCAAAGAGTCATCCTCATAATGTGGACATATAATGTCCAGGTAGTCATTCAACCTCAGGTGCACTGTGTAGTCCTCGTCCCGGAACCTGAGTGAGAGAACGCAGGTGGTCATTCAGAAGCCAGAACAGGCACTGGTGGCTCACGTCTGCAATCCTAGCTACTCAGGAGGTTGGGTCTGTGGTGGTTTGAAGGCAACCTCAGGGCAGAAAAGTCCAAGAGACTTTTTTGTTGTTGTTGTTGTTGGTCGTGGGACTTGAACTCTGGGCCTGGGTACTGTCCCTCAGTTCTTCAGCTCAAGGCTAGCACTCTACCACTTAAGCCACAACATCACTTCTGATTTTCTGGTGGTTAATCGGAGATAAGAGTCTCACAGACTTTCTTGCCTGGGCTGGTTTTGAACCATGATCCTCAGATCTCAGCCTCCTGAGTAGCTAGGATTACAGGCATGAGCCACCAGCTCAAGAGACTCTTTATAGTCAATTGACCAGTCCAAAAGCCTGAAGTGAAGGAGTGGCTCATGTAGTTGAGCACCCACCTTGAGCAAAAAAGCCAAGGAAGAGCTTAACGTCCTGAGTTCATCTTAATACTGGCACTGACATGCATGCATGAACATGTATACACACACACACACACACACACACAAAAACCAAGCAGTACTTTGAGCCTCTACTTATTTATGTGACTCTTTACATTTCACACTAGATTCTAAAGATTATTCTAAAACTTTTTTTTTTTTTTTTTTTGGTCAGTTGTGGGTCTGAACTCTGGGCCTGGGCACTGTCCCAGAGCTCTTCAGCTCAAGGCTAGCACTCTACCACTTGAGCCACAGCACCACTTCCGGCCTTTTCTGCTTATGTGGTGCTGAGGAATTGAACCCAGGGCCTCATGCCTGCAGGGCAAGCGCTCTACCACTGAGCCACCATCCCAGCCTGTTCTAAAACTTTAACTCCTGATATTTAGTGACCTGATCTCTTACATCTTTCTCCACCATCTTCACAACCACCACCATCTATTCATCATCCTCCAAATAGCATCCACTCAGAATCTTTCAAGTACCAAAGCCCTTTTCATAAGTCTCGAGGTATTTGCCGAAGGATGGGCTTCTAAATATTTCTGTAGCCCAGTCATCTTTCTGTTCTACTTATAAGACTTCCCCAAGTTTACACTCCCAGTTGTTCCTTTAAATGTCTATTGGCCTCAGCCTGAGGTCCTATAGGCCCATTCTGTAATCAGGATCCAGGGGACCCTTTCTCTTTGTCATATTTGTGCTGAGCCCCTCAACACAAGTCTTCCTTTCTCTTACTCCGCTCACCACCCCCCAATTCCCCTGCTCCCCACTGAGTGTCTCCCATTTCTCAGTTTTACTTTGCCCCACAACCCCTAATCCAAAACGAAGCCCACAGACAATGTCCCTCCCTGATCCTTTAGGTTAAATCATCATCATCATTCAATCAAATATCCCTGTCTTGCTACTCAATTTTATGCTCTGGTCTTTTTGTCCCTTTCTCTCAGGGCATCTCCAAATATCCCTATCTATATCCAAAAGCTACACTTTCACCTCCCTTAATGAAATGCTGGAGTTCTTAACCCTGAGATTACCTTTGCCGCCCCTCCTCCCCAGGTGGAGCCAGTTCCCCTCCCCCTAATTTATCCCCCCTCCCTCCCCAAGACCTGCAGGCTCCAGCCTGACTGACTGCCCACCAGCCCCTCCCCACCCCCAGCTCCAGACACTTGGCTCCAGCCTGGGTAGGGTCCTAGTAGGGAGAAAGTGTTCGCCACCCCCCCCCCCCCAAAGCTGGTCAGCTTCTCTGAATTCCCCCAAGCACTGCCAGCAAGAGACTCGGCAGAGCTGGCTGCCAACTTGCTTCAAACTCAAACTCTGGGCATAGGTGAGGGGGCGGTGGCAGGGGAGAGAAGGGGAGATTCGGGTTAGAGGCCTCTGAGGTGGGCACCTAGTGCCCGGTCTGCCTGACCCCCAGGAGGCCTGGCCTTGCTTGAGGCCTCTGGCGTTGGGAGCTAGGCTTACAGGCCCCTCCCCCAGCCCAGGGAAAAGAGGAGCTCAGGGAGGCTTTTAAAATTCCTCTCTGGAGAGATAAACATAGAAGCCATTTCAGAACAGGTATTTCAGCTCTAGGCCTGGCGTCTTTCCCCCATTCCCGTGACAGGCTCTGACTCATTCCTCATCCACCTCTGCTACCCGCCCCAGCACTCATGAGAACCTGTGAACATGCACCTTGTCAAATAGGGGCAGCCCACAGGACCCCAGCCCAGCACAGATTTGCTCCAGACTGGCCACTAGGCAAAGGGTGCTGGCTGATCTGAAGGAGCAAGGTACCTGACCCTCCAGAGCCAGGAAGACTAAGTGTTCAGTGGTAACATTCTTCTCCCCAGGCTGCCCCTGCCTGGGGCCTGGAGATCAGAGCAGATGCCCACTGCACTGAGTCACCCAAGGTAGCCTCACACCGCCCAGATTATTGCCACCTCATCTCTGCCCCAAGCTGGACTCAGCTAGATTGCCTACAGACTCCTCTCTAGGATAGCTTTCTTTTAGTCCTAGGTAGAGGGGTGTGTGTGGGTGAAGGGACAGGGCAGAAGCTGTGTTGTGAGGGTAACAGTCACCCACTTCTAGGGATACCATCTCCCCCATCTCCGTGGCCTGTATTTGACTACTGCTTACCATCTGGGAAAAGGGGCCGAACTGGCAACTGGCGTCAGGGAAGGCAGAGAGGGGGGGCAAGGAAGAGGCTCCTTCCTGAAAGGGAGGAAACCTGGGAGCTTGGGAACGGAAAAGGCCAGAGTTCCCCCCTCCCTACTAATGGCTTCCTGTCCCCTCCTCCTCCTTTAGCCAACACCTGGCATGGGCATAAACAGGGACTTTGCTCTCTCCCACTAGTAGAACAACAGGACTGGGTCAAGGAGGCAAAGAGCAGGCTGCAAGGAATGGGGGGCAGGAGGACTGGCTAGGCGGTCCTGGCACCCCATGGTCAGGAGTGCATTGGCTTCTGGAGTTGGCACCTGGTTTTTCTTCATCCCCTCAGCACGAGCTGGACAATGCCATCTATGTCATATATGTATACACATGTCAAGAGTAGTATGAGGCAGGCACATTAGGGTTAGGGGTGTTCTGATGACACCCCTCTCCCCCTCTCCAGCTGCAAGGCCCGCTTCCACTCTTTGTACCACCCTACACCCCCCTCTCCTGCTTTCCCACAAATATTGTTCCCATAACTTCAGAAAACTCAAGGGCAAGAACAAAGGGTCTTCCTCCCAGTGCCATTTGCCTCACAACCCTAAACCTGCCCAGGAAAAATTAACTCCTTCCTATCCAGAGCCCTTTGTAGCCTATTAACCCCTTCCATTCCCTCTGAAGCTTCCAAGACTTCTCGCCATTTCTTTGGTTTGACCATCTTAGCCTCCTGAACAGAGGACTCCCTCAACCTGCTTATGCACAGCATCTTTCTCACACCACCCCAAAAGACCTCTTGTGGGGGGGGGCTCTTCAAAATCACCTTAAACACAGAATGAATGCTAAATCCCCCAAGGCCCAGATCTCTCCTGAGGGTCTTTGCAGGGTTAAGGAATAATCTGCTCACTCCTGGTGTCACATCAAGTACCTGTCAGTATGGGCAGATGCCCAAGTGGCACACCAAGAGGGGTACAGTAGTTTCAGGGTGGGCAGCCTACAGAAAGAGCCCTGGGGTCTATGGCAAATGGCCTACACTCAAGTCAGGTACGCAGAGCGTGGGTCCCTCACTTGTGAGTGTCAGGGGTGCCAGAGGGCAGGAAGGGAAGGGCAGACATAGCGCCTGTGCAAGTAGATGCGGGCTGGCTCCTGCCCGGGGTGCAGGGCAGTGCTCCTTCCGAGGGTGAAGTGCCAAGCGAAAAACCTACAGAATCCCTCCCACCTCTGGCCACTTCCCCTAGGCTCAGGTCAGAGACAGGCCGGGACAGTTAACCTCGGGAGGGGCAGTGCCAGCCAGGCGCTCAGCCTGCCAGCGGGAGACAGGGCTTACTTGGGATTTGAACTGTTCCAGAAGACGGTGTGGCGGTCAGCAGCGGCCAGACTGCAGCACAGACCCAAGAAAGGGGCCCAGAGCAACTCCATGGCGCAGGGCCAGGCCGGGCCGGGCGGGGACGAGGGGCTCCTCGGGGTCTGGGTTCCCGCTGGCTTCTGCACGGCACAGTCAGCACCGCGCTCACAGGTCTGGCCCCTTCTCCAGGCGACTCCGCCTTTTGGGCCGGCGCCGCCCGACACCGCCCCGCCCCCGCCCCGCCCGGCGCGCGGCTGCCCCGGGGCTGGGGGGCTGGGGAGGTGGAGGAGGGGAGGGCGGGAAGGCCGGAGCGGAGGCCTGGGCTGCGGGAGGGCCGGGGCCGGCTTCCCCGGCCCGGCAGATCGCCACCGAGCCGCGTGTTCTGTGACTTGAGCGGGGGGCTGCGTGAAGCTTTCTGTGGACTTTGTAGGACTGCGTGCAGTCGCGTGCTGAAACGAGGAGGAAGTCGCGCGTGTGGGCCCGCGAACGCGCGAGCGGGAGCCGGAGCCGCAGTCGGCTCCGTAGCGCCCGGCGCCCGTCTCGCCGGGGTGGAGAGGACTCGCACATCCAGGCTGGGCTCCCACACTTTCCTCCTCCATCCCCCGCCCCCCCGGACTCGGCGCATGGCCGCCCCTCCCCCCCCACGCACGCACGCCGCTGTTTGTTTTTGTTGGGTTTGTCAATGTTGTCTTTGTTCCAGAGATGGTGTCATCGCCTCGGTGCCCGGAATAAAGTGCGACCCTGTGTGGAACGTGTGCGGCCGGGGTTGGAGGCACCTCTGCCGGCTCTGGAGAAATACGCGGGACCCCGGGCTTGAGACGGGGGTGGGGGGTCCGCCCTTGTTTCCAGTTGTTCCCAAAAGACCCTAACGACCCCGTGTGCGCGGGGCGCGGCGCGGGCGCGTGGGGAGAGTGGGCTCTGGCAGGGGGCCTGGGGGAAGCTGAGTCCCGGGGCGACAGAACTGTAACAAACACTTGTACATCTGGCGTGCGTAAATACGTGCGATGGCGCGCATGTGTGAAAACATTTGTGAGTAAGATCACAGCGGCGCGTGTGGAAGCGTGTGAAACTTACGCATGCTAGTGTTTGTGAACAGTGCGTGCGGAAGGGAAGCGGGCTTGGGCGTGCGGTGGGGGGAGTGTTGGGGGGTGTGTTTGGGCCGCATCTCGAGGCTGGGCGTTTGGATTTGGCCCCGGCGTTTCAGCTGGGTCCCCCAGTCCCCGGCGCGAGTCCCGGCTCCGCTCCCCTCCCCCGCGCCGTGTAAACAAACTCGCTGGAATTCGCCTCTCGGGGCTGTTCTGCTGCCGTCTGGGGGGGGGTGGGAGGGCGGGTGGCGGCTCCTCGGGTGGAGAGGGCGGGCAGGTGTTTGATTAGGTTGGTGCAAGTGTCTGGAGCTGGAACGTCGTGTGTTCGGTGGTGTATGTGGATGGATGGATGGATGGATGGATGGATGGATGGATGGTGTGTGTGTGTGTGTGTGTGTGTGTGTGTGTGTGTGTGTGTGTGTGTGTGTGTGTGTGTGTCCGCCCTCTCTTGCGGCTGCGCAACAAGGGAAGCTGTGGGCCGGGATGGGGGTGGGAGGCAGCTTCCTTATTTCCCAGGCCGTTTCATCCTCCTCTTTTACGGCCAGGCTTGGCGACAGCCCCCTGTAATTACCCGGAGCCGGGACGCCGCGGCAAGTCCGGCGCTGACCCGCTGGGAGGAGCCGGCGGCGGGGGGCGGCCGGTGCTGGCCTTCGCCCTCGGCCGTGGGCTCGGGCTGCGGGAGGTCCGCTTCGCCGCGTTGATCATAAATATTTACCGAGCCGTCCACGAGCTGCCGGGTCACGGTCGGGCTTTGCACACCGCCACCCGCGTGTGCACCTGCCGGAGGCGACGTGCCCAAGCCCCACGTAGATCGGAGGCGCGGCCGGCCCCACCCGCCCAGGCCGAAGTCTATCGGCCGATACGCCACGGGGTCACACCTCACGCGCTTTTTGCTCATCGGGGGTGGACACCTGGGTGTCGGTCACCCCCGTGTCCCCCGTGGGAGCACCACGTCCCAGCTCGCGTGTTCCAGAGACTCGAAGCTCCATGAAGGCAGGGATTCGGGCTGGTGCCCGGCCGCCTTGCCAGCGTCTGGCACAGCTGCCAGCACGTGTGGTAGACGCTCAGTGTTTGGGGAGGGAGGAGGGCCCGCACCGTGCAGGGCGAGCGCAGGGCTGGTGCCAGCGAGGCCCAAGAGCGGCCCGCCCTGGAGGAGACGGTCCCCAGGATTCCCTCTTCTCCCTGACCACCACGACGGGGCGAGGACGTGTGGGGTCCCGCGCAGCGCGGCTCAGGCTGGGCAGGTTCTGGCTCGCTGGGCCCAGCCTGGCGGGGCCACGTCCGTTCCCGCCCCGCCTGCTGTCTGGGGCTGGAGCGAGAGGGGGGTGGGGCTGGGGGAGGGTAAGAGATCCAGGGCTCTGACGGGGCGCAGAGCCCTTGGTGACTCTGTCCCCGGCTTTCTCCCTTGAGTGCTTGATCTCAGTCACTCCTCTCTCCACATATTTGTATGTTCAGGGTCATTCAGCAAATGGAACACGAGCCATGCAAGGGTGAGGCTAAGAAAACAAAAAACCCTACCCTCGAGGGCAGAACCCGTCCCTCAATCAGTGAGAAGCTTAAGTGTGGGCATCTGCTTTTCTGAAATTGGGGCGTAAAGGTGAAAGACAAGCCCCCCAAATGACAAACTCGCGGTGCTGCAGGCTCAACCCTTACGCCCTCCCGCGCCCCCCAGCCACACCGCTCTGACCCCTCTTGGAACCGCCGCGCCGCCTAGCGGACATAAAGGTGAGCTGCAGGTACTGTGCTACTAAGACCACACAAGGGACTCCTCAATATGGTGACCACCTCTGGGCCCCTCTCTTGTCAGCTTCTAGCTTGCCCAGGCGGGTCTGGTCTTGACTCATGCTTTGGGTTGACTCTCACCCTCACCGCAGAGTTGTGTACCTGCGTTGGCTCTCAGCGCCGCCACCCCCCAGGCAAACATCTGTGTTCAAGGTTGAGAGCAGTTGAGTCTGTCTGTCTGTCTGTCTGTCTGGGAAATTCCCTCAGTGAATCCTTTCTGGGAATTCCTAAATGGTAAGGTTAAATCTGAGTGTTTGGGGGGAGGCCCTGCCCCCGGAGGGCTGGGCTGTCTACCTGTGGGGGTACTGACAGGTTTCCTGCAGGCAGCATTTCCAGACTGGAGCTGCTTGACAGCTGGCTTGAGGTTTGGCGTGGGGAAGGCCAGAGCCATGGGGCCTTGGGATGTGTCTAGCCTGCTCAGCCCCAGCGGGCATCCCTGGGTAATGGGATGAGGCAGCAGCAGAGGGGTGAGTCCCTGGAGTCGAGCCTGGAACCACTTCTGCCCCACTGTCTAAGGGTCGTTGTGAAAAATGAAGTGCACTCTATTAGTAAGCAATGATTGCACATTTTTCACAGTTTGGAAAATAGAGAGGGGGAAAAGGAAAGAGAAAATGTCAGTTACTGTTAACATTTGTTTTCCTTCCCTAGCAGCCTCTTGCTTGTGAGATTTTGTTTGCTTGCTTTTGGTAGCATGATAAATATGACTCATTTCAGTTGCCTACTCCTCCTCCCTTATAACTTTACAACAGAAGATGTTTTCCATGTTATGAAAAATCACAAATATGTTTTTTGGTGCTAGGGTGAACCTAAACCAAGTGCCTGGTACATACTAAACTTAAGCTGTGCCATTGAGCTAGCCCTATGTTCAGTTTCTAGGGCTGTCAGTCAGATTCTGTTAATGAAATTCTGGGCTTACTCTTAGACCTGGAATTGATCCCCTCCACCCCACCCCCACCCCCGCCACTCTCCCCAGTGCTGGAAATTGAACCTAGGGCCTCAAGCATGAGAGACAAATATTCTACCACTAAACTACACCCCAGCCCTATGAGATGTGTGTGTGTGTGTGTGTGTGTGTGTGTGTGTGTATGTTCTAGTCCTAGGGTCTGGTCACTGTCCTTGAGCTTTTTTTGGGGGGGTCCGGTCGTGGGGCCTGAACTCTGGGCCTGGGCGCTGTCCCTCAGCTCTTCAACTCAAGGCTAGCGCTCTACCACTTGACCCACAGCGCCACTCCCGGCTTTTTTCTTTTTGCTTATGTGGTGCTGAGGAATCGAACCCAGGGCCTCATGCATGCAAGGCAAGCCCTCTACCACTGAGCCACCTTCCCAGCCCTGTCCTTGAGCTTTTGTGCGCAAGGATAATGTTCTACTACTTGAAGTACAGTTCCGCTTCCAGCTTTTTTGGTGGTTAATTGGAGGTAAGAGTGTCATGGAGGGAGGCTGGGAAGGTGGCTCAGTGGTAGAGCGCTTGCCTTGCATGCATGAGGCCCTGGGTTCGATTCCTCAGCACCACATAAGCAGAAAAAGCTGGAAGTGGCGCTGTGGCTCAAGTGGTAGAGTGCAAACCTTGAGCTGAAGAGCTGAAGGATAGTGCCCAGGCCCAGAGTTCAGGCCCCACAACAGACAATAAAAAAAAAGAGAGAGTCATGGACTTTTCCTGTTGGGGCTAGCTTCCACCCTGGACCCTCAGATCTTAGCCTTCCAAGTACATGGGATTACATATGTGAGCCACTGGTACCAGCTTTTTTTTTTTTTTTTTAAACAAAACAAAAAACAAAGTTTCATTATGTTGCCCTGGCTAGCCTCAAGCTAAAGATCCTCCTCCTTCATCCTTTTGAGTAGTTGGGATTACAAGCATGTATCTCTGCAACCAGCTCCATATCTTAAGGGCAGCATAATTGTTCAGAGTTTGCACTGTAATGAAAGCCTAGTAGAAATAAACACATTTGCACACATATAATATTCCTTATTTGCTGAGTAGCTGGTTTGATGAATTCTTGGAACTTAGAAATAACTCTGCATCTGACTTTTATCTAACAGGTATTTATGGATCACCTACTGTGGGCCAGGCTCTGGATTGGGGCAGGAAATCCTGCACTCAAAGAGTTCATGTTTAGGCATATGCTTTCCCAGGGGGAAGGAGGAAGGGTGAAGGAGAAAGAGGAAGGGAGAGGAAGAAGGAGAGGGAGAGAGAGGGGGAGAAGAGGGGAGAAAAGGGAAGGGGAGGAGGGAAGGAGAGGAAAGAGAAAGAGAGAGGAGAAGAGAGGAGAGGAGAGAGGAGAAGAGAAAAAAAAAAGAAAAAGAAAGCCAGGTGGCACTGGTGGCTCATCCCTGTAATCCTAGCTTGTCAGGAGGCTGATATCTGAGGATCATCTCCAACTAACCAGCAAAAAACCCAGAAATGGAGCTGTGGTTCAAGTGGTAGAGCACCAGCCTTGAGAGAAAAAGAAAAGTCAAAGCCTCGTTATGTAGCCCAGGCTGGCCTCAGACTCTTGATTCTCCTGCTTCAGTCTACCAATCCCTGGAATCACACACACACACACACACACACACACACACACACACACACACACACACACACACACACACACACACACACACACACCTGTAATCCCCAAATCACCACATTCTGATTGTGGTGGTACTCAGGGCCTGATGCTGTCCCTTAGCTGGTTAATTGGAAAAAGGAGTCTCATGGTTTTTGTTTTGTTTTTTTTCTGCCTGTTCTGGCTTCAGAGATCCTCAGATCTCAGCCTTGTGAGTAGCTAGGATTAGAAGTGTGAGACCTTGGTGCCTCACCTGCAAGAAAGCTTTTGATATTGCCAACTCAGTCATTGATCTTTTGGTGATTAGTTATCCCACAGAAGGACAAAGGGAACCCTACTTCATAGATCTGTTCCATTTTACAACTGACCCAGGATGGGGCCAGATCCTGGGAGTAAGTGGATTTCTCCCCCTTGAAATCCACTTCAGGGAAGAGGAGGTTGGGTAGGATAGGAGGGAGGAGGGAGAGGGGAGGGACAGAAGCTAAGGATAGGATAGTGGATTCTGCACATTAAGCACCAGAAGTGAGATACTCTGCTGTCTCTTCCACCAAAAATGTACTAATCAGAAGAGTTACCAATGCACTTAGCACAGCGTCTAATGAACCAGAGACACTGAGGATGCGGAAATATACCCATACCCCAAAGGAATGCAGTGTACTGCTGAATGTATGATTAGAATATTAAGTAAGAATTATAATGGAGGTCTAAATGGCACAACAACCTAAGGGCTCATAGAGGAAGGAATGTTTGGGATGTGGAGGGACTTCACAGAGAAGGAGCTGTTTGAAATACGTTTTGGAAGCTAAGTAGGCATTCATATTCAATGATGAAGGAAGAGCACCAGTAGAGGAGTGAGAGTTTGTGCAGTGAGTTCTCTGGTGGAGTAAGAATTATAGAATTGTTTTGTTTGTTTTCCTGGGCCAATACTGAGGCTTGAAATCAGGGATTTCTACTCTTATTTGGCTCACCTGCCACTTGAGCCACACCTCCATTTCCAGTTTAAAGTCTTTTGGGTTTGTCTGCCTGGTCTGGCTCTGAACCAGGATTCTCAGATCTCAGCCTCCTTGAGTAGCTAGAGCCACCAGTGAAGGGCTATAGAACATAATGAGGCAAGTGGTAAGAGATATAAGATAGAAGGGGGCATGGAAACCTTGTTGCCAAGAGCCTTGAAAGTCATGCTCAGGGGTTTGAACATTGATTAAGCCCACAGATACCTAAGTAGGAAACATAAACACACACACACACACACACGCACACACACACACGCACACACACACACACACACGCACACACACACACGCACACACACACACACACACACACGTAATTTATGTGTGTGGGGAGGGTCCTAGGGCTTGAACTGAAGACCTGGGTGCTGTCTCTGAGCTTCTTTTGTTCAAGATTAACACTCTACCACTTGAGCTACAGTTCTACTTCTGGCTTTTTTTTTTGGCAGTTTAGTGGAGATAAGAGTCTCACAGACATTCCTGCCTGGGCTGGCTTTGAACCATGAGATCCTCAGATCTCAGCTTGCTGAATAGGTAGGATTACAGGCTTGAGCCACCAGCGCTGGCTCAGATTTCTATTTTAGAAAAAAAAAATAACTGTAAGGACAGAATCTGGATGAGGGCAGGAACCCAGAGACAGGAAGCTGAGCTGTAGGAATTCCAGTTGTTGACAAGGGTTTGAGAACAGAGCAGCTTGCCAAGTTGAGCCATGAACATAAGGCAGACACCATGGAGGAGTTGGATGGCTGGGGGCAGAGTGTGCACAAGGAACCTAGATCAGGTTGGGCGCTGGTGGCTCATGCCTGTGATCCTAGCTACTCAGGAAGCTGAGACAGTTCAAAGCCAGACCAGGCAGGAAATTCTTATTGCCAATTAGCCACCAGAAAACTGGAATTGATATTGTGGGACAAAGTGGTAGAGCACTAGCCTTGAGCAAAAGACCTCAGGGACCGCACCTACACTCCAAGTTCTGGCCCCACAACAGACCAAAAAAGAAAGAAGGAAAGAGAAAGAAGGAAAGAAAGAAAGAGAGAAAAGAAAGAAAGAGAAGAAAAAGAAACAGCACAGCATCATCCTGCAAAGATGGGCCATTGTGTCCTTCAGAATAATGTCTGAAAATGATAGAATTTCCAGACACTACTGTTTCAACAAGGAAGCTTATTCCTCTCACAACCAGCAGTCTGGAAGTGGATCAGCAGCTCAGCGGGGTCGTCAAAGGGCCAGTGTTTCATCTGCCCCAGCCGTCCTCCTGACCCTGGCTGGTTACTAGACCATTGCTTCAGCCATGGAGCCACCTGTTAGCAATGGGGGCCTTGTGGAAGAAGAGCTGGAAGCAAAAGTTCTCCCAAGGCTCTTTTCTTACCTGGTAAGAAAATCTTGGCTGGGAGTGTAGCTCTAGGGTAGAGCGCATGCTTAGAATGTGTAATATCCTGAGTTGCATCCCCAGGACTGAAAAGGAAAACAAAGCCAAACTTGCCTAAAAGCTTCTCAGGCAACATCCCCTCAAGGAACAGATCTGACTCAAGTGCCTAGGTTTGAATCTCACCCTGGCATCTACAAAGGGCACGGGAATGCTCTGCTGGGGGTAAGGTAGGGGCCTACCTCTCCTAACCACAGATCTCAGCTCTCTCTCAGCCAAAATAGTGAACTATATGTGGCTTTGGGGTAGCAGTGAACAGTGTGTGCTGATGATGTGACACAATTAAGGGACCAGAGGGACTTCCCAAAGGACAGGTCTGGGGAGCAGCTGGAGCTCAGGAGAGAGAGAAACTCAGAACAAGTGTGGCTTTGGGATCTAGTGCTTCAGTCAGAGGCCAGCAAAGGGAATAGAGGGACAAGAATCCCCCCTCTATGGTTCTGGCTGGGGAGAAGTCCTACAGCCGCTCTCCAGTTTTAGGGCACCAGCCTGTAAAAGATGAGTGAGGGGTGGGTAGAAGAACATCCCCCACCCCTGCTGCTTTCCACCTCTGGCTATACTCTTTCACCACAACACAGCATAAGAGCAGGAATCAGAGAGACTTTTAATCTAGAAACATTGTTCGTTTTCTTGCGCGCGCACGCATGTGTGTGTGTGTGTGTGTGTGTGTGTGTGTGTGTGTGTGTGTGTGTGTGTGTGTGTGTGAATACTAGGGCTTGGATGCTGTCCCTGAGCTTTTTTGCTCAAGGCTAATGCTCTACCACTTGAGCCAGATCTCTACTTCCAGATTTTTGATGGTTTATTAAAGATAAGAATCTCAAGGACTTTCCTTCTTGGGGCTAGCTTGGATCCTCAGATCTCAGCCTTCTAAGTAGCTAGGGTTATAGGCCATGAGACATCTGTTCCTGGCTTTCCTTTTATTTTCCTCCCTCCCTCCCTCCCTCCCTCCCTCCCTTCCACCCTCCCTCCCTTCCTTCCTTCCTTCCCTTCCTCCTTTTTTCCCTCCCTTGCTCTCTCTCTCTCTCTCTCTCTCTCTCTCTCTCTCTCTCTCTCTCTCTCTCTCTCTCTCCTCTCTCTTTCGGCAGTAGTGGAGGGCAAACCCCAGGGCTGCGCGAGCACCCTGCCCTCCCCCCCCCCCCCCGCCCCATGTACATGCAATACCACTGAGTTACACCCCCAGCCAAGTGTTACTTTGTACAAACTTTATTCCCTAGTTACAGAATTACACGATCAGTGTAGAAAACTTGGAGAAACACAAATAAAGAAAAAGAAATCACTCGTGGAGGCTCAGTCCCAGAAGCCCACACACTTCTTGGTTCTTTCCCATGGCTCTGTAGTTTTTTATGGTAAATATCTTTGAGAGGTTACAGTTTAATGCTGTAATAACAACCAGTGCAGAACCCCTCACATTTGTGTAACATTTTACGATGCCCAGTGTTTTTCAGTTGTACAGCTTTATCACATGCTATTCGTCTTTATAGACTCCTACGCACTGTGGGGTGGGCAAAGGCAGGAGCGGCAATCCTCCCCACTCCTAGCAGGTGAGGAAACTGAGGCTCAGGCGGGGCAGGTGGTGGTGCTGTGTGATGGTCTGCAGATCTCAGCGGAGCCCTTGGCAGGACAGGTCCCCTCTGCACCTTTCCTTTCACATCTAGTCACCTGTCACAGGGATCAGGAAAGGCTTCCACATTCAGTGCTTTGAGCCAATGGAGAGAATCTATGAAGAGGTGAGAAAAGAAGGGATGGAGAGGGGCTACTTCCTTTAGAACCTGAGCCCTGCCCTGCCTTGCAGTGGCTTATGACTGCAATCCTAGGAGGCTGAGATCTGAGGATCCTGGTTCAAAGTTAGCCTGGACAAATTAACCACCAAAAAGGCAGGAGTGGGAGCTGAAGCTCAAGTGGTAGAGCACCAGCCTTGAGTGAGAAAGCTGAGGGACAGCGCCTAGACACTGAGTTTAAACCTTATTACCCGCACACACAGACACACAAAAACAGAACCTGAGCTCTGTGGTGGGCAGAAGGAGGATTAAAAATAGAGTGGGATCTCCTAGAGGGACACGGCGGGGGTGGGGGGTCATGGCCAGGCTCTGAGATGTAGTTCTCCAGGGTTTAAGCTAAATCTAGCCTGTCCCTGCAGGCAGTGGATATTCAGAAAGTGACTCATTTGTTTGGGTAGTGAGCACTCTGAGGTGCAGGTGATATAGGGGTGATGCAGAGGCTGCTACATAAAGCCATCTATTCTGTGCCAAAAGGCCTAGGCTCGGGTCCCAGAACTGGAAACTTTTCTAAGCTATTATTAACCTTTCTGCACACACACACACACACACACACACACACACACACACACATATGTATATATGTATGTGTATATATATTCCTCCATGGAATTATAGCAATCAAATAAAGTTACGAGCATGCCTGTTGCTCAAGTTGGGGGACTAGACTGTCCGTGGTGGCCCCAGCCTTGATGGGCTGAGTGGAAGCCACTGTCCTGATAGTGAAGAGGAATCCTCAGGATAAGGGCAGGGGGTGGGGGGGTCTAGGAGGATATTTACTGAGTCATGTAACAAATGCCCCAGGGACATGGCATATGCAACCCAGAATCCTGAGGTGTGGTGGGAGCAGACAGATTGGTGGCAGAAGGGCGTTTGAGGGTGTAACATATCCCATGCCTGAAGGAATCCTGTAGGCCCAACAGCCTGGCAACCGCAGGTGCGAGGGGAAAGAGATGGAGAGATGGAGAGAAGACCTGTTCCTTGCCTCAGTCTTGCTTCTTCTCTGTTTCTTCTTCTTCCCTCAGCTCCACTCTATAATCACCTCACCCTCTTCTGTCTTCCATGATAACATCAAGTTCACTAGCCCTGGCCTGTGGTGGGTATCCTGAGATCCCTTAAACAGGAGTAATGATGGGGAAGGGTATGAAGGGCACAGAAGGGAAATGTAGCTACAGAGGAGATCAAGGAGGGGACCAGAACCATCCAGAGGAGGTGGAGCAGGAGGGTCCAAATAGCTGGAACTAGTGAGGCACTTGTGGCTTACACCTGTAATCCTGTAAACTCAAGTGGCTGAGATCTGAAGATCATGGTTCAAAGACAGTTTAGGCACACAGTCCCTGAGGCTCTTATCTCTAATTAACGCCCCCCCACCCCAAACTGGAAGTACAGCTGTGGCTCAAGTGGTAGAGCTTTGGCCTTGAGCACAAAAACTCAGGGACGGTGCCTAGGCCCTGAGTGCAAGCCCCAGAACTGGTGAATGCACACATGCATGCACACACACACACACACAAATAGCTGGAAATCAGGATAGTGAATTCCTGGAGGATGACTGCTTATGCACAGAGGGCAGATGAGCACACAAGGCCATGGGACCCTGAAAGGACACAAATCTCAGGATGTACACCTGGGGAGCTGCCCAGGCTCTTTCTCCTTTGGAGAAAGAGCTCACAGGGAGTATGGGTTGAACAGTGTTGGGGCATTCCGGATTAGGCTAGAGAAGAGCCCTGGGGCCATACTGGGCTGGCCTCAGAAGCAAGTTTTCAGGGTTGGATTTGCTTGGGGAGCTGTAGACCGAGGAAAGGAAAAAGAGCTGGGAAAGGTTTGGAGAGTGGATAATGGGTAAGGTGCCCTGGGAATAATTACAGCATCAGCTCATGTTTATAGAACATTTCAGGCTCATCTGAAGCACTTTGTGTGCATTAATGCATTTCATCTTCACAGTCATCATAAAAAGCAGATAACATTAGTATCCTCATTTTGCAGATGCTAGCAAACTGAAGCACAGAGAAGCTGATGCAGTCCATAAGATCACACAGCTCAAAAGTGGTAAGTCTGAAATGTATAACAAGGCAATTGACATGGGGGGGGGGGAGAGGGGCAGGGAATGTCCTATTTAAACCACTGCTCTGTACCACCTGGCTGCTCCTAGAGAGAATGTTAGTGTGAGTCACAGGGGATACAGAGAGATGCAAGTCCATTCTAGAAATGATCCCTCAGGATGCTGTAGCCATCAGATATAAGGGGAAGAAGGAGTTGTCTTTTAGCATCAGGAATGCTGGTGGGAGGAAGCATTAGGAAAGCTGAAAGATACAATATTTGATTGAATACTTAATTATGCAGGTCTTTTCTGTCAGAGCCTAGCCAATGAGATACTTCTACCCAGCCAGATGCCAGTGGTTCATGCCTGTAATCCTAGCTGTTCAGGAGGGTGAGATCTGAAAACCGAGGTTTGAAGTCAGCCCAGGCAGTAAAGTCTGTGTAACTGTTATTTCCAATAAACCACCACAAAGGCAGAAGTAAATCTTTAGCTCATGTGGTAAAGTGCCAATCTTGAGTGAAAAGGCTAAGGGACAGTGCCTGGGCCCTAGTTTCAACTTCAGTACTGGTGCACGCATGCGTGGAAACACACAATGCGCGCGCGCGCGCACACACACACACACACACAGCAAAACAAAAAGCTATGAGATAGTGGCCAGGCCCGAAGTTCAAGCCTCAGTACTGACACAAAACCCATAGCTCCTATTGCAAAGGAAGGACTCAGACAGGAGTGAAGTTTAGGCCATAGAATCTTTAGATTCTGCTCATCTCCAAAGACAGGTTTTCAGTCTTCATTGTATAAAATACTCAGTTTCCTACCAATAAATTCTTTTCTGCTTCAGGTGTGACTGGTGCAAAGGGTGTCAGTGAAGACACAAGGGCAGAACTTGGAGACTGAATGGATGAAGATCTCATAAACAGAACTAAAGAAATCTGGAGGAAAGTCGGCCAGGGGCTCTATTCTGGGAAGGTAAAATGATTGGAATTCCTGAAGAATGGGTGGCAAAGAAGTTGCAAATTAGGGCTGGGCCTGAGAACAGTACTTTGAGTTTGAAGTGTGGAGATGGAGCATAGGGTTTGGATTTGATTACTATGTTAGAGGGTAACGAGCTGGCTAGCCAGCACAATGCCCATGGAAGACTGGCAGGAATCCCAAGAGAGAGGGAGCTGGTTATATTTGTCATGAAGGCAAAAATAAAAGCTCCTGTCTGGTATCCTATCATCTTAGCCATTCCAGAAGGAAGAGAGGAGCGGCTCTCTCTGGTTCAGCAAGAGCTCAAGGAAGCTCATGTTGTCTTGTCCTGGACTACAGGGCCATTCCCCAAACTATTGCTCTGGCCAGGGATTGCTGTGGGAGGATTGGCCAAACTTAAAACACTTGCTCACTACTGAACCTGAGAGAGGAGGAGATCCCTCCTCAAGCCATGTGTACTGAGCATGAAGGGAATTCCCAAGAAAAATGGGGAAAAAGGAAGCTGAGAAAGCAAACACGAGCAGATTTTTGACTAGATAAGGTACATAGCTTTGTAAGGTTTTGGAATGGCTTGAAGGATTTGATATATACTTTATTATTATTATTATTAGTAGTAGTAGTGTGTGTGTGTGTGTGTGTGTGTGTGTGTGTGTGTGTGGTGTCTGTGTATTTGTGTACTGTACCTTGAACTCAAGGCCTTTCACTTTTGTTTTGTTTTTTTTTGGGTCCAGTTGTGGGGCCTGAACTCTGGGCCTGGGCGCTGTCCTTCAGCTCTTCAGCTCAAGGCTAGCGCTCTACCACTTGAGCCACAGCGCCACTTCCGGCTTTTTTCTTTTTGCATATGTGGTGCTGAGGAATCGAACCCAGGGCCTCATGCATGCAAGGCAAGCACTCTACCACTGAGCCACCTTCCCAGCCCCAAGGCCTTTCACTTTTATTTGGCTTTTTCACTCAAGGCTAGAGTTCTACCATTTGAGCCACCCCTCCACTTCTGGCTTCTTCTTAGTTAATTGGAGACAAGAGTCTCCTGAAATTTTCTGCCCAGGCTTACTTCAAATCATGATCCTCAAATTTCAGCCTCCTGAGTAGCTAGGATTACAGACATGAGACACTACTTGGCTATTATTATTATTATTATTTGTTGTACTGGGAATCAAACTTGAGCATGCCAGGCAATCACTCTATCTCTGAGCTACAAGCCCAGCCCAAACATTTTCTTTTGTCCTGAGGAAACTTGGGCCCAGTTGTAGATGAGGAGGGGAGAAGTCATAGAGAAAGCCTGGTGATGCATGAGGGGAAACTGAGGACCTAGATCCCAGAAAGAGCAGGAGGTCAAGGGCAGAGGCGAAAGCTCATCTTGGTAAAGCTTTTTTTTTTTTAATTTTAATTTTAATTTTATTTTTCACAGTGTAGTCAGAAAGGAGAAAGTTATAAGAAGAGGAATCAGAAGCAAGCCTACCCCAGGTAAAGAATGTGGGCTTTGGGGACAGACTTGGGGAATTTATCTCCCAGCCCTGTTGCTCACTAGGTCATGATCCTGGGCAAATTGCAGCTGTGCCTCTGTTTCCTCGTTTATGAGTGAGGATAATAATACCTCCTTACTATAGAATCATAGTGAGGATTAGATGAGATAATGTATGTAAAGTACTTGGAAGGGCTGGCATGTCTGGCAAATGGAGAGACTTTGGATTAGCTGTTATTATGCTAATTATTATGATTTCCATTGTAGGTCTCAGAATGATAGCAGTGTATTCTAATCCAACTGGCTCTTGCTCCTGCCTACGGTCAGGACCTCCGGCTCTGCAAGATCCCCCTCAGATATTGCTTGTGGTCCCCAGAGGGCGCTTCAAGTGGGCTCATAAATGTGTCTGCGCTTGCTCAGGCCTGCAGCTGGCCACCAGGCACATGCTGTAGGTTCTGGCTGGTGGGAAGTGGGGCAGCGGGAATCTCCCTTCCTGTGTCACCTGTGTCAGGGATTTCCCAAGAAAGCTGTTTGTGTTTCCGCTGGTTACTATTTGGTTTGTCAGCTTTCCTTTGCCGCTGCCTGTCCATGGGGCGGGAGCAGGATGGGTTTAGGTGGGTGCTACTGGCTGTAATGTGGCAAGATTCCAGTCCCTTCAGGACTTTCCACTGAGCCATTTGGAAGCTTCCTCAGCCCATCCAGACAGCATACTTTCCTATTCAGTGTGCCCCTGGTTGTCTGGTGATTTCCAACCCCAGTGTGCACACAGGCTGTGTGAGGCTGTCTTGCCACAGTCCGTGCTAGCGGAGTTCTTCTGCAGGATGCTGGAGCAAAGCAAGGGCCCAGCCCTGAATAACTGGACTGCAACTGAGGACCTGGTTGTCATTGGTCAGCGTCAGATGGAGCAGCTGGGTGAGCCTCTCACACAAGTGGAGGTGATCCTCTTTCCAACTCTGAGCTGTGCTTAGTCGTCAAAGGACTAAGATCAGACTTGGAGGCTAAGGACTGAGGTTTAGCTCATCTCAGCCCTAGAGCGCTGTGTCCTACTACTGTTGCCAGTAGTAGGCCCCAGCTGCCCTGATTTTAGGAATGTCTGATTCCTGGCTGAAGCCTTTATTTGAGGTGTTTCCTCATCGGTCCACCCAGGGCCTCCTAAATGGTTTTATCCTGAGTGGTTGGGCTGCTGCTGATCTTACCACTAAAGAAAACACCTCCTCTCCTCTGGCTACTGAGAGTACCTATAAAATAAATATGATTAGAAAAGCCAGTGGCCACAGAAGACACAGATGAAATGGAAAAAAAAATCAAAATAAACTACCCCCCACCCTGTTCCAGCCTCCAGAAAAGACCAGCTTCCCAAACTGGGTGGGATGTAGGGCAGGCCTGTTTGGGTGATATTTATATAAGGGGCCGGATTCCTCCCTCAGGCAAGTAAAGCAAGCTGTAAAATTTGAAGGCGCACTTTAAAATTGTTTAAAATCCTCCCAACATGTTTCCTGTCTAGCTCTGCGTATGGGTTTTGGTAATATGTGTGCATGTGTGGCCTGGAGGTCGTGTTAACGAGGAAGGTAGAAGCAAAGATGTGGAGGGGCTGTGGGCATCAGGGGCGAGAAAAGGGGTTCTGTTGTTGGTCAGGGTGTGTGTTCCTAGTGTTGGAATTTGTGTAAAAGGCCTCCAGCCTCAGGGAGGGTGGTTTAGTGAGTCTGGGAAATTAGTATCTTTAAATAAAAAAGAAAACTACTATAATATAGATCATTAGTTAAAGGCCTTGAGGGCCAATAATATAGGTATGTGATTTTTACTTCTGAAGCAAGTAGGTGCGATAATATTCAACAACACATCATAACTAGAATACAACAATACACACATTGGTAATGAGATGACCAAGGAGCAAATCCCCGCCTACCTCCTCTTCCCCCCACCCCAGTCAGGCATCCTGGCCCCTCCTTCTACCTTTGCCTAAGCTGTTCCCTCTGCTGCCCAGGATGCCTTCCCAGCTGTCAAAATCCTACTCATCCTGCCGGCCTGGCTCACTACCACCTCCCCCAGTGAGAATTAATCACTCCTTCTCTGGGCCCCCGTGACATTTTGTCTTTTATAATGTTTACTTTGTTCTTTCTCTTCTGAAATTTAGCAAAATATGTGTCTGTTCTCTATCGCATGTCCTCTGAGGACCAAAAACGTGTCTTTCTTGGCGATGCCTTCCCTGCTTCTTTGTGAGCCCAGAGTGGAAGCTCAGTCCAAGTTTACTGATTTAGACTGTTGTTGGTGCTGTGTTGAGAATTACTGGGGAAGCTGGGAGTTATAGCTCCAGGGTTGAGGACTTCTTAGCATTTGCAAAGCTGTAGGTTAGATCTCACACTAATAAACAAACAAACAAACAAACAATTCTTGGTGATAGAGAGAGGAAGAGAGTGGGGAGGGATGGAGGGAGAGAGAGAGAGAGAGAGAGAGAGACAGAGACAGAGAGACAGAGATTGCAGTGTATAAAATAAAACCAAGGGTCTGGGAATGTGGCTTAGTGGTAGAATGCTTGCCTAGCATGCATGAAGCCCTGGGTTCCATTTCTCAGTACCACATAAACAGAAAAAGCCGGAAGTTGCCTTGTGGCTCTGATGGTAGAGTGCTAGCCTTGAGCAAAAGAAGCTCAGGGACAGTCCCCAGGCCCTGAGTTCAAGCCCAAGGACTGGCAAAGCAACAACAACAAACCCCCCCCAAAAACAAACTGGGTACCAATGGTTCACACTTGTCATCTTAGCTACTCCAAAGACTGAGATCTGAGGATCAAGATTTGAAGCCAGCCTGGGCAGGAAAGTTTTTGAAACATTAATCTCCAATAAACTACACCACCCCCCTAAAAAAAAAAGCCAGGAGTGAAGCTCTGGCTCAAGTGGTAGAACACTAGCCTTGAGCAAAATGAAGCTCAGAGACAGCATCTAGACTCTGAATTCAAGCCCCAGGACCAGCACAAACAAAAAGGAAAAGAAAAAAATTTAATTTGATAAAAGTCATCACAATTTAGGATGTATTTTAAATTTCTTATTTTGAATTTTTTTTTTTTGTTGATTGTGGAGCCTGAACTCTGAACCTGGCTCTGAACTCTGAACTGTCCCTCAGTTCTTCAGCTGAAGGCTAGCGCTCTACCACTTGAGCCACAGCACCACTTCCAGCTTTTTCTGCTTATGTAGTACTGAGGAATTGAACCCAGGGCCTCATGCATGAAAAGCAAACACTCTACCACTGAGCCACCTTCCTAGCCCTCTTATTTTGAACTTTGCACAGTTTATAGTATAAATGTAATTGCACTGAATTTAGAACTGGTGAAGTTCATAATCTAATTTGAAGGAAATGTGTTTTTATTTTATTGTGGTCATGACACATAACATATCTTGTACTGGGAAATTCTCTATTTGGGAATAACATTTGTTGAAGATCAGAACATCTGTGGTTAAATTGATCTATTTGTTTTGATTCTGTTTTGTGATACAACTTCTTACTATGTAGCTCGGGCTAGCCTCAAACTTTGGATCCTGTTACCACAGCTTCTCTAGTGCTGGTATTACAAGTGTGCACTACCATATCTGGCTTCTAAACTTATCTTTATCATGACATTTTTCTGGCCCTAGGTTGGTGAAGGATGATGACACTCCAGCAACTGGGCAATATTCCCTGTGGTAGTTGCTGGGGACAGGAACTGTGAAAACAAAGCTAATGCAGAAGGAACACTTGATTCAGATGAATAATTCAAAGGCACCCAAAGTGCAGCCTCATTAAATGAACATGTTATAGGGAATGGCACACTATAATGGCAAACTAGTTACTGTGTTGGGCTTTCAGAAATAAATTACAAAAAAAAGAGCAGACCATAAAGCCTTGGTGTTATCTAGTGAGCCTGTGTCGGCTTGGGGTCCAGGAGGAACTTTTATTTGAACCTGAGTGTTCATGCCCTTTCCTTTGCTTTCTTGCTGCTCTTAGGTGGGACATGGGGAAAAAAGCAGGGGCCAGGCAGACTTAATATCCAGTCTTGAATTTCCTAAGCAAGGATTGGGGACAAACCTATAGCAAAGAACCTGGCAGCTGTGTGGTTCTCCAACTTAGCCTGAGGTTTGTTCAAGATTAGGCTATGCTAGCAAATAAAATTGTGGGATACCCAATGAAGTGTCTGAGTTTCAGTTAAATAACTTATTTTACAATTTCTTTCTTTTACCTGAAGTTCTTTTTTTTTTTTTTTTTTTTTTTTTGTTCTGGTTGTGGGGCCTGAACTCTGGGCCTGGGCGCTGTCCCTCAGCTCTTCAGCTCAAGGCTAGCACTCTACCACTTGAGCCACAGCGCTACTTCCGGCTTTTTTCTTTTTGCTTATGTGGTGCTGAGGAATCGAACCCAGGGCCTCAGGCATGCAAGGCAAGTGCTCTACCACTGAGCCACCTTCCCAGCCCCTACCTGAAGTTCAAATTCACCTGGGAGTTCTAATTGTGTGTGTGTTACTTGGGTTGGAACCTGAAGCCTTGTACTTTTGAGACAGGTGCTTTACCACCTGAGCTACTCCTAGAGTTCCTTTTTGGGTTGGTTATTCTCAAGATTGGGTCTTGCTTTAGCCTAGACTGTGATCCTCCTATTTGTGCCTCCCTTTGTCACTGGGATGACAGGCACGTGCCTTTCAGTGCATCTAGGCACTGGTTGAGATTAAGTCTTGCAAACTTTTATGCCTGGGCTGGCCTCAAATTACTATCCCTGTTCTTTGCCTTTCAAGTAGCTGGCACTTTGTGTGTGTATGTGTGTGTGTGTGTGTGTGTGTGTGTGTGTGTGTGTGTGTGTGTTTGTGTGTGTGTGTGTATGTGTGTGTGTGTGTGTGTGTGTGTTCTAGAGCTTGAACTCTGGCCTCACACTTTGGCTCAGTTTTCTCTACTCACAGCTGGCACTCTACCATTTGAGTTGTCCTATGCTTCTGTGTTTTTTTTAATTTTATTTTTTTGCTAACTAATTGGAAATAAAAGTTCAAGGAAATCTAGGTACTGGTGGCTCATACCTGTAATCCTAGCTACTTAGGAGGCTGAGATCTGAGGATCAAGGTTCAAAGCTAGCCTGGGATAGCTAATTACTAGCTTTTTATCTCTCTCTCTCTCTCTCTCTCTCTCTCATAAACATAATTGTTTAGCATTTTTGGGGGGGGGTCTGGTCGTGGGGCCTGAACTCTGGGCCTGGGCGCTGTCCCTCAGCTCTTCAGCTCAAGGCTAGCACTCTACCACTTGAGCCACAGCGCCACTTCCGGCTTTTTCCTTTTTGCTTATGTGGTGCTGAGGAATGGAACCCAGGGCCTCAGGCATGCAAGGCAAGTGCTCTACCACTGAGCCACCTTCCCAGCCCCGCTTTTTATCTCTTATAAAAAAGTTTCAAAGATTTTTCTGCCTATGCTAACTTCAAACCCAGTTCTCAGATCTTAGCCTCCTGAGTAGCCAGAAGGAGGTATGAGCCACCACGCCTGGCTAGGGGTTCTATATTTATCAGGCAATGCTAAGCTTCACATCCTTTCTGAAAGACAAGTTGGTGACTACTGCACCATCTGAACTCCTGGGACTCCTCATGAGTCAATACTTGATTGACACCCTGGGAGCAGCAGCACTATTACTTATAGTGATAATAACTATGACCACTTCTTGAGCAGCAATGATGTACCAGGCCTGTAGGCACTTTATATAACCTGTCATATTCACCCTCCTGGTGAACCTACAGGGCTGGAATTAGCGTTCTCCCAGAGGCACTGGAGGGTTGGAGCCTTCCAGATGGTATGTAGTGCAGTATTGGATTTCAAAGCTGACCCTGCTGCTTCCAGAGGGCAGGGACTTGGTCTGTCCCCATAAGGCCTCAGCCTCCAGTGCCCACACACAGTGGCATCTCTCAGCTTTCTGGTTCTGGACAGTGATTTTTACCAAGGAGCAGCAGTAATATCAGAATTAATTTGGAAGCCAGGCACTGGGGGCTCACGCCTGTAATCCTAGCTTGGAGGCTGAGATCTGAGGACCTTGATTCAAAGCCAGTCCAGGCAGGAAAGTCTGTGAGACTCTTATATCCAATAAACCACCAGAAAACCAGAAGTCGCGTTGTGGCTTAAGTGGTAGAGCGCTAGCCTTGAGCTGAAGAGCTGAGGGACAGCGCCCAGGCCCAGAGTTCAAGCCCCATGAAAAGAAAAAGAATTAATTTGGAGACCATGAGATTGAGATTTATTTCCCAAGTCTTAAACCACATAGTGGCAAAGACATGATCTTTCTTTTCTTTTCTTTTTTTTTTTTTTCCCAGATAAACAAGGAAGTTTCTCAACTTTTAGGTGTTGTTTGTTTTTGTATGTGAACTCTACTAGTGCTGTCTGAAGAATTATGAAATGGGTCCCTGAGCAAAGTCCTTTGGGACCTGGTTTGTGATACGAGTGTGGTGTGATGTGTGACACAGCATGTACATGGACTTGGCAGAGAGCTGGGGCTGGCTGTCTACATTCCTATGGGCTTTGTTGGTTTAAGTTTGAGAGTCACATGAATGAACTGTGCTCCTCTTTAAAGAGGACCTGGGCAGTCCTTTCTGCTACCTAGCCTCTTTGTTATTGTTTGTTTATTACCTTTCAGTAGTTACACAGAAGGGGATGTCACTGTTTCATTGCTGCACACATTTACAAGATGGTTCGATCCAGTCTCCCCTCTCTATGAGTCTCTTATTTAGTTAGTTTTGTGTATGTGTGCCAGTACTGGGACTTAAACTCAGGTCCTCTCACTCTTGCTTGGCTTTTTTTTTTTTTTTTTTTTTTTTTTGTCGGTCGTGGGGCTTGAACTCTGGGCCTGGGCGCTGTCCCTCAGCTCTTCAGCTCAAGGCGAGCGCTCTACCACTTGAGCTACAGCGCCACTTCCGGTTTTCTGGTTTTTATTGGAGATAGGAGTCTCACAGTCTCTCCTGCCTGGGCTGGCTTTGAACCGCGATCCTCAGATCTCAGCCTCCTGAGTAGTTAGGATTACAGGCGTGAGCCACCAGCGCCCGGCTTTGGCTTTTTTTATTGAGTGTTGCACTCCACCACTTGAGCCACAGCTCCACATTCAGCCTTTGGCTAGATAATTGAAGATAAGAGTTTTGCAAATTTGTTTCAAATCTTGATTCTCAGTTCACAGCCTCCTAAGTAGCTAGGATTACAGGTGTGAGCCACCAGTACCTGGATTTTTTTTTTTTTTTTTTTTTGTCAGCTGTGGGACTTGAATTTAGGGCCTGGGCACTTTCCCTAAGCTCTTTTGCTCAAGGCTAGCACTCTACCAATTTGAGCCTCAGTTCCACTTCTGGTTTTCTGGGGGTTAACTGGAGATAAGAGTCTCACAAGGACTTTTCTGCCTGGGCCAAACTGTGATCCTCAGATCTCAGCTTCCCTGGTAGCCAGGATTACAGGCATGAGCCATTGGCACTGGGCTTTTTTTTTTTTTTTTTTTTTTTTTTAATACGGGTTTTGGGGCTTGAACTTAGTGCTCATGCTCTTGTTAGGTTTGTTCACTCAAGGATGGAGTTTTACCATTTGAGCCACACTCTCAACCCAGCTTTTTTTTTTGTTGGTTGCGGGGCTTGAACTCTGGGCCAGGGCACTGTCTCTGAGCTCTTCAGCTCAAGAAGAGCACTCTACTCCTTGAGCCACACCTCCACTTCTGGTTTTCTGGTGGAGATAAGAGTCTCACAGATTTTCCTGCCTGGGCTGGCTTTGAATCATCATCCTCAGATCTCAGCCTCCTGAGTAGCTAGGATTACAGGCATGAGCCACCGATGCCAACCAGCCCAGCTTTTTGCTAGTTATATGGACATACTGGCTTTTGAACAATGATTCTCTGATCTCAGTCTCAGTGAGTAGCTAGGATTACAGATGTGAGCCACTGGAGTCTGGCTTTTTTTTTTCCCCCCCTTGGGATTGAACCCAGGTCTCCCTCACTCTAGGGAAATTCTCTATCACTAGATTGCATCCCAAGCCCTTTTCAAGTGGAGTTTCCCTCAGTTACCCAGGCTGGTCTTGAACTTGTGATTCTCCTGTCTCAGCCTTCCAGATGCTGGGGTTAAAAGTGTAAACCACCATACTTGGTATGATACTCAGTCTTTATTCTGTGGGTGTCCAATGTCACTATAAGGATTAGGAATGAGCCTTCATACACTCCTGGAGTGATGCCAAGTTAAGAATTATTGTCACCAAATTCAATTCCTACTGTTTAGATCCCAATTGTCATATATTTAAACTTTGTTTTTTGTCATTTCTGTTTTGATACTGGGAATCAAACCCAGGACATTGTACTTGCTAGGCAAGCACTTTTGCTACTCAGCTATATCCCAGTCCCCCACTTGTCATATGAATGCTACACCCTGCTTTGTACTTCAAAGTTAGGCAAATGAGGTATGGTTAAACACATTTAGTTTCCAGTATAGAAGGAAACATCACTGATCAGAGAAAATGCACAGCTGCGGTATCCTGCCTTAGGGTGGCTTTTCATCCGGAAAGCTGGCCGCCTAGTTTCTTTTTGTCTCTCCCCACTTACCTTTTTTTTGTTGGAGGGGGGGACGCAGGGGGAGGTCCTGGGCTTGAACTAAGGGCCTGAGCACTGACCCAGAGTCTCTTTGTGCTCAAGGCTAGTTCTCTACCACTTGAGCCACAGCACCATTTCCAGCTTTTTCTGAGTGATTTATTGAAGATAAGAGTCTCATGGAGCTGGGTGCTGGTGGCTCACGCCTGTAATCCTAGCTACTCAGGAGGCTGAGATCTGAGGATCTCGGTTTAAAGCCAGCCCCGGCAGGAGAGACCGTGAGACTCCTATCTCCAATAAACCACCAGAAAACTGGAAGTGGTGTTGTAGCTCAAGTGGTAGAGCGCGTGCCTTGATGAAGAGCTGAGGGACAGCGCCCAGGCCCAGAGTTCAAGCCCCACGGCCACCAAAAAAAAAAAAAAAAAAAAGAGTCTCATGGACCTTTTGCCCAGGCTGGCTTCAAACCTCAGCCTCCTAAGTAGCTAGGATTATAGGCCTGAGCCACCGGTGCCCAGCTTATGCCCCACCTTTTCTTGTGCCTTGGGTTTGAACTCAGGGCCTGGGCACTGCCCTTTAGCTTTCTTGCTCAAGGCTAATGCTCTACCATTTGAGCCACAACTCATTTTCTGGCGTTTGGGTGGTTAATTGGTGATAAGAGTCTCATGGACTTTCCTGTTCAGGCTGGCTTTGAATCTTGATCCTCAAATTTCAGCCTCCCAAGTAGCTAGGATTACAGGTGTGAGTCACCACTCAGCTCAAGCTCACTTTCTTTTATTGTTTGTTTGTTTGTTTTTGGTTGGCTGTGGGGCCTGAACTCTGGGTCTGGGCACTGTCTCTGAGCTCTTCAGCTCAAGGCTGGCGCTCTACCACTTGAGCCACAGTGCCACTTCCAGCTTTTTCTGCTTATGTGGTGCTGAGGAATTGAACCCAAGGCCTCATGTATGCAAGGCAAGCACTCTACCACTGAGCCAGCTTCCCAGCCCAAGCTCACTTTCTTATAAAGGGCAGAACTGAGATTTGAACTCAAGTTTAACTGAATCCTCAGCTGTTTCTGTGGTAACACTGATTTCATTCTTCAAAGACAGTGACATATGAGGGTTAATCGCACAAGTGTGTCTTCAAAACCACACTAAAATGACAGTGACTCATCCTATACTAATCATACAGCTCCCCCGAGGATGGGAGAAGAAACAGCATTATATTGGGCTCTCCACGTTTGGGAAGGTGGACAGAAGGTATAGGAAGGGATCAGAGCTTTTTTGAGAGGAAGCTGCTGTAAGCTGGGTGTCTACAGAATGAAGTCTAGCCAATACCAAGTTTGCCTCTCAACCCAGGGAGGTCTGAGGGTCTCAGAGAAGTAGGGCATCTACCTCAAGGTATGGATCCAGGGCTGGAAATGCATTAAGATTGGGAAAAGGAGACTTAGGGCAGATAGGCCCCCATGTTTTGTTTCTTTCTGGAAATACAGGTGTGAACCACCATACCTGGCTTTCCCAGGTCTCAAATCCCCAAAGCTAGGCAAGTGTACCCTGTAAACCCTGCCCCATAGGAAACCTGCCACTGTCCTGAGGCCACATCCTAAAAGGATTCAGTGCTCCTGCTGTGAACACTGTGAGCACGGATAAGCAGATAACTCATTTACTTTCTTTTTTTTTTTTTGGTCCAGTCGTGGGGCCTGAACTCTGGGCCTGGGCACTGTCCCTCAGCTCTTCAGCTCAAGGCTAGCGCTCTACCACTTGAGCCACAGTGCCACTTCGGGCTTTTTTTCTTTTTGCTTATGTGGTGCTGAGGAATCAAACCCAGGGCCTCGAGCATGCAAGGCAAGTGCTCTACTACTGAGCCACCTTCCCAGCCCCAACTCATTTACATTTAACCCAGGTTTCTTTTCTCCACAGCAGCCCTCGGCCCACTCAGTATTTCCACCAGAGGTCTACTCAGCATCCCAGGCTGAATACCTCATCAGGTGTATGATTAATTTCTACCCTAGCCTCCTCTTCATCCTGAGTTTCCTACCTCATAAAATGGCACCACCAAGGTTGGGGCATAGTTCAGTGGTAAAGCACTTTTATGAGGTCCCAACTTGGTCCCTAGCACTGCAAAACCACACAAAAATAGCACTACCTAATTGTCAAGATCAAAAGTTACAGAGCCAAACAATACTAATCATTCTTGTCTATCCCATTCTCTCACTGGCCATCACACTCTTCTTAAGTCCTGTGAAGTCTATCTTCATGAGCATTTCAAAGCCACCCCAGCTCACCACCTCCATCTCTCCCAGTCTGGGCTGAGCCACCACCCACTCTGCCTGGATCTGGATCTTCTGCTCTTTCCTTAGACCTATTCTTCACACATATACTTTCCAGATCCTTCTTAGAATGGAATTCAGCTACTTCCTGTGGCCAAGGCCCTGGCTCCTTCCCCCACCAGATGCCAAATTAGTTTCCTCCTTACTTACTTTCCTCCAACCACTTTGGCCTTCTTGATGCTCCTTTGGCTTCTTGATGGACCTCTCCAATCATGTGCTACCTTAGGGAATTTGCATTTGTACCTCAAGCAGGAAAATGCTTCCTAAGTTAGAGCTCATTCAAAGGTTTCCAGGGAGAGTTCTTTCCTGAAAAGTCTAGCACACAGTAGTGAGCAAGCTCTCAGATCCAGAGTCCTAGTCACCCTTCTTCCTCTTATTCTTTGTTGTTGTTGTTGGTCGTGGGGCCTGAACTCTGGGCCTGGGCGCTGTCCCTCAACTCTTCAGCTCAAGGCTAGTGCTCTACCACTTGAGCCACAGTGCCACTTCTGGCTTTTTCTGGTTGCGTGGTGCTGAGGAATCAAACCCAGGGCCTCATGCATGCAAGGCAAGCGCTCTACCACTGAGCCACCTGCCGAGCCCTCTTTCTCTTATTATGCTTTCTTTGTTTTAGTAACAAGTGCAAGTGCATGCATGCGCAAGTTGCCACTGGGTATCTGCGGGGATTGGTACCAAGGGATGTTCAAATCCCTTACGTAAAACCGTGTAGTATTTGCATGTAACCTACTCATGTCCTGTTGTATACTTAAATTATCTCTAGATTACCTCAAATACCTAATTTTATACTATGTAAATGCCTGTTATATTGTATTGTTTAGGGAATAATAACAAAAAATGTCTGTACATGTTCAATATGGAAGTAAATTTGCTCAGGTACTTTTTTATCTGTGGTTGGTTTATTCAGAGGATGTGAATTACCCAGAGGGAAACTATGCATCCACACACACGCTTCTCTGCCTATCTTACATTCCTTCCCAGTAGAGTATAGACAGAGCAGACTTTAGGGAACAATTTTCTGTTAAAGAAAAGTAGAAGCTGGGCACCTGTAATCCTAGCTACTCAGGAGGCTGAGATCTGAGAATCGGGGTTCAAAGCCAGCCCAGGCAGAAAAGTCCCCATGAGACTCTTATCTCCAATTAACCACTCAAAAATCAGAAGTGGTACTGTGGCTCAAGTGATGGAGCACTAGCCTTGAGCACAAAGAGGTTCAGGTACAGTGCCCAGGACCTGAGTTCAAGCCTCCCAACTGATGAAAAAAAGAAAAGTAGATAATAGGACTTAAAAAATATTTTTTAGATAGTAAGACTTTAAAAAACAAGAAGAGGGCTGGGAAGGTGGCTCAGTGGTAGAGCGCTTGCCTTGCATGCATGAGGCCCTGGGTTCAATTCCTCAGCACCACATAAGCAAAAAGAAAAAAGCCGGAATGGTGCTGTGGCTCAAGTGGTAGAGTACTAGCCTTGAGCTGAAGAGCTGAGGAACAGCGCCCAGGCCCAGAGTTCAGGCCCCACAACTGGACCCCCCCAAAAAAATTAATAAAAATAAATAAATAAACAAATAAAAAACAAGAAGAGTAGCCTCTACCTATCATCCTTACTTAGAGGACTGAGACTTCTACAATCTGGTTCAAGGCCAGCCAGAAGAGATAAATCCATGAGACTCTTATCCTTAGCTAATCAGCAACAAGCAGAACTAGAAGCTCTGGAGGTTCAAATGGTTGACCACTAGTCATGAGTAAAAAAGCTGAGTAAGAGTGCAAGGCCCTGAGTTCAAACTCTGGTACAAAGAAGAATCAGGGAGCTGGGCACCAATGGCTCATGTCTATAACCCTAGCTACCCAAGAGGCTGAGATCTCAAGATCACACTTCAAAGCCAGTCCCGGTAGAAAAGTCCCTAGGAGACTATATCTCCAACTAACCACTCAAAAACCGGAAGTGAAGCCGTGACTCAAAATGGTAGAATGCTAGCCTTGAGCAAAAAAAGCTCAGGGACAAGCACCCAGGCTCTGAGTTCAAGCCCCATGACTGACAAAAAAAAAAAAAAATTAAGTATCAAGGATACTAACCTAGTAATTTTCCTTTCTTTGAGAACCTGTTCCCACTAACTCTTCTTTCTTACCTTTTTTCTAAGTAAACTTACTCTGAAAAAAAAAAAAAAGTAAAAGTACTAGAAGGCAGGATTCCAGCTCAGGAGTATCCACAAAATGGCTTTGAGGAGCACACAGTCAGAAATAATCTGGGCTGGGATTGTAGATCAGGCCTTGAGTTTCATCCCCAGCACTGTAAAACAAAACTTTTTTTTTTGTTTTGTTTTTTTGTAGGTCCTGGGGCTTGAACTCTGGGCCTGGGTGCTGTCCCTCAGCTCTTCAGCTCAAGGCTAGCACTCTACCACTTAAGCCACAGCACCACTTCCAGTTTTCTAGTGGTTTATTGGAGATAAGAGTCTCAAGGACGGGCTGGGAAGGTGGCACAGTGGTAGAGCGCTTGCCTTGCATGCATGAGGCCCTGGTTCGATTCCTCAGCACCACATAAGCAAAAAGAAAAAAGCCGGAAGTGGCGCTGTGGCTCAAGTGGTAGAGTGCTAGCCTTGAGCTGAAGAGCTGAGAGACAGCACCCAGGCCCAGAGTTCAGGCCCCATGACCGGACCCCAAAAAGAAAAAAAAAAAAAAGAGTCTCAAGGACTTTCCTGCCTGGGCTGGCTTTGAACTGAGATCCTCAGATCTCAGCTTCATGAGTAGCAAGGATTACAGGAGTGAGCCACTGACCCCCAACCAATGGTCACCCTCTTATGATCCTGATCTAAATCCTCATTGAAAACAATTAGAAATATCCTCAGCTGGGCATGGGTGGCTCATGACTGTAATCCTAGCTACTCAGGAGGCGGAGATCTGAGGATTGAGGTTTGAGTCAAGCCTGGCCAGACAAATCTGAGACTCTTATCTCCAATTAGCCAGAAAAAAAAAAGTTGGAAGTGGAGCTGTGGCTCAAGAAGTAGAGTGCA
This sequence comes from Dipodomys merriami, assembly GCF_024711535.1. Classification (NCBI taxonomy): domain Eukaryota; kingdom Metazoa; phylum Chordata; class Mammalia; order Rodentia; family Heteromyidae; genus Dipodomys; species Dipodomys merriami. Next base: position 203,639 of record NW_027206229.1, on the reverse strand, counting down.
AGCCTTGAGTGAAAAGCCTCAGAGACCAAGCTCGGTCCCAAGTTCAAGCCCAGTAATGACACACACACACAAAAAATCAATGATTCAATCAATCAATCAATCAATAGAAATATCCTCAACCATTAAAAAAAAAAAAAGGTCCAGGCGCTGGTGGCTCATGCCTGCAATCCTAGCTACTCAGGAAGCTGAGATCTGAGGATAGAAGTTCAAGGCAGCCCAGTCAGGAAAGTCCATGAGACTCTTATCTCCAATAAACCAATAGAAAACCAGAAGTGGAGCTGTGGCTCAAGCGGTAGAGCACTTGCCTTGAGCTGAAGAGCACAGGGACAGCGCCCAAGCCCAGAGTTCAAGCCCCACGACTAACAATAGAAAGAAAGAAAGAAAGAAAGAAAGAAAGAAAGAAAGAAAGAAAGAAAGAAAGAAAGAAAGAAAGAAAGAAAGAAGGAAAGAAAGAAAGAAAGAAAGAAAGAAAGAAAGAAAGAAAGGAAGAAAGAAAGAAAGGAAGAAAGAAAGAAGGAAAGAAAGAAAGAAAGAAAGAAAGAAAGGAAGGAAGGAAGGAAGGAAGGAAGGAAGGAAGGAAGGAAAAGAAAGAAAGGAAGGAAGGAAGAAAAGAAAGGAAGGAAGGAAAGAAAGGAAGGAAGGAAAGAAAGGAAGGAAGGAAAGAAAGGAAGGAAGGAGGTGACCATTGCGGTTGGAAACTGAGAACTTTTGGGAGAATGTGCAGGAAGCAGGTACAAATTGCCCATGGCAGACTCATGTTCCAGGGTGCCCATTCAGGTGTCTGAAGATCCTCTGCAAAGATCTTGTAGTCTGGTGCAGTGCACAGCTCCTCCTCCAAGGGAATGGGGAAACCTCAGTCCTGGGGTTGATACTTTGGAGGTGAGAGTCAGTGGCATCTTCAGGGAGAGGACCTGAGAGGTCATTGTTACATCCCAGTGCTTCTCCATAAGAACAAAGGTTTGTTCTTTTGTCTCTTGTTGACCTTGTGAATACTCAGTGGAAATTCTGCAAACTCAGCAGCAGCATGTAGAATCATTTTTTCGACCTTTCTTTATAACCTTAGAATAGAGTGTGGTTTTTTTCCTTCCCTCAGGACTGGAGTTTGAACTCAGGGCCTTGTGCTTGCTAGGCAGGTGCTCTATTTTTTGAGCTATGCTCTCAGCCTTTTTGCTTTAGGGTGGTTTTTTGTTTTTGTTTTTGTTTTTGTCAGCCCTAGTGCTTGAACTCAGGGTCTGGATGCTGTTCCTGAGTTCTTTTGCTCAAGGCTAGTGCTCTACCACTTGGGGCCACAGTGCCTTCCAGTTTTCTGGTAGTTAATTGGATATAAGAGTCTCACAGAAGCCAGGTGCCTGTGGCTCACACCTGTAATCCCAGCTACTCAGGAGGCTGAGATCTGAGGATCATGGTTCAAAGCCAGCCCAGGCAGGAAAGTCCGTGAACTCTTATCTCCAATAAACCACCAGAAAACCAGAAGTGGTGCTGTAGCTCAAGTGGTAGAGTGCTAGCCTTGAGCTGAAGAGCTGAGGGAAAGTGCCCAGGCCCAGAGTTTAAGCCCCACGACTGACCAAAAAAAAAAAAGTCTCACAGACTTTCCTGCCTGGGCTGGCTTTGATCCTCAGATCTCAGCCTCTTAATGTTCCTTTTCTACCCTGATGATTCTCTTATATAGCTGAGATTACAGCCAGGAGCCAAAGCACACAGGCCTGCCATTGCTTTTAACCCATCAAAACTCTTCATTCTGAGATACAGATCATACCTTAAACAATTCAAATTTTTGCAGGAAACTCCAGATTTCCGGTCACTCTGTAGTTTAAATAAATGACCCCAGGCGGTCACTCTGTAGTTTAAATAAATGACCCCAGGGCTTTCCTAGTTCTTGGTTTTCTTCTCCTTCCTTAGTGCTTGTGGGTGTTTTTAGAATTTCTAGTCTGAAGTGTCACTTTCTCCATCTTTATACCTGAATTTTCTCCTGGGATTGTTTTAATGCAGCCTCAGGCCTACTCTAATATTGCCAGACAACTAGCACTTACTCTGCTCTAACAGGGCCCAGCAAAACCAGGAGATAACCAAATGTAGAACTGCATTCACTCTTGGCTTCTGCTAGTCTGTGTGGGTGTCTCTCTATGTGTCTGTTTGTCTGTCTCCTCTCTCATTGAGTTTTGGACAAGGTTTTGTTATGTAGTGCATGCTAAATTCAAATACCTTTACAGCTCAGCTTCCTCAGATGCACATCCTCTCAGCTGTTCTAACAAAACCAATTAGTGTGCTCTTGTTTCCTCAAAGCCAGGGTTATAGAAGTAAGATTATAGGATTTGTGTGTGTGTGTGTGTGTGTGTGTGTGTGTGTGTGTGTGTGTGTGTGTGTAAGTACTGGGATTTGAACTCAGGGCCAGGGCACCATTCCTTAGCTTTTTCTCTCAAGGCTGGTATTCTATCACTTGAGACACAGCTTAGCTTCCAGACTTTTGGTAGTTAATTGGAGATACGAGTCTCCTCACCGGGTGCCAGTGGCTCACGCCTGTCCTAGCTACTCAGGAGGCTGAGACCTGAGGATCACGGTTCAAAGCCAGCCTGGGCAGGAAAGGCCGTGAGACTCTTATCTCCAATAAACCACTAGAAAATCGGAAGTGGCGCTGTGGCTCAAGTGGTAGAGTGCTAGCCTTGAGCTGAGAGCTGAAGGACAGTACCCAGGCCCAGAGTTCAGGCCCCATGACGGACAAAACAAACAAACAAATAAAATTAGAGAATTAGAGCTGGGTGTTAGTGGCTGGCTCATGCATATCACCCTAGCTACTCAAGAGGCTGAGATGTGATCAAGGTTCAAAACCTGTAGGAGCAATAAAGTCCATGAGACTTTTTATCTTGGAAAAAAAACTGAAAGTGGAGCTCTGGTTCAAATGGTAGAGCACTAGCCTTGAGCAAAAAAGCTCAGGGACACAAACACACACACACACACACACACACCACACACACACACACAACACACACACACACACACACACACACACACACACACACACACACACCATTAGAGAATTATTCCAGATTAATAGAAGAAGTAAGATAGACAGAAGTGATTAAAAAAATACAAGAGACTTTCCAAGAAATGAAATTTTAGAAAGAGTGAGATCAAGATTTATATGCATACGCAGGATCAGGAAGCTATTGGTACTTAAATTTCTCAATAGCTATGCTAAAAACTGGGAGACCAGAATCAATAATCTTGAAAGACTGAGGGAATTTTATCTCCAGCCAAACTAGTAATGAAGAATGGGCTGGGCAGAGGAGTAGCTCAGTGGTAGAGCACTGGTGTAGAGCATGGTCAAGGGCCTCATTGTGGCTAGCTCTGGTCCTCAGTGGACCCAGCACTGAAACAAAACAAAGCACAACACAAAGAGTAATCTTTAGCTCCCATTTTCTGCATGGGGAACAGGAAAGGTTTCCTTTTCTGTTTTTTCCTAATTTAACCCTGTTATGCTAAAATAAATTGTTGCTAAAACTTTCACCTTGCTAGACTCTTCTTATTGTGAGACACCCTGAAATGCTTTTCATAAGTGGATCTCAAGGACTTGTGATTTTGTATGGAAGCTGAGGGAAGCCTTCATCCATCATCTGATGACAGAAATGGGTAAGCCTGAGCTAGGACTTGAATATTACAAGAGCTCCATGGTAACTGGTATTGATAGAGCCGCCGAGATCAAAGATCCACTACTCTCCTAACTTACAGATTTGTGTACATGTGTTCCTAATTATAACCAGAAGAGTTTGATAGTGCTGATATAATGCTGTCAATCATAATTATTATCTTAAAATGTCACATGCAATGGAAAATAATAAGATTGGTTAATTGCTAAGCCACTTCTCAAAAATTTAACTCCGGCTCTTTTGTCATTACAGTTTAGATCCTTCTTGATAGCACTGGCAATCAAGCTGGAAATGGCAGCTGGCTGGAGGACTTGCACTTCTGCTTGGCTTTTTCACCCAGGGCTGGTGATCTCCTACTGGAGTCATACCTCCACTTCCAGCTTTTTACTGGTTAATTGGAAATAAGCATCTCTAGGATTTATCTGCCAGGCTGGCTTTGAACCATGATTCTCAACCCTCAGCCTCCTAAGTTACTAAAATTATAGGGCATGGGCTACAGGTGCTGGAATTTTATTTTTATTTTATTTTATTTATTTATTTATTTTTTAGGTCCGGTCGTGGGACCTGAACTCTGAGCCTGGGGGCTGTCCCTCAGCTCTTCAGCTCAAGGCTAGTGCTCTACCACTTGAGCCACAGCGCCACTTCCGGCTTTTTCCTTTTTGCTTATGTGGTGCTGAGGAATCGAACCCAGGGCCTCAGGCATGCAAGGCAAGCGCTCTACTACTGAGCCACCTTCCCAGCCCCTGGAATTTTATATTTTTATAAGATACGAGTAAATAGGAACATACTCCCTTGTTATTCTTTCATGCACTGTAACATTCTTCATCAGACTATATCCTGGAAATCCTTCCATAGAGAGTTTGCTCATTCTTTTGTTGTGGTGTGCTGTTTCCTTGTGTAGACATCCAGTGGTTTACTTAAGTAGTCCTCTGTATGGCACTCGAGTTGTTTCCAATACTTCCCTGTTGTAAGTGAATGCCATAATAAATAACTACACACATGCGTCATGGTCAGTGTGCACAGGCGTAGCTGCAGGACTTTCCCAGAAGTAGGATGTGAGGTTAAAGGGCAAAAGCCTTCCTAATTTGCATGCAATCTTCCACTCTCGCTGCCCGTGAGTTGCATGAATCTTCCCACTGGCAATACAGGAAAATGCTAGCTCCCTAAAGTCACCTCAACAGACTGTGTTGTAAACTTTTGGATTTTTGCCAAGCTGATAAATGAGAAGTGCTATCTCAATGTAGTTTTAATTTTCACTTATCTTCTGCGTGAGATTGAGCATCTTTTTAAAAAATTTAAAAGCCATTTCCATTTCCTTTCTGTGAACTGTTTTTTCATTCTTTGGCCATTTCTCTAAGGAGCTGTTGGTCTTTCCAGTTAATTATTAACTCCAAGGAAAACAAAAGCATTTGAAAAGAAAGAGAATGAATCCTCTTATAGTATAGGGCTCAGTTGTGAATAAGTGCTATGGTTTTCTAACCAACTAAATGCTACAAATTGATTTAACCAAAAATGTCCATCTAATTCTCTTGGGAGGGTTGGGGTAAGGGTGTGTCCTTGCTTGTAGGGGTTAAGACATAGAGAGCTAAATTCTCATCCATCAATACTAACACTGGAAAAAGGAAAAGGAAAACAGTAGGACTAGCTTTGTGTTTAGGAAGAAACAGCTAGACGGTTTGTAGGTAGTTGTCTCTGTGAAACAGGACTGAGACCTGAGAGGGCTGTGACACAGGGTATAACTTTTCATCAGCTTAGTCCATTTTAAATAAATAAAATTAATTGTAAGCTGGGTGCCAGTGACTCATGCATGTAATCCCAGCTCCTCAGGAGGGTGAGATCAGAGGATTGAGGTTCAAAGCCAGCCCTGGAAGACAAATCTGAGAGATTCTTTTTTTTTTTTTGGGTCCGGTCATGGGGCCTGAACTCTGGGCCTGGGCCACAGCGCCACTTCCGGCTTTTTTCTTTTTACTTATGTGGTGGTCAGGAATTGAACCCAGGGCCTCAGGTATGCAAGGCAAGCGCTCTACCACTGAGCCACCTTCCCAGCCCAAATCTGAGAGATTCTTATCTCTAATTCACCAGCAAGGCTGGGAAGGTGGCTTAGTGGTAGAGCGCTTGCCTTGCATGCCTGAGGCCCTGGGTTCGATTCCCCAGCACCACATAAGCAAAAAGAAAAAAAGCTGGAAGTGGCACTGTGGCTCAAGTGGTAGAGTGCTAGCTTTGAGCTGAAGAGCTGAGGGACAGCGCCCAGGCCCTGAGTTCAGGCCCCATGACCGGACCCCCCCAAAAAATAATAATTCACCAGCAAAAAGCTGGAAGTGAGCCAAGCACGGGTACCTCATGCCTTTAATCCTAGCTACTCAGGAGGCTGAGATCTGAGGATCATGGTGCAAAGCCAGCCTGGGCAAGAAAGTCCATGAGACTCATCTCCAATTAACCACCTAAAAACCAGAAGTGGAGCTGTGGTAGTGGTAGCTTTTGTGCTCAAGATTCAAGCTCAGGGACAGTGTCCAGGCCCTGAGCTCCAGCGTTAGAACAATAACAACAAAACAACAACAACAACAACAAGCCCTGGAAGTAGAGGTGTAGCTCAGTGGTGAAGTGCCAACCTTGAGTGAAAAAGTTAAGTAAGGCCAGGTACTGGTGGCTCCCACCTGTTATCCTAGCTACTCAGGAGTCTGAGCAAGAAAGTCCATGAGACTCTTATCTCCAATAAACTACTCAGAAAGTCAGGAGTGGTGCTATAGTTCGTGGTAGAGCACTATCCTTGAGCAAAAAGAAGCTCAGGGACAATGCCCAGGCCTTGAGTTCAAGCCCCAGGACTGGCAGGAAAAAAAAAAAGCTAAGCCAGAGTGTAAAGCCCTGAGTTCAAGTCCCAGTACTGGCACAAAGAATTCAGCAGTACCGCAGAAAAAAAGCAGGCAAGTCAGAGCTCAAATGGGGCCAAGAACACTTTGTGTTCCCACAGTTGGTGTTGGGTGACAGTCTACCACTGATCTCTTTATGCCAATTATTAAGTATGGTCTCTCAGCTCAAAACTGATTGTTCACTGCCTGCATTGTGCAAATGCAGCTCAGCCTTTCAAATGTTCCTTTTGTTGGCGGGTACAGGTTAAGGTTTATCCCTAGAGGGCGCTGGAGAGCTGTTCCAGAAAGAAAGCTGTTGCCTTCCTATTCTGGTCCCCTCTCCGCAGTCTCCTCCTGTAACATCTTCAGGAATAGATTGAGGAAAGGCTGTTCCTCAGGTATTCTATCTCAAATAGGAGCAATGGCTGCTCCTTTGACTTGAGATTCCTACAATCTCCTTGAAAGACAAAAAAGGTCTTTTGAACCAAGGTCTCACTCACTATGTAGTCCAGGCTGGCCTGGAACTTGGGCTCAAGCAGTCCCTTCCCTTCAGCCTCCTATAGCTGGGGCTACAGGCACACCCAGTAATTCCTATATTCCTTTAGAGTTTAATGATTTCTAACTAGCCAATCCCTCTTGATTCCCATCCTGTATTGTAGTTAATAATTCTTCGCGTTAAACTTTCCCTGTTCAAAGTATCATGTGGTTTCTGTCTCCTGACTGGATAATCCTTGATCCATGGGGCAACAAATAAAGTCATCAGAATATTGCTTCAGCGATGAGGTCAGATTAGCCCTAAACCAAAGGCTGCTCTCGTCTTGCCGAATTTCATGGAAATAAGAACTTTAGAAGGGTCACTCTGTCTTCAAGTAACTTAATTATGTTCCTGAATGAGGCTAAATAATATGCAAAAGAATACAAAAATTCAGGGACTAGGAAGATGGCTCAGTGGTAGAGTGCTTGCCTTGCGTGCATGAGGCCCTGGGTTTGATTCCTCAGCACCACATAAGCAGAAAAAGCCGGAAGTCACGCCGTGGCTCAAGTGGTAGAGTGCTAGCCTTGAGCTGAAGAGTTGAGAGACAGCGCCTAGGCCCAGAATTCAGGCCCCATGACCAGCAAAAAAAAAAAAAAAGAAAGAAAGAAAGAAAGAAAGAAAAGAAAGAAAAAAAGAAAACAAAAATTCAGCACCAAACAACATAAAATGCACAATGTCTGGCATCTAATCAATAATCACCAGGCATGGAAATAGCAGGAAGATGTCCCAAAATGAGAAGAATCAACCAATAAAAACAGATGCAGAAACATCACAGAATTAGTAGGCGATGGCTTTATAATAGCTATTATTAAATACATCCCATATGTTCAAGAGGATAAAACACAAACATGATAGGAGATATGTGAAAGATTTTAAATAAAACCCCTATTGAACTTCTAGAGATGTAAATTATGATGCCTGGATGGAAATCTACTAAATGGAATTAAAAGTAGGTTAGACTCTGTGCAAAAACATTTGTGAAGTTGAAGAGTTAGCAATAAAAATTATCCAAAATGAACTGGGTGTGGTGGTGCATGCCTGCAATCTCAGTATTCAGTTGACTGAAGTAGAAAGCCAGGCTTGTCTTCATTGCAAGACCCTATGTCAACAAGGAAGGAAGGAGAAAGGAGTGGGTGCTGGTGGCTCACACCTGTAATCCTAGCTATTCAGGAGGCTGAGATCTGCCTGAACCACCTGGGACAGACAAATCTGAGACTCTTATCTCCAATTACCAGCAAAAAGCCAGAAGTGGAAGTTAGGCTCAAATAGTAAAGTGAAAGCCTAGAGTGAGAGCATGAGCCCCTGATTTTAAGCTCTGGTGTACACACACACACACACACACACACACACACACACACACACACACACACACACACACACACACACACACACACACACACACACACACACACAAGAAAAAGAGAAACAAGACAAAGAAAGTAACAACCAACGCTCCTCCTAATTTGGTGAAAACTATAAACACATATCTAAAAAGCTCAACAAATCCTACATACAAAAATATGAATAAACCAACACAAGGATGCATTGTAATCTGTATTGTTGTTATGTTGTTATTATCCAGCCACAAGGAGACAATCGTAAGAGCAACAAGAAGAGACAACACATTATGTAGAGGAAACAAGAAGCAGAATTTTCAACACAAACAATGCAAGCCTGAGAATGGCGGAACAATGGCTTTAAGGTACAAAAAAGATAAAAACAGTCAACCTAGAATTCAGTGGTGATATCTTTCAGATATGAAGGTAGAATAAAGGCTCTTTCAGACACTCAAAAGCTGAAATAATTCAGCAGCAGCAGACCTGCACTGTAAGAAATATTTTTAAAAGTCCTTCAAGCAGAAGAAAAATGACACCAGATGGAAATCTCCATCTATACAAAGGAATGAAGAGCTCCAGAAATGGTAAATCTGTGGGTATTTTCTCTTATTTTAAAATTCCTTTAAAAGATAGTTGAGGGTTGGAAACAAAACTAAAAATGTATTGTGGGGCTTGAAGGATATGCAGAAATAAAAATGTACAATAACACAGCGTCTGGGTGGTGGGAAGTGGAATTAAGGTGCTCATAATAGGTAAAGTTGGTTGATATTTGAGGAACTATAGTTTGAAGATGCCTTCTGTAATCTCAAAGGACACACACACACACACACACACACAATTTAAGTATAGTTAACCAGGCATGGTGATGCATGGCTGTAATCCCAGCACTCAGGAGGATCTCAAGTTCAAGATCAGCAGGGCTACAAAGTGAGTTTGAAGTCAGCCTGGGTGGCATAAGAAGATCTTGCTTAAAAAAGAACGAACCAAGCAAAACAACAAAGGAGTATAGTTTAGTAAGCCAAGAAAGGAGATAAAATGGAGTTGGGGTGACAGGAAGCCCGTAGGTGCACTGTAGGTGGCTGTTACGCTGTGGAGATCTGGTTGGGCTCCCCAGCCCAGCAGAATCCCGGGAGCCTCTGTAAGTATTGGGGCAGGGGTGGGGTGGGGTGGGGAAGGGGGAGGTAGGAGAGCAAGTACTGTCAGAAAAGAGCTTCCTCTCCTGCCACCTTCTGGCAGGAAATCCAGCCTATTTTTAACTCTGGCCTCTGCTTAAGTGCTTCTGGTTAAGGGAATTGGCTGTTTCTGAGACGCCCCGGCAGCCAGCCTCCCTGGCTTCCTTGCTTTCTCCAGGCCTGAGGGGGCTCAGAGAATGTCAGAAGTTGGGGATCCGGGCCAGGGGTCCCAGTGGAAGGAGATCGACTTACAGTGGCCCCAATATCAGCTGCTTAGCCAGCCAGGCGCAGGTGGCAGGGAGAACCTCCAGGGGGCGCCAGTCTTGCCTCCCAGCACCGTGGGAACGGCGGGCGCAGCCCGGCAGGGACAGGACCGCAGACTCTTGCTCAATGAGGGGGTGTGTGCGCACTAAGTACCCTGTGTGAAGAGGGTGTGCCTGGCCGCGAGTGTTGAGACTAGGAAACATCAGCACAGTTGCCTCCGCCGTTTGCCCCCTCTCCTTGCCCTGGAGAGAGGCCCATGAGGCCCCCCCCCCTCAGTCAACACCCCATCCTAGCTGGCAAACTGCCAAACATCCCTGAAGTCTCTGATCCCTTCCATGGCCTTCCCTGGCCACCCTGCCCACAGACCCAGACAAAAGGCTGCCCTATTCGGGGTTCACCCCAGGTTCAGCCACCTGTCGGTGAGTGGTGGCCCTCAATGGCTGAGCGAGGGCCCTTTCAAAGCCCATTGTGAGGCCTTTCTAGGGGACTTCTGAGAGCCCCTCCATTTCCCGTGCCAAGCTAAGTCCTATCACAGGCCTCAGAGGACACCTAAGTGACAGTTGAGGGGTGCCAGGGTCAGCAGCTAGGACCAGGGAGTTGAATGGTGCAGAGGGTAGCTCTAGGCAGGCTGTGCCCAGAGAGTGTGGTTCTGGTGCTCAGGTAAGCAGATGTGGGCATGGTCCCACATGCAAAGGAGAGACTATGTCAACTGACATAGGTCTGCTGTGTGTGTGTGTGTGTGTGTGTGTGTGTGTGTGTGCATGCGCACGCATGCATATGCACTCATATCTGTGGGATGGTGGGAAGAGGGGGTCCCTCTGATCTTAGGCATAGCTCTTTTATTTTTTTGACAGCCCTGGAGCTTGAACTCAAGGCCTGGGCACTGTCTCTAAGCTTCTTTTGCTCAAGGCCAGCACTCTACCACTTGAGCCACAGCACCACTTTTGGCTTTTTCTGTTTATGTGGTACTGAGGAATTGAACCCAGAGCTTCATGCATGCTAGGCAAGCACTCTACCGCTAAGCCACGTTCCCAGCCCTCAGGCATAGTTCTTGCACTCCCCAGTCAGTCTCCCATTGTCTGTGTGCTGTGCAAGTCCCCGGGGTGTGTGTGTGGGGGGAACTGTTCAGGCATGGAATGATGCCGCTGGGTTTATGACTCTGTATTCACACATGTAGCAGAGCATTCCTGCTTTGTTTGTGTTTGTGTTTGTGTGTCTGGTACAACCTTGGGGTTGTTTTTGTGTCTGGTGTGGTTGTTGAAATGATCTGTAGGTTCCCAGGAGTATGGACGTGGCACTACCCCCTCCTTTTCCCTCCCTTGTACTTTCCCCAACTTTGCCCAGTTGGTTTGGCCACTGCCCTTCCTGGCACAAAACATTGTTTGTTTAGTTGGGACTGTCAGCCAGTCTGTGTCGGAGAACTGTGTCATTTGTTGGCTGCCGGCCCTCTAGTGTGTCACCTTGTGTGACCCTGGATGCAAGCGTGACTGGGGTGCTTGTGAACGCCTTCCTCTGTGGGAGTGGGTGTCTGTCGGTGTGGGAGTGCACTGGGTAGTGTCACATGACATGCCCGCCCCATGCACGTGTGCGGGTTTGGAAGGGGGTCAAGCTTGCACACCTGGAGAAGGGTGGAAGTGCTCCTGCGTGCACACAGAGGGGGTGGGGCGGCCTGTGAGCCCCAGCCCTTCTTCAGGGACCCAGGCTGCTCCCTCTGGTCCTGTGTGAGGCCCCTCTCCACCTCAGCTGTGTAAACAAAGCCCCTGCTTTCCTTTCTGAGGCCCCTTCAGGCTTCTCGCCCTCCTAACCCCCCTCTCGAGCAGTGAGTTTGATTGACGGTGTGGGGTCCTAGGGTTGTGAGAGTGTGTGAGTGGGTGTGAAGTGTGCATGTGTGTGAAGTCTGAGTATCCTCTGAGGCAGGCTAGGGGGACCCCTGGCCAGCTAGCTCTCCCTGGCTCCTGGGCTGATCCATTCACCCTTTCATAGCCAGGCTCTGGGGCCAGGTGCTGTGGGAAAGGCAGAGACTTTGGTGTTAAACCTCCTGGCTAGGGACCATATCTGTCCCAACTGGGTCAGGCCACAGAAGAGACTAGAGGCCAGGCCCCCAGGGCCAGACCATGGCTTTCCCTGCTGCCCCTGGCCTCAAGTGTCTCTGGCTGGTCTCCCCTGTGTCAGTGTCACACTCTCCAGTCTGGCATCCTGGGGCTACTGAAACCCTGCCTGTGTCCCTGCCACCTCCCACCTGTGTCCCCTAGGCCAGCCCACATCCCTGACACAGCTCCTCTTCCTTCCTTCCTTCCTCCCTCCCTCCCTCCCTCCCTCCCTCTCTTCCTCCCTTCCTCCCTTTCTTCTTCCCTTCCTTCTTCCCTTCCTTCCTCCCTCCCTCTCTCCCTCCCTCTCTCCCTTCCTAGCCAAATCCTCCCTTTGCCTTCACCCTAATCCTCATCTCCTGGTCACAGCTGGTGTCATTACAATCAGAAATGGATCCCAGGCCCCTGGTTTGCCTGCTAACAAAACAAAGAGCATGAAGGAGAATGAGGAAGCTCCAGGGTAGGGGCTGGATAGCTCTGAGTAGATGGGTGCCCATGGGCCCAACCCCATGGTGTCTAGAATAGGGAGTAGGAAAAAGAGATGGGATGGGAGAAAATCTGGGTCCTTTCCCGCTTCATGCTGAGCCCAGAGCATCCCAAAGTGCAGCTTCCTACTGCCCCCAGTGGCTGACACCCTTATACTTCCATGAACCACTAACTCTTCCCAAGCCCCCTCACATCTGGGCAGCCCCCAGCTAAAGGTTGTGCCACCTGCTGGATGTGGAGCAGAACTACAGGCCCTGAGCAGGAGCCCTGCAATGGTAGGGCTTAGACCAGCCCAGTTTGCTTTGCCCACTCACTCTACCTTAAGCTTTGATGGAAGCAACACTCATCTGGAGGGGAGAACATGGCCACTCTGAATCTCATCCCTTGAGTTCAACTCTGCTTAGTTGTCTGTTGTTGCTTGGCCAAGAGGAGGAAGAGGAGGGATAAATGGATTTTCTCTATGTCTGGAACTCTGGCAATGCCCTTACCTAGGCAGCCATATGAGACCAAAGAGGAGGAAGACCCTGCACAGAGCGGGTGCTGCCCATCTGGAGCTGTCTCTTCCAGTCTGGGGCTGCTGTGCTTTGGGATGGGGGGGGGTAGCACATTGAACAGAATGTCCAGGCCCTGGGGCACCATCTGGCAGCCACCAGCAGACTCGGAGGGCACCTCAGGTGCTGGGGTGGGGCTGTCAGAAGAGATGGCACAGCCTGGCCTTTCTTTCCCCAGCTGTTGGCCTGTTGCCATCTGCCACATTCCCTACTATTGTCCCCCACTTGAAGTTGTTATATTCAGCTCCCTATCTATAGGTAGCTGTGGAGGGGTTCTGTGGGTCTCCTTCTTTTCTTCCCTTCCTCTCTCTCAGGCCATAAATAGGCTACCTCACTATTGTCTGGGCCAGGAAACCTTGGGCAGTGTGAACTTTGGTGTCATAAGGCAGGGGTCTGTGCTAGGCAGGCTCAGGGTCATTGGTGTCTGTCCCTCTGTAGGGCTGAACCCTTACCCCAGTGCCCATCTTGCCTGTTTGGGGATCAAAAGCCCTGACTGGGGGCTGGGAAGGTGGCTCAGTGGTAGAGCGCTTGCCTTGCATGCATGAGGCCCTGGGTTTGATTCCTCAGCACCACATAAGCAGAAAAAGCTGGAAGTGGTGCTGTGGCTCAAGTGGTAGGGCGCTAACCTTGAGCTGTAGAGCTGAGGGACAGCGCCCAGGCCCAGAGTTCAGGCCCCACGACCAGCAAAAAAAAAAAAAAAAAAAAAGCCCTGACTGGGGGGAGGAGGGGAGTGCCCAGCTGGTACTTTAAACTTCAGGTGCATAGAAAAGGATTTTTTTTTTTTTCCAGCCCTGGGGCTTGAACTCAAGGCCTGGGCACTGTCCCTGAGCTTCTTTTGCTCAAGGCCAGCATTCTACCACTTGAGCCACAGCACCACTTTTGGCTTTTTCTGTTTATGTGGTATGGAAGAATCGAACCCAGGGCTTCAGGCATGCTGGGCAAGCACTCTACCAACTAAGCCACATTCCCAACCCAGAGAAACAGACCCTTGAGGAGCTGCTTCTTCCTCTTTACCTTGCCAAGGGCTAAGGGATTCCACATGACAGCTTTTGATTCCCAGGAAGAAGTGACTCTCACTTCTGTGCGTGTCACTAGGACAGAGAAGATGGGGGCTTAGGACACCTGAGTTCTGGCTCCAGCCCTGTCCTCGGTACTTGAACGGCGGTGTGGGCCAGTCACCTGTCCTCTCTCAGCTGCAGTTGTCCCGTCTGTAAAATGAGGGGTTGGAGCTGCTCACCCAATCCAACCTGATATATTTGCTGTCTTTCTCCAATAAGTTCAGGTAGCATGGCAGGAGGGGTAACAGGCTAGGCCCATGAGGGGGTTTGAAGGTCATCAGGATTTATGGTGAACAGTTCTAGGTAGGCAGCAGGTTCTAATGGTGGTCAGGACCCTAAGCTTCAGTTTAGGGTCCTAGGCATTGACCCTTACTTTTTTTTTTGTTTTTTGTCAGTTGTGAGGCTTGAACTCAGGGCCTGGGCACTGTCCCTGAGCTCTCCAGCTCAAGGCAAGCGCTTTATCACTTGAGCCACAGTGCTACTTCTGGGTTTCTGGTGGTTAATTGGAGATAAGAGTCTCACGGACTTTCCTATCCAGACTAGCTTTGAACCGAGATCCTCAGATCTCAGCCTCCTAGCTAGGGTTACAGGCGTGAGCCACCAGCGCCTGGCTTCCTTTACCTTTTTTTTTTTTGGGGGGGGTCCGGTCATGGGGACTGAACTCTGGGCCTGGGCGCTGTCCTTCAGCTCTTCAGCTCAAGGCTAATGCTCTACCACTTGAGCCACAGCACCACTTCCGGCTTTGTGGTGCTGAGGAATCGAACCCAGGGCCTCATGCATGCAAGGCAAGCGCTCTACCACTGAGCCACCTTCCCAGCCCCTTCCTTTACCTTTTTTGCTCAAGGCTGGTACTCTCTCACTTGAGCCACTGCTCCACTTCTACCTTTTTGGTGGTTAATGGGAGACATAAGAGTCTTGGACTTTTCTGTCCTGGGTGGCATTGAACAGGGAGTAGCTAGGATTACAGGTGTGAACTACCAGGAGCTAGCTCAGTCCTAATTTTTTCTGGTTGTTTTGGAGACAGTTACAGACTTTTCTACCTGGGTTGACCTTGAACTGCAGTCCCCTAGATCTTGGCCTCCTGAGTAGCTAGTGTCCAGTTAGCTAGTGTCCACTGGGGTCCAGCTCCATTTCTGCATGTTTGAGTCCTGAAAGCTCTTGGTATCCTGACCACCAGCCCCTGTTCCATCTGGCCCTGAGCCTAAGCTGTCTGCTAAAGCTTAGGATAAATCTCCACTTTTCAGCCTGAGAGGCCTTCAAGACTCTCTCTAGTAGGGTAAAAGCTGTATACTGCCTAAGTCTCCAGGCAAGGATGTGTTTTCCCCTGGAATTCCTCTCATCCTCTGGTGTTTAATGGTATAAAAACTGATTATATTTAAAAAAAAAACTGATTATATTGTCCTGGGGGGAGGGGCAGGGAGAGTTATTGCTTTTGCTTAATCATTATTTTTCTCTTTCTTTTCTTCCTTTCTCCTCTACCATCTTCTCTTTTCCTTCCTTCTTTGAGTCAGGATCTCCCTATGTAGCCTAGACTTGCCTAGGCTACATCTTCCTGCTTCTGCCTCTTGGATGCTGGGATTGCAGGTATGCCAAACAATACCTGGCAAATTAGAAGCTTACTTGAGGGCAAAGGCCGAGACTGCCTTGTATTATACCTCCAGCCCCCAGCAGACCCTGGCGCTCAGCAAGCGTGCCGTGAATGTTGATCAAATACATGGACATTTGGATGGCTAAACTATCTTTACAATCTTTTCTCCCAGTAGAAATGTCTTGGACTGGCCCACTGCCTGCCCTCCACCCCCATGCATCCCTGTTCCCATGCAGAAATCCACCCACTCTCCAGAGGCCTGCTGAGTCCCATGTTCCCATTTCTTCTGAGTATAGAGGGAAAGAAAACGCAGGCCTTGCGCCCAAAGGCCCGCTCTCACAATACAAGAGCCACAGGGGCCCCCAGCCTGATACCCAGTACCAGTTAGAGATCCTGAGTGGGATGGAGCCCCTGGGCGCCCAGTGAGGCCATGAGGAGCTCCCCCACCGTCCCCCACCCCCACCAGGGCACTTGGCTCCCCTAGCAAAGCCTCAGGCACATTTCAGTCCCTACCCTCACCTCCATTATGCAGTGGCCTCCTGACCTTACCCCACCAGGGCTGCTGAGAACCCTTTGACTGCTCTGTCCATTCTCCATTCTCTGTGTCCCCTCTGCTCTCCCAAGCTCATCAGTGAGCATGTTTATTTTTGGTTTGGTTTGGTTTGGAAATAGAACCTCACCACGTAGCCCCAACTGGCCTTGAACTCATGGTCGAACTGCCTCTGCCTCCCAAGTGCTGGGATTATCGACATGCACCACCACACCCAGCTAGCACAATGTTTTTAAATGAATAAAATTACAAAAGGTTATAAAGGAAACCAGTTATATTGAAACACAGTTATCAAAACATTTACATTTTTTGGTATAGTAATATATATGCTTCTTTATTAATACATTAAAAACAAGGAAGATCTAACAACTATCATTTCAAAGTAGTGATGCACATAAATGATATTTTGAGATATCTTCAACAACTATAATGCAGTCTGAAAACATCTGTGATTTCTGTTGGTTACAGTCACAGGTACCATTAATACTATTGTGGCTTGTCGCCCAAGTACAGAAGAGAATGTTAAATTTGTTACAGGTGAGTGAAAATAAAGATGTCATTGTTTTCCTATCTAGGTTCACAAATCCCCTGGAATCCATAGACCCCAGCCAAGAACCTCTGATTACAGCATGGAGTGAGAAAAAAGGGAGAACCCCATTGTCGATTGAGCCTTCACTCCCCACAGCATTTCATCCTCACCCCAACCCTGACACATAGAGATGACAGCTCAGGTTTCCGATGGAATACCTGAGCCCAGAGCCGTTCAGGGACTCACCTAAAGTCATCCAGGCCCAGCTCAAAGGCTCTGCGCTCTCTCCACACAGAGCTGCCTCTCCCAAAGGAGACAAGCCATATAACAAGGTGCTCAGTGGACTCTTTGGCCTAGAATCCCCAGCCTACCTGGGGCCCTGAGCCTTGTGGGATTTGGCCGGTGAATCAGAAGGGTGATGGCCCCCTTGAAATCACACGCACTCAGTTATTTTTATCTCCAGTTTATTTTTTTAGACTAAGAGCAGAGTATGAAAGTCACAGCCAAAGCACTTGAAAAAGGCCCAGGATGGGTGGGGACCACATAGGGTGGGCAGGGCAAGGTCCTGGGAGTTGGTTCCCGGCTCAGGGCTGGAAGGGAGGGGGCGTTGTTGTCTCTCACGGTCTCCAAAAGTGTCTGTGCGTTGCATAGGTCCTGTCTTCACAGAAGACAAAAGAGGGGCCGGGGGTCCCCAGGGGGGGCCTAGCCTGGTAGGGAAAGGGTCTGAAGCTGGAAGGGGATGTTCAGAAAGGTCAGGGTTAAGGAGGGAGAAGGACTCTGTCTGTACATTATATATAGAGATATAGGGTCTGTACATGCCTGCCTGGCACCCACCCCTTGCCACCCCTGTCCACTGCCTGCCTCCCCAGGGGTGTCTATTTGTAAACTTGGATTCAATCCAAACCACAATCCTGTGAGGGGAGTGGGGGGAGGAGGACGTGCTTATTGCTGTAAACAGGGGAAGGAGGCGGCAGCTAGTGTAACCCCCTCTCCCATCTAGTCCCCTCCCCATGTTCTGTCCCTGGAGGAGAGTAATGGGGGCACTTCCCAGGTTGCCATTTGCTCTCTCTGGGGCATATTTGTCTCTCTGATGGGACAAAGGGGGAGGGCACCAAGGGCCAGGGAAAAGTACCAGGGGGTCAGAGGGTCCTGAGCCACTGCCCTATATGGCCCCCAAGTTTGGTACCAAATATTACCAAAGCCACAAGGCCATCCAGGACCTGTGGTGGCACCTGTGCCTAGTCCACTACAGTGCCCTACCTGGAGGGAGGGGGCAGAGGGGCAGGCACAGATGTTCGGTGCAGACCCCACTTCCAGCCAGGGGAGGAGGAATATAGGCCCCCACAGCTAGGCGTCCCTTGAAAAGGTCAAAGGCTCCCTGCTCCTTCTCAGCCCCGCCCCGTCTCTCCCTGCCACGGGAGGGGGGCAGAGCTAGGAGGCCAAGAGTGTCATGAGGAAGAAGGCGATGCCCACAGCCAGGGGCAGGTGTTCTCTCTTGGGGCTGGTCCCGCTGATGCTCTTCTCAAGCTTGGGCACCTGGGGGTTCTCTCCCTCAAAGTCTTCTGTGGACACATGAACAGACAGGCTGGTGAGGGCTGGGCCGCGCGCCGGGGGCGGGGGCACGCGGCAGCAGCACTGGAGCCGGGGACGTGACCACCCATGGGGGCAGGAAGGATGGGTGTCCCAGGGGTAGGCATGCGGGGATGAGCGGGCACCAGGAAGGGGGCTGCGGTTTCAGCAGTGGCCACCAGAGGGCGCTGCGCAGACTCACCCAGCACGTTGATCTTCACATTGGGGCCCATGGTGAACTGGGGGAGAGTGGGGACCGGCTTCTCCCCGGAGTGCGATGCTGCGGGGTGGGGTACGGGTGGGGAGAGAGGAGGGGAGAGTCAGGGCCAGGATCCCCCCCGCTTGCTACTGTTGGGGAGTAAGTCCCCCTTGCCTGTGCCCTCAGCCCCCACCCCCAGGAAGCTAGGGGAGCCCCAAAGCAGGGAAGGCAAGGATGGGGGTGTGGCCAGGAGTCGATGATACCTACTAGAGGCGCAGCAGACGAACACCTTCATCCTCAGACACTTCCAGTGCAGGTTGTGGGTGGGCGTGGCTGGGGAGGAGACTGGGCCTGAGTCACTTTCGCCCCAATTTGTGCCCGGTGTCCTGATCCAAGACTTTCCTTCTCACCCCCTCCAAACTGCCCTCGGTCCATCTCCCTCCGCAGCTCCCCCACTGGGCCTCTGCGACACTGGTCCTTGGGGCTCCTGTCAGCCCTAGCGCTAAGAACTCGCACCCCACTCCACTGCCCCAACTTGGCACTGTCACCAGACCACCCCTCTCAGCCTCGCGGCCACTTAGGGGCTGCTGGCCCAGACCTCACGCTGCATCCTGGAGTTTCACGCTCAACTCTGAGCTTCGCGATGGCCTCTCAGGCCGACCCCAGACCCTCGGGGCCTCCTCCCCGGCTGTCACTCATTCTAACTTCCGGGGCCTTCGCCCTCCCTTCCTCTCTCCTCCCCGCCCCCGGGACCGCCACTCACAGATGTAGTAGTACTCGTGGCCGGCGTGGAACTCGTAGCCCAGCGAGAAGGCGCTGTAGCGCTGGAACTTCTCCGAGAACTTGATGGGGCTGTGAGGGGCGTGCGGCCGGTTGCACTCCCAGCGCTTGAAGCCTTGGCTGGCGTTGCAGGTGCGGTAGCCGCTGCGGCTCACCATGTACAGCACGTACTGCTCCGCCCCGCCGCCCGGCCCGGGCCCCGCCCCGGGGCCCACCCCTGAGCTGTTGTAGTGAGGGCAGTAAATATCCAGATAGTCGTTGACGTTCACCTGCACGGTGTAGCCCTCTCGCCGCAGGCTGTGGGAGGGAAAAGGAAGCGGGTCAGAGAGAAGAAACCCCAACGCCAACCCGCTTTGCACGTCACCGCTCCGCAGACCGTCCCTGGGGTCCCCGGAGTCTTCCGACTTTCCCTCTTGAGTTTCCTCCCTTCTCCACTCGGGTCTCTGTCCCCGGGGCCCTAGTGCCGCCAGCCCCCTCGCTATCCTTCCGTGCCCTCTCCTTCTTGGCCTGTCCTTCTCCTGGCGGCCACCAGAGGGGAGCAAAGGCGCAGGGAAGCCCGGCTGCCTCCAAAGGAAAAGAGGCGAGCAAAGAGGGGCGGAGGGAAAAGGGGGAAGCCTACGCTGTGGTTGCCACAGATACGGCGCAGGCCCCAGCGACTCCTAGACCCGGGCCCGGATTTCCTCCATCCATTCCCCAGAATTCATCAGCCCGGAGGACGGAAGGCAAGGATGGAAGGGAAGGGTGAAAGTAGAGGGATTCCTTCAATGGGACATACACCCTCTGATCACTTCTTCCAGCATGCTTCCCTAGCGGCTGCCAGCCCCCCCCCCCCAACACACACACCAAGGCCAGTCCAACAGAACCTGCCCTCACATCCGCACGCATGGCGGCTTCATGCATATACATGCACAAGTTCTATGGCACAGGAACAAAAATGTCCACCGCCCACTCATAGGCGGCACTTAGAAAAGCTAGGTTGCATGTGTGCTGAGTCTCATACCAGTATTGGTTGACCCCAGCCAACCAAGCAAGGGTCTCTCTGCTTTCCCTGTATGACTGTATCCCTGACCTGTGGATTTTGAGTGTTCCTTGCTTCCACTCTAAGGCCATGGACAATTAAGCCCTCAATAACTTGACACGACAGGGAACGGTGGGACTCAGCCTCACAGTGGCATCATGCCAACCAGCCAGAACTTCCATCTCATTATGCACCTCCCTCTTCTACCTGGGTGCCAAGGTCTCCCACCCCCAATGATCATGCTAGGTTGAGTAGTGGCACAGTGCCTAGACAAGGTGACTGTGCCTCTCACTTTCCAGTTCAGAGTCTGGGACTCGGAAGCAGATGCTGTCACTATAATCCTCACCCGCCTTTCTAGTCACCATCAAAGTATTAGTCTGAAGCCTTCAGTGGTGGTACCCAGTGGTGTGGGGATGGGAGAGAGAAATGTGGAGGTGGGCAGGGGTTTTCCCTAATCTCTTCAGGGTAGGTCCACACATATTGCCACTGTCAGAGGAGTGCGAGGGACACAGGAAGGCATGGGGTATCTGCCATAATGTCAAACCACTGGGGTCCTTAAGTCCCTGGGAACTCCCTGAGGGGAGAGGCTGGATCTCCATGTCACCAGGAACCACCCAGTTCTACAAACAGTAATTAGACTCATTAGGGACATGAGCTCCAAGGCTTCTGCATGAGGCAGGTCCTTGACCCTACTTTCTTGGCTTTGCCTGTGCTGCCCCCTTCTCAAGCCTGGTAGTGAGTCAGATAGAGGAGAGCTGGTGTGTCGGCACCCCAGGAAGAATGGGCATAGCCTTCTTGAGTCATCATAAATGCCAGCAGTCCCACTTGATTCCCATGGGAGTGATGGGTCACTCTGGCCCCTCCCTGGCCCTGGTACTCAGGTGGGCAGGAGTCTCAGCCTGGGGCACTGAGAGCAGGAAAACGGGTTAGACTAGGCCTAGCTCCCAGGCACCACCCCAGGCTCCTCTGTCCATCCCAACCCCACAGTCTCTTGTTCCTTCCCTCAGGCTTTGGGGAGGGGGCCATCGTTATAGGGTGCCAGGTCTTAAGCAGCCATTTAGCCACACAGGGGCCTCTGTCCTTGAGCCTCGCCCATGTTTCCAGTCTCATTCTGAACAGTCCCTCCCTGCCCTACGGCCCAGTTCCTACTACCACACACCCCATTCCAGCAGGGAGCAACCAACTCTATAGAGATATTTCTGCAGGTACCTCAGTTTCCTCAACAGGGTGGGACCAGCCTTATAAAAAGATTGATGGATGGCCACAAGGGAAAAGAAGCCATCTCTCACCTATTTCTGAGTGGGTGGCAAGAAAGGCCCCTGAAATGTGCTCTTCTTATAAAGCTTGGTAGTGAGAGAAAGACCTGCTGGCTGGGTCCTGTTGGTATCTGGTGAAGGGGGACAGAGGGCTGGGTGCCAAGAATCCCAAGCCACAACTCCTAGGAGACCCGACCTGTCTGCTCAGCTTGGGCGCTTTAATTGAATCTGTCATCCTCCCTTACCTAACAGTGAAGAGGGAGGTGCTGCTAGGCCTCAGAAGAGCTCCGCTGCTAGCCCCGCCTCCAGGGCCCCACCCCCGGGGGGGGCTGGGATCTGAGGGCTGGATTGTACCCGGCTCCTTCAGACAATTTTCTATTCTTCCCCCACTTCATCCTCTTCTTGCCTCCCACTTCTCTCGAAGAAAAAGCGAGTGTCGACATAGCTCTTCTAAAAGGGATGTCCCCTCACCACGTCATTTCGGTCCTTTCCCCGCTCACACGCCCCGGGGCACATCCCGACCCCTTTTCTTCACTCCTTCAGTGCCTGGCCTCCCTGGCTGTCCGCAGAGGGGGTAGGGTGGGTGGCAGGGGAGCTGGGAAGGAGCAAACGTCTCCCCCCGGGGCAATTACGGGCAGGTAAACAGGGTGTCTAACAAGACCAAGGGAGTAGGGAAAGGGTCTCTCCAGGGGCCTTGAACTTGTTAAACCCCCTCCCCTGGCCTCAGACGCCAGGGAGCAAGTAGAGGGAGAGGAGGAGGGATGGAGACACCGGGTTCTTTCCTTCAGCGCGCGCCCCCGACGCTGCGCGCCGCCCTCTCCGGCAGGCGAGGCAGGACCACGTGTGCGCGGCGTGGGGTCCGCGCGCCGGGGCCTGGGGAGACTGGGGGCGGAGGCGGCAGTGATCGCGCGGCGGCGCGTACGCGCCGACACCCCCGCGGCCCTCGGGCGTCCTAGGCCTCGGCGCCCTGGGGGTCTGGGTCCTGCCATCGGGTTTCTGGGCCAGGGGCTCCCCTAGACCGTGTCGGTGGAGGAGGATCTGAGCGCCCAACATCCCCGCCCCTCGTGCCTGCGACAGCGGCGGCGGCGGCGGCGGCGGCGGCGGCGAAGGTTTATTGATCTGCAGCGGCGGAGAGAGCGAGAGACCAGCCGAAAGCCAGACACAGAGAGGGAGTGACAGAGGCACACTTGGAGAAGAGAGGCTAACGGAGCCCGGATTCACTGCGAGGGAAAGGGAAGGAGACTGAGAGAGAGAGAGAAGGGAGGCCAGAAACCGAGAGGGAGGGCCGAGGAACAAGAACGCAGGGGAGACCGGGAACCGGGGGAAGAGCTGGAGGCTCATCTGGAGAGGCCCACGACCGCGGAGAGGGAGACCAGAGACGAAAAGCAGAGGCTCAGGGACGCTGTGAGGGTGCAGCACCGACACTCGGCGGCCGGGAGAGAGGAGATCCTCAGGGACGTAGTAGAGGCTCAGTAAATATTTGCTGAATGAACGTATGAATCAAAGAGATCAGCAACAAAGATTTCAGAGATAGAGACAGGGAGCGAGACTGCTCGGGAAAGGGGTTTCGAGGACCAACCTTTGCTCAGTTCCGCAAAGAAACGAGGCGCCGGCGGGGAGGGGGCGCACACCTGGCCCTGGGCCGCCTCCAAATTCAATCCCGGGCTCCGAGGAACCTCTCCAGCTCACTCCCGCAGGCTTCCCTCCAAAACAGCCCTTCCCCCCACCCCATACCTGGTTTCTAGGCCAGGTTGGGAACAGGTCTCTTCCCGGGGACTAAAAGGAGGGGCCTCGGTGACCGCCTCCGGACCGCTGCCCCCCCCCCCCCCCAGGCCTGTCAAGGCCGCAGCACGCATCCCACCAGCACCCGCCCACGTGACCCCAGGAGGCGGGGTCGTGAGACCCTCCCCCACGTGACCCCAAGGGGCCGAGACCCTCCGCACGTGACGGGTGGTAGCAGCCCCGAGCTGGGCTCACGTGACCGGGGGGAGGGGGCGCGGGAGCCTGTGGCTCGGCCCGGCCCCGCCCCCAGCTCCCCGGCCCTCTCCACTCCCGGCTCCGGAGCACGTCGCTCTCACGATTTATGGGGCCGCGGCTGCCGCAGTGAGGGAGCCGGGGAGCCCGGGCGCAGCGGCAACAAAGGCCAGGGAAGCGAGGCGGGGGCGGCGGCAGCCTCCCGGCCCGGCGGGCGCCCCCTGCTACCTGCGCTGGTCCAGGCCGGCACGGGAATGGAGAGGGCAGAAAGGAGGCCCCGGAACCGGGCGCCCCCACCCCCTTCCGGAGCGTTCACCTGCGCCCAGGTGTATGCGGGGGCGGGGAACCCGATCGACACCCCCTCAAGGCTATGCCCGCACCCCCTCCCCTCCGTCTCTACCTTCCACTAAAGGAACACCCGGCTGCCCCGAGGGTGGCGGGGAGCCCGGGGCCCCTCACCTGCGAGGTCTCAACTCCCCGCCAGACTCCCGCGGGGCGGGGGTCGGAGGGGTTCGTCTGGGGGAGGGACCGGGGAGTCAGCCCTCAGAGCCCCCCCGGAGATCTCCGCGTCCCGCTCCGGGGGGGGAGGGGCCGCATCCCCACCCCCGAGGTTTCCATGGGAAGCCAGAGGGGGGGGGCGTCGTTGGCTCATCCCCACCCCCAGTCTGACACTCCGGGCGCGAGGAAGAAGAGGGGGAGGCGCAGAGCCCCAAACAACAAAGAGCGGAGCGGCGAGCGGCAGCCCCTCCCCGGAAGGTTGGGGGTCGCGGCCGCCCGGCCCTCCCGGTCCCCTCCCCTGGGGTCTCACCATTTGCTCCTTAGTAGGCCTCGGGGTGGGAAGCCAGAGGCGGTGCTGCCGCCACCGCCCGGGCAGGTGTGACAGTGACCCCCACGTCCCCAAGGATCCCCTCCCCTTACCAACACACCGACACACACTGAGGCAGCCGGGGTGACACACACGGCGGCTCCGCGGGGAGGAGAACACAAGGGCAGCGAGGACTGAGCAGAAGGAAGCCCCAGTCCCGCAGCCGGCCCCCGGCCGCCCAACCACACACCCCGGGAAACCACAGGGCCGCCCCGACACCCGCCCAGACCGCGGCGGCGCCGACAGCCACCCCAGCGCAGACGAGGCCGGCCACGCGGACACCCGGCCGCAGCCCCCTCCCCGACCCGCCGCCCGCTCCCACCCCGAGACGATCGCCGACGCAGACACACAAATCACACACTCAGACACACTCGCACCCTGACAGCCGCGCACGCCCGCTCACACTTGGTGCCATTCGCCGTCCCCAGCCCCGGCGTGTGTGCGCGTGTGACACGCCGACATCTCCGCCAGCCTCCTTCCCTGTCACCGGCTCCCCCACGTTCCCGTTCTCACCCAAGCAGCACTCGCGGGTCCTCCCAACTCGGCGACCCAGCCCCTGCTCACCGCCGGCGGCTCCGTCCACACAACCAGGGCAACCCCCCTCCTCCCCTCGGGTCAGGGGAGGCGCTGGGTCGGACTTCCTGCCGCGGCTCCGGACCCTGCTCTCTAAAGCCAGAGTCCTCGGCAGAGCCCTTTGAAACCCTCATGGCTGAAAAACGGGTCATCCCGGGGCCCCCAGATGCGGCGGCCTATCCCTAGCACACCGGTGCTCCCAGACCCCGACCCAGCAGCCAGCGGGAGTGAAGACGGAGGGAGCTGTGGGACAGGGGCAAGCTATTCCAGCGGCGAGTGCAGAGACAAGCCAAGATGAGGATCGGGGGGCCCCCGGCAGCCTCCCCCGCACGGCTCACCGCTGCTTACTCTACCTCCCTCAGACACCCCCCGCCCCGAGTTTCACGGAGTGCACCCCCTTCTCCCTCGTCTCCCAGCCCCCAGCCTCCGGTCTGCAGGACTCCCACTCCGGGTTCCCCCAGGACTTCTCCGGCCCACCAGCTCTCCCTCTCACGGACACGGGACGCACGGGCTCCCCGGACTCCCCGGGGCCCCCGACTCACTGCTGGTTGGAGCTGTTCCAGTACACCGCATGCCGGTTTCCCAGAGCCCCCCCGGGCCCTTGGGCTAGCAGCGGCAGCAGCGGCACGGGCACGAGCAGCAGCAACAGCAGCAGCGGAGCCGCCGCCATCCCCGAGGCCGCCGCCGCCGCCGCCCCCCGACTGAGCCCCGCGCTCCCGGCTCTCAGCTTCCCAGCTCCCTGCTGCCGCCGCCGCCAGCCCCCAGCCTTAGGCCACGCCCACGGCCCTTTACCTCCGCCCTCCTGTGCGCGCGCCCGAGGCCCCGCCCCTGGCGCGCTCCCACCAGTCCCCGCCCCACTTGCACCGGGCGCGCGCGGCGCGTGGGCGCCGGGGACGGTGCTGCCCCTTCAGGAGCAACCTGCGTGCCTCTCCTCTCTTAGGTTGTTTCCTACAACTGGTCCTGTGTCTATGGCTACCCACAGTTTCTAGAAGGATGTGGGAGCCCCAAATGGGGAGCTTTATCTGGTGGGCCCGCTCATTCCTGGGGATGGAGTGAAGGGAGGAGTGTTGAAAAGGGGAAGGTCCACCTCTGAATGAAGAGGACCAGACCACTTTCATGTCTGAACAATCGAACCTTCTGCTTCCTCCATGCCCTTCTCATGTTCCTGAAGAGTTAAGTGGGCACAGAAGGGTGGTGGAGAAGCTCTTAGATGACACCAAAAGACCTGACAGCTAGCTAGACTTGAATCCCTAGCTGAGCAGCACGAAGCTAGTTTTCTCTTGGAGCTGGAGTAGAAGCAGCTCAGCCTCCAAGAATGTCAGTACTGGCTGCAGAAAGACCTTTGGCAGGCCAGGGCCCAAGGCGCAGGAGGAGGCCTGGGGATGGAGCCAGCCCAAGCCAAGCGGGTTTTCCTGGCACAACTACAAAGGGCCCCTCAACTTGCTCTCAGGCAGGGCCCCTCCTGGTGCCCCCAGTCGTGTCCGCAGGCATTCCCACTCCTCTTCCCATAAACGCTGACCCAAGGGCAGAGCAGAACACCTGTAATCTAGGTCTCAACAAAGTCCTTGTCCTCATAGGGACATCCAAGCAGAGACATCACACACACACACACACATACAATAAAGGGCACACAAACCAGACACAATATAGAAAGATGGGCATGCCACACACACACACACACACACACACACACACACACACACACACACACACACAGAGGTAAATGTAATACCAGAAGACTAGAGATCTGTAGAAACATAGCCCATGAACAGACACATAGACATAGCATATATCTAGTCACCAACATGCGTAACAATTTTTCAAATGCAAACCCATGTGTATCCTCTTACACACCCATACTTCTTTTCCTAGAAAGTAGGAATTCAGAAGGCTCCAGAATCCAGACCTAGTGGACCTCCACCCTTTATCTCCTTTCTTTTGGAGAAGCTCAGACTGAGATTGACCAGGTAGAACCAGTCCTGACTAGATTCTCAGGTCTCACAACAGCCACCTCTGCCCAGAGAGGCAGGTGTAATGCTATTTTGCTACTGTGCTTCAGGAAGGAGGACAGCTGCCCAGGATCCCTCCATCTGCTCATCCCTGGTAGGACAGGCCTCTGACTACAAGCCTGTGTCGGGTGCTGGGAGGCACACTGCCATCCACAATAGGCCTCTGTGCCTAGCTACTGCCAGGCAAGAACGGGGTTTCATCCTCTGTGGGCTACTCTCCACCCCAGGAGATCTCTTCTTCTCAGGAGCCAGAAAGTAAATTAGGTCCCTAAGGATGGGAGTGGGGGACTTTGCAAACAGCTCTCCCTGCCCCCAGACTCCTCATCCTCAGGGAGATTTGTTTCACCCAAATGATGCTCACCTGTCTACTCCAGGGGCCACAAATCCCTGTCTTCTGTCCTATTGGACCCGTACCCACTGCTCCACAAAGGTAGCCTTCTCTCTGTAGGACCCACAGTTAGCAGAAAGACTTTCAATATACATAGTGAGTAGGAGCTTGCCAGTTTGGTCCAGGCCTTTAGATTTCATTTTTGAATCCTTTATTTATGTCTATAGAAATGAGGTCCTGGGGCTGGTGGCTCAGCAGTAGAATGCTTGCCTAGCATGCATGAAGCCTTGGGTTCAATTCCTCAGTACCACATAAACAGAAGAGGCCAGAAGTGGCACTGTGGCTCAAGTAGTAGAGCACCAGCCTTGAGAACAGAGAGGCTCAAGGACAGTGCCCAAGCCAGGTGCTGGTGGCTCACGCCTGTAATCCTAGCTACCCAGGAGGCTGAGACCTGAGGATCGAGGCTCAAAGCCAGCCCAGGCAGGAAAGTCCCTGAGACTCTTATCTCCAATAAACCACTAGAAAACCGGAAGTGGCGCTGTGGCCCAAGCAGTAGAGTACTCCCCTTGAGCTGAAGAGTGCAGGGACAGCAGCCAAGCCCAGAGTTCAAGCCCCACAACCGACAAAAAAAAAAAAAGGGACAGTGCCCAGACCCTAGTTCCAGCTCCAGGACTGGCAAAAAAGAAAGGAAGAGGGAGGAAGGGAGGGAGGGAGGGAGGGAGGGAGGGAGGAAGAAAGGAAGGAAGGAAGGAAAAGAAAAGAAAGAAACGAAATCTTCCTTAAAGTTTTGGGCCTTTTACTGTAGGGCCCAGATGTTTCTTTTTAGAATCTAGCACCCCACATCTAGTACTCTAATAATGACTGAGCTTCAATCTAGAGCTCTTTCTGTGTAGTGTTTAAACAGCTCTCTCTATGGGCCTAAGTCTGGTTTTTAATTTGAAATACTCTCTGTGGGGCCTAGATCCATGTCCATGGAATCTGGTGCTCTGGAATCTAGGCCTCTGTCCATGAGGCTGCTGGCTGATTCAGGCCTTTGTGTAGATTTAAAAAGGCACCCTTCTATGCAGACTCTGTCCCTAGGGTGCATCTCTTGGCAAGCAGTGCCTTTGTCCAAAAACAAAGGTGCTGCTTGCTTCGGTGGGAGGTGAGTCTGTTTTCCCATTCTAGTCAGGGAGCTTGAGCTGATGTCAGCCTCCTCTTGCCCTTCTGTGACTCCTTTGTGTCACAAACTGCACAATTGTATGTGGCAGCTTCCTTCAACCATAAACCTAGGCCTGTCAGCCAATACTCATGAGATCTGGGATTCCCTAGGGACTAGGTCTCTCTGTCCATGGACCTGGGACCTGGTCTGAAGATGCAGGTTTTTCTCCATGGGCATTTGGATCACAGAAGAACCAAGGTAGGCCTCTATCAATGGGGTCTAGGCTTTTGTTTGAACATAAGGACATCATTCCTGACTATGACCCAGAGTAGGATGTATGTTTGGCATCGTAATCTGGTGCATGTACCTGCGTAACACATTCGCCCATATTTACTGAATATGAATTCAGTAATGGTAAGTTTCATCAAACAATTCTTACTACAAAGACCTAAATTTTTGGAAACAATTATAAAGCTGGTTGGGCATTGGTGGCTCATGCCTGTAATCATAGCTACTCTGGAGGCTAAGATCTGAGGATCACAGTTCAAAACCAGTCTAGGTAGGAAAGTCTATGACATTCATTATTCCAATTAACCAGCAAAAAGCCGGAAGTGAGCACCAGCCTGGAGCAAAAAAGCTCAGGGATAGTGCCCAGGCCTGCATTCAAGCCCCCGTACTGGCACAAAATAAATAGATAAATAGCTTGCTTGAGAGTCATAATACTGCCTTCCTGATTTCCCCTGCCCCAGTGGGTCATAGCCTATTCTGTGCTATGGTGCACACCCAGCCTGGTGTGCAAGGTTTTGCTCTGATTACTGTCTGTGGGGTGAGGGATTCTGTAGAGGCTGAGATTGGCTCCTGGCTAGTCTTCCTTCTGGGCCTCATGCCCCCTTTCTCTTCACCTTCAGGTTCTCGTTTCAATCCCAACTGACCCCAGGGCTTGCCAGAACATGGCTGGCTGCTATGATCTCTCTAGGAGCATTGAGCTCAGGTCCCCTGAGAGTCCTTTGACACAGGTGCCTCACTCCCCCCACTCCCCAGGGCCCAAGGAAACAGGGAGCTGAACAGGTCTGGGGCAGAGCGAGCTCTCAGGCTGTGTGGCCCAAGGCAGCTCCTGGGACAGCGGGTGGCAACCACAGAGCTGTGCTCTGCGTTTAATAAATCATGGAGGCTAGGGCCTGGAGGAGGGGGAGGCTGGGAGGGAAGGGGGGGGGAGCTTGGATAAATAATTCATTAAACAAATAAACAAGGAGCCTGTGAGAAGGAAGATCAGGCACGCGTGTGAGCAGGAGAGGCAGCCGCCAGCTCCTGGCATGAAATATTCACAGGTTCTGCACCTTCCATGGGTCCAGGCAGTCTGTGTCTGCCGTCCTGTGCATGGACACCTACCACCTACCAGAGAGTGATGCATGTATCTTCTGATTTCCATCTGTGTGTGTGTGTGTGTGTGTGTGTGTGTGTGTGTGTGTGTGTGTGTGCGTGTGTGTGTGTGTGTGTGTGTGTGTGGTGTACTAACCTGCCTGAGTTGACACACATATGACTGAAAATGGGGAGCAAGGTGCCCCTGAGTTTGGTCTCGAGACACAGGAAATGAGGATACAGGACTTAGTGGGTGGGGTCAGCAAGTGATAACTTCCGGATTTTAGACATGTCTTGCTCCCTCTACTGAATCCTTCTGTTGATCTCTTGACTTCAAGAGATCTGAGCAGGGTAGCATCGCTGGGGTGTTACACTGGAGGAACATGTACCTCTGAGAGTACTCAGAGAAAAATGAGGACAGAGGCAGCATGAGGTCACAGCCTGGTTCCACTCACTGGTCAAGCTTGTCACTTCTCCAGGACTCCTTTCTTATCTGTACAATGGGGCTAATAATACCCCTACCTGCTTAAGGAGTTGGTTGTTAAGAGGATCACAATCCATTACATCTGAGAATCTAAGCAGTGTTTAGGGTTTGACTAATAGAGACTCAGCATCATCATGGTGAAGAGGTTATGTGTTAGTTCCCCCCGCCCACACAGCTCCAGACTCCCTTTTATATTTATTCCCTCACATTTCTTCTTTTTTGTGCCAGTCCTGGGGCTTGAACTCAGTACTTGGACACTGTCCCTCCTCTCTCAAGGATAGTGTTCTATCATTTGAGCCACAGCTCCACTTCTGGTTTTTGGCTGGTTAAATGGAGATGAGACTCTCATTGTCTTTCCTACCTGGGCTGGCTTTGAACCATGATCCTTGCCTCCTTATTGGCTAGGATTACAAGTGTGAGCCTTTATATATATATATATATTTAACTGGTCCTGGGGCTTGAACTCAGAGCCTGGACATTGTCCCTGAGACTCTTTGTGCTCAAGGGTAAGTACTTTACCACTTGAGCCACAATGCCACTTCTGGTTTTTCTGGGTAGTTTATTGGAGATAAGAGTCTCATGGACTTTTCTGCCTGGATTGGCTTCAAACCATAATCCTCAGATCTCAGCCTCTTGAGTAGTTAGGATTATAGGTATGAACCACCAGTGTCCAGCCCCTTTCAATTCTAAGTTTCCCTAAATCATCACAGGGAGAGAGGTGTCCTGGGACTTGGACAGTAGAGGAGGTGTAGGAAAAGATTAGACTGAGAGAAAGAGGAATTTCAGTCAAAAAGAAAAAAAAAAAGAAGCTGGATGCACTGATATCTGAGCCAGCCTAGGTAGACAAATTTGAGAAACTTTTATCTCCAATAAAACCAGTAAAAAAAAAAAAAACCAAAACTGCAAGTGGAGATATGGCTCAAATGATAGAATGCCACCTGTGTGTGCAACCAAGGGGCCCTGAGTTCAAGCCCCAGTACCAGCAAAACAAAGAAATCTCCCTTTCCATGTGGAAGAAGAAGCTCTTAACTTCCCTTCAGACCCCAAAGCTTCATAATCCTCTAAACACGGTCTAGACTGACTTTCCCCAAGGTTTTTGCTGCAAGGAGACAGAGGGAACAGGGGTAGTGGTTTCTGAGAAACATCACAATGTACCATCCACTCCATTTTCATTCCCAGAGCTCTGTCCTCCACCCTAGCAGTCAAGGGCAACAATGATTATGCCTGGGCAAAGCCCAGAAACGTGGCACCCCAGAGTGGGTGGTGAGAATCTAGGTTGGAGAGAGCCCTCAAAGGGCCAGGGTGAAGTATCTGGCAACCTCCCAGTAGGCTCCAGCATTTCCCAGCCCTCTTGTGTCCCCTGGAAGGTCTGGGTTCTGAGAGAGAGGAGAGAAAAGAGGGGGGGGAGGGAGAGGAAGGGAGGGAGGGAGGGAGGGAGGGAGGGAGGGAGAGAGAGAGAGAGAGAGAGAGAGAGAGAGAGAGAGAGAGAGAATGCCAACAGACAGGTCTGAGCGGGCCTGCTCCTCAGCACAGACAGAAGAACCCGCTGGGGGAGGGGGCCCAGGATCTTGGTGAGGAGTTGTGTCTGTAACCCCTATGTCTCTTCTAGGAAGTCAGATGCAGAGGGATATATGGCCTGGTCACACCCTACCACAGCCAGGGCCCAGCCCTTTACCTTTCTTGACTAGCCTGCTGCCACTTGGGGAAGCAGGGGTCTGGGCTCCAGGTGTGAAGACAGTGCTCACCCTTCCCATAGAGCCAATATCAGTTCTCTACTTCTCTCCCTTGGGCTGGGCAGGTTCAGGCCAATCTGCACAAGAGCTTCACAGCAAACATTGATCTGTAATAAAACCACAATATGTATTCAGGAGAAGGCATTCCAGGCACAGAGAGAGACAGACAACATGCATACATTCACTTATATGCAAGGAGATAGGAAACATACACCTATGAGAAGGAAGACAGCAACAGTCCTGAAAACATATCTAAACATGGACCTACACTGTGTTAGATACAGTTTGCTGTATACATCCTCTCTGTGTCGTAATCTTTGTCCTTCAAAAATCAAAGCCTTCTCTGAAGGCCTATTTTCCCTGTCTTCCCATCATACTTTATATGTAGCTCTAGATTAGCATTTACATTTGCCATTATAATTATTCATTGGTCAGTCTGTGTCTTGAAGAGGCAAGTATGAATCCCCAGCATCCAGCATGCAGTCTGGTATTAAGTTAATAGAGGTGCTTAATAGATAATTCTGAATCCATGAACAAAAAATAAATGCATTCGGATAGTGCCATTCATTCCTAGAATCCAGAGATAATAACCATGAATGGTGCTCGTGCCTCTGGCCCTCCCTTCTTGCTTCCTGGTGCCCTGAGCTCAGTGCCTCTCAGCTTCCTCAAAGGCTCTTCTTCTCCCTCTCCCTCAAGTGTGGGACTGTAAATTTGAGCTCTACCTGACAGCTAGTAGGCAGGGTAAGGGTTAATGACATCTCATTAGTGTTTAATTGGAGGAAGGAAGCTGCCTGGCACCAGACAGGTGGGCAGGCCTGCCCCTTGCTGGAACCAGGCATCTCTAGTTCCAGTACCCCTGCCAGGCATGTGGGTGATTTGGCCCTGGAGACCTTGAGGGTCCAGCCTCAGCACCTCCCCCACCACTTGCTTTGCCAATTTGGTCTTCAAGCAGTGCAGACCAGCACTCCCCATCTGTCAACCAGCATCCAGCGGGAGAGACCACTCCTTGCCCTTTCTCCTTCAGCAAGGCTTTGCCTTCTCCCACCTCAGACATTGGAGAGCGGGAGGTGGTGTGGGGCATGGAGTTAGACAACTGAGAAATAGATTAGAGAGCCACTAAGGGAATAGATTGCAGATACAGACAAGCGACAGGGATGGGGAGGTGGAGATGTCTGCCCAATTTGACCTTAAATGAAGAGAATGCAAATGAGATGCAGACGATATGCAGATGAACACAAGGATCTGAGAATTGACATTCCTGGTGGCAGTAGCTCTGCACTCAAGACCCTGGTGCTGTTGCCAGTAGTCACCCCTCCCTCCCCCCCCGCACCTAAGTGGTGATGACCATTACTTTGAGGGAGAGAAAGGACCTCAAGAAAGAAAAAAGTTTAGTTGGGTTAGGGCTGCAGAACCCAGGACATTAACAACTTAAGCTGCCACAGCAGCTCCAGCAGCCGGGACCCCACTCTAGGTTAACGCGCGCTCGGACGCACCGTCGGTTGCTATGGGGACGTCCTTTTCATTTCCAGGTCTGAACCAATGGGCACTACCGCAGATGACCTCATGCCCCAGACCTTGGGATTCTATTGGCTATTAAGAAGCCAAAGTGCATGCTTTTCAGTTGCGTCACTGTTGGGGATCCCCCGACGACCCCAGCTAGAATGGCTAACTGAATGGAGGGCGCACCCGAGCTCACAATGCGCTGCATGAATGAATAAGAGAAGGAAGGAAGAAAACAATTAAAGAGGAAAGAAAGGGAGAGGAAAGACCACAGAAAAGGATATTTTTTTTAAACTTCGAGCTTTCGTCTCAAGGGGAGAAAAGCATGATTTGTAACCCGGTGAAGTCTGGAACGCCATCAGGTCCAGAAGACTCTCAGGGCAGGGAGATAGGGCGAGGTAGAGATGAGTGGAATTTTCGCATCTGTTCAGGAGAGACTGGGGCAGGCCCAGCAAATCGAGGGCCCCACCCGCAGCTGTCGCTGACTTTAGGAGAGATTGGTGACGCCCCAAAACTTGCAGGCCTGCCTAGCTTTTTGGAGCCGCGCCCCAGAACACGCCTCAAGGACTTTTGGTGGGTAGGGCCGGGTGCCCAAAAGGCCGCTCAACACCTTCAGCCTGTCTTGGCCCTGAGATTGGACTTGGCATTAGCTCTCCTGGAGGAGTGCTCCAGCCACGAAGGGTTCAGGCTGTGAGGACAAGGAATGTAAGAAGGGACCACCGGGCCTGAGTGCCTGTGGCTGGGGAGGGCTGAATGCCATCCCCGCCCCCCCCCCCCCCCGTGTGGGTCCTTAGGCCGCCTCGGTATCAGCCGTCAAACATGCACGGAGCGGGGTGGCTGGCTGGCGAGGGCGTGGGTCCGGGACGAGTGCGCGCCCGTGAGTCTGGGTGCGGTGGAAGCCAACTGGGCCCCGCGTCTCTTTCGCACATGCGTTCTTATCAGTGGCGGATCCGCGCGCCAGCGCAACTCGGGAGCGCGCGCGCCCGGCTTGGTTCGCAAAGAGGGGGTGTCTAGGGCCGCTGACAGCCGGGTGAGACCTCTATAATTCTGAATCCAAGGCAGGGGCTGCTAACCAGAGGCAGGGGCCCCACCTACGATTTCTCCTGGGGATGGAAGTAGCAGTACAGATGGTTTCCATGGCAACATATAGACATTCTCCTTGGATAAGGGTAGAGAGCATTCGAACTCAGCACCACAAGATCCAGCTCCTCCTTCAGCTCAGATTCCACTCTTTTTAGCGCCCCAACCCTCACTCGGGTTAAAAGATTGAGGTTTGGAGCGAGGGTCCTAATTCATAAATATCAGGCACAAGCACCGACAGACATGGCATTTTCTGAAAGTGTCCTCGAACAGGAGAAAGGATGGACTCCAGGCTGCTCTGCCGCGGGGTTGCCCTCCGTGGAATGAAATGAACGGTAACGGAAGTCGGGAGCTGATGGTGATGGAGAGCCCCGCCCCCTTCCAGAGAAGGACCCCAGTCTGACCTAGGTGTGCAAGGCGGGGGATGGGGGGGGGGAAGGGGCTGGCGATCTCCAGCATTTCCGTGTTGCTGGTCTCTGGACCCCCAGCGAACCCCCCCCCCCCCCCGCCATGTTCACACGCTGCCTCTTGCTGCCGCAGCCGGTCGAGCTAATCAGCACAACATCCACCTATCGATCGCTGGCTCAGTGCCAGGCGGGCCGGCACCTTGCCAGAGGAGGCTGCGGGGCAACGGGGCGGGTAGAGCACAGCTGCAGGGGAAGAGGCACCCCCCTCCTCCGACTCCACCCGGGACACAATTCAGAAAGAGGGACCTGATCTGGCATGTGTGTGTGGGGGGGGTGATCCCAGCCTTAACTGCCAGAGGTGGGCTGAGAGCAAAGGGGGCCCTCCCTCCTCAGCCCCACCCCCTCCTCCATATAAAAGCGGAGAACAAAGAGGCCGCTGGGGAAGGAGGCTTTGATCTGACCCCACCTTCCCAGTTCTAGGCCAGACACCGCCCAGAGTGCCCTTGGGGAGGGGGAGGGCAGGCAGCGCTCCGGGACCCGGGCATTCTGAAGTCCACGTGCAATCTGCCTACTACCCCTCACTTTTGCCCCAGCACCCTGCTAGGTGCTGCCTGGACTGGTGCAGTTCCCCAGGCAGGTGGGCTGTCATCAGCATCTGCCCCTTCTTCAGCACATGAAACCTGCTAGGGAGGTGAGTGAGGGTGCCAAGCTCCACAGCTGTTGTTGGCACCCACTCCGTGCTACCCAGAGGGGTGCCCACTGAGGCCTGGCATAGATGGCCTGGGCACAGCTGGCATGCCGGTCAGGCCAAGGCAAGCTTGGAGCCCAGGCCTCAGGGAGTCCTGGTGCTGGGGAAGGAGCCAAGAGGGCAATAGGTTAGAAAGGGCAACACAAAGAGGGGTGTTTTATTGAAGGTTTGGTCCCGATATTTATAAAAAATACAAACCAGCATGAAATTCATCATCATGGCAAGTCTGTCTTCACAGAAGACAAGAGAAATGACCCCTGGGGAGGGCAAAGTGTTGCCCCTGGGAAGAGGATCACAGGGCACAGATGGCAGGACTTCTTCACCTTCGCCCTGGACCAGCAATCCACCTGTCCCTAGGTCTTCAGCCTTGGCTTCAAAGGCTCAAGGAGTTGATCCCGCCAAATCTCAGTCTTCCATGGAGAGGGGATAAGACCATGAAAGCAGGTGCCCAAAGCCACTTTATGTCCTGCCTGTGCTCCTGGGTGCCAGGGCCTTCCTGCAGCTCCTTGGTGGCTCCTCTTCAGCTTGTGGTGAGGGATCAGGCACCTGTGAGGGTCACCTCAGACCCCCCTCCTTTCCCTCATCAATGCTCCATCTTGTCTGTCTGGTATGGTATTCCCAGTGCAGGTGTGGCAAGGACCCCTCCCAACAGAGGGTCCCAAGAGCATCCTGGCTCCTTGGGGTGTCAGGGAGGATCTGCTTGGCTCAAAGAACTTTCAGGAGACGCAGAATTGGAAGCAGCAAGAGCAGCAAGAGACACAGGGGGCTGGGAGTGTGCCCACCTCGCCACCCAGATGTGCCACTTTCTCCAGGGCTCCCAACAGGATGGGCTGACTCGGACTCTGTAAGGGGGAAGGGGTGGTAGTGATGGATCTGCACATTTCTTCACCAGCCTCCTTCTTGCCCTTCCCATTTGCCATCTCATTGTCCAGGGTCTCCAAACCAGACATTCCACCTTCCCATGATCTACTCATCCTTTCTAATCTCCAACTTCTAAGTCTCCTCTGCTAGACACAACCAGTGTCTAGCTAAAGGTTTTAATGGACCTTATCCTGGAGACCACATTCTCTTAGTCCTGCTTAAAAAGAGGACAGTAAGCCAGATGCTGGTGGCTCACACCTGTAATCCTAGCTATTCAGGAGGCTGAGATCTGAAGATCATGGTTTGAGGCCAGCCTCGGCAGAAAAGGCCATGAGACTCTTCTCTCCAACACAAAACTCAGAAAAAGCAAGAAGTAGCACTGTGGCTCAAGTGGTAGCGTGCTAAAGAGGCTCAGGCACAGAGCCTAAGCCCTGAGTTCAAGCCCCAAGAGTGGCCGAAAAAAAAAAAAGAGGGGGGTGTAATAGAAATGCTTACAAGACTAAACTGGGGGAGGAGAACCTAATGCTCCACCTGGATCCCTGAGATCTTAGGGTGATGGTCCTAGATCCTCCCCACTCCCTCCTTCCTTTCTAGGACCCCCAGACTGTTAGGAGGGCTGCTCCCCCAGTTCCCATCACCCCACTTACTGCTCTCCTTGCAGCAGACGGACACCTGGAGCCTCAAGCACTGGCCAGGACTCTCGGGAGTTGGTACCGCTAGTGGGAAATTGGGAGGAAGAAGTCATGACAGCATTGCATCTTTGTATTCCTCAGTTTCCAATCCTCCCACCTTCTCTCCCCAGTTCCTGAAAAGCTCTTCCTTACTTGGGACCACCCCAGTGGGTACCAGCCATGTCCATGGCCCTGGCAGGTCCTTTGCTCCGGCCACCACCCTCCCTCGCCCCCCAGCTCTCTCCCGTTGCTCAGCCCCTCCTTCCTCCGAGACTGGTGGAGAGACAGGAAGCCCCACTCTTTGTCCCACCTTCTCCAAGAGGCCTGCTGCGTGCCCCCATCACTCACAGATGTAGTAGTAAGTCTCTCCAGGCAAGAACTCGAAGCCCAGGGAGAAGGGTGTGAAGCGCTGAATCTTCTCAGAGAACCGCACTGGGCCCATGGGGGCAA
This sequence comes from Dipodomys merriami, assembly GCF_024711535.1. Classification (NCBI taxonomy): domain Eukaryota; kingdom Metazoa; phylum Chordata; class Mammalia; order Rodentia; family Heteromyidae; genus Dipodomys; species Dipodomys merriami. Next base: position 165,987 of record NW_027206229.1, on the reverse strand, counting down.
AGGGCATAGAGCACTTCCAGCGCAGGAAGACATTTGCCCCCTCTGCCTGGCAGGCCTGGTAGCCTGACCAGTCCACTATGTATAAAGTAAAGGTCTCAGGGCCCTCGGGGGGCCCTGGGCTTTCATAGTGTGGGCAGAAGATGTCTAAGTAATCGTTGAGGCCCAGCTCCACCACGGCGTCTCCTCGAAGCAGTCTGTGGGCACAGGGATTGAAGGGAGGCATATAAAACAGTACAGGATGGGGGATACAGTTACCCAGCCATCCCTGCTGGCCTCTCCCACACCCCTGGAGATAAAGCAGCTCAGAAAGGCCCGAGTTCCCCAGACTGACACATCTTGAGAGACAGCCCAACAGGTTTGCTTATATGTTTAAGAAGGCAAGTCAGCTTAGCCTTACCTTTCAGAAATGCTACCTACCTCCCAAGCTCCACCACCCCATACCTGGGCTTGACAAGTGCTAGGTGGAATCTGGGGCCCAGGGGCAGGGGAGCAGCCAGAGCCCATGAGCAGCTACAGACGGAGAAGATGGAACTGTCAAGATCTTAGTACCAAACACAGTGATGGGCAGACTGTCCTTTAGACTTTAGCCCAATAGTGCATGAGAATGAGAGAGAAGGTACTGGAGATGAGTGCTGAGTGGCGTGTTTTTAATTTTGGCAGTCATGGGGTTTGAACTCAAGTCCTTGTACTTGCTAAAGCCCAAAAGGCTATTTTTTGTTTTCATTATATTTCCAATAAGGTCTCATGTTTATACCTGGGCCAGCTTGGATTACAATCCACTTATTTATGCTTCCCATGCAACTGCGACAATAGGTATATACCACCACACCCAGGTTTTATTGGTTGAGATGGGGGTCTCTTGAATTTATTGCCCAGACTGGCGATAAACTGTGATCCTGACTACCTGAATAACAAAGACTATAAGGTATGAGCCATTGTGTCTAAACAGGGCCTAAATAGGGCCTAACTATGTAGTCTAGTCTGACCTAGAACTCATCCTCCTGCCTCAGCATCCTTAGAGCTAGGATTACAGGCTTGTGTGGTGGGGAGCCCCTCTCCACATCTTGCTGTCTTTAGCTGTTTCAGCGGTCCCTTCCTCATCTCTTGGGAGCAGCCTAAGGAGCCAGTAAAGGTGGGAAGCTCTGGGACAGACAGTACCCACCACAGCATCAAATACTACATGAATCACTCCGCTGCTCCCCCACCCACCAGACACAGTAAAGCTCCATTTATGAAAGGCCTCCAAGAGTCCCTCAATGGGTGGTCCAAGGACCACCTGCATAAGGAGCTCTGATTAGGAGGGAAGATTCCTGGGCTCAGCAGACACCCACCAGAACACCGCTGAGCAAGGACGGGGCCTCTGTACATTTTGTACCATGAAATACTCAGTGCCTGGAAAAGTGCCCTGCACAAGGCAGAGCTCAATAAATATTTGTGGAGTGCATGAATGAACCAGGAACGTCAGGGCTGGGGGCTAGAAACCTAAATTTTCCACGGGTCCCTAGAGTGACTCAGAGGCACTGTTCTGGAACTGAGATAGAAGAATTCAGGAGGACAACAATGGCTCTTATCACTCCCTTCTCCCATTGTCTTTGGGCCAGCCTTCCTGGGGGGTCTGTGGACTCTCCACAGGGCAGGGTCCTGATCTCATCTTGCTAATCCTCAGCAACCTAGCCCAAGGCCCCAGCACACAGTCCTGGCTTATCAAATATTAGTGAATAAATGAACAGAGTCACAGATTGTCTGAAGTAGAAAATGAGAAAAGAAAACAGATGGGAAAGGCAGAGAGGCAGGGAGAGGAGGGGAGGAGGATGGAAAGAGAAAAAAAAAAAAATACCGAGGTTCAAAGACAGGCAGCTCAAGAGAAAGAAAGGAATTGTCGTTTCTGTTGAAGGCTGCACCTCTTTTCACACATGACCTCAGTTAGCCTGTCTGACTTCCCAGGGTACAGGTATTATTAGCCCATTTTGCAGATGACATAACTGAGGTTAGGAAGGTCAGACGACTTGCCCAAAGGTGATTCAACCAGAAGGGCAGGGCCAAACTTGGACAGAAATAGTAGGGCCGATAGAGGTTGAGATGGAATCAGAGATACCAAATAAGATCCAGAGACTGAAGGCTGCCGGGAGCAAACCGCATTCTTTCCGAGGGCCAAGCCCCCTCCCAGGTTCTGTGGGTCCGGAGGCTCGGGATCCCCAGAAGAGAAACGAGGGGGCGGGGCCCGAAGCGCGCGCCAAGGCCCCCCCAGCTCCGGGCTCCCAGACTCCAACGACCAGCCTCAGGACTGGGGTCCTCCGCCCGTCCCCCCAACACGTGCGGGCGAGGGGAGACCCAAGGCGCGCCTCGCCCCTCCCCCTCCCCCGCCGGCTCAAACAAAGGAGCCCCGGCGCGCGCGGCTGGGTTCCGGCGGCGCCGCGTAGAGCGAGCGGCGGAGGCGCGCGCAGCCCGGGAGCGCGCAGGCCCGGCGGGGCGCTCGCCCGGTTCGGCCCGTCTACCTGGGATTACTGGAGTTCCAGTAGACGGGGTGGCGGAGGCCGGAGCCTCCCCGCAGTGGGGAACCGAGGAGCGCGGCCCAGAGGACAGTCCGCAGCAGGGGCAGCAGCCGCATCGCCCCCGGGGTCCGGTCTGGTCTGGCCCGGCGGGTCCCGGCCCGCTTCACAGTCGGGGCGAGAAAGGTACAAAGTGAAGAAGGGGGGGGGGGGGGGGTGTTGCGGAAAGGGGGTGGGGTCCGAGACTCTCCGGCCACGCCCCTGGATAACTTTCCACCAATGAGAACACGTCTGCTCTTCTCCACCCAGAATCAACTTTTGTTAACCCGTTGTGGCGCGCTAGGTTGGCCACATCTACCGAGGCCGCTTCTGGGAAGTGGGGGCGGGGGGAACACGTATTCCACGGAGTGTTGGGTTTGGTTTTAGATTTTTGGTGGTACTAGGGGTTGAACTCAAGGCTTCACGCTTGCTAGGCAGGTACTCTCACACGATCCACGTCCTCAGTCCTTTTTTATTTTGGGGATAGGGTTTCACGTAGGGAAGGACCCCCTTCTCCCTATTTTATGTGCTCCCTGAATCTGGTGTGGCTGGCTTGGGCTACCACGCCCAGCTATTGATTGAGATGGGGGAGGGGGTCTAGTTAACATTTTGTCTTGGCTAGCCTCCAACTGCTATCCTCCCAATCTCCGCCTCCTGAGAATCTGGAAATACAGCCATGTAATTGTCTTTGGTGTCTGCATTAGCACAAGATAGAAAACTTTATTGGAAGCGTGGGAGGCAGGAGCCAGAGGTGGCACACACATGAATTCCTAGCATTCAGGTGGCTCAGGCAGAAAGATCACAAGTTGGAGTCCAGGTTGAGCTGGGAGACCCTGTCTCAACATACAAACAACTGATTAAAAAAAAAAAAAAGTTTGGCAAGCTGGGTACGGTGGCATGTGCTGGTAGTCCCAACTGGTAGGGAGGCTGAGGGGAAGGGCAGCTCCAGCTCCGGTTCTGGGCCCTCCTGAGCAATATAGCCAGACTCTCAAAAAAAGTTTGAGCGATTTTAAATAAAGGCACACGTTAGTCCAGGTTGGGGAAAATGAGGTACGGGCTAGGATCCACAGAACTTGTCCACAGGCCTTCAGATATTGTTCCTTTGCATAGATAGGGATGGTACCAGGGGAAGAAAAAAAGGGGCCCGGGAGAGATCCTTGTCCTGTAGGTGCTAAATGCCTACTTTGGAGCTGGAGCCTGTGTCTTTCTACCCACACCTTCATTCTGGACCAGGGCCCATGCAGCCCCAATCTCCACATGGAAGTGATGAGGAGATGGCGGTCTGTACAAAGCACCTTTGTTCTGGAGCCCTCAGGTGGGGGCGGGGGAGGGGGAGTGGAGGCAGGTGTGCAGCCTTGGGATCCTGGGAGCCTCCACCCTGCTCCGCCCCAGCTCCGGGGCGCTGAGCGCACCAGTGAGATCCACTTTTCCCAGCCACTGGTCAGAGGGTGGGGATGCAGGTCTGACAGCTTGTCTATAGTTGCTGCGGGGGCTGGGCGGCTAGGGACAAACAATTCCTGTGGTACAGGACTGCTTTGAGAACCATCCCAGGTTGGGCAGAAACAAACCTCCAGCATCCCTGGGATACATTGTGACTGACCCTTTCTGTAGCTCTTGCCCTCCTCAGCCCACACTTGTCTGAGGAAGCAGCGTCTCCTAGCGGCTAGACCTGGAAATGCAACAAAGCCCGGGCAACAAACTTAGAGGCGATCGCTCACACAAGTCTCACGTTTATTGTAGGAGAGCAGAGGCAGACTGTATGCACCTCTCAGTCCCATCCAACCCCAGCCTTTCCCCAAGACTGAGTTGAGTCCATGTTGACCTGTCCGCAGGATGCTGCTTGACCGTGCCTGGCAGAGTCTGGTTCCTTAACATTGGGCAGGCACTTCAATGACTAGGATCCTGTTCCTTCAGTCATTTTGGGGGAACTCCAGCAGGGATTCTGCTTCTTTAAGTCCTAAATCTTGGCTGGCAACAGCAAAACCTCAGGAGAGGTCAGAGGTAGAGTGAGGATAGTGCTGGGGGTGGGGGTGCCGGTCTGGAGTTTGGGAAGCCAAAGAAAAAAGATCAGGGTCTCTTTCCCTAGATGTCTCACCCTGCTCACCCATCCTCAGTCACACCCTCCTCACCTACCTGGAGGGTACCACCAGCGGTATGATCCCAGCTCCTGAGCCAGGCAGGTCACGTGACGGCCGCCTGCCCTGGGGATCTGCAGGCAGTGGCTTCCTTGGTGGGGGGGGCTTAGCAGGTCCCTGAGACTGGGAGAGAAGGCAGGAGGCAGCTTGGGGGATAATGGTGGTGTTGCCCACCCTTGACACACTGGTGCTGGGAAACACCAGTTTTGGGGGGCAGCACCAGAGGTCATCCTTGGCTCCAAACAAACCTGTCATCTTAAAGATGCCACTGGGATATGTGCCCCTAGGCACAGAAAGGGCATCTTGCCACAGCTACCACTGCCACGACTACCAGCACCACAGCTCAAGGTGGGGGGAGAGGCAGTGCCCTTCTCTCCCCTCACTGTTACCTTCGGGTGCCTCACCACGGGGTCAGCGGGCAGAGGGCGGGTGGGGGGGTTGGGCCGGTCAGCCAGTGCAGCCTGAACAGAGAGAGGGGTGGTGGCTGTGGAAGGACAGTCAATGGCAGTGCACATGCAGAAGGGCCCGCCCCCCAGAAATTCAAGTCAACATGCAAACGCAGCCAAGGGGCCTGAGAGAAGGGGGCATGCACAGAGGGCTTGTGTGCATGCCAGCAGATAGACACTTCAAGAGGGCGAAAGGTGTAGATCAACTCTGCAGGCCCTGGTCCACTGCAGTCCTGCCACTGACCACCAGGTGGTGGTAGAGACCAAGGCAGGAAGCTCACCCTTTGCTGTTGCTGGGGTCAGGAGACTGAGAGGGGGCACCCTGGGCACCTAATGAAGAGCACCACTGGCAGGGAGCAGGGATGAGAGCTGTAGGTGGACACCAAGCCTCCCACCTGTCTTGGGACAGGACGGGGCCCATCCCAGATTTACCTGGAGTTTCTTAGACACGGGGTCAGGCGGCAGCGGCCTGGAAGGGGGGGCCGGGAAGCCAAGAGCACTAGCCTGCTGAGAGGTCAGAAGGAGCAGACAGGCAGAGTGGGTAGGAAGGAGCAGAGAGACAGATGTGAGCAGAGAGGGGTTAGTGTCCAGGTAGGAGCAGCAGGGCCCTAAAAGTGTGGGGCTGTGCATGCGGTTATTCATCTGCATGCAGGGGGGACCGGTGTTGTAGTGAGCATGCAGGCTGCTTGCACACACTGACTCCTGTCAGCAGAGCCACAGGGCTCAGGCCCGGGGCACTCACCAGGCCTTCCACACATGGTGTCCTGGGCCTTGTCAGGTCCTGGCACACTGAAGGCCCTTCTGAGCACTACCCCCCTTGTCCCCTGCACTGGTCACTGTGGAGGGCAGGGATAGACCCACCTCTTAAAGCCATCAGTTGGGCCACCTGAAAGAGCTCAGCTGAGCCTCTGGTTGAGCCTCTGGCCCTCCCATTCCAGCCTGTCTGCAGCCAGGGCAGAGATGGGAAGGGTTGGCCCTGACTCCTCTGACTCTGAATGAACAGTGTTGACCTTTTTCTGAGTCTACAACCTTCAATGCCCATCTCTAGGGTCCAAGGCAAATGTCAGCAAGGTGGGCTCCCTTTCCTCTGGCATCCAGGGCTCACCTTAATGTTTGGCATCATCTGGGGCCTCTGTGAAGGTCCTGGCCGTTCACTGGGGCCGGATTGGGCTGCCCTGAGCATAAGGAAAAGCAAAAAGAGGGACAGGTGGGTTGGAGGAGTAGCTCAGGTGGTAGAGTATCAGCCAGTGAGTAAAAGTGTCAAATCAAGCGTTTGTATCCTGGTCTTGGAGGGGAAAAAAAACAAACAAACACCAACCAGTAGTTGGAGGCATGGCTCAATTGGTAGAGCACCAGCCAGTGCATGAAAGCATCAGGTACTGTTCCAGTGTCAGACAAAAAAAGAAGGAAAGAGTCTAACCTCAGACCCTGGTGACTACTCTGCTGCACTTGGTTGAAATGAACCCTTTGCAGCCCTTTGGAGAGTGGTTTTGTGTGGTTTAGCCCAACTAGGTGAGGGAGAAGTTGATCATTTTGCAGAAGGGCCGCTGTATCTCACACTGGGTTCCTGGAGGAAATGGCCTTGGTACCCTACCTGTCCCCCCAGGGAGTGAACCTGGCAATGAGAAATTACAGGACATCTGCAAGGAAGGGAGGTGTGTGATTATGGTGCTAATGGTGGTCAGCAAGTTCAGGGTCCAAGAAGCTTGGGTCTCAGAAGCAGGGGGCAGGGCTGCACAGGGGAGGTGAGAATTGTCCCCAGTTGTAGGAAATGGCAACATGGAAGGGATATTCATACCTGTATTGGCAGCTGGTTCCCTTGAGCTGGCATAGTCGCTGCTGCAGGCGAGCACGGTACCAGTAGCTGGCACCAAGTAACAGGAGGACCAGCAATAGCAGGAGACTGAGGAGCAGGCCGGTGGTAAGGGAGCTGGTTGCTGTGGAGATGATCAGGTTTAAAGATCCAGGGATGGTGGTATTCACTTGTAATCCTAGCTACTAGGAAAGTGGAGATAGGATAGTGGTTTGAGGCCAGCCCAGGCAGTCAGTGAGACCTCATCTCAACCAATAAAGCTGAGAATGGTAGTCATGCCTGGCATCCCAACTACACAGGAAGCTTAAATAGGAGGCTCATAGTCCAGGCTGGTCCAGGCATAAACATGAGGCCCTATCTCAAAAATAAGTAAAGCGAAAAGAGCTAGTGGCATAAATCAAATGGTTGAGCACCTGGTTGGCAAGCACAAGGCCTTGAGTGAAAATTCCAGTACTCCCTCAATCAATCAGTCGATCAGTCAGCAGGGTTAAGAATTCTACCCAGGGCCGGGCGCTGGTGGCTCACGCCTGTAATCCTAGCTACTCAGGAGGCTGAGATCTGAGGATCGCCATTCAAAGCCAGCCCAGGCAGGAAAGTCTGTGAGACTCTTATCTCCAATAAACCACTAGAAAACCAGAAGTGGCGCTGTGGCTCAAGCAGTAGAGTACTCACCTTGAGCTGAAAAGCTCAGGGACAATGCCCAAGCCCAGAGTTCAAGCCCCACGACCGACAAAAAAAAAAAAAAAAAGAAAAGAAAAGAAAAGAAAAAAGAATTCTATCCAGGAAGGAGTGGAAAGGCAGGAGTGAAATTGTTAGAGCATGCGGAAGGGTCAGAGTCAGGGAACTGGAAGTGAAGGGGTTAGAGGAGGGTCAGGGGAAAGGCAAAGGCTGAGCCACGTTCCCCTCCCAGCTGCCCCTCCCCCAGCTTACCTCGGAGCTGGGTGATGCAATCAGGGGGTGCCCAGCCCTCCTCACAGTGGCAATGCCTGTTGCTGTCACAGACCTGGAGGTTCAGGGTGAGCAGTAAGGGGGTCTGCATGCTGTCACCCTTTCCTTTCCTTGTATCCATTTTTCAAGAGCTTGGACTTCCACAAGTGGAAGAGAGAAGTCTATCCATGTCAGAGGAAATTCAATGGAGCTAATGCTCAGCAGTACTTCAGTACTATGCTAGCAGTGTTCACTCTCGTCTCACATCCTTGAGGAAGTGGGCACTCGGGTGCCCATTTGATGGATGAGGAAACTGAGGAAAAGTTACTTATCCCCCCCCCCCCCAAAGACTGGACACTCGGGTCCCTCTGTTTCCAGAGCCTCTCATTCTTTTCTTGGAGGCTCACTTCTCCCCTTCTGGCTTCCCCACAGCAGCTCACCCCATGCCCGTGGCATTTGCTTCGACATTCCTGTGCTCCCAGAAGATCCACAGGCTGGCATCGATGGTCTATGCACACCTGCCCCATGGAGAGAGAACAGCAAGGATCACGGGCTCACGAAGCTTTCCTGGGACTGGCAGGCTGATGAGGCTCAGGCCCTCACCACTTTTACAGAGGAGGCTCAGGGAGCAAAACCTCCATCCGAGGTAAGAATCAGACTTCCTGCGAGGCCCAGACATTTTACACCAGTAGACAGTGCGACCCTGGCATTGTTTGCTGGGGTTCAGTCACCTTCGATCTGGTTTTGCCCACCCAGGTTACTCACCAGGCCAGGGCCACAGGCAGTGCCAGGCAGAGCCAGGAGGGGTTGGGCCACATCATTACCCAGGTCCAGATGCACCCAGCTGCAGTTCAGCTGTGTCCCATTGACTGCCAGGGTCTCCCAGCGCAAACCTTGGGCTAAGCCCAGCAGAGGCTGGGCTCTACCCCCCTGGCACTGCAGCTGCCCACACATGGCATCTCTGATGGCAGAAGAAAGGCAAACAGGGTCAGCGGAGGCAGGGCCCAGTCTCCTAACAACCCAGAAGAGGAGCCTGGCTTCCCCGCTTACCTAGATGTGCAAGGGATATAGCTGCCATTGGGGCTGCGTCCACAGTTCCCAAAGGCATTGCCCCGAGTGTTGGCTGTATGGAGGCAAAATGGGGCGGCAGGCTGGGCCTCGGGTCCCCACAGAGACCGGCACTGCTGCGTATAAGAGGCGCAGCGCCCGTGCATACACACAGCCTGTCCACCAGCACAGGGCTCACCGTCCCCCAGGCTGACATCAGCAGGGCACTGGGCACTATCTCCTGAGCAGAACTCGGGCAGGTCACAGTCACCTCTGGGAGGGCGGCACTGCCAGCCAGCTGGGCGCAGCTGCAAAGGGTGGGAAGGCAGCAGCATGGGGTACTGGGCATATTCAACTAGGAGCTCAGGGTCAGAATAAGCCTTTCTCCCCTGGACCCCTGCAGGGGAGCTCTGGGTGAAATCATTCTAGTCTGTGCCTACCTGGCAGTTTTGACAACAGGGTCCATCAGATGCACATTGTGCCCCTGGCCTCAGCTGGCAGGTGAAGGCATCACAGCAGGGATCAGTGCAGGCCTGTGGGCACAGGATGTGGAGCGAACCAAGCATCAGCGCAGGCCAAGCCCAGGACCCACCTTTACCTGCTCCTCCCCAGAAACAAACCCAGAAGGTGCTAGAAGCCCCACAATGAATGAGAACTAGAGCCTGCGAGTCCATGGCTGTCCCTGTGGACAGACAGGTCCCTCAGCGCAGCTTGCAGCTCAGGAGACCAGCTAACCAGGGTGATGGGGCAGAAGAGAGAGGGCAAGGCTTTGGTTGAAGGGCTTACATCCGGAAAGCCACAGTCACACTGCTCATGCGGATCCACAAACATATTTCCACACGAAGAGGACATAGCTGGTAGGTTGGACAGCCGTTCAAAGAGACAGCTGCCCATCCCGTCCAGGAGGGCTTTCTCCAGGGCCTGTCGGCTGCAGTTGCTGAAGTTCAGGCCTGGTAGGAAGCTAGGGGAAGGGGCAACAAAGCAAGTTAGGGTTAAGGAGTCTCCTGGCTTGCATATTCCCTTTACCAGTACCACCACCCCCGCCCCCCAATATCCTGCAGTCACTCACTCTGTGGAGGCCTCCATGATGCAGCTCTTGGATGGAGCTGGACCTGGACAGGGGCAGCTTCTTCCAGGCGAGTCATGATCCAGGCCTAGGCTGTGGCCCAGCTCATGGGCTATGGAAGAGGCAACCCCCACGATGCTTGCCGAGTGGTCCTGTCATTGAGAGTGGATACCCCAACACAATGCTCACTCCATCCTGACTACTCCTGGGACAAATTTCACACTGTCTCCCTCCTTAATGGTTTTTGTTTGTTTGTTTTTGGTATGTGAGTGCTGGTTCTGGGGCTTGAAGTCAGGGCCTGGGCACTGTCCCTGAGCTTTTTTTTTTTTTTTTTTTTGCCAGTTGTGGGCCTGAACTCTGGGTCTGGGCGCTACCCCTCAGCTCTTCAGCTCAAGGTTAGTGCTCTACCACTTGAGCCACAGCACCACTCCCGGCTTTTTCTGCTTATGTGGTGCTGAGGAATTGAACCCAGGACCTCATGCATGCAAGGCAAGGACTCTACCACTGAGCCACCTTCCCAGCCCCTCCCTGAGCTTTTATTTTCAACCTCTTTAATTTTTGAAGTAAGAGGAGAATCTAGTCCTACATGATAAAAGTTCTGGGTTTTATGTCAGGTGCCAGTGGCTCATATTTGTAATCATACCTACTCAGGAGGCTGAGATCTGAGGATCATGGTTTGAAGCAAGACCATGAGACTTTTATCTCCAATTAAACTCCAAACAGCCAGTGGTGCAGCTGTGGCTCAATAGGTAGAACTAGCCTTGAGCCCAAAAGCTTAGGGACAGTGCCTAGACCCTGAGTTCAAGCCCCAGGACAGGCACAAAAGGAAAAAACAGAATTCTAGGTTCTAGCTCAGCTCTGTCACTTCCCTTATCACATAGTCCCTGGAGACCACCTGTGTGTGTGTGCTGGTACTGGGACTTGAACTCAGGGCCTGAGCACTGCCCCTTTTTGCTTAACCTTTTTGCTTAAGGTTAGTGCTCTATCACTTGAACCACAGCTCTATTTCTGGCTTTTTTTGTGGCTAATTGGAGATAAGAGTCTCACAGACATTTCCTGCCCAGGCTGGCTTTGAACTGTCAACCTCAGCTCTCTGCTCCTGAGTTAGGATTATAGGTATGGGCCACCAGTGCTTAGCTTCACCGGTGTTCTTTGTGCCTCAGTAGCCCATCACCTACCCTGCAGAAATAGGGAGTCAGCTGTGCATACTGTGATGCACTGGCCACAGGTAAAGAGCTCCAGACAAGAAGAGTATTGAGGTTGGTCTAGCATGTAGGGAGTTTCAGTGAACTGCCCCGGGAGCCCAGAGGAGACCTGTGAGAAGCTCACCATGTTCACACCTCCTGAGAAGTCCGGAGAACAGATGGAGTTCTGGATGGCCATGCCCACCGTAGGCCCAGAGAAGAAAGTATCACTGTGGGAGGAAGAGGTTAAAGATCAGAGCCTAAAGCCATGGTAATCAGCACTTCAGAACCTAAGCTAGGGAGTGGAGCCTTGGGACCTTACGTCACCAGCTGGGCACTGTCGTGCGGTAATCGAGGCAGCAAGTTTGCCCTGCGCCAGTGGAGGAAGTTTTCTAGTGTGACAGCTGGGTTCTGGACTATCTCCACCAGGTCATGCTGGGTCCAGGCCTCCAGGCCTACTAGTAGCACCCTCACATTCAGAGGCCGGAAGAACTGGAAGAGAGATGGGGTTCAGGAGAGGGGTTGCTGAGGTCAGAGGGCTGTGTGACTACTTCTTAGTCCAACACTCACCGTGTCTAGGAGGAGGGCCACTTCTAGTGAGCGGTTCAGCAGGCGTTGGAAGTCGGGGTACCTCCTGACCTGTGGGCCAAGAGGTTACCTTGAAAGATCGCAGAGTGTGCAGGGGGCAGGAGAGGTCTAAAGCACCAGCAGGCTCACCTCGGAATGATCGGCCACAATCACCAGCTCCACAATCTTGCTCTCCGTTATCACATCCCGCTTCCGCTGTGGGTAAGGAAGAAGGGGAGAGTCAGGCAAACTTGTCTTGCAGGGCATGGACCAAGCTGCGTTCATGCCCATCCTGTGTGGTCAGATAGAGAAGGTGAAGAACCCATTGCACAGGGGGCTGGGAAGGTGGCTCAGTGGTAGAGCGCTTGCCTTGCATGCCTGAGGCCCTGGGTTCGATTTCTCAGCACCACATAAGCAAAAAGAATAAAGCCGGAAGTGGCACTGTGGCTCAAGTGGTAGAGTGCTACCCTTGAGCTGAAGAGCTGAAGGACAGCGCCCAGGACCAGAGTTCAGGCCCCACAACCGGACCCAAAAAAAAAAAAAAGAACCCATTGCACAGATGAGCCATGGAGAGGCTGGTTATTTGCCCAAAGTGGGCTAAAAAGTAGATTATAAAGCTTGGAGTAGAGCCCTCGTTTCCTAGCTGCAAACTCAGTACTTCTTAAAAATTAAAAAAAAAAAAAAGAAAAAAAAAAGATAAACTAGGCTCCAATCACTTAGGCTTGTAATCCTTACCATTTGGGAGCCTGAGAATGGGAGGATCATGGTTTGAGGCTAGCCTGGGTAGAAATATTCACAAGAACTCTTCTTGATCGAAAGATGCTATGTATGAGGACACCCTTGAACTACATGACAGGCTGAGATTAGAAGGACTGAGGTTCTTTTGGGGCAGAAAAGCCCTCAGGACTCCCATCTTAATGGAAAGATGTTGGACATGTTTGTGGATAAGAAGCCTAAAACAGGTGGATCATAGTCCAAGCACAAGCCTGGGCAGGAAGCAAGATTCTATCTCAAAAACAACTAGTTTAGGGGCTGGGAAAGTGGCTCAGTGGCAGAGCGCTTGCCTTGCATGCATGAGGCCCTGGGTTCGATTCCTCAGCACCATATAAACAAAAATAAAAAAGCCGGAAGTGGCGCTGTGGCTCAAGTGGTAGAGTGCTAGCCTTGAGCTGAAGAGCTGAGGGACAGCGCCCAGGCCCAGAGTTCAGGCCCCATGAACGGACCCCCCAAAAAAACCCCAAAACAAAAAACAACTAGTTTAAGCCAGGCACCAGTGGCTCATGCCTGTAATCCTAGCTACTCAAGAGGCTGAGATCTGAGGATCACAGTTCAAAGCCAGCCAAGCAGGAAAGGCTCTGAGACTCTTATTTCCAATAAACTACCAGAAAACTGGAAGTGGCATTGTGACTCAAGTAGTAGAGTGCTAACTTTGAGCTGAAATGCTGAGGGACAGTGCCCAGGCCCAGAGTTCAAGCCTCACAACTGACACAAACAAGCCAAAACAAACCAAAACAAAAAGTTTAGGCTGGGTATCAGTGGGAGGGGTGAACAACAGAAAGGATAAATAAGAGCAAATATTGGTCAAGGTACTTTATATGTTAGAAAATATAGCAGTAAAATCTGTTGAAATTGTCTTAATAAAGAGGAGAAGGGAGGTGGTACCCGTGGCTCATGCCTGTAATCCTAGCTACTCAGGAGGCTGAGATCTGAGGATTACAGTTCAAAGCCAACTGGGGCAGGAAAAATCTGTGAGACTCTTTTTTTGTTGTTGTTGTTGGTCGAGGGGCTTGAACTCTGGGCTTGGGCACTGTCCCTACACTCTTCAGCTCAAGGCGAGTGCGCTACCACTTGAGCCACAACACTACTTCCGGTTATTGAGTGGTTTATTAAGAGTCTCACAGACTTTCCTGCCTGGGCTGGCTTTGAACGGCGATCCTCAGATCTCAGCCTCCTGAGTAGCTAGGATTACAGGCGTGAGCCACAGGTGCCAGCTCCCTTCTCCTCTTTATTAAGACAATTACAGGCGCTGACCTGTAAGACTCTTATCTCCAATAAACCACTCAGAAAACCAGAAGTGGTGCTGTGGCTCAAGTGATAGAGCGCTCGCCTTGAGCTGAAGAGCTGAGGGACAGTGCCCAGGCCCAGAGTTAAAACCCCATGACCACCACCACCAACAACAACAAAAAACAAAAAAAGAGAAGGGAGAATGAGGGGTAAAGTTGATGGAATACATTGCCCACATGATGGAGCTGTCACAATGAAACCCCCTTATACAACTAATGTATGCCAATAAAATTCTTTAAAAAAATAACTGGTGCAAAAGAGGTATGGTTTCGAGGTAGAATGCCATAATAATAGTAAATATAATAATAATGGCAAAAATACCATACACCAGGCACAGTTCTAGGCACTTTACACACACACACACACACACACACACACACACACACACACACACACACACATCCAGTTAATCTTCACATCAACCTCATAAGCAGTGTTGTTTTCCCCATTTTACAAATTTTCTAATTTGGGAGTTTTGATTGCTTTCTTGTTGGCAACTATGTTTCTTCTATGCCTAAATGGGAGTTTTCTGCAAATCGAAATAGTAAGACAGGCAAGGAGTTTGAGTAGAACCCTTGCTTCTGATGGTAGACATAAAACTTAGTGATATGACTTTGGGTAATGCTGAAATTTCTTCATTTTACTATCATTTTATATTTTTGGTGCTAGTACTGGGGCTTGAACTCAGGGCCTTGGCACTGTTAAATTTTTTTTCTGCCCAAAGCTGGCACTCTACCACTTGAGCCACACCTCCACTTCTGGCTTTTTGACGATTAATTGCAAATAAGAGTCTCATGGACTTTCTTATTCCAGCTGTCTTTGAACCAGGATCTCAGATCTCAGCCTCCTGAGTAGCTAGGATTACAGGCTTAAGCCACTGGTACCCAACTGTTTCCTCAATAAAAGATGTACAGTACCTGCCTGCTTGGCTTGGTGGGAAGAGTAAATGTGGCAGCACAACTGAAGCCCAGCCCCCCTGCCTTTCCTCCTCACCCGGTGAAGATGTCCCAGAGGGAGATCCGGTGAAGCCTGAGTGGGCATAGGGACATGTCGGCGCAGGGCACAGGAGTGGCCTGGCAGGAGGTTATCTTGGATACGAGAGATAATGGGAGAACCCTGAAGGTCCCCCGGCCCCAGATCCACGGCATAGCTTCTCTCTGGAGACAGGACCACCAGCCCCCTAAGAAGAGACAGAAAGTCAGAACATTTCAGCTTCATGCCTGAGCCCTGCTCCACTGTCATGGGACCCACCCACTGTACCTGAGCCCGGAGCAGGTGCAGATGGAGACCCAGGAGCCCGCATGGCCCTGCACTCTTCCCTGATAGCAGCAATTTTCCTATAGCAGAGAAACATTTGTTTCAGGGGGAGCAGCACTTGAACCCAGAGGAGTCTAGACCTGCAGCGTCCTTCCACTTCCTCCAGTTGCTTCTCCCTCCATTGCCCAGGCTAGAAAAAGGACACAGACAGGCCTGACTCACCAGAGTGTGCCCCTCACTGACAACCCGAGTACCATCAGGCTGGTACCACACCAGGGTTGGGCGGCCTGGGACCAAATCCCTATGGAGTGAAGAAAAAGGAAGGTCAGCACCTGAGCAAAATCACAGGGTAATGGATGATCGTCTGGGAGCCAAGCAAAGCTCCTAACTTGACCACTTCCCCTGAGGCAGCAAGGGTTGGCCCACTTACTCTCTGCCAAGCTATCTGGGTTCCAATTGAGGTTTTGACACAGGATGGCTGTGTGGCCTGGGGCAAATTATTTAGCCTCTCTGTGCGATAGCTTCTTCATATGTTAAATGAGGACAATGATATATAATTGTCTCTATCTTACAGAATTGTTAAGAAGAACCTACATGAGTATAGGCTTAGTGCCTGGCATATAGTAAATACTATGTAAATGTGGGCATATGCTTTTTATTATTTCTGCCATCTTTCTTTTTTCTTTTGCCAATCCTGGGGCTTGAACTCAGAGTTTGGGCACTGTCCTTGAGCTTCTTTTGTTCAAAGCTAGTGTTCTACCATTTGAGACACAGTGCTTTTTCTGTTTATCTGGTACTGGGGAATTGAACACAGGGCTTCATGCATGTTAGGCAAGCATATTCCCAGCCCCTGCCATCTTACCTATTTGGTAGCAGCTCTATGATATGATTCTCACCATCCAGCTCCAATTGAATTCTCAGGGCTTCAGGTGAACTGGTCTGTGGGTATCAGAAGGATGTCACTCCCCTTAGCCCTGTCCACAATTCCTATTCTCCCTAACCAGCAGGCCCTCAGGAGAGCACCAACAATTAGGTCATACACTAGTGGGGGATCCCTAGGGAGTGGCCAGGAAGCCCTGCCTGGACTGGGGCATTGTTCTGGGGGGTTGTGTGGGGAGGTCAAGGAAGGTATCTGAGCCGCCCCTTCTCAGCTTCCTGTCCAGAGAGGAAGCATCATGGAGGACCCAGCACAGGGCCCCAACCCTTCCTCTGACTCAGCTTTAGTATGGGGGGGAGTTGGTGAGGCACTGCCTGACACCAACCCTGTGAGATGAAAAGAGCAAGTCTAGTCAGAATTCACCCAGTGGAGATGGATGGCTGAGGAGTGCATGCAGAGAGCAGAGGCGCTAAGTAAAGCCAGGTGCTAGCGTGTGGGGAGAGGAAGCTCCACCTGGATTGGACCTGCCACAAAAACTCCATCCACACACAGACTCTGCAGCTGAGCTCTGGGTTTGACACACTTGAGAACTAAGGGTGAGAGTGGTGGTATTTATTAGCTGAGAGATGGGGGCGGGGGGGGGGTGTAGACTCACCTGAAGCACCTCTGCTAGGGGAACTGGAGGGTTGTCTTGAAGGACTTGGTGCTCTAAGGACCCACTCAGGACCTTTTCTGGTCTGGTCTGCTGCTCCTCAGTGCCACCTGCAGAGCCCCAGAGAACCCCAAGAGAAGGCCAGGAGATCTACAGTGGAACTGGAGCCACTGGTGCCCTCAGACGTGATGGGCTTCTGTGTATTGCATGCTGAAACTCAAGGGGGAAACTGGAGGGAGAGGCTGCTTTCCACCACCAACCCATCCCTACAGCCCAGAGGGAGTCCAGCTTGCTCAGCCTGCAACTGTTCCTTGGATCCTTCTGGCCGATCTCAGGTTTTCACAGGGACCCCCCCCCCGTTCCCCACACCTTTCCAATTATCCCCCCCCACCTCACAACACACACACAGACACACACACATACACCCCAGGAACACCCTCTCTCAACACTGGGCGAAGCCTTGTGGCTGAGTGCCCATTCACCCTCCCCTTCCTTCACTTCGGAGAGGCAGGCAACACCCATTTCTGGGTGAGCAGTGCAAACACCCCCACCTCTCTAAATAGCCTTGATGCCCAGTCGGGCACACCCGCTCCACACAGCCTCCGCTTCCTCCCCGAGCGCTGCCCCCCCCCCATGGCTCTCTCCGGACACTCCACCCCCGCCTGCCCTCTCGGCCCCCCGGCCCAAGACAGCAGCGGGAAGTGAAAGTTCCAAGGAGGAGTTGGTGTCCCGGCCTCTTTCCTGGCGAGGCTCCCTTCTCCCGGCTCCTCCCGCCCCGCCACGCTGCGGGTGGCCACCGCACCGGGGGAGCGGGGCTGGGCCTGGGAGGAAAGAATCCTCCTCCTTCCATCTCATGAACCCTGCCCATTCGGGACCCTGGCACCCTGTGGAACGGCCAGCTGGGCTCCAGAGGGGAGCCGACTCTCTTTCCACCACTTTTAAAGGGGCCCCGGGCAAGGCCCCTCGATGCCCGGCACCTGAACTGAAAGTTTCTGCGGGACAACGCAGAGGGCGACCGGACGGCGGGCACCCGTATCCATCCCTTCTGCCCTCGTTGGCACTCCATCGCCGAGTCGCCAGGCCCAGGTGCAGCAGACCAGGCAGGCCGTGCTCTGGGTGGGCTCTCCGGCCCGCCCGGGTACCCCCATGCCGCCTCGCTTTCCCGCACCTTTCCCTAGGGTACCCCTCCCTCCACTCCTTCCAGGCCCGGAACTCACCGGTGTTTGGGAGCGGCGGAGAGGGCCGCGGGCTGCCCGCGCCCAGGAGCCCCAGGGCCCAGAGCAGCGCCAGCGGCATGGCAGCAGCGCCCCGGGCCGGGCGAGGGCAGCAGGTGCGCGACCACGGGCAGTAGCCGAGGCGCGGGGTCGGCTCCACGCTCACCGCGCCGCTGCGCAGCACCAGGCCCCGCCTCGCCCCGCCCACCGGCCTGGAGTTAAGCCCCGCCCCCACAGAGGCCCCGCCCCCGCCGGCCCGCCTCCGCCGCCGCGCGGGGTCCTAAAGGAGCTGCCGGGGGCCCCCCCAGCACCGGCTCCGCCCCCGCTTCCCGGCCTAAGCCACTTTCCCGAAACACTGCGGCAAACCCTGTCGGACTGGCTTGGTTGTCACGCCTTCCCTTCCCTCTACCCAGCTTTGCTCAGATCCCAGGCTGGGACCTGGGTGGCTGGGATCCACTGCCTGCTCAGACGGCGCCCGGGTCAACCCGTCCCCTCGCCAAGCGCAGACAGCGGGAACGTGCCAGGCGTTTTATTAACCGGAAAGGTGGGCGGGAAAGCGAGCCGCAAGCCTTCACTCCGCGTAGTTAGCATCATCGTTGCTGTCATTGAAGGCGGAGGAGGAAAGCTCCTCACGGGGCGTGCAGACCGGGCACCGCTGCCGCATGTCATCCCAGCAGGACAGGCAGTACACGGTCTCGCAGTCCGGCGACGGGCACACGTAGGACTCAGATGTCTCGGGTTCCTGGCACACCACGCAGCGGCGGCACAGCCAGCGGCGCAGGAGTGGGCAGCGGCGGTGCAGGGCGTCTACCAGGTGGTGGCGCTGTGGAGAAGTGGGAGGAGGGCGGTGAAGAGTGGAGGGATTTAGTACCCGATGGGAAACCAGAGGGAAAAGGGGGATTTTTGTCTGGGGCACTTGGGCAGCCCTTATTGTCTGAAGTCACCGAGGTCTGACACTGCCTACTTGTTGGAGAAGGCTGGGTTGAGCACAGGAGAGTCCTAGAGCGCGAGGGTACTTTGGAAAGAGGCCCTAGAGAGCCTCCCTCCCCAACTCTGTGATGGAATGGCAGGAGGCTGGGAAATGCAGTAGCAGTAGCTATCATTGCACCTTTAAATCATCTTATTTGGTCCACATGTCAAGGCCTACAGATGACTAGGGAAAATAGAAGGACTGGTCATCCCCACTTTACAGATGAGAAATGTGTAGTTCGGAGAGATGGTGTGACTTTCTAATCTTAGGTCAAACAAGACCAGATCTGAGGGCTGATTCCAAACTACAAACCTTGTTATCAATAGCCCCGCCCCCAACCCCACCCTCCCTCCATTGCCAGGAATCCTTCACAAGCCACCAAATCAGATCATTCTTTGCTCCAGAAATTCCCAGGGCCCAGCTGCCTGCCAGACAAAAGGACGCTTGGGCTTGGCCTTCAGAGCCTTCTGTAATCTGTCCCTTTCTAGCCTCTGCTCCACCTCTCTAATACTGACTCTTTTGTACTTATTTCTCCTTTGCCAGCGTTGGGTACTTGGCATTCCCTTTGGACTCTTGAATCTTTATACATTGTTTCCTTGGCCTAGAATACATGTTCCTCCCACTTCAATCTGCCCATTAAGTCCCATTTACTTCAGGACTGGTCAAGGAATCTCAGTATGTTCTTTTTTTTTATTAGACATTTTTTTTCTGTCTCATGTGTCATAGAGGCTGGGAAGACCTAGGCACTAGAGAAAAAAGTCAAGCAAAGTCAGTCTCACTTTTATGAACTTTGTTAGGGCCAATTAAATAAGAATAGCTGAGCAGGGCACAGGCGGTTCACACCTATAACTCTAGCATCTCAGTAGGCTGAGATCTGAGGATTACTGTTCAAAGCCAGCCCAGGCAGGAAAGTCTGTGAGACTCTTATCTTCAATTAACCACCAGAAAACTGGAAGTGGTGCTGTGGCTCTAAGTGGTAGACTGCCAGCCTTGAGCAAAAGAGCTCCAGTTTAGCACCTAGGCTCCAAGTTCAGGACCCACAACTCACCAAAAAAAAAAAAAAAAAAAAAGCTCTTATTCATTGTTCTGTTTATAATGTTGGGTCTTTTACTAAGAGATTGTAGATATGTTATCTCAAATTTAAAAGAAAAAAAATATGAGCTGGGTATAGCTAGTATCAGAGCTTACACTTCGTGTGAGGCTTTGGGGTTCCATCCCTAGCTCTGTGTGAACACACACACACATAGCCATATTCAGAAGATATTATTATCATTATTTCTCTGTCTCTAGGTCTCTTTTGGCAGTACTCACTCAGTTTGAACACAGGACCTACAATTTACTAGATGGACATTCTACCACTTAAGTCACTTTTATTTTATTTTTTTTACTTTAGTTATTTTTCAGGTAGGATGTTGTGTTTTCTAGTAAGGTCTTGGTCTTTGTTGTGGCCAGCCTCAGACCAAGATCCTACCTAAGTCCCCTCATACAGCTGGATCACACACAGGCTCACACCACTATACCTGGCTTATTGGTTGAGATGAGATCTTACTAATGGTTAGCCTGGCTGACCTCAAACTGTAAGTTTGCCAATCTCCACCACCAGAGTAGCTGATATTACAGGGATGAGCCATTGTTTCCAGTTTTTTGTTTTGTTTTGTTTTGTTTTTGGTCCGGTCGTGGGGTCTGAACTCTGGGCCGGGGCACTGTCCCTCAGCTCTTCAGCTCAAGTCTAGTGCTCTACCACTTGAGCCACAGCACCACTTCCGGCCTCAAGCATGCAAGGCAAGTGCTCTACCACTGAGCCACCTTCCCAGCCCTGTTTCCAGTTTTTAACCATCTCTTTTTCAGGTAAAAGAACTGATAACGCTGGGTATACATGGCTTGCCCCTGTAATCCTAGCTACTCAGGAGGCTGAGATCTGAGGATCACAGTTCAAATCTAGCTTGGGCAGGAAAGTCTGTGAGACTCCTGCCTTCACTAACCCAAATGGCGCTGTGGCTCAATTTGTGTTTATTTTTGTGCCTTGAGCACAAAAGCTCAAGGACAATGTTCAGGCCCTGAGTTCAAGCCCCAGGACTCTCACCACAAAAAAAAAAAAAAAAAAAAAAAAAAAAAAAAAAAAAACCAGAAACAAAAATAACACAAACCTGATGCTTGGAGAGACACTTGCCCAAGGGACACAAAATGACAATAAGCTTTATTCTTTTTTTTTTTTTTTTTGGTCCGGTCGTGGGGCCTGAACTCTGGGCCTGGGCGCTGTCCCTCAGCTCTTCAGCTCAAGGCCAGCACTCTACCACTGAGCCACAGCGCCACTTCCGGCTTTTTTCTTTTTGCTTATGTGGTGCTGGGGAATCGAACCCAGGGCCTCAGGCATGCAAGGCAAGCGCTCTACCACTGAGCCACCTTCCCAGCCCATAAGCTTTATTCTTATGCTAGAATAAAATTCACTTCATCTTTACAATCTGGAATAGTTAACAATATTTTACAAAAGAGAAAAACCAAACCAAGGTCACATAGTTGTAGTAATGAGGGAAGGAATTACTTGAGGGAGTATGTGGATTGAAACCTGGTTCTCTGGACTCCTTGATGTTTTCATAATGCACATGCCTTAGGCCTCCTGACTCATAGCCTACCTGCTTCCTTCTCTCCTCTAAACTTCATTGAACTGGTCTGCAGCACCTTCATCAGAACCTGTGGCTTTTCTTTGGGTTCCCTCATCCCTCTTGCTTTCCTTCAACCAGGTCTAGTTTCCCTTTTCTGTGGGTTTCCTGTCTACTGAGTCTTAGGCTGGGTTGAATCCTGAGGTTCATAGAGAACCACATTCCTGACCTCCAGCATCCTGTCAGACTCACCCTGCTCCAGTAGGATGAGCACACTGGGAGGTGCTGGGCAGACTGATGGAAGGTGCCCACCCCCACTGTCCTCAGATCCAGTTGAAAGCTGGCAGGCACATGAGGCCTGGACTTACTGGAGCTTTTTGCTGGTGTGCCCGCCTCAGGATGGCAGCCCTCCTTAGTTGTGTGAACGCGGCTCTCTTCTTCAAGAGCTCATTGTAAAAGAACAAGACCCGCTTCTTTTCTCTCTATAATGGAAGGAAGGTTTCAGTGATGGTGGCTGAGTGAAGGGAGCTGAGTGTGTATGTGTGTGTGTTTGTGTATGTGTGTAGGGGTGAAGCGGTCTGGGATGACACACCTTGGGGAAATAGAAGGCTGCAATGACCCTCCGGAGCCGGTAGCCATAAGCCTGGGCTAGGCAGAGACAGGCTAGCAGGCCGGTCGGTTGTATAGCCCTCCAGTAGGCCTTGGTATCCATGCACACGGGCTGGGGCAGGCAGGCTGGGGAAAGGGAAAAACAGTCAGTGGTCTGGTCAAGGCAAGATGAGGGACAGGACAGCCTTGAACTGACCTCCCCACAGGAGTTGGAGGTAGGGCCTAGGAGGCCATAGGAGACAATGGAAGTTCCATTCCCTTCTTCTTGCCTGCTCTTTACCCTGTGGGGCAAGGCTGCCCTGCCAGCACTATAACCACTGGGCCCAGCATGCAGTATGGACACATCTGGAACTTTTCCATCATAAAGAAAGTTTTAGCCAGGTGCTGGTGGCTCATGCTTGTAATCCTAGCTACTCAGGATACTGAGATCTGAGGATCAAGGTTTGAAGCCAGCCCAGGCAGGAAAGTCTGAGACACTCTTTATCTCCAATTAACCATTTGAAAACCAGAAGTATAGAGCTATGGCTCAAAGTGGTAGAGCATTAGTCTTGAGCAAAAAAGATTCAGAGACAGTGCTCAGGTCTTAGTTCAAGCCCTACAACCATCACCACCACCACCAACAACAACAAAAGAAAAAAGAAAGAAAGAAATAAGAAAGAAAGAAAGAAAGAAAGAAAGAAAGAAAGAAAGAAAGAAAGGAAGGAAGGAAGGAAGGAAGGAAGGAAGGAAGGAAGGAAGAAAGAAAGGAAGGAAGGAAGAAAGAAGGGGCTGGGAAGGTGGCTCAGTGGTAGAGTGCTTGCCTTACATACATGAGGCCCTGGGTTCAATTCCTCAGCACCACATAAGCAGAAAAAGTTGGAAGTGGTGCTGTGGCTCAAGTGGTAGAGTGCTAGCCTTGAGCTGAAGAGCTCAGGGACAGCACGCAGGCCCAGAGGTTCAAGCCCCATGACCAACTTTAAAAAAAAAAAGAAAGAAAGAAAAGAAAAGAGAAAAAGTTCTACTGGATACCATTGCTTAGATTGCTGGGCTTCTCTGCTCACACCCACCATGTTCCCTACTCTGATTTCTCGGTCTCAGTCCCCATCTCCTCACTCTCAAGAGCCAGTCCCCCAACTTCCAGAATTGTGTGTGTGTGTGTGTGTGTGTATACTTGTACTGGGGCTTGAACTCAGAGCTTCAAGCTTTCCTTGGCATTTTCATTCAAAGCTGGCATTCTACCACTTGAACCACACCTCCACTCTGCTTTTTTCTTTGTTGTTCTTTGTTTTTGATTTTGGTGGTTAATTGGAGATAAAAGTCTCTTGGACTTCTCTGCCTACATGGCTTTGACTGTCAATGCTCAGCCTCATGAGTAGCTATGATTATAGATGGGGGCCATCCACACCAGGCTACTCCCTAACTCTTTACCTTGGAACATTTTGACCTGGCCTTCCCAGCCCCAGTTCCATAAACCCAATCTCCAGTATCACTCACGCATGTTGTTTGTTTCCACCCGGACGTCTGAGGAGGTATTCAGGGCTCCGATGGTTTTCCGAAGAAGCTGGGCAAGCATAGAGTTTCCCTCAACCTTCACCTCCAGTTTATGATTGCCTAAGATCAGGATAGGAAGTTGGGGGTAAGGGATCAGAGAAAAGTTAGAATTAAGAGCTGGGGAAGGAAGGGGGCTGGAGGTAAGGAGGGGGGGTCATAGAAATACTTCACCCAGGTCTGGGAAGGTGGTTCAGTGGTAGAGTGCTTGCCTAGCATGCATGTAGCCTGGGCTTAATTCCTCAGTACCACATAAACAGAAAGAGCTGGAAGTGGTGCTGTGGCTCAAGTGGTAGAGTGCTAGCCTTGAGCAAAAGTAGCTCAGGGACAGTGCCCAGGCACTGAGTTCAAGTGCCAGGACTGGCAAAAAGAAAAGAAATACTTGACCTATTTTTCTGGGTGAATGGATAATCGAGGCTCCCCAATAATAGCTTCTGGGTTCCAGGGCTGAGATTTGACCTTGGGGAGGACAGGGAGGAGGTCATAGGAGAAGGCTAAATGGGGGGTTTCAGGACACTGGGACACGGCTCACTGTAGAAGGAGTACTGCAGGTAGGAATGCTGGCGGATGGTGTCAAAGACCGTGTAGAGAGCCCTGTCCAGCGCACACAGCAGCAGCAGCAGCAGTAGGATGGGCAGGGTCTCCAGGAGCTCCCTCACCTGCCAGAAGCATGGGCTAGGGTGGCTGTCTTTTGGCTGGTTGCCTTTGCCCTCCACTCTCAAGTCTGTTGTTTCATCAAGAGGCCTGATCCCCACACCAGCCTCACCAAGTTTTTCATTTCCGAGGCCTGGATGGTGGGCTTGCAGGGAAAGATGACAGTCAGCTTCTCCGCCTTGCGCAGTGGCAGCAGAGTCCGTTTTCCCTGGAAATAAACATCCCCTGGTTAAGAACCTCAGCCAGGTGCCCATGACTCATGCCTGTAATCCTAGTTACTCAGGAAGCTGAGATCTGAGGATCATGGTTCAAAGCCAGCTCAGGCAGGAAAGTCCATTCAGCAGCAAAAATCATAAGGTGGAGCTGTGGCCCAAATGGTAGAACATCAGCCTTGAGCAAAAGAGCTAAGGGACCAGTGCCCAGGCCCTGAATTCAAGCTGAGTATTGTCACGCGTGCACGCACACACACACACACACACACACACACACACACACACACACACACACACACACACACGAACCCCAGAACCCTCTGTGTACCCTTTTCCCCTCTGGTCTACTGGAGTGTCAAGCCCACAGACAACACAGTCAGTGAGGCATCCTTGTACAGGGCAGAGCCCACTTACCAGCTTCTTCCTGCGTTCATCAATCTGATAGAAGTAGGTGCTGATATAGATGTTGTCAAAGCGGATGTCCTGGTTATAGCTGTCTATGTAAGAGAAGGACCTGTGGACAGTTAGATGGCCATGTCTCAGTCTCCTGATACAGGATCTCCTCACCCATCCCCAACTGCAGGCTTCCTTGAGGCACATTCATTCAGGTGGCCAACAGGTATTTACTGAGCCTTCTCAGCCTGAAGCTGGGGTATATGGTGGTGATGACAGAGGAAGCAGGCTATACCCCTTCCTTCCAATTGTATAGCAGTGGCCTTCCAGCTACGTGACTGCTGAGACCCAACAGAGATGAGGGGGCTCAGAGAAGGGTGTGGCCAGTCTTGGGGAAAGTGGGTGAGATGTGCTATATGTTGCCTATGTGCATGTATTATGCAGAGCAAATGTGGAGCAGAGGCCCAGAGGTAGACCCTCGAGTGTTTCAGGAACCGTCTAGTTCCCTTCGACACCCACAGCCTCCTCTCAATCTCTGGCTTCTTTTGCCTTTGACACACCTCTTCAGAGGTTGCCTCAAGCAAAACTCATCCACCATCTCCCTTCACAGTGAGGCTGTGTGTGTCTATCTAGCCTCCATTTCTCTCCCCAAATCTCATGTTTGTTGCCTAAAGGGAAAAAAAAACCAGTTAATTGTTTGAAATGTGTTGAAAACTGTAAAAAGTATATGAAATAAACTCGGTAAAGTGTGAAACAGAAGTTCTAAAGCCATCACTTCTGGGTCCCTGTTTAAAAAAGAAATCCACATTTTTGCCTGTGATATAGAAATAACTAAATTCAGGGTTGGAGATTCAACTCAGTGGAAGAATGCTTGCCTGGCAAGTGCGAGGTCCTGAGTTTGGTCCTCATCTCCCAAGGGTAACCCCCCCTTCGCCTCCCCCAAAAAGAAAAAGAACTACAAATATAAAGATAGGCTGGGAGCGCCCCCTTGTGGAGAGACCTCTCATGGGGTTAGGGTTATGTGGACTTCCTGTTCTGGAGCCTGCCCTCCCACCTCTCCTTTCCCCTTAGTGAGTGATCTCATCCAGGTTGAAAGTCTGGAAGTGACGTTTTACTCTGTGCCTGCTTCCTTCCCTCCCCAACCTGGCTCTGAAACCTGCTGCTCCTCCCTCCGTCTCAGGTCATCTTCCTGCTCTGCCCCCATCCCAACCAGGCTTCTTAACCTATGACCTGGCCTCACATCCCTCCTTTCAGCTTGCCCACCTCTTCTCATAGCCATTCTCAGTTTAGGGCTTTATTAGACGATTCTTCAGACTCCTTTGATCATGCCCTTTTGTCTCAGTCATCCAGCCCAGCTGCTGCCCCTGAACACTGACAGATACAAGACCTTTCCTCAAGATACTACCTTCCTTTCCTCAACCATGGTTCTCCACTTGAAGTCTTTTGGAGCCCAGTTATGGCAGAGCTACCTACTCATCTCCCATGCCTTGTTTGGATCCTCAGCCTTTTTTTTTTTTTTTGTCATGGAGCTTGAACTCTGGGCCTGGGCGCAGTCCCTGCGCTCTTCAGCTCAAGGTGAGCACTCTACCATTTGAGCTACAGCACCACTTGCAGTTGTCTGGTGGTTAATTGGAGATAAGAGTCTCAGGGACTTTCCTGCTGGGCTGGCTTTGAACCATGATCCTCAGCTCTCAGCCTCCTGAGTAGCTAGGATGACAGGCGTGAGCCACTGGTGCCTGGCCCCAGCGCATTGTATGGCCTTTGAATCATCTCTGTCTTTTAATTGTCTCTCACCACAACAACTAGACCAACAGCATCTTGAGGGCAGGAAGATGGCTCATCCATCTTTGTCGTCTCATGAGGCCCTGGGTACACCTATAACCACTAACTTTCAGTCACCCTAGCCCTATGGACAGAGGCATACAGCAAGGGCCTCTATAGGTACCCTTGCTCAGCCCCTGCCTATCTTAGACTTTTTTTTTTTTGGTCAGTCGTGGGGCCTGAACTTTGGGCCTGGGCGCTGTCCCTTAGTTCTTAAGCTCAAGGGAAGTGTTCTACCACTTGAACCACAGCACCACTTCCGGCTTTTTCTGCTTATGTGGTGCTGAGGAATGGAACCGAGGGCCTCATGCATGCAAGGCAAGCACTTTACCACTGAGCCACCTTCCCAGTCCCCCATCTCAGACATCTGAGGTGGAGATGGGAAACACAGGGTCCAAAATGAGAGTGGGCGAGGCCCAGGGCAGAGAGCAGAAAGAGGCCCAGGACAGCTCAGCTGGACATCAGGCTGGGTGGGGTTGAGGACTTTGTTCTAAATGAACAGAACGTTGCTGCCAACGCAGCAGGTGAGGGAGAATGAAAGCAAAATTGGACCATAAAAATGGCACAGAGTCAGAGCCAAGAGGAATATGAAGGGCAAGAAAAAAAAAAAGTCAAAGCTAAAGGTAAAAAAAAAAAAAGTCAGTGTTAGGAATAAAGGCTGAAAGGAGGTAGATGAATGAAGACACTTGCCCTTTTAAGATGGTGGGAGCATGGATCACATTTCTTCTTTGAAAATGTTCACCTGCTCTTTAATTTCGTGTAAACAGCCAGTCCAGCTTGATATAAAGGCAAAGACTGGACAGATTCAGAGCTGGGGTTGGGTTGGGTATTTCCATCCTTAAAGCCTCTCTTTAGGTCAGGGGTCCCATCCTGGGCAGCAGAAGGGACAGTGGGTGGGGGTGGGGTCCCATCACTCACCCATGGAGGACTATGAGGAAGGTACAGGACAGCAGCACTTGTATCAATGCGAGTGCCCACTCCAGATGGGCCTCCTGCCGTTCCACGTAGTCTCGCACCTCAGTGCTCACGTGCTCCCAGCTTATATTGAGGCCTACCAACCCAGTTTGCTTCTCTTCCTGGGGAGGGCACATGGGTAGACTCAGTCTGCTGCCATTGGCCAGACCCAGCAGCAGCCTTTTTTGTGTGATACTTGGAGCCCCATTCATACCCCAGGAGCCTCCCAGGACCTCAGGAATGATCACTTCACCTGCTTGTCACCCTCTGTGACAGTTCCCGGCACCATCTCACTCTTGGCTGGCCATTCTATCCCTAAGCCAGGTGTGTGCATATCACAGGCTAGGTACAATCTCTCTCCATACATTGTCCTGACATGAATACCATTCTCCGGCTGTCTCCCTCCCTCAGGTTACTTCTTCCTGAGCCTCTTATTTGTTCTTCCTCCTGCTTCATTCCCTAACGCCTCCTCCCATTCCCTATCAACCCGCCACTCACCCACTCATACTCCTGACTCCTACCTTTATGTCAATATTAGCTGAAAATTCCCCATTTAGACCATGGATAGACTGGTTGAGGGTGTCGTAGGTCTGCCCAAAGTTGCCTTCCACAGGGATGCGATTGCGGCACCAAACTTCCATCACTAGTGAAGAGTAGGGCTAGGTTAGGATCAGGACCTCTCCTTTCTGGTCCACAAGCCTGGACCTGGCTGGCTTGCCTGCTGTCCTGTGAGCCTCTTCACCGTGTGTGTGTGTGTGTGTGTGTGTGTGTTGGTTCTGGGGCTTGAACTCAGGATCTAGGCATTGTTCCTGAGCTTTTAAACTCAAAGCTAGTGCTCTACTGCTTGAGTCACAGTTCTACTTCTGGATTTTTGCTTGTTAATTGGAGATAAGAGTCTCCCAGATTTTCCTGCTCCAGCTGGCTTTGAACCATGATACTTAGATCTCAGCCTCCTGAGATCTGAGCCTGGCCTTCCACCATGCTTTTTGTTTCTCTGTCTATGACTTTCTACCTCTCTTTTTTTCCTCTCCATTGTCCTTAGATTCCTCTCCCCAGAAACAAGGCTCTGATTCCTCACCCTCATTGTTTTCACCTGTCCCGAACAGCAGCAAATAGCAAAAATGATAGCCAGTATTTATAGAGCAGCTCTTCTGAGTGCTGCTCTGGAATCTGCTTCATATGCAGTGTCCCCTTGAAGCCTCAAAATCCCTAGAGGGGCCACTAAGCTCCCATCGCCCTCTCTTACAATCCTAGCTACTTAGAAGACTGACATCTGAGGATCCTGGTTCAATCCAGCCCAGGCAGGAAAGTCTATGAGACTTTTATCCCAAATTAGCTACCACAAAGCTAGAAGGGGAGAGTTGGTTCCTCAAGTGGTAGAGCATCAGTCTTGAGTGAAAAAGGCTAAGAGATAGCACCTAGGCCCTGAGTTCAACCCCCAGGATTGGCACAGAAGGGAAAAACATCCTAAAGAGCTGATGATGATTATTATGCCCATCATCTTTCCAATGAAGAGATGAAGCCCAGAGTTAAGCTATAACTTATTAGGGGACAAGGTGGTTGGTAGGGTGAGTGGGCTCAGAGGATGCCCAGAGAATCTATACTTTCCCCCACTTGACTGCTTTCCTGCCTCCCAAATATGTGGTCCCCAAAGACTCAGCCCTGGTACTCCCTGGCCTCCTTCCACTGTGCGGACCCTTGGCAATGCTACAGAAGAACTTGAACTTCATCGGCAGGCAGACCAGGTGGTTGAGGATTGGGACCCAGATGTGTTTCATGCATTCGTTATGTTTTTGGTCAAACCAGCGGCGACAACTATGTATGCCTTGATTCACTACATCTAGGGAAAGAAGCAAGGAGTGTCTTAGGAGCACATGCCTGTACTTCGAGCCCAGCCCCGCTCTACTCCCCTAGGCAGGACCCCTCACAGGAGCAACGCATCTTTGTCTTCATCTCGTACATCTTCTGTGTTGACAAGGGTACTCTGATTTTGGGGGCCCCACGGACCCCTTTGCCTTGCATCACTTTGTCTAAGTCCATGCCGTCTTTCAGTGAGTAGCCAGCCTCACTTTTCACTTGGGCATCCAGGTCTTCAAAGGAGGCAGAGATGTTCTGAGTCTGTCTTTTCAGCGATTCTTTGCTACTCTGGAGTTGGAGTAAGGGAGGGAAAAAAGGAGGAATAGGGTGTCTGCTGCACCCCCAATATATATAGTGCTGAGTGCTGGTAGTGGGGCTTGAACTTGGCCTTGTTCTCTCAGTCTATTTTGCTCAAGGCAAACCATGGCACTGTATCACACACAGCTCCACTTTTTTTTTCTTTTTTCTGGTTAATGGGAAATAAGAGTCTCACAGACTTTCTGCCTGGACTGGCTTAGAACTTTGACCTTAGATCTCAGCCTCCTCAGTAGCTAAGATTACAGGCGTGAGCTACCAGTGCTGGCTCTCCTCAACCTATCTCTAGCCATGCCAAGCTCTGAACTCTTACCCCAAGCTGACAGAGAGCCAAGCCTGAGGCACAGCCTCTCCCTTCAGATTCCCCTCTGTTCAGAGTACTGGGAGGCCTTACCTCTCCCCAGCTGTGCCTCTTATCTCCATGGCCTCAGCTTCTCCTCAGGCCTTCCCTCCCAGATCCTTAAGGGTCAGTGGTTCTCAGGTCTTTGGAACTAATTTCTCAGATCATTATGCCCTCTGAATGTCTCTGACTTCTAAACCCCTCAGAGTCCATCTCCAAATTTCTATTTCTCCCTATTTCTCTATTAGTCCCAACTCCCCAGTCTCCAGTCCTCTGATAAACAATTCCAACTCCTTCAAAGGCCAATGTCCCCAATTTCCTAATATTCTAGTTCAGTGCCCCACACATTCTGGCATTTGGAAATGGGGGGGGGGCATGTATGTCCCAATGAATGGAGGTACTCTGCAGGCATTTAATGCCCCAGGATTAGGGTATATTCTGCAATATTTGGAGACAGCTCTACCCCCATCCCGTCCCCCGCCAAAAACAAATCCAGGAGTATCCCCATTGGGAAGTTGTAAATCCAGGGTCGCAGCTCCCTGTTCAAATTAACTCAGCCCTGGAGGGGACCATAGGCCCTGCTTGCACGGGTACTGACCAGCAGATCCTTGAACACTGCCCGCAAGGGGGCTGTGGAGACGCGCCAGGCCTCACGGGTGTTGTTGATCTGCAGCTCCACAGTGCAGCCCAGTGATGCTATCACTTCGTTGAGGTTGTGCCGAAGATTGGCTGCTGGCCCTGCAGGAAGAGGCCCAGTGTGTTACCTTCCTGTAGGGTCAGGGACTTCTCAAACTTACCCCCTCGCTTCTCCTTTGCCTGCAGACCACCTTTCAGAGCTACCCTGTGATGGAACTGAGTAAGCCTGTTAAGGGATCTTCTCATTCAACCTTTGACTTTTCTCCTGTTTAAACCAAGCAGGCCCAAAGAGCACGAATAGTTCATAGGAAGGTTGAGAAGCTCAGGATGAGATTCAGGCTGAGCCCCCATTTGATGATTCCTCTACCCCCACCCAGGGTCACTACTTCTGGTCACCAACTGGCACTCAGGGACACACACTTACCTGCATAGATGGCAGCCAAAGCGTATCCCATGACAAACAACCTGCCCTCTCTGCCCAGCATCTTGGGGATCAAGAGGATACTGGCACAGCGAATGTGAGGGGACGTCCCCCAACCTATGGCCCCCAAACCTGCCAACAGACCCCACAACATGGGGAAGCAAAGTGAAAAAGCTGCTCCTCGTGTTCACCAGAGCCCCCTGCCCAGCCCCGTTAGAATCCACCACCCTCCTCCCCCCATTCCCCATTGACACTGACTTAGATAGGACACTCATTCATTCATTCACTCACTCACACATTCATTCAACAGCCATTCAAGGTGCAGCTCTGTGCCAGTTTCTGGAAGGGCACAGAGAGATAGCTTGACGTGTGTGCACACGAGTGGGCATGTCATATGTCAGGGAAGGAAGCCAGCATTTCTCATAGCCATGCTAGATTCATGCTCACTCTAGATACAGAGTGAGAGGAGTGGGCGAAAGAAAAAAAAATTCTGGAAACAGGTACTGGAGCCTGTTTTAGAGTAGCCAGAAGAGGGGTGAGAGTCCACCTTGACATTTCCAGGGCTGACACCTACACCACTTACAGCCTGGCCCCTCCCTCTCATTAGCCCTTAATCATGGACTGCTGGTAGGTTCCAGCAGTTTCACATATGTCTCCCTGTGGTCTCTGCGAGGAGACAAGGAGCTCCTCAAGGCTCATAATCCAGAGAGAGAGACAGACAAGTAAACAAATGACTACCACGGGATGTGCTCAGGGCTGTAGGGAGGTGCTTCTGGGGAGAGCTGAGAGCCCAGGAGGGCGGGGGTATTTCTGCAGGGAGGGGTGGGGCTGGGAAGGCTGAGGCTGGACAAAGGAGATGATGTGTCAGCTGAGCCTGGGAGATGAGTAAGTGTTGTTAGGAGGCACAGATGGCAGTCCAGGCCAAAGGAACAGTGAGAATTAGCCAGGGAAATGAGAAGATTCTTGCGTGGATGGAGTGTTTGCCTAACGAATGCCGAAGCAAAAAATCCCAGATCTTTATCCTTCCCTCTGTATCCGCTGTCTTCCTAAGTCCCCATCATCTCCCTCAGAGTCTAGATCCTTTGGTGGTAGTTGGTAGGGACCAAACTCAGGGCCTTGCACTAGTGCAAGAGACTAGCACTCTGCCCCTGAGCTATACCCTCACTCCTTTCTTCTCACTAATCTCCCTACTTCCTCTCTGACTGCTGTATTTATCATATCAGGTCATGATCCTTCCCTGAGTAAACCACTCAGTACTTTTCTACTACACTTAGTAGACAGAATAGATGTTGGTGATCTAGCCCCTGCCCAGCCCCCTGAAGTGAGCTCATGTGACTCAGTTTTTCTCCCACCATGTGCCCCCACAGTGACCTGGCTGCTGCTCCTTAAACATGCCACACTCATTCCTGCCTTCAGTTCTTAGGGCTCGCTATGAAGGCGCCAATAGCCCTCCAGCCCTGTCCTTCACATGGCTAGCTCCACCTAATCATACAGGTTTGTGGCAAGCCCAGTTGGGTGCCACCCCTCAGGGTTTTTTTTTTTTTTTCCTTTTCTTTTCTTCCCCTGTCTTCTGTTGCTAAAACAACTTGGGTTTTGTTCAAGGGCAATAGCCTGGCCCTGCCCTGGCTCCCCTGGGGGGGGGGGGTAGGGGGAAATGTCTGGATTTGTCTAAACCAATCATGGCATTATAGGACATTGAAAGATACTTATTTGGTGGTCTTGGCCTTTTGGCCAAAGACTCTAGCTCAGACAATAGTTGACAAATAGCTGCAGTAAGCTCAAAGGAGAGCAAGAAGGAGTTTTAGATATCTTCTTCAGGTTCCCAACAGAGCAAAACTAGTGCCACTCCTCTACCCATGCAATTTATATAGAAAGCAGGGTTAGCCAGGCACTAGTGACTCAGGCATATAATCCTAGATACTCAGGAGGCTAAGCTCTGAGGATTGTGTTCAAAGCCAGCCCAGGCAGAAAAGTCCGTGAGACTCATCTTTATTTAGCCCAGAAAAATAGATGTAGAGCTGGGGCTCAAAGTGGTAGAGAGCTAGCCTTGAACATAAGAGCTTGGAGACAGTGCCCCATGAGAGAGAGAGAGAGAGAGAGAAAGAGAGAGAGAGAACACAAGTGCATGTGTGCAGGGTTGCAGGGGTGGGGAAGAAGCAGCTTAGAGTGTGTGCATCACCAGCACAAACACCCAGCACCACTAAATAAACATGTATATGAAAAGTAAATAAAAATAGACCCCCTAAATGTGCATTTTCTGGAAGTGGGGGGCGAAGCAGTTGGCACAGGCAGGCACAGGAGGAGAGTCTGAGCAGAAATGGGTGTCATTTGTCTAGCAAGGCGTGTCAGGAGTCCAAGACCCTCCAGGCCCTCTGCTGCAGGAAAGGGAAGCTGCCTCACACCTCCTGGGCTGGGTGCTTGCCAAGCTGCAGAGCTTCACCGGCCACTGGAGGGCCTGCCCAGAACAAGGGAGGGGGGCACTCAGCAAGTGGGGAGAATGGGAGTCTGCTTCTCCCCAGGGCAGGGGAGAAGGCCACCGCAAGATGCTCTGCTTTCACAGTTCGGCAGGCTCCTCTGGGACCAGAGGACACTCTGGGAGGCAGCAAACAGGCCGGGCTAGCAGAGAGGTCCTCCACCTGTGAGGGCAGCCTGCTGGCAGAGGGACCCCAAAGGACAAATGGCTTGCAAGAGCTAAAGGGGCTTCTTGGGCAGTCAGCCAAGTAGAAATGCTGTCTGCAAGAAACCCAGAACTGCTGAGGTCCACACAGCTTCCAAAAAGATCATAAGATAGCCAGGGTGTGAGCGACTACCACCCAGAAGGCACAGGCAATGGAATTATACCAGCTTTGGCGACTTCAAACTTGTGTTCCTTTTCCTCTTATTATTCTGACACAAGGAAAACCACAAAGGGAAGGAAATAGAGAAAAAAGGAGAAAGAGCAGGCCAAGCCCCCGTTTCTACTGCATGACCTCATGCAGGGGATGGGCCTGTGCTACGGCATTGAGGAGGGAAGACATTTGAAGAGAAGTAAGATTGAAATAATGTGGATGGATTGACATTCCACAATTTTACTGGGAAGATTAGAGTGAACTTCTGGTTTCTAAAAAGGGATTGTTCAGGGGCGGGGAAGGTGGCTCAGTGGTAGAGCGCTTGCCTTGCATGCCTGAGGCCCTGGGTTCAATTCCTCTGCACCACATAAGAAAAAAGCTGGAAGTGGCGCTGTGGCTCAAGTGGTAGAGTGCTAGCCTTGAGCTGAAGAGCTGAGGGACAGTGCCTAGGTCCAGAGTTCAGGCCCCACGACCAGACCCCCCAAAAAAAGAGGGATTGTTCATTCTTTTCTGATCTTTGGCATTCTATGAAGATGTGATGCCTGGAGTTACTACAGCCACTTTGTGATCTAAATGGAAGTGATGGACAGGTTGAAGATGACACGGAGAGAAGACCAAAGGATCTGGATTTTTAGATGGAGTTATTGAGCTGTTGAATTATTCAAACTCCAAAACCATCTTGCTTTGAAACTTTTTTTAATGTGAGATATGAACTTTTTGTAGGAGGGCTTTCTGTTCTTATACAAAGGTCTCTATTCAAATGTCACATTTCCTGAGAAGTCTTCTCTAGCTGCTCAAGGTAGGCTTGCTCTTCAGCCTTTCTCTCACATCTCCTTCTTTAACCTTTTTCATACCACTTGCCACCATCAGAAAGGCTCTTGTTTAACTAGGCACTAGTGACTTTTACCTGTATCCCCATCTACTCAGGAGGCTGAGGTCTGAGGATCATGGCTCAAAGACAGCCCAGGAGAAAAAGTTCCTAAGACTGGCAAAAAGCCAGAAGTAGAGGTGTGGCTGAAGTGGTAGAATGTTAGCCTTAAGCAAAAGAAAAAGCCAAGAGCCCCCACCCATGGCCATGAGTTAAAGCCATGGCACCAGCACAGAAAAAGGAGAAAGAGGAGGAGGAGGAAGAGGAAGAGGAAGAAGAGGAGGAGGAGGAGGTAGAGGAGAGAGCTCTTATTTAAATTTAAATTTCAGCCAGGTGCTGGTGGCTGTAATCCTAGCTACTCAGGAGGCTGAGATCTGAGAATTGTAGTTCAAAGCCAGCCTGGCAAGAATGTCTATAAGACTCATCTCCAATTAACTACCAGAAAGCTGGAAGTGGTGCTGTGGCTTGGGCTGAAGAGCTCAGGGACAGTGCCCAGACCCAGAGTTCAAGACCTGCAACCGACCAAAAATAACTAAATAAATAATAAATTTCACTAGTACTCAGGGCTTGGAGCTTGCAGGGCAGGCACTCTACTTATTGAGCCATACCTCTAGTCCTCATGTCTAATTCTCTTAAGTATAAACTCCAACAAAGCTGGTGCCTGTCAACCTTATTCATGGCTGCACAACTCAGTAAGTGCTCAACAAATGAATGAACTGAATTTCTCAGGAGGAACAGGAAATAAGCCAGAGAGGACAGAAGAGATGAAATTACAAAGAGTAGGAGGGTTTGGACTAGAGCATGTGGGCAACAGGGCAAAAATCCTTCATCAGATTGAGAGGGCTTATTGAAGGCAAGGGCTGTGTTTTCCTAGGTTGGGGCCAAGCTCAAGGGGAGGTTGAAGCTACAGAGTGCTTGGTCGGGATTAAGCTAGCTCATTGGCACTCTCTCCTTAGCACTTAGGACAGGTTGTGTTCCACAGGCCTCAAGGGGCCCAGTCTTGCCCAACACTTACCCACCAAGCTGTACAAAACCACCATCTTCTGCTCTTCATAGATGTTCATGGGGTTCACCAGGAGCTGAAAGAGACCTAAAGGCACCTGGTAAAATCAAAGGTCAACTGATGGGGCCCAGGCCTGGTCCAGCCCTAGCCCTGCTGCTTCATACTTGCCTATGGCCAGGAGTCCCCCCGTGCCTGCCCCCAGCAGGAAAGCTGTGGCAGGGAACTCGCCTGGATGGCGGCACAGGAACCGGTTACAGGAGATGGGCAGTCCCCAGCTCAAGAACATCTGCACCACTGAGAGATAGGATGGGTCAGCCACAGCACCCCCTCTGGCTGGGAAGGGGCTCATTAGGCAGAGACTCTGAAGAAGGGGAGTGGAAATAAAGCCAAAAAAAGGAAAGGGCTGGGCTGAAGGGAAGTGCTGGAGAAAAGGGACCCCCAACATGGGAGGAAGGCTGAGGGAATTGCTGAAGAAGAGACCAGATGGAAGGAAGCTGGGGGATGCTGGGAAGGGCGGGGTCTCTGGGGATGGGCTCACTGGTATGGGGTAGTTTCTTCGGCCTTCTTATTCCATTCCCATTCTGATTATTTGTAACAGCCATATGTCTGTCTCAAGGAAGCTTCTTGAGTGCTAGAAGTCTCCTGGAGGATTTCCTTGGCTGTGAGATTCTGGTGAGAGGAGGGAGGGGGCTACTGTCTCCTCTGCCTCACTCACAGCCCAAGTCTGAAGTCAAAGGTGGAAGATAAGCAATCTGTCCTCTCGCTGGTCCTTAGAACTAGGTAAGGATTCCAAGATACACAGTACAGGCCCTCTGGAATCTTAGAACAGGGTGAGGAATTCCAGGGCTACAGAACCTAGGGACATCTCCTGGAGACAGCCAGGCATTAGGTCCCCCAGGAGCCATATCCAAAGCCATGATGGAGGAGCCCAGTAGAGCACGGGCCCTGGTCCGCAGTGTGGGCGGCTTTACCCTGGGCTTGTCCTTGGCCACGATGTATGGGCTTCTGGAGCTCCTGGTGGAGGGGCATAGCCCCTGGGCCTGTCTGGTGGGCACTGTTGCCTTGGCAATCTTTCTTAGCCTGGGTATGGGATTCTCCCGTCAGGCCCGAGTCTCTGTCTTCCTGCTGCTTCCCCAGGCCTTCTCCCGTGAGTCTGACACCCCCTGGGAAGGGCAGGGACATAGGGGGCTCTGTGTAAGGCACTGGCTGCCATCTTTGGGCTGGCTGTCACATATTCCCCCGTTCCCCACCACCCCAGGACATGGCCGGACACTGCTGTTGTTGGCTGCATTTGGGTTGGTGCTACAAGGGCCTTGTGCCAACACTCTGCGCAACTTTACTCGGGCCAGTGAGGCTGTGGCCTGTGGGGCTGAGCTGGCCCTGAACCAGACTGTTGAAATACTAGAGCGGGCCAGGCAGCCCCTTGTCAGTAAGTTCCCCACCCCCATCTCCTCTGGCTCCTGGTCTCTAGCATCTGAATGATCTACAGCCCTTTAGCCTCATTCCTCTGTTGAAACTGTGTCCTATCCTCAACAGTATCTAGGCCTGAACAGAAACTTCTTGGCTCAGCTAAACGCTCTTAGCCCTGTCCCCTGGCCACCTCCACTGCCAAACTAGCCACCTCCACAAGCCAAGCATCCAGGATCCCCACCTCCCAGCAGCTAGCCTCTTCTCCACTCCAGATGAGAACTAGCTGCTAGAGTGGGAGGCCCCAAAGAACAGCTGCCCCTTGTCCCTCAGGTGCCCTGAGCAAGATTAAAGCTCTTGCCCAGAAGGCCAAAGTGGTGGCCGACCGGGTCCGCAAGTTTTTCCGGTCCATCATGGACGGAGTGAAGCACGTAGGTAAGCATGTTAGCACGTCTGGGAGGTCAACATGCACCCAATCTCTTCACCCTTGCTCCTGTCCAGGCTTGCTTGGGGGCCTTTCTTGGGCTCTGACTAATGTCCATTGAATATAGCACAGCTGGTCCCTGACCACAGGCCTCTACAATTCTGGTTGGAGTTCCTCAAGTCCTTGAGAGAGGCTGGGGGACTTCTGCCTTGGATCCCAGCCCCACACCTGTCCTCAGCCAGGGCCCTGCGG
Source organism: Dipodomys merriami (assembly GCF_024711535.1). Taxonomy (NCBI): domain Eukaryota; kingdom Metazoa; phylum Chordata; class Mammalia; order Rodentia; family Heteromyidae; genus Dipodomys; species Dipodomys merriami. The sequence continues at coordinate 128,119 of NW_027206229.1, read as the reverse complement.
AATGTGTGGTACTGGCTCCTTCACATTGGTGATGTGTGCAACGCAGAGATGGGTAACCCTTACATGAAATGCACTCACGTGTTTGATGATGCCAAGGACAACTGCATGACAGCCATACCGAGAGCCGACTACCTGTGTCACGTGTTCACGCCCTTCAAAGTGGTGCTCTGTGGACTTGCCAGCTGTAAGAAAGCAAGGGGCTTCCTGGCAGGGAGGAGTGAACATGAGGTGTTGGGGAAGGTGGGAGTGGAATTTGGGGCTCAGCCAGGAGAGTAGGCCCAGGAGACAAGGGATATAATGCATAGGGAACCTCGAATGTGGGCTCAGTCTTGGGGGTGGGGTGAGGAATAAGGAGAAGCCAGTGCTGGGGGTGGGGCATTAACTAGAGGCTAAAGGTTCTTTTGTTGTTGTTGATGGTGGTGGTGGTGGTCATGGGGCTTGAACTCTGAGCCTGGGCTCTGTCCCTGAGCAGTTCAGCTCAAAGCGAGTGTTCTACCGCTTGAGCTACAGCACTGCTTCCGGTTTTCTGGTGGTTAATTGGAGATAAGAGTCTCATGGACCTTCCAGACTTTCCTGCCCAGGCTGGCTTTGAACTGTGATCCTCAGATCTCAGCCTCCTGAGTAGCTAGGATTATAGGCGTGAGCCACCAGCACCCAGCGAGGCTAAAGATCTTGAGCAAATGCTGGAGGCTGATAGGTAACACAAAGAACATGTAGAAGGTCCTGATGGATGAGGGTCCCTGGAAGTAGGAGTGACAGACCATGTCTCTGCCCCTCCTTCTGACATCAGCTCCACTGACTCTCAGTAATCCAGGTGTTCTGCATCATCCCTGAGTCCATCCAACCCTTCCTGCGCAAGGTCATCGGTACCCGTGAGTTACCTCCTCCCTGGCCCTGGCCACTCAGTGTTGTCTCTCATCCTGGTATGGCCATTGCCAGTTTGAGGCTTCCAGTCCATACATGAAAAAACCCAACAGCTAGAAAGGCCTGGATACCGGCCAATATCTACACAGCATGGATTGGGAAACTGAGGCCCAGAGAGGGGGAAGTCTTCATCAAAGCCAGATGTCAGAGGAGGAGTTGGGAACAGATTATGTAGTGGGGGTTGGTCTAGTGCTGGGTGCTCTGTACATATGACACAGATTTGTGGGGGGGCTTCACACCTTCCTGGTCCACCACAGGTCTGAGCCCTGGGGATTCTGGCTAATCTGTGTGGGGACAATCCCTATTTCTGGGCAGCAATGCTCTCTTAAATTTGCTCCCATCTGCTCTGGACCTGCTGGCTGCAGCTCTGAGGCGGCTGATTAACCGGGTGCGGAAGGAGTTTGAATTCAACATGACCTCCACCCACTACTTCTCAGTGGATCTCAATGCCTCCCGAAGCCTGTCCCAGGTGGCTCTAGATCTCCACGAGGCTGTCAGCCTGAAGGTGCACGGTTTCCGGGAGGTCCTGTCTCTGATGGGCTACACCATGCCTCTGTTGCTGACGTTTCTCTACCTCCAGTGAGGGGCTATGGGGGCCATTGGGGGAGAGCTGGGTTGCAGGACTGGGTGGTTCACAGCATCTTAGGAGGCTGAGGAAGGTAGGTAGGACAGACTGGGGTGCCCAGTAGGTCTGCTCATGGGTGCCGAGGGACCTCTTGTACATCCCTACCCTCTAGAGCTCTGTGTTACCGGTATTTCTACCTGAACCGGGACAGTTTTGACAACATCTACATCACCAGGCGCTTCCTGCATATGGAGACCGCCCGGTCTATTTCAGGACTACCCACAGTGCTGCCCCTCAGTGCTCACGAGGCTAGACGCTACATCCGGCCAAGTAAGGGCCCAGAGGACAGGGCCTCTCCCAAACCTATGGCCCCAACTCCCAGTCCAAAGCACAGGCAGGGCTCTGGCTGACGTGGGGGCAGGGCCAGAGGGAGGAGAAACAACTTATGCTTAAGGCCGAGGGGGAAACTGAGTCCTGGTCTAGGAAGGGCAAGGAAAGGACCAGATGGGAAATCTGGGGACATCCTGAATACCAGGACCACAGTGAGGTGAGGCTTGGCAGGAGTGGATGTGGAAGGAGGAAGGTAAAGTTGGAAAGGCTTTCTGAGGTCAAGAAATGTGAAAATACTAAGTACAGAGTACTTCTCCAGAGAGGAGGATTACCTGTGAGGTGGGAAGCAGGAGAGAAAGAAGGGGTCCTGGAGCACCACAGCCATAAGGCCTACACCTCTGACTATGGAGCCCCCACTCCTGTAGAACGCTTTCCACCCTTGCCAAAAGTCCTCACAGCCTCTTTCCTTTCCATCTTCCAGATGAGCAAACAGGCCCAGGAGCTGGGGTCTGGTGGGTAGGAGAATTGGGGAGCATGCTCTTAACCACTCACCCCTACAGACTCCATCCACCTGTCCCGAATGGAGATGATATTGTGCCTACTGGACATGTTTAACCTCATACGCCACATCATCCTTGTGATATTCCTGGTCTTTTTGGACTATGCTGTCTTCTGGGTGCTGGACCTGGCCCGGTACCAGCTCCAGGGGGAGATTGTGGCTCGAAGTGAGTACCTGTGCCTCCCCCTGTGCCTCTGCAGGCGATCCTCCTGTTCTTGGGCTCTCTTCTTCCTCCTGGAGTCTCTTCCTCTTTCTCATCCTCTGTGTGTGTATGTGTGTGTGTGTGTGTGTGTGTGTGTGCACGCACACACACACGCATACATGCACATGTGTTGGGGTATGGAGGGGAACTATCTGAATGTCCCATGTCACCACCACTCACCCTGTCCATATCTAGTAATACTTGTATCCAGGTCAAGGTCAAACTCTGTTAGATTGGCTTTGGTTCAAACACAGGCCTTTGTCAAAAGTGGTGCTTTAATCAAATTGCTAACCTCTCAGAGCTCATTGAACAATGGGATAACTATGGTCACTCTCTGGGTCACTAAGAAATCCATGAAGCTATGTGCCTTGAGTACCTACTAGACTGCTGACTGAAACTGTGCCACAGTCTACGAAAATAACATACCTGAATCTATGTACAAGAACTCAGACTAAAGAGGAAGAGAGGGTGTGAGAGAGAGAGAGAAAGACAGAGACAGAGAGACAGAGAGAGAGAGACAGAGAGAGACAGACAGAGAGAGAGACAGACAGAGAGAGAAAGTTGTGAGAGGAAAAATAAAAAGAAGAAGGGAAGGAGAGAAAGACTTAAGGCTAAAACAATAATAACCCATTTTTGCCCAGTATCTGTTACACAGTCAGCACTTAGCCATTGCTTTAAACTAAATGCTTCTGCCCATTGTCAGTGGCTCATACCAGTAGCTACTCAAGAGGCTGAGGTCTCAGAATCATGGTTAAAAGCCAGCCTGGGCAGGAAAATCTGTGAGACTCTTATCTCTAATTAATCAGCAAAAAGTGAAAGCTGAAAGGTGGAGTTAGAAGCAAAGCTCAAGTGGTAGAGTACCAGCAGAGCAAGCAAGCCAAGGGAACTTAAGGCCCTGAGTTCAAAGCCCAGTACCACCAGAAACAAACAGCTGGGCTGGGCACTGGTACCCATGCCTGTAATCCTAGCTACTCAGAAGGCTGAGATCTAAGGATCGAGGTTCAGAGCCAGCTTGGGCAGGAAAGTCTGTGAGACTCTCATATCCAATAAACTACCAAAAAAGCCAGAAGTGAAACTGTGGCTGAAGTAGTAGAGTGCTATCCTTGAACAAAAGAAGCTCAAAGACAGTGCCCCAAACTCAGGACCAACACAAAAACAAATAATAAATGCTTCTCTTTAGGCTTTCTCTCCACAGTAGGGCAGAGACCACCGGCCATGTACCCCTCACACAGTATCTCTATGTCAGGTCCTGTGGTAGTGTCTGTCACAGTGGAAGGGAGTGGCTATACGGGGAATATTTACCGTGACCTGGTGTCAGCCTTCAATGTCCTGCAACAAGGCAACATCACGATCTTATCCCAGCGCTGCCACCTGCACCCCTCAGAGCCGGACTTCAACAGTTACATAGTCATAGGTACCCACCACATTCAAGGGCCCAGGGGTAGGGAGTGGGGGAAAGGGGGAAGGCAGGTCAGGGTTGTGGCTGCCACTTTGTGCCACTGGCAATATTTACTGTACCTGCTGTGTGCGCCCCCCCCCCTCCCTGCCCAGGTATTATGTATGGCCTATGCTTCTTCGTCACTCTGTTTGGCAGCTATGTCAGCCGGCTGCGGCGGGTCATCTGTGCTGCTTACTACCCATCCCGGGAGCAGGTGAGGGCTCTAAAGCTAGCTAATCCCTACCTCCACACGAGGAGGAGACACTCAGCTAGTGGGTGACTGTCTTGGCTTTAGGTGCCTGGCAGCCCCAGTACTCTTGCTTCTGGAAGACCTCCAAAGCAGGTGATCTGAACTGGCTGGCTTGTAGGTCTCTGGGCCCTAGATGGGGCTGGAAGAAATGGTATCACTTGGGGCAGAGCTTGTCTTCAAGGTTTTGTTAAAATGGGAAACTGTTGGCATCTCACAGTGGGGATGGAAACTAGTTTATTGATTGGCTACTGCCTGCATGCTGTTCTACAAGAATGCCAAGATGAACAGTCTGGAGCTCATTCTTTAACCAAGCCCCACACTTTGTGTGTGTATGTGTGTGTGTGTGTGTGTGTGTGTGTGTGTGTGTGTGTGTGTGTTGGTACTGGGATTTGAACTCAGAGCATGGGTTCTGTCCCTCAGCCTTTTCTGCTCAAGAGTAGCACTCTACCACTTGAACCATACCTTAACATCTGGCTTTTTGCTGGTTGACTGGCCATAAGAGGACTTTCCTACCAAGGCTGGATTTGAGCTGTAATCTTCAAATCTCTGCACTGGCTCCCAGCATGCACACACTTTTAATGAGATTATTTATTTATTTTTCCATTTCTGGGGTTTAAACTCAGCTCCTGGGCACTGTCCCTGAGCTGCTTTTGCTCAAGGCTAGCACTCTACTACTTGAGCCACAGCATCACTTCCAGCTTTTTCTGTTTATGTGGTACTGAAGAATCGAACCCAGGGTTTCATGCATGCTAAGCAAGCACTCTACCACTACGCCACATTCCCAGTCCCTTAATGAGGTAATTTAAAAGGAGCTTTTATTAAAGAATGAGTCAAGGGCCATGGAAAACCAGAAGAGGGTTCCAGCTGGGGAAGGCCTCCCAGAGGAAGGAGAATTTTGGCCAAAACTAGGTCTAAAGGCAGAGTGGTGATGGCCAAGGAGGACATGGCAGGTAGATAAAACAGCATTTACCTGGGAGATAGAGATCAAGAAGATCAGGTTTGAAGCCAGCCCTGGCAAAAAGTTAGTAAGACTCCATCTCTACAACAAGTTGAACATGGTGCTCTTGAGCACATCGAACCTATAGGTAAGAGGATCTTAGTTCATACTAAGAGTATAAGACCCTACCTAAGGGGCTGGGAAGGTGGCTCAGTGGTAGAGCGCTTGCCTTGCATGCCTGAGGCCCTGGTTCGATTCCTCAGCACCACATAAGCAAAAAGAGAAAAGCCGGAAGTGGTGCTGTGGCTCAAGTGGTAGAGCGCTAGCCTTGAGCTGAAGGACAGCGCCCAGGCCCAGAGTTCAGGCCCCACGACCGGGCCCAAAACAAACAAACAAACAAAACAAAAAACAAAAAAAAAGGCCCTACCTGAAAAATAACTAAACCACAAAGGCCTGGGGCATAGCTCAAGTGATAGAGGGCACAAGGCTCTGAGTTCAAGTTCCAGTACAGAAAGAGAGAGACAGACAGACAGACAGGTAGAGAGAGAGAAAGAGAGAGAGAGAAAGAGAAATAAATAAACAAAAAACAAAGAAAAAAAGAAAGAGGCAGAGAAAACAACAGGATCAAAGAGAACCCTACCTATCACTGGTCTCCCTATGTCAGGAAAGGATCTCTTACCTCTACAACTTACTTCTGAGCCGCCGAACCAACCTGTTGGCCACAGTGCAGCGAGCGGTGATGCGACGGGGAGCTGACCAGGGCCACCTGAGTGTCCTCCAGGTGCTGGCTATCCGGTGTGTCCACTGTACCTTTCTATAAGACTGGGCTGAGAGTGAACTGAAGAAGGGCCAGAAGTCAGAATAGATCCCTTTCCCAGTGACTCTGTAGAGGGTGCTCATTCCTGTCCTTGGAAGGAGAATTGAAAGTGAAAATTCTTTGTGGGGCACTGGTGGCTCACATCTGTAATCCTAGCTACTCAAGAGGCTGAGGTCTGAGGATGTCAATTGAAAGCTAGCCTGGACAGGAAAAGCTGAGAGATTCTTCTTTCCAATTAACCACCCCAAATCTGGAAGTGGAACTGTGGCCAATATGGTAGAATGCTAGTCTTGAGTGCAAAAGCTAAGAGACAGTGGGTGCCCAAGGCCCTGAGAAGTTCAAGCCTAGAGCCCAAAAACATAAGAGAGAGGAGGGAGAAAATTCTTCAGAGTAGGGAGTGGCAGGAGGAAGTACAGGGCAATAGAAATAAAGACTGTTGAAGCTGCAGTCAGAGATGGAGATTAGACTGCAGGAAGACTTCCCCATCATTCAGAGGTTGGGCTACCCAGGCTGAGCTTCTGTGACTCCTCTCCTCAGGTGCCCTTTTCTAAGGCCATGTCTCAGCAAATTTCAGCTGCATCAAGCCCAGTGCTTGGGCTGTGGGAAGACAGAAGTTGAAGGAGACCTGGAGAACTTGGTGTCCTGTAGTACTCCAGGCTGCCCAGGTGAGACCCTGGCTCAATGTGCCTCTCTTGCTGGGACTTGCCTCCTCCTACTTCTCTTGTATCCTACCTCTTGAATCGCCTTCATTACTATGCATATTTTCATCTTCATAGATCACGTTCTCCAAGCTCTCCTTGATTCTCCTGGGTGTGCACAAAATTCATATGCAACAGACATTACAGTTGTGCCTTAGTATACACACTTGACCCTCCAGAGTGGGTCACTGAGGCAGGGGCTGGAAACCAGGGAGCACAGTGGGGTGGGTGAGTTCAAAGTCACTTCCCTCCCTGGCTTCCTCTAGGTCTCTACTGCTACACCTGCTTCCGCCTCCTGGAGAACACCTGTACCCTGTGTGCATCTCCCCTCTCCACCCTGGGGAACCTGGATGTGGAACTGTGAGTCTCTCAGTGGTAGTGGGAAGGCTGGAGTCTGTGGGGACAGTGGGAATCCCCAACCTTCTTCCAGGACATCTGCTGGACAACTGAGATGTGAGGCTTCTCCAGGGACTCTAGTGAGGAGGAAGGTCCCCAACTACAGCTGGCTACAGATGAAAGAAGGGACCCTGAGCAGGAGCCGATTCTCCAGGAAGCACTAGACAGGAACCTCTCTGAGGAGTCTACCACTGAGGCCAGGTGAGCAAGAAGCAGATGCAGGTTGGGTCTGGGAACTGGGAATGTGTTCCGTTGTATTTACCATAGGCTTCCTGGTGCCTGAACCTCTGCTAGGACTAGAACTGAGTGTGGGTGGGCAATTGAGGCTTGGCAAGTGCCTGCACCTCTGCCTGTGGAAGCTCACCTCTGTGTGATGGGGGAGAGTGACATCACGCAGACAGTGTGGGGAACACCCCAATAAAGGAGTAACATAGCTGGGCACTGGTGGCTCACACCTGTAATCCTAGCTGCTTAGGAGACTGAGATCTGAGGATCACAGTTCAAAGCCAATCTCAGTAGGAAATCTGAGACTTTTTAAAAATCTCCAATTAACTACCAAAAAGCCAGAAGTGAAGATGTAGCTCAAGTGGTAGGGTGCTAGTCTTGAGCAAAAAGGCTCAGGGACAGCACCCAGGCCCTGAGTTCAAGCCCCAACAAACAAACAAAAAAGCAGCATAATTGGGATGAGGTTATATTAATCAATGCTTCAAAGCAATGGTGAAAAAAGAGCTGGCTTTTGGGGCAAGCTGGTGGTTTGTTACATTAAGTGGAGGAAAGCATGCATGTATGAGTTTGGAGAATGTGAAACATTCAGAAAGGTAAATAAAGCCAAGTGGGGAGTATGTGTATGTGTTGGTCTGGATGGGACCTCCGAGAATGTTGGGAGCTGAGTTGGAAGTCTAAATGAGGAGAGATGGACAAGGACCTCACTTGCTACTTGAAGATCTTAGGTTATTTAGTGACATGATCATATTTGTCTTTTTTTTTGCCAGATGTGGGCGGCCGTGAACTCAGCGCCTGGGCGCTGTCCCTCAGCTCTTCAGCTCAAGGCTAGAGCTCTATCACTTGAGCCACAGTGCCGCTTCCAGCTTTTCTGCTTATGTGGTGCTGAGGAATCGAACCCAGGGCCTCATGCATTCAGGGCAAGCACTCTATCACTGAGCCACCGTCCCAGCCCCATATTTGTCTTAGCTAGCTGGGTTCCAGTGGCTCACACCTGTAATCGTAGCTACTCAGAAGTCTGAAATCTGAGGACTGCTGGTTCGAAGCCAGCCAGGACAGAAAAGTCTGATACTCTTATTACCAATAAACTACTCAGAAAAAGCTGGAAGTGGCCCTGTGGCTCAAGTGGCAGATCAACAGCCTTGAGCCCAAAGAGGCTCAGGGACAGTGCCCAGACTCTGAGTTCAAGCACCAGGACTGGCAGGGAAAAAAAAAAAAAAAAGAAAAGAAAAAGCTCAGGGGCAGCACCAGGCCCCTGAGTTTAAGGTTTGAGGGGGTGTGATTCAGTGGTAGACAGCATGTTTGTATATAAAGATCCTGGGCTTGATTCCTAGCACCACCAAAAAGAGTTCCACCAAAAAGAAGAGGGAGAAGGCAGCAGAGTAGAGGTTAGACAATTAAATCCAGAAAAAGTTGATATTGGTGGGGATGGAGATAGTAAGAATGAGTGGGATCTGTGATTGTTTGGGGGCAGGTGTTAAGACAGGCTCTAGAGAGAGAGGACTGGCCTGGTGAGAGATCCATGATGTGTCTGTAGGGCATCCAGCTGGAAAGCTGCCCAGCAGGGCTCTGGGTGGGAGGTGTCTGTTTTGAGATTGTTGGTATATGGAGTAAGAGAGGGTGAGCTTGACCATCTTGATAGGATTGAAGAACATGGCAAGAGAGGAGACAGAAATATAATTTTGAGGAGCTCAATAACAAACCTAAGAAAGGATAGGTTCGAAAATAGGAAAAAGCCTGGGCACTGGTAGCTCACACCTGTAATCTCAGGAGGCTGAGATCTGAGGATTGAGATTCAAATCCAGCCCAGACTGGAAAGTCCAGGAGACTCTTATCTCCAGTTAACCACCAAAAAGCAGGAACTGTGGCTCAAGTGTTAGAGTACTAGCTTTGGGGGAAAAAAAGCTCAGCAATACAGCCCAGACCCCAAAGTCAAGCCTCAGGACCGATACACACACACACACACACACACACACATGCACACACACACATGCACACACACACATTGTAGGAAAGCCAAGTACACTGAGAGAAGGTGAAATGATAGGGACTGAAGTCTGGCCATTGAACCCTGTTGAGATCATTGCTGCAGGAACATCAAGGCATTAGGAAAGCCAAAACCAGATCATGATGGGTTGAAGAGTGCTAGAGAGGACTCAGAAACAGGCACAAGGCTTCTGCACCACTATCAGAAGTCTGAAAATTCCTTTACTATAACCATTGTAATTATGAATAAGAAGCATTTTATTTTTTTAGATAAAGTCTCACTGTGTAGCCTAACTTGGTCTCAAAGTATAGATCTTCCTGCCTCTGCCTCTCAAGTATTAGGATTATGGGTGTATACATAGGCACCTAGCTCAAAAACAGGAAGCTTGATGGAAAAAGTTAGCTTCATGACTTGGAATGTGACTCAGTGATAAAGCACTTGGCTAGCTTGCTTGAGGTCATGGGTTCGATTCCCAGCACCACCACTAAGAAATAAATAAATAAAAGCACTTCACACATGACAGTAACTTGTAAAAAGGGACTCAGCACTAATTAATATTTCTTTTTTTTTTTTTTCTGTCGGTCGTGGGGCTTGCGCTATGGGCCTGAGCGCTGTCCCTCAGCTCTTCAGCTCAAGGCTAGCACTCTACCACTTGAGCTACAACACCACTTTGGTTTTCTGGTGGTTTATTGGAGATAAAGTTTCATGGATTTTCCTGCCTGGGCTGGCTTTGAACCTCGATCCTCAGATCTCAGCCTCCTGAGTAGCTAGGATTACAGGTGTGAGCCACCCGCACCCGGCTCACTAATTGATATTTCTATATCCAAGTACAGAAAGAGCTGTGAGTTTAGGAAGTGGAAAAGAGAGAATACTGAAGATGAGATGGGTTCTAGGCCAGGTAGAAGAGTTTCAGGCTTAGCTGAGGCAGAGGAGAGTGGCAGTCCCTCTCCTCAGAACTGAGCCTGCTCTTCCCTGATGGCCTCTTTTCTCTGGGGAGTAGGAGGCAAGGGCACTTACTGAGAGAGCAAAGGGGATGGCTGGGAGTGGCATGAGGATTTCAAGGAGTGGGTGGTGGCAGCTGAAATACCTGCCTTAGGGAGTGTGCAAAGAAGCTGACTGGGGAGTTTAAGAGATATCCAGGTAGAGTTAAAGGCTCAGGTGATGTTGAAAACTGTAGCCTGTAATGACTGCTCTAGTGGGTTGGTTTTGGTTTACTCTGGCAAATGTTTAAGCCATGAATAGACTTCAATGGTTAAAGACTTTCTGAGTGGGCCAAGGGAAAGATACTTTTTAGCAGAGAGTAGATGTGTTCAGAAAAAGAATGTCTTAAGGTATTGGTCTTGGAGAAGACCAGGAGTTGAGGAGTTAAGGCCCTAGGGGGCAGTCTGGAGATTATATCCTCATAAGTAAGATGTTAGAGCAGGGGCAATGGCCAGGAGGAAGAGCTGGCAGGATAGGAGGGCCTCAGAGAATGGGCGATGGCCAAGGGATATCTCAGGATATCTGAGTGGGAGCAGAGGTGAAGGTTATCAGGGCCAAGGAGGTTATGACGGGGAGAAGAGTTAGGTTCCCCGTGAGGAGGCTGCGGGACCACACAAGCAGCCAACAGCTATGGTTGGCATCTTGGGTGGAGATGATAAGGTATTCAGGATGCCTAACTGTCCTAGTGCCAGTGATGGAGATGCTGTGGCAGCCAGGAGCTTTGAAAACAAAACAAAATAAAACAAAAACCCAAAACAAACAAACCCTATAGGCCAGCTGCGTTTGAGAAGAATAAGCTGCCTGCATTTGGGAGGACTACAAAAGAAAACTGTCCAGTGAGCACATTCCAGTGTGAGCGGTGGAGGACATGAATGAGATGAATGGCTGAAGGGAAGGCAAAGTTTTCTGTGAGAGTTTACAGAGGGTCCAGTACAATTAAAAGCTGGATATTGGTGGCTCACATCTGTAATCCTAGCTACTCAGGAGGGTAAGCTCTGAGGATCAAGGTTTCTTTCTTTCTTTTTGCCAGTCTTGGGCTTAAACTCTGGGCCTGGGCTCGCTCCCTCGGCTCTTCAGCTCAAGGCAAGCACTCTACCACTTGAGCCACAGCACCACTTCCGGGTTTCTGGTGGTTTCTTGGAGATAACAGTCTTCCGGACTTTCCTGCCCAGGCTGGCTTTGAACTGTGATCCTCAGTTCTCAGCCTCCTTAGTAGCTAGGATTATAGGTGTGAGCCACTGGTACCCAGCAGGATCAAGATTTAAAGCCAGCTTGGGCAGACAAACCTGAGAGATTCTTATCTCCAATGAACGAGCAAAAACATAGAAGTGGAGGTTTGACTCCAGTGGTAGAGCACCAGCCTTGAGCAAAAAACTAAGGGAGAGTATGCTGGCCTTGAGTTTAAGCCCCAGTATTGGTACAAAACAGGTTAAAAAAAAGAAGAAGAACAAAAACCACAACTGGTTCTGTCAGGGAGCAGCTGAAGCTTGGGCAGGGATGACTGCTACGGCTGCTAGAGGTTCTGCCCTTCCTGGCTATGTGGTCTTAGGAAAGTCTGTCCCCCATAACTGTCCCTCAGCAGCAGCCTAAAGTCAGAAGATATTTCCATGCACAGATGGGTCATTAACTAGAAGAACTGGCTGGTTACAACCAGGAGCCCGGCTTGAACAGATGAGACAGGAGCAGGGGCAGGCAGGCACCTGTGAAAACAGAATGTAGGAGACAAGGGCTGCTCTCCCCCTCTTCTCCCTAGCGACTTGGATGAGAAGACTCTGAAACAGGAGTATCCACAGCAGGTCCTACCTGAAGCCCATCAGTCGGCTGAGTCTCTCGTCCTGGAAGAGCAATTCTCAGATAATTTCTGAGGTGGTCCCTCAGAAATCTTCTGCCTCCAAAGTAGACTCCTCAGGAGCCTCAAAGTCCTGTCACCTCCCTTCCTGATCCCTCCCTTCCATTCCAAAAATAAAGGAACCAAAAGTGGACACAAGAGTGAATCTTAAATTATTATTATTTCTTCCTGTCGCTTACACCCGAGGTGGGGGCAGGGGTAGAGGAAAGGAATAGGAGAGGGGGGGAATGTCTCCCCGCCTAAGGCACTGACTGGGAAAGCCGCAAGTTAGGGAGTCTCCACTCTTTGGGGCCAAGCCCCAGTTCTCCCCAGCTCTAGGCTCCCCCCATCACCTGAAATGCTAAGATGAGGCCCAGGGCACTCAACCTCCCCTCCCCCCCAATATATTACATCATCACTTTTTAAATAGATACAGGGACTGGTCCCACTACCCCCTCCCTGTCACCCCTCCCCACTGTTGGGGGGTACCTGGGCAGCTGTGCAAATGGGCATAGGGGTGCATGGGAGGGAAGGAGAGCACCGGGCCCCTGAACCTGCCCCTTTTAAGGAGGGGGAAGGGCCGCCAGGCCAAGGAAGGGAAATAGTGCAAGGCAGAGCCCAGGCTGCAATGGGGGTCCAGCACCCAGCGAGGAAGGAAAGTGGGGAGATTCCTCCCAGCAGAATTGGGTAGTTAAAAATCTGAAACTAGAGTTCAACAAGACCAACAGAAGAGGCTATGTACAGAACAGGCGTGGATTCAATCCTAAGGAGAGAGACAGGCAAGGAAGGACCAGGGGCTGGGATCCCATTCTCTCCAGTCGGCAACCCGCGTTCCCGGCGGCAAGCGAGTAGCTTGCCCACCGCCCTGGCAAGGGGCGCCAGCTCCATGGCCAGAGAGCACGAAGCCAGCTCGCAGGGGTGCCCGCCCGTGCAGGGCATGGCCGCCAGATGGCGCCAGCCTGCCCGCCGGGCTCCCCCCCAACCCCTCACCCCGTCCCACACCCAGCGCCCGCCAGCCCGGGGGCGGCGTGAGTCAGGGGCGGCAGTGGTGGCGGTGGCTCCGGCTCGCACCTGGGCGGGGAGGAGGAGACGAGGAGAGGGTAAGACGCAGCCCCAGCCCGCCCTGCCCTCTGGCCCTGGGGAGGGAGCGGCGGGAACAAGACATTCCCTGCCTGGGGACGCGGGAGGGGAGGGAATGGGAGGGGAGGAGCAGGGAGGGGAGGAGAGGGGAGGCTCCCTTAGCTGGGCGGGCCCTCCCCGCTGCCCCCAGGGGCGGGCGAGCCAATCAGGCCACCCCGCCCCCTTCTTCTCCAGGACCCCATGACTCAGCGCTGGAGCAGGGCGGAGGGGGACTGGGATGGCTCCGTCCTTACAGGCCCAGTCCCCCCAGTCTTTCAAGTTTTTACCTTTCTTCCCCCCCACCTACCCTTCCTTTGCCACCCCCCCCCCCTTTGCATAATTCACTGTCAGGAAAAGGGAACAGAAACCAGGAAGGAGGGGTCTCGGAAGGGAGGGGCAGTCCTTCACCCCCTGACACCGCCAAAACCCCAGGAGGGGCATGGGAGTGGGGCAAGGCTTTGGTCCCAAGCCCCAGACCCCTAGAAACCCGCATAGCCGAAGTGGGACCCCACTAATCAAATACATTATTGCTTCTACTCCCCAGGAGTAGCTGGGGACAGGGACCCCAGCTTTACAATAGAGTTGTAAATATATACATAATATCTGGGGGAGCACCTGTGCTGCAAAGCCTCCGCTCTGAATTGGAAAGAGGGCTCTGGGGAGAAGGGACTGACTGATGTCAGCAAGTCCCAGTGCCCCCCACCCCCATCCCAGCTCTGCCTGTCCACGTTCCCATTGCTTGGCATGGGTGTCCCCGGCCTTGTGCTGCTCCAGCCTGGCCACTCGACCCTCTTTAAGAGGACTCCATGGCACCTTCAGCCTGGGGTGTGGTGGGTGTCCCCTCTTCCTCCTCCTCATCAGGGGGTCCAGGGGTAGACACGGGGGGCCCTGTGGGGGCTGATTGCTCCCAGAATCGAGCCAGAGAGAGGCGGAAAGTGTCCAGGTGGCCATTGGAGAGGTCGAGGCCAGCAGGGGATGGGGTGGCTGTAGAGGGCGGTGGGTAGTGAGGTGGTGCATCGTCCTTGCGGCGCCTTCGGGTGCGAACCTCCAGGCAGTTCTGGCCCTTGAGGTGGCGCTGCAGGTGGTCCTCCTTGGCGAAAGCCTTGTGGCACAGGTGGCACTCATAGGGCCGGTCCCCCGTGTGCAGGTGCATGTGGTTCTTGAGGTCGTAGCTGTGCAGGAAACGAGCTGGGCAGTGTGGACACGAGTAGGGGCGCTCTCCTGTGTGCTTTCGCATGTGGATCTTCAGCTTGTCGTTCCTGGCACATGAGTGGGCACGAAGGGGACAAGGGAGATGTTCAGGATAGGATCTCTGGTGCATTCTGGTCAGGCTCCCTGGCCACACACATCCCACTCACCTCTCACTGCCTCACTTACCCCCCCCCAGCTTAATTTGCTACTAGCCACTCCTCCGCCTGAAGCCTTTTTGACCAGCTCCTTCACGACCACCCCCTACATATTCTCTCTCTCTCTCTCTCTCTCTCTCTCTCTCTCTCTCTCTCTCTCTCTCTCTCTCTCTCTCTCTCTCTCTCTCTCTCTGCCACTCCTGGGGCTTGAACTCAGGACCTGGGCACTGTTCCTGAGCTGCTTTTGCTCAAGGCTGGTACTCTACTATTGAGCCACTTCCAGCTTTTTGTTTACATGGTATTGAGGAATTGAACCTAGGGCTTCATTCCCTTCTTTTTCTTTCTTTTTTTGTCAGTTGTGGGGCTTGAACTCTGGGCGTGGGTACTGTGTCTCAGCTCTTCAACTCAAGGCTAGCCCTCTACCACTTGAGTCACAGCACCACTTCCGGTTTTCTGGTGGTGCATTGGAGATAAGAGTCTCAGGGACTTTCCTGCCTGGGCTGGCTTTGAACTGTGATCCTCAGATCTCAGTCTCTTGAGTAACTAGGATCACATGTGTGAGCCACCAGTGCCTGGCTCATTCCCTTATTTCTCTTGATCTCTCTTCACATTCCAGAAACCCACACCTGTGCTAGCCCTTCTAGAACCATGTTCCTCCACTCAGATCCTGTACCTCACCCCGCCGGCCTGTGGCAGGCCTTTTCTTCCCTTGATGCTCACCTGGTGAAACGCACACCGCAGACCTCACAGGCAAAGGGCTTTTCACCCGTATGGGTCCTCATGTGGCGTGGCAGTTTGCCTGCCCCGTGGATTATTTTATGGCAGACTGGGCACTCCTGGGGCATCTGGGAACGACGTTTACGCACCAGCTTGTCTTGGCCATCCAGGCCTGGTGCCAGGGCGTCCTGGTGCAGTGAACTTAGGTAGGCCATCAGGTCTGGATCAATAGCATCCTCATCTGAGCCCAGCTCCTCTGGGGACAGTGGGGGTCCACTGCCCTGTGCTAGCCCATAGGCTGAGGGATATGCCAGCTCTTCCTCTTCTTCCTCACCCTCAAAGGGCTCATAGCTCAGGGACCCCTCAGTAGGTGAAGCAGTTCCTGTGGGAGGGCTGTAACTGTCCCCCAGTCCACTGCCCCCGCTGCTGCCCACTCTGCCCACCACCTCTTCTTCCTCGAAGGCCAAGGGATTGGTGGGCACTATGGGCACTTCAGGTACCTGGTGGTTTGCCCGAGCCCCCCTGGTCTGCAGGAAAGCTTTTCGGGGCTTGCGACTGCGGCGGACAACAGGCCGAGGTGGTGGTGGTGGTGGTGGTGGTGGGAGGGGCATCTGTGGTGGGCTATCTCCACCATTGGGAACTCCTGAGGCGGTGGCGGTGGCAGTGGCGGTGGCGGTGGCGGTGGCAAAAGCCTCCAGGTACTGTCGGGCTCGCTCACAGTCATCTTCATCAGGGCTGGGAGCTTCTAGCCCACTGCCTTGCAGGATCTCCATGCAGGCAGCGATGACACATGGGATCTCCAACAGCCGGGCAGCCTGGAGCACAGCCGGCATGTTGGCGCTGCTGGTGGTCAGCGTGGCTGTATAGGCAAATTCAAGCAGGGCCCCCAGTGCTTCTGGCCCTACAAAGTCCAGCTCACATACACCAGCCCCGGCGGCTCCAGCGGCTGTCCCACCCCCCCCAGCCCCCGTGACAGTCCCACCACCGCCCTCAGTGAACAGCTTCTTGAAGTAGTGGCTACAAGCAGCCAGCACAGCCCTGTGGGTGCGGTACTCAAGGCCCTGCGTCCGGATGGTGAGGTCACATAGGTGGCCCAGCTGGCGTTGCTCATTGAGGCAGCTCAGGAGCTCACTGCTGTGGTCTGGGAATGGGATTCCAATCAGATCATCCTCAGGACTCCCCATCTTCTCCTGCAGTCAAGTAGACAGGTAGTTAAGAGTGTTTGGCCTAGCAAGGGGGTTTGGGAAGGGGTACCAACATTGGTCAACACTTACTGAGGGGTGGCTACATGCTAAACACTCTTCTAAGTGTTTTATACTGATTTAATCTCCAAACCCCTCTAAGAGGTGATTATCATGCCTGTTATACACTAGGAGACTAAGGTTTGAATTTGTGAAGTAACTTTCCAAGAAAAGTGCAGTGTGGGGCTCTACACTAGGCTGTGAGTCCTGTGTCTACATCCTTCATCATTGTACTATTCGGCCTCAGGAGTCCTGCCTTTCTGTTCTTTCCCAGAGATCTATGTACTTCTTCTGCCTCAAATCCCCATCTCTTCAGAAGAAGCACTGGGTTAGCAGGTAGGATGCCAGGGTCCTGGTTTAGGCTTCTGGGAAAATTGGCTGAAAAACTCTGGTGGCTATATCTGGCCTTAGTCCTCTGAAAAGTGGATCAGTTTGTGATAGATGGAGTTGCCTTCTAGCTCAGGTGGGAAGCCAACAAGAGAGTTCAGATTGACATTGGACAAGGTCTGCTGGAGGCCAGGCATGACCAGGTTCTTGCTATAAAAAAGCAGGTAGGTTAATATACTGTAATACACTGCAAACAAGAGATGATCATGGTCTTTCTCCTTGGGCTGCTCCCCTTGCCACCCAAAGTTCATGCCCCCTCCCAGATCCCCCTTCTAGAGGATAAACAACTCCCAGGTCTCCCCCCCACACACACATACATCCTCCCCTCCTCCAAGGGTGAGGGAGCAGCCACCCTTTGCTGGGGTGTCACTGGCGCGGGTACTTCCTGCCCCGCACAGATAAGCATCGCCCCCGCCCCCTCCCCCACTGCCAGTCCCACTCTCAGTTACCATACCACTGCTCCCCATTCTAGGAAGGCCCCCCCATTCCCTTAATGTTACTCAAGGCCCAGTCAGTGGCCAGAAGGAGTGGGAGTAAGGGGGTGGGGGTAGGGCAGAGGTTGACATGAGTCTGGCCTAGAAGCAGGGCTTCAGATTCTGGCTCTGCTGCTACCTTGCTGTGTAACATTGGACAAGTCATTTCTCTTTTTACTTTCCTCAGCAGTTCAAGGTGGGGGTGGGAGTGGAAGCACCAAGGGCTCAGCCCTGACATTTTGTGGGTCTGGAGCAACTGGAGATAGTTTTGGGGCCCTGGGAGAGCTGGACTCTGGAGTTAGCCAGGCTCCAGTTTGAGTTTCCATGATCTTAAACAAATGATTTTATCTCCCAGATTCTTTCCTCGTCTACAATATGGGATAATGCCAGCTGACCCTTGGGGTGGTAACCAGGGATAAAAGAGCTCAGGTGTGCCACCATGTCACACACAGTAGGGGCTCAGTCAGTGGTGTAGCCTAGGTGTAGCTTGGAGGCAGATTCTATATAGAGATGGCCGCCGCCATCCTCCTTCAAATCACCCCCAGGGAGCCAGTTACTAAGGAGCTACCTGACCTTGGACAAGTCACTTCCTTTCCTGAGGAGGCCTGTTCCTCATGTGTAATATTAAAGGCTAGCCTAGATGATCCTTAGGATAAGTCTCTAGGACATTCTGTCAGGGTCCTGTCTGATTAGCTGATCAGCTCTGGCCACTGATGGGGAAAGTGTGTTTTGATTTTTTTTCCTGGGGGGCGGGGGAGGTGGGGAAGTCAAGGGCTACAAATTTCCTCTTTAGGACACAGGAACTGCATTGTCTGTCCGTCTCCCTGCTCACTACCTTTACCGCAATGCCAGGGCTCCTGTGAGAAAGCCTTGAGTGAGCAGCACTCACAGTCTGTCTTTGCTCCTAAGTCACGCCTAGGTATCCTTCAATCACTTGTTCCTTCAAGTCTCCAGGCCACATCTATCCCTATCCCCTTTGGTTCTTTTCACTGTGCCCATGGTACAAGTAACAAATGGACCTAAGACTTAGAAACAAACAAAACCCAGGTGAGTTCGCAAAGGTGGCAGTAGCTGTGGTGTAAGAAGCAGTGGGCACCCTCCTGAGCCCAAAAGGATCCTTCCCTCCTAAGAGGGATGGGTGGGGCTGTCCTCTCTGTCCATTGGCAGAGAGCTAGGCCTGGCAGGCACGTGGCTCACTCTCTCCCTTCTCCCCTACCCACCCCACCATTCCAGCTGCTAAGCCCGCCTCTTTTCTCCAACCCCAGGGCCAGTCTCCATGGCAACTTAGTGTGGCAGGGGATGCTGATTGGCTGACCATGCTGTCAGGTCACAGGCTTGAGCTGGTTCACAACCAACTTACACAGGGCTTGGGTAGGGTGGGTGTTTAACCCCTTAGGTCCAAATCCAATGCCCATCGTCAAGAGGTAGCAAGGAAGGAGGAGAGGCCGAGAGGACACACTTGGGGAGGACAGGTGTTCATTTGACTTTCCAGCTTCTGGGGAACTCCCTCAGCCCTTACCCAGGGCTCTGGCACCAATGTCAGCAGAGGTGCCACCTGGAACTATAATGGTGCCAACCAGGCCAAGGGGGCACTCCTAGCACCATCATTTGGGAGGGGTAGGCGGGGTAGAAGCCTTCCCCTTCTTTCTGCCAGGGTGGGGCACTGTTACCAGGGTGCCCACCCCACCATGGGCATTCTTCCCACCTCTATATCCCGGAGGGCCAAGTCCCCCAACGCCCCATGAAGGCGGCCCATCCCCACCCAACTTGGCATGCCCCCTCTTGCTAAGACCTTGTGGGCATGGGTGTGTATGTTGGTTAGGGGGGGCAACTCTGCCAAGGAACCAGGCAAGATCTGTCTGCCTAGTGGGGGAAAGAACTGGGGGCCCCACCCCAGTGCTCCCCTCTTTCCTGCCACCCCCCCAGGCTCCCCTCATTGTCAGGCCTGCTAGACCGGCCAAGCCAGTGGGCAGCTCTCTTGAAACTGGGCCTTGTGTCAAGCCTGCCCCATCTTTGGTTGGGGGAAGACTTGAGGGTAAGAAAGGTAGGAGGAAGCAAAGGTGAGAGCTTCCATAACCTGTCCCTCAGTGTCTGAGGACACTTGTCAGGAGGTGTCCACCACTAAGAAATCAAAAGATAGAGGGTACCAGCTGAAAAGAGAAAGGAGACTGAACTCTTTCCAGGTGCTGACCTCAGGCACTGTCCAATGCAGGGCTGGGGGGCACCAAGGCCAACACTGCTGGCTTGAGCCAGCTGAAGGGCAGGGATAGGAGGCCCTGAATGGGGCAGCTGAGTAAAGCTGGCCCCCCTTCTCCCCACCCTGGGGATTAGGGGACTGAGGCTTAGTGTGGGGGGCAGCAGGCGGAACCAGGATTAACGGCGGAGAAAATAGATATGGGCCTGAGACACAAGCGCATGGAGCCCCCCCTCTCCCCAGGCTCTGCCAGGAAGCCTGAGAGGGGCCTGGCCAGGCTTCACTTGGGGCAGCAG
The DNA here is from genome assembly GCF_024711535.1 of Dipodomys merriami. Taxonomy (NCBI): domain Eukaryota; kingdom Metazoa; phylum Chordata; class Mammalia; order Rodentia; family Heteromyidae; genus Dipodomys; species Dipodomys merriami. Next base: position 108,212 of record NW_027206229.1, on the reverse strand, counting down.
GTTGGGGTGCAGGAGGACGAGGACCAGGCTGTGATATCTTCCTGCCAGGGGTGATGGAGAGGCCTGAGGCCCTTCCCAATACTCCTAGTGCCACCCCTCCCCCTTACTTCTTTCTCCTTTGCGTCCCCCCCCCACCCCACGCCTCAGGTTCTCTTCCTGTTTTTTTAGGAGTGAAGTTTGCATGAAGACAGGGCTTTTGGCCTGTAGCTATACCAGGGGTTGGGGGGGGGGGGGATACAGATTTGATAGCAAGTACAAAGTCCTCAGGGACCCAGGAATCCTTATTCCCATGTTACCAGACCCTTTCCAAGGGCCTCTAGGCTCAGAGGCCACCCCTGTCAGGCCCAGTTGGGAAGACAGAGTGAAGGGGCTGAGCCACATGTCACTGGAGGACTGGAAGGGAGAAATTTGAAGGCAAGGTCTGAAGAAATGGTCCTCTGCCCAGGGATGCCCAAGACAACCTGCGGAACTCCCCCTGCCCCTCCAGGCTTCGGCATGCCTTCCCCATCCCCCAAGTGACGCTTCCCCCCTCCTCCTAACCTCACCACCCCCAGCACTCACACTTCCTGGGGGCCGAGGCGGGGAAGAAAGACCGCAAGCCACGAAGGGGGAAGGAGGCAAGGGGAGTTGGCTGCTTCCCGGTGCTGTGGGGGTTAAGCTTTACCCCTCAATCCTGCAATCCTGGCATGGGGGCCCCTGAGGGAGACCTCAGGGTACTACTACATTTTCTTTGCATGACACCAGCTCTACCCCACTAACCCCTTACATCAAGAAGAATAGGAGGGAGTTAAAAGATGGCGGAAGATGGAATGGGTGTCCTCATCCTTGCCACCTTTGTGTACCTCCTGACCATCCAGCCACCCCTTACTCTTGGCCTTTCTCTTAAAGACTCCTCTTTCTGTCCCCTTCCTACTTCTCTGACCCTTGTCCTCTCTAAGATTTATTCCTTGCTTTACTTCATCAGCCCTTACCATGCTCATCAACCATACCTATCCTTACTTAGGCCTCCTACTAGGAACCATGGCCAACACTCATTTCTCGGTTCCTATCTCTTTTCACTCAAGCTATCCCCATGTTCTCCACTTGCCTCTGCTCCAAGCAATCTTGTCTTCTCCCTAGGTAAATGTGGGGTTGAGGGAGTACAGGAATACAATCAAAGCCCAGGGCCTGCCCTCCAAGGCCTTTGGCCATGAGATGACTAGGTTTAGGACACCCAAATCTGCTCTTCAGATAAAACAAGGGACTAAAATTTGGGAGCCAGTTGAGAATAAGTGGTGGAGGGGAGTGTTCAGTGAGAGCGGATGTGGGGTGAGGGAGACAACCGGTACCTCTCTGCCTGTCAGAGTTTCCAGTCCTGGAGCTACTGGACTTTCCCAGGAGAGGGCCCACCCTGGACCAGGCAACTGTCCACTTGGGCAGATCCTGGTCATCAAGGCTCTCAGCAGGGTCTGCCTGGGCGGTGCTAGCTCCCCTTAGGGCCTTAGGAGACAGCACAAGGTGCCAGGGTCTACCCTGTGCCCCCCTCCCCCCAGCCTAGTGTCTCCGGTTGGGCTGGGTAACCGAGCCGGCTGGTAACCCCACACCCGCCAAGTCGCCAGCAGAAACCTGAGCCCCCCAGCCCCAGAGGACACCCCAGCCCGATCCCCAGAGCCCGGCTCTCTGCCAGCCTGTCCAACCTCCTGGCCTGGCCCAGCAATCACTCTGCTCCTGTAGGCCCCTTCTTCTGCCTCTCCTGGTCCTCTTGCGTCCCTTAGACTCGGAGGCCTCCCCACACTCCAGCTCTTCCGATCCTCAGTTCCCTAAAGACTCCAGCGAAATCTGGGCACCCTTCTTCCTAGCCTGTTTTTCAGTCCTTCCCTGACCCTTGGCCAATTCTAGGCCTCGGAGCCTCCCCTGGGGCCTGACCTCGGGAGCCAGAGCAGAGCCTACTCACCTGAACGCTGAGGGGCCTTGCCGCAACTCCTCCTGGCCCCTGGGGGCAGCACGTTGGGAAGGGTGGGGGGAGGGCCAGGCTGGGGGCTGAGGTAGGGTAGCTGTTCCCCGCTCCAGCTACCTCCTTCAAAGGGGCCGCCCACGACCTGGCCCAGCCCCTCCCCCCTAGAGCCTTAACCCTCTGGGTGCTGCCCCCCCTAGCCTGGAGGGAGGGGTTACTGAAGGGCTGGCAGTGTGGGAGAGGGCCCGGAGTCTTTGCCTGTGGTGCCCAAAGCCCCAGTTGTCCCCACCCCCGCCTGTCCTTACTCAGTCCTAAAAGGGGAAAAAGGTGAGGGGTAGGAAAGGTAGGAGCTGGGAGTACAGGAGGACAGAGGTGAGGAGGAGCAATGGGAGAGGTTGCTGGAGGTGGGACCATGAGAAGGAAGAAGTAAGGGGCGGGGACAGATGGCAGCAGTGGCCAAAGAGGGAGGAGGGGAACCCTGGACAGTCAATGCCAGGCGTGACAGGTGCCCAGGTCCCAGCCCCTTAGGGCATGTGGGATTAGAGGACCACAAAGAGGCTCTACAGACCCCACTAGGCCCCTTGTCTACCCCCTGGGAACTGTCCGATTTCTCTCCACCCTGTACTGGGCTGGGGCCCTCAGGGGCTGGGCAAGGCGGCACCCCGCCCTCCCCATAGCCTCACCCCAAACCCACTCACATACCACAGTTCCTCACCCGGCGCCAGCCCCTGCCAACCAGGCCAGGGGGCAGCACTCATGCCAGCCCCCAGTGGCCAGGGGGACAGAGCTGGCCTGAGTGGGGTAGACAGATGGGGGGAGCTGCAGGCACCGAAAGAGGAAGGAGCTAGGAGGGGGCATCTGCTGGGAAGCGCCTAGCCCCACCCCTTGCGCAAGCTGCTGCCACCCTGGCCGGTTGGGTGGGACCCGCCTGGGCCCGAGGGGCAACTCAGGAGGGCTCTGAGCCACAAAGTTTCACTTAAATAACTCCCGGGGTCCCTTATTCCCAGCAAAGGGTACTTTGGTAGCCTCTAAATACTAGGCCATCCCAAGTCCTGCTAGACTGGGGGGGAACCACAGAAATGCCCCCTAAAGTACCCCCTCCTCTTTTCCCCCAACAGCTGCTGGCTCAATGCCGCTGGCCTGCTGCCCCTCACCAGCTCCCGGCCTGGTTGGCACCTACCCACCAGGATGCTGGCAGTCCTGCCCTTCTCTCTCCTACCCCCCTGCTCCCAGCACCCTATGCCAACTATGGGCCTGGGGTGGGGGAGGGTTACCCCTGAGCCTTAGTGCCAGGCAGACAGGCTCAAGGGCCCTAGGCCCTACAGATAAAGGCCAAGACCCTGTTCTTCGGCCACCTCCTTAAGAAGTAGTGGAATGGTCAGGTCAGTGCCTACACTGGGAGAGCCTGGAATGTTCTGGACAACCCATAATCAATTGCCAAAGGCTCCATGTCTCAGGGTGGGGGCCAGTGTCTCTTCTGCCACCAGGTGCTGGCCTCTTGGCATTCCCTCCACCCAAGCAAATGCTTGGGCACCAAAGTCCTTGCAATGCCTAAGAGTGTAGTCTAGGGCCTGCAGCCTGTGAGGGAGTGGGGTGGGGCTGCTCCCTGCCCTTTGATCCCCATAAAGGGAGGGAACCAGCCTGGAGGGCAGGGGGCAGGAAAAGAGTTCATGGGGCCCCTCATTCCACTCTTGCCAAGGGCAGCAGAGCAGGGTGTGGGCATCTCTGGGGTGGGGCTCTAAGGTGAGGATGGGTGGCATGTTAGGGGAGCTGACTGGCTGTTAATCATGGGTAGATAGTGTCTGTCACATGGACACGGAATGACAAGAACAAAGTGGGAGGAACACACAGGGTACCCATGTTGTAGTCTATCCCAGTCCTGTCTTTTACCTTATCCAGAGATTCTTCCAGACTCAGACAACTTGAAAGCTCAAGGACTACAACTCCCAGTGTACACCACAATTGCTTCATGTGTACCTTGGGAGTTGTAGTTCCCTTGAGAAGGCTTGGGTTCTCTACTTCCTTGGAGCCTAGTTGGTAGGGTGGGGAGGGCAGAGGACTTGGTCACAAATCTCCAAGGGGGCTGTCTCTGAAGGGAAGATAAGAGACTATATAGGCCCAAGTTGGGGAGAGAGGACCCCTGCTCCAGGCAAAGGGGGGTGGGGGAGGAAGGAAGGAGAGGATGTCTGTTGAAAGGGGCATATGGGTGGGGAGGAGCTGGGGGGGGGGGGTGGAAACAGGAAGGAAACTGAAGCCAGAGACATGAGGTCGAAAGCAAGGGCTTGGGGGAGCCCCACTCTGAGGACTGGTAGGGACTGGGAAGGCATTTCCCCCTGTCACCCTGGCTGGAGGAGGCATAAGAGGACTTAGTGATGCTCATTGGCAGCAAATAGATATATTCGTGGGGGTCCCTGGCTTCATCCGCCTGCCATCCATCCTCTTTTTCACATGGTATCCTCCACCCCTGAATCTGGCACAGTTATTTGCTAGCTGGGAAGCTCTGAAGGCTAACTGAGTTCTGGGAAAGCTAGAAAGTAAAGGAAGGGTTGGGGGCAGACTAGGGCCAGGCCTTCTGGTAAGCCCCATTGAAGCATATATGAGGTTAGGTCAAGGTATGAGATCAACAAAGGAGCAGGCTTGTAGCTGGGAGGCTTCAGGAAAAGAGAACTAAGATTCCAAGGCCACCTAGCTACCATCTATCTCAGACTTTGGGACAAGAATCAGAAGATTCTTCTCTGATGTCCCTGAGGAATCTACTAAAGGTAGCTTTTCCTCTAGGCCAGGCAGCCTGTGAACATTAAAAATTACATCTCAGGGGGGCAGTGGCAGCTGGATATCTTTCTCTAGCAGAGATGAGGGTCGGGAGTAGACAAGATTTCCTCTGAGGACACTTTTTCTGGGCTTCCCAAGGCTCTGTAACAGATGCTAACAAACCTATACAAAACTCCTGGCAAGATATGAACCTGGTTGCTTACAGGGTCTTTCTTGCTACCCAATCCCTCAATGCTAGATGACAGTATCTCTATCCCCTTCCCCCTAGTCCCCCAGGCCCGCCTTGGCAGCTGGCCACTTGTGTGTTGGCAGGACTGGGGGGCGGGGGGGGGAAGAGAGCAGCGAGGCAACTTCAAACTGTCCGGGCAAAACGTCAAGTTTACTCACGAGTTTACTCAGCAGAAGGAGGGGGAAGAGGCCAGAGCGGGCACACCCCATGCCAGGGTCCTATCCGTCTGCCTGTCCCCACCTTCCTCCCCCACCCTCCTTTAGAGCCCTTGGCCCAAACAGGCATAGGCCCCAAGGCCTGGTGGCAGGGCAGACTTAACTCTGAGGAAGGTCAGGGAGCCAAGCAGGCTGAAGGCAGGAAGCTCCTAAGCAGGCCCAAAGGCTTCTCTATCAGAGGGCAGTGCCCTGCCTGGAGCCCATTTACTCCCCATCTTGGAGCCTTGGCCTTTGGCCAGGAGAACTGGGTCTCTCAGCCATCAAGAAGTGGGCAGTACCGAGCCAAGCCTCCTCCAACTAAGCAGTCCCTTGGGTAGTGACTTATCATCCCAAATGTCCAGTCCTAGGCTGGACCGCAAATACCAGCATGATGCCACCTAGAACAGAGACTGGTTCTCTTAGTCTTGGCTTGGAATGGGGGGCTAGTACCCTATCTGACCTACTTCCCTTTCCTCCCCACCTGCTTTCATTCTCTGAATCTCTCCCCTAGCCTTTACTGTCCCCACCCCAGAGGCGCTCCGCCCCCCCATGCCTGCTGGGTCCCCCTCCCCCACCCTTCCCCAGGGTGCCAAGTGCAGGCACACAAAGGGCCCGATGGTGCATTGTTAGCCCAGCCCCCGCTGCCCGCCGCGCCCTCCCAGGGCGGGCACTAAGCCAAGGAGGAGCTGGGGGCCCTGGGTGCCAAGGGGCACCATGGAGAAGGAGAAATAAGTCAGCACCTGTCTCTGAGATACAGGGTCCATATTGGTCAGGGCTGGACAGGGATGAGAGGGCCCCATTAGAGCAGGCCTGTCTCCTTGATACCTGAGCCTAGTGGGCACTGCCTACTTTCTTCCCAAGAGCCCCTTTCTGGAGGTATTAACCCTTTCCTGACCCCCGTGCCAAGTCTGGGGGTGTGGTACCCAAGGGAGAGGGCAGTGTCTGGGGGTGCCAGTAGGCAGCCTCGTGCCCACAGCAACCATGTAACAGAGGCACTCTGGGGGAGGCCAGGGTCCCGGGGGCCAGGGACAGGAGGCACTGGCAGAGATTTCTTCTTATTTCATCAGCTGCTCCAGGGGGAGCCCCCTGCCCTTCTCCCCAGTTACCATTAAGAACTAACTACCACCCAAACCTAGTTATAATATGTTCTTCTCCAGCCTGCACATCACTCCTTAGGCCTGATATCTTCTCCCAATCTGATGCCCACTCCATGCCAGCTCTGTCAACAGTGCCAGGAGGGTACAGGGGTGACCAAACCAGTTGGTGTGTTTGGGGCACAAGGAGGCCACCCCATAATCCTCCAGGCCTTGGCTCTCCCCGCCCCCCCCCCCCAGCACTCCCTTAAGGAACAGAGAGTTCCCATCTGGTTTAACCCCTCACTGCCCAATTTGGTTACCCCTGCCCCTGATAAATGCCTCCTTCCTCCAGGAATAAGTTGGGGGAAGCGGGAATAGCTGTGCTGACTCATTTCCATTCTCAGCTGCAGTTAGGGGTCTCTGAGGCCTTCGGGCGGGGGTCAATTCAAGAACGCCCTCCACCTGGCCCGGAAGCCAGGACAGCCTGCTGGTCTCCCCCTCTCCCCAGCACCCACTTCCGGTGTCCCAAACTAGGTCAGCAGCGCTCGTTTCCTGTGGGTCAGCTAGCACCGGCGCCTCTGCCCCTCCCCTGCTCCGGACCCAGGCTCCCCGCCTCCCCCCCACCCCCCCAGGGCGCCCCGAGGTCTCACCACGTCTCAGCCGCCCTTTGATACATGGGGGTTGTACGGGGCGGGGGGCAGGAGACCCGCCCTCTCTCCAAACACTAGCAGGGCCGGGGCGCCTGGGCAGGCACGTGTCCGGGCACAACCCGCTGCCCACGCTACCCCCCCCACTCCCGCCCCCCCCCCCCGCTCTGACCGGGACACGTCGCTCTCTTACTTGGGGTGGGGTGGGAGGAGGGGAGAGACAGCTGGAAATTGAAAGCAGCGCCCCCCGCCCCTTTGAATGGCAACCCCCAGCAAGCGACGCACATTAGGTCCCACCACATAGTGGCGACCCCCAGTTAGGGAAGGGGCAGGTGCGCCCGCGCCCGTGGGGAGACGGGAAGCTAGGTAGGAGAATTCTTCCCAGTCACCCACCCTCGCTCCGAGGTTCCACGGGCCAGATCGGGCTTGGAAAAGGTGGCGGCGGGACTGCAGCCCGAAGGCAGGGAGTGTGACGGAGGGTCGGGAGGGAGAGGGTCGCCGGAGGTGGTTCCGAGCTGGCTGCGGAGCCCCACTACCGCAGGAGTGAGTGCGCGGCTCGGGAAGCGCAAGAAACCGAATCGTCCAGCCGGTAACTTTCCCCCAAGCCGCGGCTCCTCCGGTGCCCCCCCCCCCGCAACTGGCCGGGGTCCAACCCGCCGCGCCAGGGGGCATGGGGGGGGGGCGCCTTGTCCTAGTTAGAGCCCGTCAGCGTTTCCATTCCCTTAATTCGGTCGGGTCTGGGGTCTCCCCTTAAAGTCTCAAAAAAGACTTGGGGAACACTCAGCGCCGCCTCACCTCTCCATCCCGTAGCCGTCACTCAGTTTGGTCTTAAGAGTAGTGCAAAGTTTCTGGGGACCCTCCACCCAGAGCTGGGGAGGGGGCACTTCCTTCTACCTTCCAGTTAAAACCCATTTCAAGTACCCGGGAAAATACCGGGAAGGGGACTGCTGGGAATCTGGTCTGCATGTGAGGGTATTGGGGGGTCCCACGCACAGGACGGACTGAAGGACACTGCAGTCGTCTCGGGTCTAGTGGACCCCAAGCAAGGAGACAAAAGTGGGGAGCACTAACCTCTCGGCCGTCAGGTCCGCTGGCTGGAGCCGTTGAGGCGCAGGGTGTGGGAAGAAGCGCGTCCCCCGCCAGGCCCGGGGGCTTGGGGCCCTGCTCCGGTCCTGGTCAGAAGGCCGCGGTCAGTCGCTCGCCGCTCGCTGCTGGGGGGCTCCTCCTCCGCCGCCCTCTGCCTCCTCCTGTTGCCCGCCCCCCCTCGGCAGCCGAGAGCCGTACATTCACCTGGCTCCCACCCGCCCCCCCCTCAGGGCCCGCCTCACCTGTCCTGCTGTCTCACCTGTCCTCCCGCTGGCTTTCCCCCCCATCCCTCCCCTCCCTCCCCCCGCCCCCTGCCACCCCCCAAACTCCCCCCCACACCCTTAGCAACACCCTCTGTCACTTCCTGGTTTTTCACCCGGCCCCCCCCGGCCCCCCCTCCCTCCGCCCAATAAGGACATAAACTTCAACCCCTTAGTCCAGCCAGTCCCTGCAGGGCGCAGACAGGTCCCTCCTTCCTTTTTTGCCCCCTTCCTCCAAGCTCTTATTTTGCTTTCCGAGTCTTTCTCACCCTCCTCTTTTCCCCTCTTTCCTTTTCTCTGTATTCCTTCACCTGCCGCGGTCCCTTCTCCCTCTACCTCTCTCCTTTCCAGCCCCTATCTCTCTCGGTCCACCTTAACTAGAGCCCCGCCCCCGTCTCTGTCCAGCCCTCTGTCGCTGCTCCGCTCCGCCCCCGCCCCGCACCGCCCTAGCAGCTTATTGGCCGGAGCACCCGCTCATCCTAAACGGGTCCCGCCTTAGCGTTCATCCAGTGAGGGGGCGGAGCAGAGGGGCTGGCCTGAAACCTGAAGGGGAGGGGGAAGGGCAGTGTCCGCTGCGGCCCTAGGAATGGAGCAGCCCCTCTGGGGCTCCCTCTCTTCCAAGAGGGGCTTTTATGGGGTCAGCATCTCGGGAGGGAAATATACGAAGGCATAAGGATAGACTGAGTAGGGGTGAACACCTGGTGTGTTGAGGGCTGGGGTCCCATGAGGGGCTATAATCAGGTCAAGGGCCCCTGGAGGGAGGAGCTGGCGGGCCTCTAGGCCTTCGGCTCCAGCCCCTACGCCCCACCCCACCCCCTCAGAGGGAGTGGGGGAGTTGAGGTTGCGAGCACCCAGTGTCCCTCCCCACGCGTGATGGCGCCCTGCGGGGAGGGAACGGCGCCCAGGGCAAGCAGCCTCTGCGCTCCAGTCCGTGCCCGCTGCGGCCTTGGCATTGTCGGAGGGGAGGGGCCAGGTCGGAGAGGGGGAGGTGTGCTCAAGCTTCGGCTCTCCGCCTCCATCCCGCCGGTTTCTAGTGGAGAAACTGAGTCTCCCGAAGGAGGAACGTTCTGACGTGGATTTGCTCCGACGCCGATGGCGAAGGTGCCCTGGCTGTCTTAGGATTGTTTGTATTTGTGGATCTGGAGGGGGCCGGTAAAATACTTCAGTGCCCCCAGTAACCGAGAAAGGTAGCGGGCGAGGGATGTTTCCAACTGGGCCTGCGGTGCTTCTACCCCTATGGGCCCCTCCCACTGGTGTCAAACGGAATCAAATCCGGCTCCCTCGGGCTAGGTTCGGTCTCGCAGCAGCCGGCCAGGCCGAACCGGGTCGGACTCGCTCTCCCTTCCCCACCCCCTCTGCAGCAGGCCTCCCTCCCTTTCCAGCAGGTGGCTCCGCGGGACACCAGCTCAACCTGTTGGACCACAATGGGCGGCGCCAGGGGGGCCCTGGCCCTCACCCGGGCTGACCCGGGATCCCCGCGCAGGGGGAGGGGCGGAGTTGGGTCCTTCCCTCTGCCCCCCCCCCCGGCCGTGACTCAGCCTCGGGGCCGCTGCCCTGCGCCCCAGCCAGGGGCGGAAAGTGTGAGGCGCCCCTGACGGCCCAGGCCAAGCCAAACAGCCCCCCACCCCAGACATTATCTCACTGGAGAATTAGGGGGGCTACAGAAAGGAGAGGATAAGTAGTAACGTGGGGCGCTCCGCCTCGAGGAATCCACTCCTGGTTTTCCTATCACCCCTGTACCCCTTGGGTCCCAAGGATGATCACTGCTCCGGGTTTTCTCGTTGGCCCCTCCGGACTCATTCCCTGCACGGAGGGCCGGGAACGGGTGGGGTCTCGGCCAGGATTTTTCCCTACAGCCGTCGGGGTCGCGCGGGCCAGGGAAGAGGCCGTGCCTAGGACAAGGCGGCAGTGCCAAATGCACCACTGAAATGGAGAGGGGGGAGCTTCGGGAACGAGGGTCCGGCCGAGGAAAGGATTGGAGGTGGGGTAAAAAAAAGTGGTCCCAGGGCCTCGGGAGGCAATCTAGAGCGGGTGCGTACACACCGGCCCTTAGGGACCAACGGGATCAGATCTGCCCGCCCCGCCCCCATCCCTGGGGTCGGGTCGGGCTGGTCACTACCCGGATCTTTCTGCGGCTGGATTGCCACTCCCCATTCCGGTGCCAGCAATCCTGGAACCTACTGTTAGTTCCTCAGTGGCACCTCTCCCTCCTTCCCTCCCTCTCTCTCTTTCTCTCTCTCTCTCTCTCTCTCTCTCACTCTCTCTCTCTCTCTCTCTCTCACACACACACACACACATAAATAATAGCTCCTTCCTCGGATTTGTGGGGGGGGGACTTGAAATTCCTGCGGCCTTTATCGCGCCAACCCCTGAGACAGGCGATCAACAAACACTGACTAGCTCCCGTGGAACCCCAAGACTAGAACTAGGAACCGAAGAGCACGTGTGGAGCCTGCAGCCGCTCTCCCCCACCCCCGCCCCCTCGGAATAGGGGACTATCCCAGCTCCGCACGTTCAGACTTAAATCTTCAGGTGACCCTCTAGATCTTACTATGTAGGGCACTTAGCCAGAGGAGGGCAAATTGTCCTGAGAAGGGTGAAAGCCCCCGCTGGGAGGATTATGTCTATACCTTGGGTTGGGGACTGCGCCTCAGACCGGTGGGCCCGGTGCCGGGCTAGGTTGGGCCACGTGTTCCAAATGGTAGCAGCTGAGAAGTTAAGATGTTTGCAGAGCCTGGGGGGGAAAGAGGGCATCTGGTGGCTACAGAGGCTAGGTTTTGCCTGGGCGGGGTTCCGAAAGAGTGGGATCTGGGGGCTTGTTTCGGAATGTGGGGACCCAGCTGAAAGCCGAGCGTCAGCCCGCGCCAGGCGCCCACCTCTTCCCCGCTGCCACTCAGCCCCCGACAGCCTCCGCTTGCCTCGAAAAACCCGCCACCCAGGAAACCGCTGGGGGCGCTCAGACCGCAGGCCCCCCGCCCGCCGCCCCCCAGATCCTCCACCGCGACCGCCCAACCCACCTGAAGGGACCGTGGCTGCCAGGGGTACCCCCCCTCGCGCCGACTCCCCCCACACCTGCGGGCAGCACTATTTATAACTCTGCGCCTATTCCGGGCCTCTGGGTAGGAGCCGGCTGCCGAGCAGCGCAGCGCTATCGCCGCCGGGATCTCTGCGCCCCCCAGGGCCGGGGGAAGTAAATTTAGCTTCAGGAAGCTCCGGGGAACATTTTCCAAAACTCCACGTCCCAGAGCCGGCGAGACAGAACCGCTCTGCGCGCAGCCTCTCTCCGGCCAGCCGCCAGGCGGCGCAGGCCCCCCAGCTCCTGAAACCGGCTTTTGCCCGCGGTTAGCGCCGCGGCCTGGAAGACCGGTAGGTAAAGGGCTTAAGGCAAACGTTGGAAAGGTAATGAGTGGCAGGGGGAATGGGTGCATTCTGCGACTCAGGAAGCCGGGAGTCTCAGAACCACTAAGACAGCGGCGGGGGGCTTCTCGTATCTGGGGGAATAACGCACATGTAAATGAAATGCAAATAAGAACCCCTGAGTTGCCTGTGGTGGGCTGTAATTTCATCGCAGCTACTCAGGAGGCTGAGATCTGAGGATCGCGGGTTCGAAGCCAGCCCTGGGAGGAAAGTCCATGAAACTCTTAACTGCAATTAACTAGAGGTAGAGCACCTTGCTTTGAGTGGAGAAAGCTAAGGGATAGAACTCAGGCCTTGAGCTCAAGCGTGTGCGCTTGCCACATACCCTTTTTCCTTTCCTGGTTCTTTGTGTTGCTGGGAAAACATGGTACCTCCATTCCAAGTATTATTGAGCCCTCAGCCTTCTTTCACAGTAGCACCTCCCCACTTGACTCGCCATGTGACCTAGGGTTCCCTATCCGATGTAATCTGCAGGACAATCTGGATAGCAAGCCTCTTGCTGTTGTACTTGGGAGCCACTTTCCAGCTGGTTGGTTTTGTCAACTCCATTTCAACTCTTCCCATCTTACTACCTGTAGTTACAATAGAGGGCCTTGGGGAGCTTAGGAGTAAGTGTGGGGGGCTTACCCTCCCCTCCTATATTAACAACCTGCTTCCCTAAACACCCCACCCCTGTGTGAGTTCCTCACCCTACTTCCTTATACACCCTACATGTGTTCCTGAGATGATAGTTTACAAGCTCAAAACCCGAGTTTCTCTATTTGGGAGAGGACATTGTAAGAAAACTCTAGCATTTCTTTTTCTTTTATGGAGGTATGGGGAGCTATGAGCCATGAAGATCTCCTGGCACTGGGTAGATTAGGCAACCCCCAAATAACTCAAGAAGCCCAAAATCAAGGGGGCCTAAGGTTGAGGTAGGAAACATGTGCTGTTTGTGGGTTGGGATAGGGTGGGGGATGAGGGGTGTACCTTCCATTCTTGCCTTGTCTGGCTCTGCCTCCAAGAACACCAACACCAGCTCAGTTCAGAAGAGGAAGTCCACTTAATGAAAAGAAGCCCCAATAATTGTGATATGTATGTATGTATGTATGTATGTATATATATATATATATATATTTATATATATATATATATATATAGAGAGAGAGAGAGAGAGAGAGAGAGAGAGAGAGAGAGCTCACTATTTAGCCTTCTAGGGCTCTAGTCACCCACCTCAGCCCTCCAGATAACTGGAGCTACAGGTGTGTGCCACCAGCCTGATTAGTCCTAAACTTAAGATCTAAAAATCCTGGTTCACTAAGTGAATGCTGTCCTGCAGAGTGTTGTGCACTTGACCTTGGATGAATTACTTCACCTCTCTGTTCTTGTTTCCTTCACTTAAACATGGGGTAATTATTTTGTCCTGGTTATATTTGAGGTAGACTTTTGTGAAACTCAAAGCATTCTATACCATGCAAAGAACTCTCAAATGGTGTATAGTTTTGTTTTTGTTTTTTGGTAGTTATGGGGCTCGAACTCAGGTTCTGGTAGTGTTCTACCACTTTGAGCCACAGCTCCACTTCCAGTTTTCTTTTGGTTAATTGGAGATAAGAGTCTTACAGACTTTGCTGCCCATGCTAGCTTTGAACTGTGATCCTCAGATCTCAGCCTTCAGAGTAACTAGGATTACAGGTATGAGCCACCAGCACCTGGCTTTGTGCGTGTGTGTGTGTGTGTGTGTGTGTGTGTGTGTGTATGTGTGTGTGTGTGTGTGTGTGTGCTATTTTCCCCATCCTCCCCAGTATTTCCACTATCAAGGCTCTTTTCAGCTCTCGCAGATTCCTTGGGCTGCTGGCAGTTTTCCCTCCAGCTTTCTTTTACTCTTCTTCCTCCAGCTCCCTACCATAACCCTAGAATCTGCCTTCTTCTACATACTACTTCCCCAGTTGTCTTTGTCAGACATCACCACCCCTGCAAAAACCTTGTGCCCAGACCTGAGACTCTAGATTCCATCTCACCAAGCTTAGTGGGAGTGGGGACCTAAGAAAGGAAGAGAAGGCAAGAAGCCAGGGCTGAGACTGGAAAGGTCTGGAGCTAGCCAAGGTGCAGGCTATTAGGAAGAGACTCTGGGAGAAGCCCCAGAGTCAGAGGGAGAGGTGAATTCTCTTGACAGCCCCCACCACTAACCTCTCTCTGTTACATGTTAGGATTTTTTTTGGGGGGGGGGGTCGGTCATGGGGCTTGAACTCTGGGCTTGGAAACTGTCCCTGCACTCTTCAGCTCAAGGGGAGCGCTCTGCCACTTGAGCCACAACACCACTTCCAGTTTTCTAGTGGTATATTGGAGATAAGAGTCTCATGGACTTTCATGCCCGGGCTGGCTTTGAACCTCGATCCTCAGATCTCAGCCTCCTGAATAGCTAGGATTACAGGCGTGAGCCACTGGTGCCCGGCTATGTCTCAGGATCTTACCTTTCTCCCAGCAAGAGGGAGGGCTTTGCAGGAACTAGGTTGTCCTGCCTGTTGTAGAAGTCTAAATGGACACACTGATAAATAAGGCCAGGGCTAAGAAACAATATGGAGTTCAAGTACTAGGCTGCCATAAGAAAAGAACAAGAGCATACATCTGTAATCTCAGGAGGTAGTGGCAAGAGTGTCTAGTGTTTGGAATTTGAGGCTAGCCTTGGCTACTTATTTATTTTTTGCCTGTCCTGGGGCTTGAACTCAGGGCCTAGGCACTCTCCCTGGATGCTTTTGCTTAAGGCTAGCACTCTACCACTTGAGCCACAGCACCACTCCTGCTTTTCCGGTTGATGTGGTACTGAGGACTCAACCCCAGAGCTTCATGCATGTTAGGCAAGCACTCTACCACTAAGCCACATCCCCAGCCCAGCCTCAACTACTTATTAAGACTCTGACTCTCCTTTGTCCACCGCCCTCACTACCAAAGATGGACAAGCTTTGTATATACTGCTGTGGTACCTGTGGTATCCTATACAAAGAATATGAAAGGATAAAAAGAGAGCAATGTGCAGAGCATGCTAACCAACTATGAAGAATAAGGACCCAAGATCTAGCCACTTTTTGTGTGTGTGTGCTGGGGCTGGGGCTTGACTCTGTCCCTTAGCATTTTCCATTCAAGTCCAGTACTCTACCACTTGAGTTGTAGTTCCACTTCTGCTGTTTGGTGACTGGTTGGAATCTCATGAACCTTTCCTGCCAGGGCTGGAAATCCTCAGGTCTTAACCTCCTGAGTAGCTAGGGTTACAGGTGTGAACCACGAGTGCTCAACCTGTGAGACTCTTATCTCCACTAAACTACCAAAAAAAAAAAAAAAAGCCAGAGTAGATCGGTAGCTCAAGTGGTAGAGTGCTAGCCTTGAGCAAAAGAAGCTCAGGGACAGTGCGTAGGCCCTGAGTTCAAGCCCCAGCCCTCTCTCCCACCCCCACACATAATGAGTTTATGTTCAACACTGTAATGTTTCCTCATTTCACTCTGCAAAAAAGCTCAAATCTAACTTAGGACCATAAACTGCCCCACATTTACCCCCAGTTCAACATTTTTCTTTTTTTTTTAATAGTATCTAATTGATCACCTCTTTATATACTTTTATTTATATAGACTTCCCAACTACTAGAATGCAAGCTGTATAAGTACAGGGATTGATTTTGTTCACATACCACTATATAAAAAGTACCCAGACTGGCAAATAGTAGACACTCAATGATATTTGTTTATTGAGGTTTTTCTTTTGTTTGTTTTGTGGTGCTGGGGATTGAACCCAGGGCCTCGTTTGCTAGGCAGGCACTGTTCCACTTGATCCACACCCCCAGCAATAATATTTGTTGAACGAATGAAGATGCAGTCTTTGGAAAGACCTCTGGAAAGCTCTCTAAGAAGTATGTAACCACGGTTCCCTCCAGGGAGGAAAGCTGGAGGAGTTGAGAGATAGGTATAAGAAACTTTTTTCTTTCTTTTTTTGTCAGTCCTGGGGCTTGAATTCAGGGCCTGGGCACCATCCTTGAGCTTCTCTTGCTCAAGGCTAGCTCTCTACCACTTGAGCCACAGCCCACTTCCAGATCTTTCTGAATATGTGGTACTGAGGAATCGAACCCAGGACTTCATGCATGACAGGCAAGCATTCTACCACTGAGCCACATTCCCAGCTGAAACTTTTTTCTTTTATAGTTGTTTACTGTAGGCTTTTCTTTTACAATTAACAACAACAACAACAAATCCCAGAGAAAAAGGAGTTAACTAAGGAAAAGGCTAAAGAAGAGCTGATTCCAGGAAGGGAAAGAAAGGGGTTCTAAGCCAGGTGCCAGTGGCTCACGGCTGTAATCCTAGCTACTAAGGAGGCTGAGATCTGAGGATCATAGTTCAAAACCAGTCTGGGCAGAAAAGTCCATGAGACTCTTATCTTCAATAAACCACCAGAAAACCGGAAGTGGTGCTGTGGCTCAAGCGGTAGAGTGCTCACCTTGAGCTGAAGAGCTGAGGGATAGTGCTCAGGGCCAGAGTTCAAGCCTCATGACTGATGAGAGAGAGAGAGAGAGAGAGAGAGAGAGAGAGAGAGAGAGAGAGAGAGAGAGAGAGAGAGAGAGAGAGAGAGAGAGAGAGAGAGAGAGAGAGAGAGAGAGAGAGAGAGAGAGAGCCTATCCCCTATCTCCAGGTGAGTACCTGAGGTGAAAAAGGAAGATGGGAAATAGCTGGGCTGTAAGAGGTTGATGATGATGATCCTGGAGAAATGCTGACTAAACCCTATAATTGGTGAGTATGTCAATACATATGGGAGTGATTCAGGAAAAGCATGGATTGGTGGCTGCCAAGGGGAAACCAGACTGTTTGTGTCCTAATAGAACATCACTGTGATAAACTTGAGGGACTTGTGTGAGCACATAAGTACTTTTCTCTTATAGCTTTGTATGTGTATGTGAGAGAGAGAGAGAGAGAGAGAGAGAGAGAGAGAGAGAGAGAGAGAGAGAGAGAGAGAGAATATGTGTGCATGTACCAGTCCTGGCTTGAACTTTGCTGCCCCTGGGCGCTATCCCTGAGCTCTCTTCAGCTCGAGTCAAGCACTCTACCACTTCAGCAACTCCTGCCAGGGCTGGCTTTGAACTATGATCCTCAGTTCTCAGCCTTCTGAGTAGCTAGGATTACAGGTGTGAGCCACTGGCACCCTGCTGTCCCTGAACTTTTGTGCTCAAGGCTAGCGCTCTACCACTTGAGTTCTACTTGTGGCTTTTTGTGGTTAATTGGAGATAAGAGTTTCACAGACTTAGTTGTTTGGGCTTGTTTTGAACTGAGATCATCAGATCTCAGTCCCTGAGTAGCTAGGATTAAGGTTTGAGCCATCAGCACCTGCCTTTCTCTTACAGTTTTGTGTGTGAATTGAGATCTCTTTGTAGCTCACAGGGCCTTCTGGAATAGCTCAGTGATTTCCCCAAGCGACTCAGAAGCTGGAAGCTCACTAGAGCTCCCTTATTTGGGGAAGAACTGAGTCCTTTGAATCTTCATCCTAATATTCTTTTTTTTTTTTTTGGGGGGTCCGGTCGTGGGGCCTGAACTCTGGGCATGGGCGCTGTCCCTCAGCTCTTCAGCTCAAGGCTAGTGCTCTACCACTTGAGCCACAGTGCCACTTCCGGCTTTTTTCGTTTTGCTTATGTGGTGCTGAGGAATCGAACCCAGGGCCTCATGCATGCAAGGCAAGCACTCTACCACTGAGCCACCTTCCCAGCCCTTCATCCTAATATTCTGAGCCTTACAGAAGACCCCTTCCCTGACTCACTCAACCCAGAAGCTTAGCACCTTTCCTGAACACAGGTTGGGAAGAACTGGCCTTTCTCCTGTCCTCCACCCTCCAAACTCAGGTACTAGTGAATAAGGAAACCTGGTTTTTCAATCTTATCCCTCCTGCCCCCCACCCCCACCCCAACAAGCTCCTTCCCTCTTTGGTCTGTGCTCTGGTTCAAAGACCCTTTCAGTGCCGACGTTTCCTCATTCCCCTTTAGACATTTAGAAATTTTGGCCTCAGTACCTATTTATTATAAGTACAGTTCAGTGATTCTCAAACAGTGATCCTAAAGGGAAACCTATTACTGGTACTAATGCCATGGTAAAATCAACCATCTGGGTTAGTGGGCTCACTGTGCCAAGCTTGGAGAAGTGCCAGGTCCTGCTGCGGTCTTAACTGGGGTCCTAGCCAGCAGGCCAGGCTCCTGTCCACCAGAGGTCCATCAAAAGTAGGGACTGGAAACAGTTTCAGAGATGAGGCAGATTTGACAGATGGCACAACTCAAAGCAGGATGCACACTCCACTTTTCTCTTGTTCGTGGCCCATTCTTGGCAGATCACAGCTGGCCCAAGACGTCCTGCTGGGGCTACAGAAGAGAGAACAGAAAGCTGAGAGCGAGCTCTGCCACAGAGGCTGCAGCCATACCTCGTTTGCCCTATGCCCACCTGAATGAGCCCAGCCATGATGCCAGGGCAGAGAGGAGACAGTTCTCTGCTGCCATTAGTCCAACAGTTCCTTGATACACCAGCAACAGAGGAGGATGTAGGCAACTTCTTTCAGGGTCTTCTGCAGGCCCTCCCAACCCGTACCCATCTTAATGACAGGCACCCGGAACCCAGCATCTCGCAGGGCCCCACCAAGGGAGAAGGGTAGGGCGTGAGCTAGGGGCTGTGTCCTGGATTGCATGTGAGCAGCAGTTTTGAAAAGAGTGTAGATGCTGCCTTGGTGCCTTTTATCAACTGTCCCCACCCCCATCAGGCCTCATGACTACAGACAAAGGCCTCAGGGTCTAGCAAAGGAAGGTTCTGGGTCTAGGACAGGCTGAGTCAGCCTCTATAGGGAGAGACAGGGGTGGGGTTGGTATGACGGAGGGCCTGGCCAGTCTTTCATCCTCCATAGCTAGCCCAGCTCAGCTTCCCTTCCTCTGGCTTGGGTGTTGCCCTGTGTGGTTGGCACAAGTATTGCTCTCGCCCTCTGGTGGGCTCTGGCTGAGGCTGACATTGAGAATCATGAGATTTTTCTGGGGGTGTCTATCCTGGAGCTTGAACTCAGGGCCTGGGGGACTGTCCCTGGACTTTTGTGCTCAAGGTTAGTATTTTACTAGAGCTACAGTTCTACTTCTGGCCTTTTCATAGCTAATTGGACATAAGAGTCTCATGGATTTTCCTGCCCTGGCTGGCTTTGAACCTCCATCCTTAGGTCACGGTCTCCTGAGTTAGAGCTAGGATTACAGATGTGAGTCGTTGGCACCTAGCTCATGAGCTTTTTAGCTTGTTCAGCTTCACCTTTAGACTCGTCAGAGTAAGCATGGCCAGCTTAGCTGGCAGCCTCTGGTTCACTTTAGCTTCCTTAGTCCCCTGGAGCAGGAATGCACAGCTAGAGCAACAGGCACAGTGAGAGGCATGGTTTATTGACAGGCTACATTCCAGGCTAGCCCCCCTTTCCTCCCTCCTACGTGCAGGATCATGTGCGGGAGTTCCGCTCTTCATCTTCGTTTTCCAGTAGGTATGCTGGGCGGTAGATGGGGTGCCCTCCTGGGCTCAGGCACTTCAGGGCTGGGTTCTGCACTGTGTTCTCCTGACTCCCCAGCGATGTGTACCTGGAGTGGGAAGATAGAAGGCTAAGGCAAGGGCGGGTGGGCTCTTCTGGCGGCTCTCCCTGCATGTCCTCCCTGCATCCCCTCTCCTTTCCTCATTGCCTTACCCTTGGTCATACAGGATACAGTATGGGACAAACAGCTGACGCAGAAAGTCCCAGATGTTTCTGTAGGTCCAGTCCTGGGAAACCAGAGTCAAAAAATAGTTGCCAATATTCCTTTCTCCCCTATCTATCCCCTGCCACTCTTGCCCATCCTAAGCTCTTCTGCTTCGTTGGCCCAGAGGGAATCTGGCTATTTGGCTGTCTGGTATATCTTGCTCTGTGTAGATTAAGTAGTGAGACATGGAAGACGTTCAGCCTCTGCTCCTGCCCATTCCCATGTCACCATCCCCTGGGGTGTAAGTTCCAGGACAGGGAAAGAACCATGAGTCTAAGCCAGTACTGTCAGGTAGAACTTTCCACAATGTTCTAGATCTGTCCTGTCATATATGGTGGTCATTTGATGTGTGATTGACACAAGTGAAGAGCCAAATATCTAACCCTATTTAACTTTAGAAATTGAGATTAATTTACACGTCATATTTTTAGTAACTTGTGTTTCATTTTAATTAGTATTCCAGTATGAATAAATAGCTATGGCTATCTTATTGGACAGCACACGTCCAAGTCTGCCCAAAGCAGAAAGCACAATGCCTGCCACTGAATAAATGCTCAGTAAGTATTAGTCAAAAAGAATGAATGGAGGATGGAGCCCCCTGTCCAAGTCTCAAACTCTAGCTTTCTTCCAGGGAGCCAGTATATGACCGTAAGGCACAGGAGACCAAAGAGAGTAAATCCTAGCCCCATTACCAGCAGTGGATTGATGCGCATGAATGAAGGCCAGCTAGGGTCAGTGGGACTGAAAGAACTTAGGCCACAGGAGTAGGGGTCAGTCCGACGGGTGCCCATCAGAACAGCCTTAAGCTGAGGATGGCGCATTTGCAGTTCAAACAGGGCTTGTTTCATGTCACCTTCAGCCTCTAACACCTGAAGATTATACCTTAGAAAGAAACAAAGGTGAAAGGTCAGAGTCCTATCAAGCCCTTCTTGGAGCCCAGACCTCCAGGCCTCTATACCTCTTGATGGTGTCTTGTAGAAACTGTTCCAGCTCAGGGAAAGAGGAGATGCTGCGGATATACAGGATCTGGAGAGGTTTTGGAACATCAGGAAATTTCCTAGGGAGAGGAAAGAACCCATAGGCTTGCCAGCAAACACAGGAAAATGGCTTTCCAGAGGACCCTCTCCCTTAGAAAACTACATCCTCTGAGAAGTATACTATTATAACTCTCAAACCTGAATTTCCGGATTTCTGGTATGAGATTTCTTTCTTTCTTTTTTTTTTTTTTGGAAATGGGGGTCTCACTGTGTTGTCCAGATTAGTCTTCAACTCCTAGGCTCAGGCAATCTTGTTGCCTTGATTTCCTAAGTGCTTAGACAGACACCCAACACACTGACTTCCCTAGGGTCAGGGATGGTAGCCTGCACATTCAGAGCCAGGTACTTGTTACATGAGCAATAAATATGTTGGGAGAACAGAACTGCATGGCTACCTCACCTATGCCCCATCTCCTTACTTTCTGGGATGGGGAGCTGGAGGACAGGATAGGACAGGACAGCTGGAGGACAGGAGATATTTCTGAGGCTGTGTTTCCCAGGGGCAGGCTCACCTTTTTACCGCTGCATGTACAAGGTGCAGGAGGGCAGTACAGTCCTTGCCCCCGTTGAAGCCCACGCAGAGCTCGGTGAGGCAGTACTGAGCCAGGGCAGTCTCAATGGTCTGTAAGGCACTTGCTACCTTTTTTCCCAGAGAAGACCCTGCCATGCAGGCAGGGAAGAAGACATCAGATCAATGAATATGGCTGTCAAAGAAGCCATGTTATCCTTGCTTAAAATACTTCAGTGTCATCCTAATGTTTCTAGGATTAAGTTCAAACTCCTTTATGCTGTCCACTGGGCCTACAGTCTGCCTCATACTTCATCTTACCTTGGCCTTCACTGTTTTTCCTCTGGAGCAAGAGCTAAGGAATGGGAGTGTAGGATATTGTTGCTTCCTTCCAGGTCTTTCTCATTTCCTGGTTAAACCAACAGCCAAACCTCTTTTTTCTTTTTACCAGTACCTGGGCTTATCTTAGGATCTGGGTACTCTCCCTTATCTTTTTGTTACTCAAGGCTGGTGGGACTCTACCACTTGAGCCACAGCTCTACTTCTAATCTTTTGCTGGTTAATTGGAGCTAAGCATCTTACACATTCCTGTCCAGGCTGACTTTGAACCATGATCCTCAGATCTCAGCCTCCTTAGTAGGTAGGATTACAGGCCTGAGCCACTGGCAGGAAAGCCTTCTCTGACATGAGATGAGGGCTGATCTCTCTGTTGTAGTCTTTTCCACAGTGGCAATTCATGTAATATCTACGTAATGTCTATCCTTCCTTGGTCCACAAGAGCAAGTCATATATGTACCCCATTGAGCTATATCCCCAACAGCTAGCACAATGCTAGTGAAAGTGGACAGCATTTATTAAAAGAATGACAGTAGCTATCTTTTGCCCTTTCTTGGACTAGTAGAAAGTCCCTTACAGGCCCCTTAACACCAGACTGGAGTGACACCAGTGGGTTGGTATAGGTTTATCCTTTCTCAGGAGGTTCTTACCTGATTCAGCGAGTTTGTACACAGCCACACTGGCCTGCTCCACAGCGTTGGGCATGTAGGGGACCAGCGATCCCTTGGGCAGACGGGCTGTCAGGTAGGCCAAACATTCCTCCAAAGGCTCTTCTTCCTCAGAGTCTAGAGTTAGCTTCACCTGGTAATAGTTGCTGCCCCAGTCGGGGTAGGAACCCAGGCAAAGCCTACGCCCAAAGTGGGCCTGGGCCTCAGCTAGGATGGGGGCAATAGAGGATTCAGCAGCAGCCACATACAGCTCTTTTGAATGGAATTGCACAGCTGTGTTTTGGAAGAGATGCTTTAGCCCCCCTAGTACCCGTCGCAGCAGCTCTGGAATGCCTGGGAAAAGGTAGACGTTCCGGACAGAGACCAGCGGGAATCTGAAGGGATGACCAGTTTGAGGATCTGTACCGTAATGCAGGCAGGCAGAGGAAGGCACCAGTGACAGCTTTTCCCAGCCCTCCCCTCCTAGGGCTTTGATGGCCGCTTGCAGCTCAGGATGTGGCTTGAGCTCCTCCCCAAAGGCCTGTGCCACTGCCTCAAAGGTGACATCATCATGAGTGGGGCCAATGCCCCCTGCAGTGAGGACATGGGTGAACCGACTGGAGAAAGAAGTGATCTCAGCTGCAATGGTGGCTACCTCATCAGGTACAATAGAGACTCGGCAAACCTTGACTCCCAGGGAGCGCAGTGTCCGGCACAGAAAGTAGGTGTTGGTGTCTTGAGTGTGTCCCTGAGAGTTGGAGGAGGATGAGATTGTCAGTGTGGTGGGGATGACAAAGGGAAAGAGGGGGTTAGCTGTTGGTGTCTGATGATGGGGTACTCCTGGGTAGATATCACTTCAGGCTGCAGAGGAGGCAGAAGTGGGCACAAGAACAGTGGGAAAATCTATTTGAATAGAATCAAGGATGAAGTGAGCCACTTTAGGCCTCCTTTGCTGCACTTGGAGCCTGACATCCCCTATATTTACGGATTCAATTATCAAGCCTGTGTAGACAACTTGTCCACTTCCTCACATACTCGAGTTTCAGTTCTGCCTCCAGGTGTATATTGGGCAGCCTAGTTTCAATATATCCCTGGATGTTGTCACTTTTTTTTTTTCTTGTTTTGTGCCAGTACTGGGGCTTGAACTCAGGGCCTTGTGTTTTTTGGCTTTTTTCACTCAGCATTGGCACTCTACCATTTGAGCCACGCCTCCAATTCTAGGTTTTTGCTGGTTAATTGGAGATAACAGTCTCTCAGGTTTGTCTGCCTGGACTGGCTTCAAATGAGGATCCTCAAATTTCAGCCTCCTGAGTAGCTAACATTATGGATGTAAGCCACCAGTGTCCAGCTGTTGTCACTTTGGTCAATGAGTCCCCAGACACTGCCAGCAGCCAGTCATGCCCTTCCTTCATCAAGTTAACTCTACCTCTGAAATCTTTCCCTATCCTGTCCTCTGTTCTCACTGTAACCAAGCAGGTCTTTAGCACCTTTTACCTGGAGAATGGTGACAGCCTACTGGCCAGCCTCCTGTCACTATGTTTTTCTGTATGTCTTCTGAGTAATCTTTCTAATGCGTCACTGAGATTGCATCACTCTTGGATTCAAAAGCCATTTGTTGTTTCCAATTGTATTTGGAATAAAGTTCAAATTCCTTTATTAGCATTTAAAGCTGTCTGTAGTATGTACCCTTCTATTTTTCTAATCCTTTATCACTCTACTTTTCTGTAGAGAGTTTAGTGTTTAATAATATGTGTTCTGCTGGGCGCCGGTGGCTCACGCCTGTAATCCTAGCTACTCAGGAGGCTGAGATCTGAGGATCAAGGTTCAAAGCCCACCCAGGCAGGAAAGTCCATGAGACTCTTATCTCTAATAAACCACTAGAAAACCGGAAGTGGCACTGTGGCTCAAGCGGTAGAGCACTTGCTTTGAGCTGAAGAACGCAAGGCCCAGAGTTCAAGCCCCATGACTGAAAAAAAAAAAAAAAAGAATATGTGTTCTGCTGGGCGCTGGTGGCTCACACCTGCAATCTAAGCTACTCAGGAGCCTCAGATCTGAGGATCACAGTTCAAAGCCAGCCCAGGTAGGAAAGTCTGTGAGACTCTTATCTCCAGAAAACCGGAAGTGGCACTATGGCTCAAGTGGTAGAGTGCTCACCTTGAGCTGAAGAGCTGAGGGACAGCGCCCAGGCCCAGAGTTCAAGCCCCATGACCAACCCCCCCCCCCCAAAAAAAAAAAAAGAAAAGAAAAGAAAAGAAAAGAAGAATATGTGTTCTAAGCCAGGCATCGGTAGATCATGCCTATAATCCTAGCTACTGAGGAAGCTGAGATGACAGTTCAAAGCTATCCTGGCCAGGAAAGTCCATGACATTCTAATCTCCAAATAACCAGAAAACCAGAAGTGGTGCTGTGGCTCAAGTGGTAGAGTGCTTTCCTTGAACTGAATAGCTCAGGGACAGCACCCAGGGAAGAGGGGGGAAAAGGATGAGGGTGGGGGAGGGAGGAAGTGCTGTTCTAGCCAGGCATTGGTAGCTTATCCCTGTAATCCTAGCAAGAGGTAGTTTATCCTTGTAATCCTAGCAGGAGGCTGAGATCTGAGGATCATGATTTAAAGCCAGCCTGGGCAGGAAAGTCCATGAGACTCTTTATCTCTAATTAGCCACTAAAAAGCCAGAAGTGAAGCTGTGGCTCAAGTGGCAAAGCATTCACCTTGAGCACAAAAGTTCAGGGACAAGCCCCAGGACTGGCACTAAACAAAACAAAACTGAACAAAGAATATGTGTTCTGAAGTAAGGGAAAACCAGGTTGGAATTCTTTCTCCACCGTGTCCTGGGCATGTTTCTCAACCACTCAAAGCCTGTTTCATAATCTATTAAGATATATAATAAAAGCATCAACTTCATGGAATTTTTGTAAGGGTTCATAAAATCATACATGTGATGTAGTAAAAGCACATTGCCAGGCTCTAGTAAACATTCAAAAATAAGGTCAGTGGTATTTTTTACAAACCTGATCCTGGTGCCAGTGGCTCAGGCCTATCTACAATCCCCTTTACTTAGGTGGTTGAGACCTGAGAATTGAGGTTCAAAGCCAGGCTGGGCAGACAGATCCTCCAGACCCTCATCAATTAACCAGCAAAATGCAGGAAGGAAGTGGAGGTATGGCTGAGGGGAACTCAAGGCCCACAGTTCACACACATGTCACCACCACCACTAGAACCCTGATGCCTGCAATGTCCTCTAGTAACACCTCTAAAATGGAGAAGGGATTCTTTCCTTTTAGTACCTTTCTTCTAGGGCTGGGGGATGTTTGAAGAGGTAAGAACATCTGCTCAGCAAGCATAAAGCTAGTGTTAAAAACAAAAGCAGGAAATATAAACATCACCTGATGTGGAAAAAATAACTTGTAATGTCAAAGCTCATAGAATGCACAAACTGTATAGACCATGATAATGACAATTTGCCTTGGGAAAATTAAAATGTGTTTGTGACTCTAAGTATCACTATTCCACAATACTATGAAATATGTAAAATTTATGTAATCACCTAATCTCAAAGAAAAAAAAAGTGAGAGAAGGGATGGATTAAGAGAAATGGGTGACAATGTTGTCAGACACTTTGTACTTATATACTGTTTTGTAGAATGGGAACTTCTTTGTACAACTAAAAGATTTAAAAAAGAATTGTAAACAAACAAACAAACAACAAAAGCAGGGAGGCTGGGAAGGTGGCACAGTGGTAGAGTGCTTGCCTTGCCTACATGAGGCTCTGCGTTCAATTCTTCAGCATCACATAAGCAGAAAAAGCTGGAAGTGGTGCTGTGGCTCAATTGGTAAGGCACTAGCCTTGAGCTGAAGAGCTGAGGGACAGTGCCCAGGCCCAGAGTTCAGGCCCCATGACCCACAAAAACAAATAAATAAACAAACAAAAGCAGGGACTGGGACTATGGCTCAGTGGTAGAATGTTTGCCTAGCATGCATGAAGCCCCAGGTTCAATTCCTTAGTTACACATAAACAGGAAAAGCTGGAAGTGGCACTGTGGCTCAAGTGGTAGAGTGCTAGCCTTGAGCAAAAGAAGCTCAGAGACAGTGCCCAGGCTGTGAGTTCAAGCCCCATGACTGGCAAAAAAAAAAAAAAAAAAGAGGCTAGCCTAGGTGCTGGTAGCTCATGCCTGTAATCCTAGCTACTCAGGAGGCTGAGATCTGAGGACTGTGGTTCAAAGCCAGCCCGGGCAGAAAAATCTGTGAAACTTTTTATCTCCATTTAACCATCAGAAAACAGCAAATGGTGCTGTGGCTCAAAGTGGTAGAGGGTTAGCCTTGAATGCAAAAGCTCAGAGACAGAGCCAAGGCCTTGAGTTCAAACTGGGGGGCGGGGAGGGGAGAAGAAAGGGAGAGAGGCTAGTACCTTTCTTCTAGCTCATTTATCCACTTTGCAAGTGCCATGGTTCATTCCCAAAAGGTTGAATATCATTCTTACATGCACCTGCACCTCCTCTACTTGCTTAGCTTCCTTGTCAGTGGCCCTTCTGCCACTGCCATTTTGCTTGGCAAATTATAGGGAAGTCTTCTAACAGACTCATTGAAAGAACTAGTTATTTTTCTCCAGTATGCTGCAATAACTGTCGGATTCTACTATGGCAGGCAAGGGGGTTCCCACCCTGGTTCACCTTCCTCACCAGAATGGAGCAAGCCCTCCCCTCTTCTGTCCCAGACACACCTTGAGGATCTCATCTCCAACAATGATGATGCCCGCCGTCACATTGCGCCCCGGGGGAAGTTCAGAGGCCCTAGATGCCATGGTCCTGCCGTCTTTGCGCCTGTGCAATGTCCTGCAGTAGACACGCAGACCCCCAAATAGGGGCCGCAAGCACTGAGGAACCGCCAGGTCTACAGGGCACTGGAAGCCATAGGCTGGAAGCAGGCTCCGGAGTCGAGGAAACATGGAGGGCATCAGTGCACGTTCCCTCCTTAGAGGAAGACTCAGTATTCTCGAATCACATCCACAACTCCTTTATTCCCCGCATCTTTAATAAACGTGTCCTAAGCCCCAACTCACGCTCCTATGTCTAGACTCCAGTCTCCCGAGAACCTATCACTTTAAATGTCTTCTGTGTGCCGAATCGTCCTGAAGCGTGTTCTCTATCCCGGGCATCTGCCCCTTTAAATGTCCCTTCTCTTCGGGGCACCTGTCCCTTTAAATGTCTGCCTTAACTTGGGACTTAGCCCCTTTAAATACTCCACCACTGACCAGCACCCAATCGCCTTCAGCACCCTTTTTATTCAGGAATCCCTTCTTCCTACCTATCTTCAGACTACAGATCTTTCCGAGGATCTCACCTGCCTATTTTGACCCTTCACCGTGTCTTTCCTTTCCTCATGTCCTGGGACAGCTTCCGTACTCAAAGCCCGGCCCTACAGCACCTCATATTGATTGGTCATCTTGGATGTCGCTCAAATTCTATCCCATAGTTCTATTGGTTTAGATGACAGTCGCTCATGTGCTTTATTCCCGCAGGCGGGAGCAATGCTACGTTGTTAGTGGCAACACCACACGTTCACTTCTTGCCCGGAAATGTGGGGGCGGGACCTTAGCCTTTGGAGGGCGGGACCTGGAAAGATTGGAGCGCCAAACGAGCTGTCTGGACATGGAGTTGTTCTAAAAACTTTGGGGTGAGGCTTTCCGGTCCTGAAAGTAAATGGAGGCTTCACTTTATTCTCCGTTTGTTTTCAAATCATGCATGCATATCTTTTTTTCCCGTGCTAGAGGGGCAGGAGCTAGTAGTTTTTTGTTTTGTTTTTTTGGTCGGTCGTGGGACTTGAACTCTGGGCCTGGGCGCTGTCCCTCAGCTCAAGGCTAGTGCCCTACCGCTTGAGCCACAGCGCCACTTCCGGCTTTTCTGCTTTTGTGATGCTGAGGAATCGAACCCAGGGCCTCAAGCATGCAAGGTGAGCACTCTACCACTGAGCCACCTTCCCAACCCCCAATGTGGGTCTTAAACTCTGGGCCTGGGCACTATCCCCAGCTCTGCAGCTCAAGGCAAGCCTTCTACCACTTGAGCCTCAATGCTACTTCCGGCTTTCTGGTGGTTAATTGGAGAGGAGTCGCACAGACTTTTCCCGCCCAGGCTGGCTCTGAACCGGGATCCTCAGATCTTGGCCTCCTGAGTACTAGGATTACAGGCCACTAGTGCCAGGCTTAGTCTATAAAATCTTGAAAGGTAAATAACACACCTAGTTTACAAGTCAAGTAACAGGCTTAGAAAAGTGAAGGAATTCTACTTCTCGATTTAAGTTTGTGGTGGATAGCTTTTCAAAAAGACTTCAAGCTTTTTGAGAAGCTCCTATTTCTCATCAACATTGTATGTCTTAGAAGCTGGATTTCTTTTTTTCCTGGGGCTTGAATTTAGGGCCTTGGGCCCTGTCCCTGAGCCTCTTTGTGATCAAGGCTAGCGCTCTACCACTTCAGCCACAGTGCCACTTCTGGCTTTTTCTGAGTAGTTTATAGGAGATAAGGGTCTCATGGACTTTTCTGCCTGCATCTGGCTTCAAACCACAACCCTCAGATCTGTCTCCTGAGTAGGATTACAAGGGTGAGCCACTGGCTTCTGGTTTGGGAGCTAGATTTGAAAGTACTTTAACACTATAAAATCATAAGGGCCAGCCTTAAGTTCTTTCTCTAGTGATAAGCCTTTTTTTTTTTTTTTCTTTTTTGGCCAGTCCTGGGGCTTGAACTCTTTAGCCACCGGTGCTGGCTAAGCTCTATTATTTTTTAAGTTAAAAAGCCAAAAAATTAGCCAGGCACCGATGATTCACACCTGTAATCCTAGCTACCAGGAAGCTGAGATCTGAGGATTGCGGTTCAGGGCCAGCCCAGGCAGAAAGTCTGTGAGATTATTATTATTTTTTTTTTTTGGGGGTCCGGTCATGGGGCCTGAGCACTGTCCCTCAGCTCTTCAGCTCAAGGCTAGTACTCTACACCACTTGAGCCACAGCGCTACTTCTGGCTTTTTTCTTTTTTGCTTATGTGGTACTGAGGAATCGAACCCAGGGCCTCAGGCATTCGAGGCAAGCGCTCTACCACTGAGCAACTTCCCAGACCAGAGATTCTTATCTCTAATTAACCATCAGAATACCAGAAATGGCACTGTGGCTCAATGTGGTAGAACACTATCCTTCAGCAAAAGAGCTCAAGGCCAGTGCCCAGGCCGAGTTTAGGTGTCATGATCGAAAAAGCAAAACAACTTGTGGTTGGGGATGGAAGGGAAAAACGGTGTGAGGGAAGGGGTGACAATTTCCAAAAGATATGTACTCTTTACCTGACTTATGTAACTGTAACCCCTCTGTACATTTCCTTTATAATAACAATAAAAAAAAATCACCCATGGAAGTGGCGCTGTAGCTCAAGTGGTAGAGCGCTCGCCTTGAGCTGAAGAGCTGAGGGACAGCGCCCAGGCCCAGAGTTCAAGCCCCACGACCGACAAAAAAAAAAAAATCTGTTGGAATATAAAAAAAAAAAAATCACCCACCCCAATCAGGTAAATGAAACAATGGAACACCAAAAATACCTATTTGTCTAGTGAAATATCTTTATTGTAACAAAGGTGGTATCACCCCCTTCTAAAATGTCAACTCTGTTCCAATCTTTTACTACTGAGTCCTCAAGCTTAAACACACACAAAAATGACTTGGAACGTTTAACATATTGCTAGATCCAATCCCTTTAGAATTCAAAAATTCAATAGGTTTGGAATGGAGTACCCCAGTAATTTGAATTTCTGAGTTTCCAGATGATAGTGATGCTTCTTAGTCCAAAGATAATAGCTGAACAACTATTATAGGAATAGATAGAAGATGAGGGGTGTGTGGGGCTGGGAAGTTGGCTCAGTGGTAGAGCGCTCGCCTTGCATGCTTAAGGCCCTGGGTTCGATTCCTCAGTACCACATAAGCAGGAAAAAAAAGCCGGAAGTGGCGCTGTGGCTCAAGTGGTAGAGTGTTAGCCTTGAGCTAAAGAGCTGAGGGACAGCACCCAGGCCAAGAGTTCAGGCCTCATGATCGGACCCCCCCCACCCCCCCAAAAAAAGATGAGGGGTGTGGAGATTAACACCCTTAACACCCCTACTTTAGCACTAGTAATTTTTTTTTTTTGCCAGTCGTGGGGCCTGAACCCTGGGCCTGGGCGCTGTCCCTCAGCTCTTCAGCTCAAAGCTAGTGCTCTACCACTTGAGCCACAGCACCACTTCCTGCTTTTTCTGCTTATGTGGTGCTGAGGAATTGAACCCAGGGCCTCATGCATGCAAGGCAAGCACTCTACCACTGAGCCACCTTCCCAGCCCATAGCATTAGTATTTTTAGAGTATGAATTTTTTTTTTTTTACTTAGGGCCTGAGCTCTTGCTTGGCTTTCCCACATAAAAGTGGCACTTTACCAGCCACACCTTTACTTTCTGTTTTTTGCTGGTTAATTGGCGATAGAGTCTTGTTAATTTGTCTGCTCCATTGGTTGGTTTCAAACCAAGATCCTTAGATCTCAGCCAGGTAAGAGTAACTACAATTACAGGCATAAGCCATATGTGTCTGACCTAGAACACAAACTATCAGTGAGATAGTCCTTTTTTGAAAATTTTCTGGTAGTACTAGGGTTTGCTCAGGCACTGTACCATGAAGCTACACCTCCAGACCCGGTTTGTGCAGGTTGTCCTTGAGATAGGGTCTTCCGTCCACTCAGCACGTGTCTATTTTAGGCTTCCCATAATTGTGAAGAGAGGCATGCACCACACTGTCTAGCCACTTCCCTCCATGAGATGGAGTCTCAGATATTTCTGTCTGGCTAGTCTCAAAACAGATCTTCCCATTCTCAGCTTCCCAAACAGCTAGGATTACAGGTGTGAGCACTGGGTGATCAGCACTTGGTGAAATAGTCTAATTTACACTTGTTTTCTCTTAAGCTTAATGCTGTTAACTACTGTTTTAAAAATTCCATGATCAGACCACTCCAGACCAGTTTATCTCTACAACCAGCTCAGATGGACATCAGAATTTGTAATTCAAATGCTCAGCCAAATTTGCTAACTACTGAAAACTTCCCCAATTAATTGGCACAGTGAACAGGTCACAGGTGTGCTGGAGTCTTGGGTAGGAATTGGAGCAAAGAAGCAGTCTCTAGTTGACAACTTCTTCCTTTAACTTTTGTATACCCTTCAAATACTGAAAACTACATTGACTATAGAGAACAGTTCATTTGTTTTGGTGAGATGAGACTGCCCCAATGTAAGCTCTACCTCATGCTAACAGTTGCAGGGGAATACATTTCGGTGAAGGTCTGACAATCAAATCTGCTTCAAGTAAATTAACAAACTAGTTGCTAGACTGTTTTAAACCTCATTTGGAAAGAGTTAAGTTTTCATTATCAAATTGCAGGGTATATAATTAGAACCACGATGGTGAATATGACTGTAAGCCTGAGAATAAGAAAAACACCCTTATGATCACAAAATTAGATTATAAAAACTTCCTCTTTAATCAAGTCTTGAAACACAGAACAGGTTTCTTGAATAAAATGGAAAATTTCAATACATTGAGAGATAAATCCACAAGTCACCAGACATACAATACCCAGTAGGAGAAAAATAAAATAGCGGGTTTACACAATCCCTGGTATAGCCATGGTCTGATTCTTAAGACGCTTCCTCCCTCTGTCAAGTGCTGTGTGGATACAGAGCACACCATGACTTCTGAGATCCCACTTAGCTGAGCTTGAAGCCCACAAAGCACTCCTCTGGTAGGGCTGTGGTAGTGGCTCTACTCAAGAAGCAAAGCAGTTTCCAGCACATTCAAACAGTGTATCAAACATCCTTTAAATATCAAAGTGAGAAATAAGAAAGCAACATATTCACGCTATGAGAAAGATGTTAGAAAGGACAGGCTGTGTAAAGTTGAGGTTGGAAATGGTTCTCCAGCTTCATTTCTTTGGCTTGTTGGGTAGTGGCCTCCGGAACAGCAAGATATGAGGTTCTGGAAGAGCAAGTAAATTCTAAGAAACAAGCTCACACCATTCTATGCACAACTGTAATGTATTCCACCACCACCGCCCAGCTATCACCCATTCAGATCTTTCTAACTAAATTAAGATGTAACCATATGGCCTTAGAAGCAGACCCAGAAGTCTGGCCTGTCTGCCAAGCACAGAATTGTTAATATCAATTCTTTTTTTATGTTTGTACAGCCTTGGGGTGTCCTTTATTAGTTTTGCCTGGCAGGTGGGTGTCTGGTATCTTATCAAGAAATATAATTTCCTCTGCTTATCTGGAATACATCCAAGAACATGCTTTCTGATGGAAAACAAAACAGAGACCACAACCAGGGTATGTGGCTTTAAAGGGTGCCTTCTGACTGAATTAGGACTAAAGGCTTTTCAGTAACTAGTTGTCTCTAATCTTCTTAGTTATTTTACTCTTCCTCTTCTGTTTTTTCGCTATTCAAGGACCTAGTAAACCATTCCCTATATTCCTACTGCTTTAGGTTATGCATTCTTATTCCTTTAGTCCCTCAGTATAGCAGTCTACATGGTTAGTTGCTTTTAGCCATTGCACTGACCTGGTTCATGGATCATATAATGAACCCATCCCTGACTCTGTTGAACGCCAAGATTCCTCCATTCAGATTCAGACATCAAATGGGTTTTAGGGACAAGTTTGGCTATGTCCTTGGGTAACATGACATGCCTGTAACAGAAAAATGGTAAGGTGAGGAATGTGTCAGAACTGGGTACAGTCTGTTAGGCACTCGTTTTTTGTGTTTTTTTGGGGGGGTCTGGTCGTGGGCCTGAACTCTGAGTCTGGGCCCTGTCCCTCAGCTCTTCAGCTCAAGGCTAGCCACAGTGCCACTTCCGGCTTTTTTTTTCTGCTTATGTGGTGCTGAGGAATCGAACCCAGGCAAGGCAAGCGCTCTACCACTGAGCCACCTTCCCAGCCCCAGTTAGGCAAATACTTGTATACAAAGACAAGGATAGAAAAGATAAACTGGTTTTTGATGTCAGGAAGTACATGTGGGATGGAAACAGCTAGAAATACATGTAAATGTTCACAAAATTAGGAATAATTCAAGCAGATACTAACATCTAAACCCAGACACTGTTGCTATGTATTTTCTGATATTATGGGCTCTAGTTTTCTGGTTGACTACCCACAATACAATGGAAGCCCCACAGAGCAGAGAGATAACAGGTAAAAGTTAGTTTTAAATAGATTGGGAAGGAAGGAACAAGTTATTTTGTAGAAAGTCCTTTTTTTTTTTTGTCAGTCATGGGGCCTGAACTCTGGGCCTGGGCACTATCCCTCAGCTCTTCAGCTCAAGGCAAAAGCATTACCACTTAAGCCACAGCGCCACTTCCGGCTTTTTTTCTGCTTATGTGGTACTGAGCAATCGAACCCAGGGCCTCATGCATACGAGGCAAGCACTCTACCACTGAGCCACCTTCCCAGCCAGAAAGACAGTTTTTTTTTAGCGTAATTTCAGTCGTCCTAAGGAATACTGACCTAATCTTCCTAACTCACTCAGAAGGGATGTTGCATGAGACTTGGAAAATTCCATGCTTTCTAAACAAAGGCTAATGGCAAAGAAATTACTACTCTGACTTGAATCAGACTACACCAGATAAGACTTTATCATACTCAGAGAAAATGTACTAAATGTTCCCTCTGTGCTATTGACAAGAGGTCTCTCTAGCCCCTGAGATAATTCTGGTCTAAATGTATGAAAATAGTTTACAATCTCTAACAAGCCCCCTGACACCAAATTTGGCTTCATTACAAAAATGAAAGAGCTCTCTCTCTCTCTTTCTCTTTGTTGGTTGTGGGGCCTGAACTCAGCATTGGGTGCTGTCCCTCAGCCCTTCAGCTCAAGGCAAGCACTCTACCACTGGAGCCATAGCACCACTTCTGGCTTTTTCTGCTTATGTGGTGTTGAGGAGTCAAACTCAGGGCCTCATGCATGCAAGGCAAGCACTCTACCACTAAGCCACCTTCCCAGCCCTTTTTTTTTTTTTTACTACTTTTAGGAACATGGCAATTGTGTATGTAAAGTAGGATAAGCAGATTGTTTGTTTGTGGGGTTTTTTTTTTTTTTGGTCCAGTCCTGGGACTTGAACTCAGGGTCTGAGCATTGTCCCTGAGCTTCTTTTTCTCAAGACTAGCACTCTACCACTTGAGCCACAGCACCACTTCTGGCCTTTTCTGTTTATGTGGTAGAGGAATTGAACCAAGGGCTTCATGTATGCAAGGCAAGCACTCTACCACTAAGCCACATTCCCAGCTCAAGCATATACTTTTAATTAGTAGTACCAATGTAGAGAAAAACAGCTGAAGGTGAGAAAGTTAATTAGGTTCAAGGCAGATAAAAGTTATGTTTTTGTCAACACACACCAACTTTTGCTAAGTGCCCCAAATCTTTAACTAGGCTGGGTAAAGAAACACAATTCTCCAAGTGAACAAAAAACAAACCAGAAGTTGCCTGAAGTATTACAATTAGTACAGATTACTGTAATGCAGTATTTGTAGAATCCTTTGCATTCTCTCATTTTCCAGTATAGAATTATTATGGATCTAGAACTTATCAAATCCATGGAATGGGTGAATCTAATCACGGTACACAGTGTACACATATGTCTCTATCAAAATAACCCCCTTTGAACAACTAATTGGCACTAGTAAGAAAAACAGGGGGAAAATAAATTAAACCAAGGGAAAAAATAAAAAAAGAATTTATCAAAACCAAACATTGCATCCAGTACAAGGATTTTCTTCACAATCCTTAGGAGATGTATTTTCCAAACCATTTCAGTATCATTTCAGGCAATCTTCCCTAGGGGGTTTCCCCTAACCTTTATCCCCCCAAAGTCCAGTGGACTCCCATCACATCCCGTCCATAGGTTTAGTAAACAGCATGTGTTGTCACGTTGAGTCTGTTACCTTTCACATATTTTTAAGTTTGTGACTTGCAGAAACCTAAGCACTCCATCACTTTCAAGTATCTGAAGGTTATCCACAAGGACCACAATTAAGTTTTTGTCTTATGTTCCTGTCTTTCCAATAAGCCACACTTAAGCTCTTTCAAAACTCCCCTAGTATTGAGGACATTGGGAAAATTCTAGGTCCACTTTTGCCTTCTTCAGGTGTCTTTAAAGGATTAGAGTGATACAAGTTTCCCAAAGGGAAACTTATTTTATTTTACCGGTCGCGGGGCTCGAACTCTGGGCCTTGGCGCTACCCCTAATCTTCTTTTGCTCAAGGCGAGCGCTCTACCACTTTAGTTACAGCGCCACTTCCAGTTTTATTGAGTAGTTTATTGGTGATAAAGAGGCCCAGGGACCTTTCTGCCCGGGCTGGCTTCGAACCGGGATCCTCAGTAGCTAGGATTACAGGCGTGAGCCACGGCGCCCGGCTTCCGAAGGGAAATTTAAAGTTGTGAGAATAATCCAGAAGCCACCAAGGTGAAGACGGTCAACCGTGGTACTATTAAAGGGCTCACTCCACATCCCCTTTCATTGTTTTTTTTTTTTTTTTTTTGGTCGGTCGTGGGGCTTGAACTCTGGGCCTGGGCACTGTACCTCAGCTCTTCAGCTCAAGGCTAGCGCTCTACCACTTGAGCCACAGCACCACTTCCGGTTTTCTGGTGGTTTATTGGAGATAGGAGTCTCATGGTCTCTCCTACCCGGGCTGGCTTTGAACCGCGATCCTCAGATCTCAGCCTCCTGAGTAGCTAGGATTACAGGCGTGAGCCACCAGCGCCCGGCCCCTTTCATTGTTTTTACCACACCTCCCAACACTCGCACAGGCGAGTAAGGCTTGCAACCAGTCTCACGCCCCTCCCGTTAACTTCCTGCGCATGCGCGAAGTGTACGCGCCCATCCCCGCCCCCCCCCCACCGGCCCCAGTATCTCTTCGTGCCCTTATAGTCAAAGCTGCCGACCACGCTACAGCCCCCGCGCGGGCACTAACCGGTATTCGAACTCCTCATCGTCGTATTTATCCGAATAGTAAATTTGTTTATGCGACATGACCGCTCCACCAGCGAATTTCCAGCCGCGAGCTCCCAACCTCCAAACAACTCCCGACAGCACGCGCTCCCACCCTCTTTGGCCTCGCTTTCAAACACACCGCCTGCACTTCCTATTGGTCCTTTTGGCCTAAGGCGAGACAACTCCAACCTTAAGCCTTTGATTGGCTTAGAGTTGCTTCTCCTCAAGTTCTTATTGGCGTGCAGTTCTGACGTTTCTTAAGAACACAGCTTTGGGTCAAACTCAGGCCTCTTATTGGCTGTCTCGACTCCTTGGCTCGTACTTGCGCTGTCATTGGCTGAGTGAGAAAAGTGGGCAGGGTGAAGGAGGGACCGTGAGGTAGAGGGTCAGGGGGTTAGTAAGGCCGGAAGTGAGTGGAATAAAGTTTCTCCGGGGAGGCCCGGGCCAGGAAGAAAGTTGGAACAGCGAATGAGGCAGGCACTGGCGTAATACGGAACAAGATTGGCCCGCGGTGCGGTGCGGAGACTCCATGAGGCCCTGGTGAGTCTCGATTTTTTTTCTTCCTTAGGTGACCCACTCCTCCACCCCGGAACCCCTCTCTCGGGACCCTACTTCCGGTCTTCATTTATAAGTCCCGCCTCTACGACCCCCCCTCCGGAAGTCCCACCTCCCTACTATAGGGGGCTCCCCGAACCCCGACTTATCTTTTGCTGTCGCGACCACACCCTATCGCCTAGCTTTCCTGGAAGTCCCACCTCCAGACATGCTCCCAGGCCCCACTATAAGAAACCCTTCATTAGTCGGTCCAGTTCTCCAAAACTCCTCTTCACCGGGATTCTCCGCTAACTTCTGTGAAAAACGTATCTTCCCAAAGGGCCAAACCAGTCTCCAGAAAGAACGAATGACTTAGTTGAAGTTACGCCTCTCTAGGGGTTCCGCCTCCTCTGGGGACCCCGCCCCTTCCGCCATCCACGTCGGATTGTCCCAACGCGGGTCTTGGAAGTCTGAAGCAGGCTTTGTGGGGGACCACGCCCCCTGAGGAGATTTATTGCCGTGGGTCCCAGGTCACCACCCGACCCTGGTCTTCAATCCCGGATACTCCCTCCACCTGCTGATACTTCCCTGTCCTGTCTCTTATTTGGGCCTCGCGCTCAGTTTTCCTGAGCTCTTAGGCTTCACCAAATGGGAAGTCCCTAGTGCCTGTGTCTGGCTGTGAAAAAGGAGAATTTAGAGACAGCGGTTTTCTTCTCTCCTACCCTCCTAGGGTGACCAACTTGGAAGGGGGCTGAACTTGGGATCTGGGGTGGGAAAAAGACTGCTCAGAGATTCCCCACTCCACTGTCACAATTTTCCTTCTGGTTACCGACTCCACTCCAGAAACAGCTGCAGGTCGTACCTGACCATGCCTAGTTACGGGCAGTGGATTTGTTGATGTGTTGTCTGTATAATGGAAGCAAAAATTTTCTATCACCAGGAAATGGCTGGTTTGGAGTAGGGATTAGTGTTCTTTTTTTTTGTTTGTTTGTTGCTGTTTTTTTTTTTAAGTCCCCCTTCTCTGGTTCTTCCCCACTCTCCTCTCCCCCCCCCCCCCAAGGGCTTTAGTCCATTCTGGTTGCATTTGTGGAGCTTTCCCTGCAGGACACATTCCTGAGGCTTTCACCATTTCCTGCTACTTCTTGCAGCTCTAGCCTCCTCCCTGCTGGGCTGTGTAGCAACGTGCAGCCTCTCCCCTTCCCCACCCCACCCCCATCACCTGGACTTCTAGTCCCAGATCTGCTTTCTCCTGATGCAAGTTTAAGGCAAACATCCTTTTCCTCCCCCTCCCCAAATACCCACACCCGTTGGTCATTCCCAGCTTCAACTCCCCTACATACCATCTCTAAAGAGGAAGGTGTACTGGTGTGTGTTTGTGTGGTTAGGAGTGTAAGGTCATGGCAGAATTCCTCTTGAGGAGTGGAGGATTCAGTGATAAGCTCTCCTGTGACAATAAGGGACAGTGAAAGAGTTATAAACACAGGAAAAACATTTTAAGTGCTAGTATTTTAATCACTAAAATAATATATTTTTTTAAGCTGGGTACCTGTGGCTCTTGCCTGTAATCCTAGCTACTCAGGAGGTTGAGATCTAAGGATCACGGTTCAAAGCCAGCCCAAGCAGGAAAGACCCATAAGACTCTTATCTCCAATAAACCACTCAGAAAATCAGAAGTGAAGCTGTGGCTCAAGAAGTAGAGCTCTAGCCGGGCGCTGGTGGCTCACGCCTGTAATCCTAGCTACTCAGGAGGCTGAGATCTGAGGATCTCGGTTCAAAGCCAGCCCGGGCAGGAGAGACCGTGAGACTCCGATCTGCAATAAACCACCAGAAAACTGGAAGTGGTGCTGTAGCTCAAGTGGTAGAGCGCTAGCCTTGAGCTGGAGAGCTGAGGGACAGCGCCCAGACCCAGAGTTCAAGCCCCACGGCCGACAAAAAAAAAAAGAAGTAGAGCTCTAGGCTTGAGCTGAAGAGGTGAGGGACAGTGCCCAGGCCCAGAGTTCAAGCCCCACAACTGACCAAAAACAAAGTAGCTTTTTTTTTAATCCTTTGAAATAGACCTAAGAGTTATTCAAAGATGTACTTATTGTATTTCAGTCCCTTCCTAACTTCCTTAATGCTTCTTAAGCAGAACTGTGGCAGGAAACTGTGGGATGGGTTTGGATTTATTACTAATCATGTGCCACCTCACCCCAACTTTTGATACTGCATTCTCCATCCCCCCCCCTTTTTTTTTTTTTTAATTGGTCATGGGCCTTGAACTCAGGGCTTGGGCTCTGTCTCTGAGCTTTTTTGCCCAAGGCCAGTGCTCTATCACTTTGAGCCACAGTGCCATTTTTCTGGATCTTGGTGGTTAATTGTGAAAAGATCCATCACATCCATCCCGGGGGACCACGCAGAGGCAGCAGGCACACAAAATTGGAGATATGTGTTTCACAGATTTTCCAGCCCTGGCTGACTTTGAACCTTGACTCTGATCTCAGACTCCTGAATAGCTAGGATTACAGGCCACCAGAGGCTGGCATCTTCCCTCCTTATTGACACACAGATTTGCCTTGTGACTTCTCATCAGTTTGGGACCTGTAGTTCCCAATTCTCTTTGGGAACTGTTACATTCTCTCATATCCCCCCCTCAGCCAGACCCCTCCTCTAGTATTAGGGACACTGCTGTGAGACTTAGTGACTGGTTTTATATAAGAGGTGGGGTGTGATTGTACCTGGCGGGTTCAAAAGGTTGATCTTAGACTTAGTGTTCTGACCCCCATTTTCTTATATTTACATCTTGCTTTGTTAACTGGGCCTGTGGAGAGAGGCAGAACAGTTCTAGGCCATTGCTCCTTGGTTAATAGGCATTATGCATAGGGACTTTACCAACTTGTCTTTTTTATCCAGTTCTTGCCAGGTAGCTCCCTGATATACCCTCAAGTTGGACTTTATGTGTCTTATTTCACTAGCTTTGCCTTTCCTTTGGCCATGCTCTGTATCCACTGGGACTACTTCTTTCTCTTCCTGGCTTCCTTAGCTCCAGTCCACAGCTGTTGCAGCAGAGCATTCTAATGGCCCTGGCTCCCTGGGGCTACCATCCGGCAGTATATGGTTATAATGGTGGTGATGGTGGTGGTGGTGGTGGCGGTGGCCTGGGCAGGAGAATTGTCAAACCCTTTCAGGAAGGGAAATGCAGAGCTCTTGAATCCTCTCCATTTTTCCACCCACAGCTACCTCTGTTTCCTCTTGCATTTCTCCCCAGCCTCCCTTAGCTTCCTGCTCCCTTCTGCCTGCCCTTGTCCAGATTGGATTGATCCAGGGCTCTGCTTATCTGCTTCGTTTCCTTCCTATTCCTCCATCCTTCCGTCTCTCCCTCCCTTTCCTCCACTCCAGATTTCTAGTTGTTTGTATGGGGCTGGGGAAAGAGGCCTAAGCTAGCTCTTCTGCTGCCGGAATTCTAGGTTGGGGTGGTCAGTGGGGGGCCCAGCCCCTCTGAGCCTGTGAGTCAGCACTGTCCTTGGGATTGGTCTCTTTCTTTCATTACCCGCCCCTTGGGAGGAGCCAGGCAGCTCTGGGTCCAGCCTGTTCTCTTCTCAGTCGGGAGAGGAGGCTGCAAGCTGGGTTGGGCTGGGAATGAGGTCTGAAACTGACTGGATCTGATCTGGGGGTGTGGAAGCTACTTGTTTTCCGCCCTCCCAGGGACCTCTGTGACCCTCAAGCTGCAGGGGTCAGGCCAAGCTAAGGGCCTGGGGATGCCCCCTGCCTGGCCCCCTTGCCTAAATTGGCAGGGGGGCCAGGCTGGGCTGCAGCCCCCTTTTCATCTCAGCCATGGATCTCCTTCCCCCCAAGCCCAAGTACAACCCACTTCGGAATGAGTCTCTGTCATCGCTGGAGGAGGGGGCCTCAGGGTCCACTCCCCTGGAGGAGCTGCCTTCCCCATCAGCCTCATCCTTGGGGCCCATCCTGCCTTCTCTGCCTGGGGATGATAGTCCCACTACCCTGTGCTCCTTCTTCCCCCGGATGAGCAACTTGAAGCTGGCCAATCCTGCTGGGGGACGCCTGGGGCCTAAGGGGGAGCCAGGAAGGGCTGCCCAGGATGGGGAAGGGGCAGCCATGCTGGACTCAGGTCCCCTGCCCCTCCTCCAGGACATGAACAAGCTGAGTGGAGGCGGCGGGCGCAGGACTCGGGTAGAAGGGGGCCAGCTGGGGGGCGAGGAGTGGACCCGACACGGGAGCTTTGTCAATAAGCCCACGCGGGGCTGGCTGCATCCCAACGACAAAGTCATGGGACCTGGGGTTTCCTACTTGGTTCGGGTGAGTGAACATCTTCCCTTCCACTCCCTCCAAGATCCTCCCTCTAGTGCCTTTGCTACCTCCAGCTTTGCTAGGACCTTCTCTTCCTGCTCTTCCCTAGTGTTCCTATGTGTCATTGTCCTAGTTCATAAACCTGCCTTGTCCCCTTCTCCAGTTCCTAACCCAGCCTGGGATAATTTGTCTAGGCCCCTTCCTGTTTTAGGGACCCTCCCTGCCCTCCTCCTCCCCACCCCCCCAGTTTAGCACAATGCTTAACACATCAAAGTCTGTAAACATTGCAGAGTGGCTTTTCCATTCTCCCCTCCAGACTCCTCCCCTTTTCCAGAGTTGTCACTTTGTCCCACCCAGTGCCTTTCAGATTCTCTCACCAGCAAAGCAGGAGGTCCTCCTAGCTGTCCCTTTTCACATCCTGTTGTCTTTTACTTGTGGGATTAGCCCCAGGCAGTGGGAAGAGTACTGTACTTCCTTTAGGGCCCACTGAGGGCAAAGACCTGTGGCCCTTTGTGAATGGTTGGGGGGAGGTAGCTGACTTGTTCTCCCTTCTCTCCCCTCAGTACATGGGCTGTGTGGAGGTCCTTCAGTCAATGCGTGCCTTGGACTTCAATACCCGGACTCAGGTCACAAGGTTGGTAGGGAGGGGTTATGGATTGTGGATAATGAGGCTGGGGGAAGGTGAAGAAAAGTGGGGGCACTTTGTGATGGTGCTAGTGGTGCCTTTTCTTTGGGAGGTAAGGAGGATTAAGAGAAAGTTAGGAGAGACTTTGAAAAGAGGCACCTCTGGCCTAGAGCCTCCTTACCTATCCAGCCTTAGGGGTTAAGAGGAAAGTATCAGAAGCAGCTGGTGGATGAAGCTGGACCAGAAAATGAGGAGTAGATAGAAGGTTATTGCTGCTTTTGGGAAGAGAACAGGACATTTACTTAGTAGCTAGAAAGAGGTGGGGTTATACCCATTGAGGCCTTAACCCAATCAGCCAGGAAGCGGGCTCTCAATGTCATCAAATATTAAAGGCCCTTAATTCAATCCACCACGACAAAGAGCCTGGAGTGCCCTGGGAGTCTGGCCTGGCCTTCCCTTCCCCCAGCTCTGTGGCCACCCCAGCTGAGTAGGAGGCTAGCTGTGAGTCTAGTACCCCTTTTTCCCTAGGGAGGCCATCACTCTGGTGTGTGAGGCTGTGCCCGGTGCTAAAGGGGCAACAAGGAGGAGAAAGGTATGTGCTGGATGGGATGATGGGGGATGAAAGGGCTGGAGATGGAGGGGTTGGGGGATTGCAAGTGCGGGGCATGTGGGGAAGTTAAGAGGTGGAAGTATGCTTTCCTGGTATTAGA
This sequence comes from Dipodomys merriami, assembly GCF_024711535.1. NCBI lineage: Eukaryota > Metazoa > Chordata > Mammalia > Rodentia > Heteromyidae > Dipodomys > Dipodomys merriami. The sequence goes on along the minus strand of NW_027206229.1, from coordinate 66,156 downwards.
TGTCCTCAGCTTCTGAGTCTCTGGACCCTTCCATAGCCTGGTAGCCGTCCACTCAGCTCTATCCTGGGGAGGAGTAACCTGAAGTTTGCTGGAATGCCAATCACGCTTACTGTCTCTACCAGTAGCCTCAACCTCATGGCTGCAGACTGTAAACAGGTTGGTAGGGGTTTTCAAGGGGGCCAGAAACTGATGGGGGAGATCCTGTGATAAGGCCAAAAGCTGGGAGAGAGTAGGAAGAGAATAGAGAAGGAAGAAATGAGGAAGACACAGGGTTAGAAGCTAAGAGAATGAGTCTGAGACTCGGTTCTGGGGTAGGAGTAGAAGGTACCCATGTGGACACTTATATTCCCTTCCTTCTCCATCTCCTGCCCTAATCCTCAGATCATTGCCAACCATCACATGCAATCTATCTCATTTGCGTCCGGCGGGGACCCGGTGAGTTGGATAACAGAGTAAAGGGCCCGGGGGTGGGGGGTAGGGGTGAAAAAGGGGCTAGAATTGGGAAAATACTACAGAAGTGGGGTTGCTAGGATTGAGGACTCTGAAAAGGATTGGTTGTAAGGGTTAGCAGTAAGGTGGAGCTATAAAATTGAGCTAACTGGCTTCTTCTGCTCTTTCCATCCCAGGACACAGCCGAATATGTTGCCTATGTTGCCAAAGACCCTGTGAATCAGAGAGGTGAGGTGTAGTGGGGAGCACTGGGTGAGTCTGTGCTTGGGTCGACTTTCCCTGTTGTTAATGAGTGCAGTTGAGGGGCTCCTGCTGAGGAGATTGAGGGCTCCTGACCAAATCTCCCAGCAATATTACCTCAAAGTTCACTAACAGCTTCCATCTGCTGTGTCCCCAGCCTGTCATATCCTGGAATGTCCTGAAGGGCTTGCCCAGGATGTCATCAGCACCATTGGTCAGGCCTTTGAGTTACGTTTCAAACAATACCTCAGGAACCCACCCAAGCTGGTCACCCCCCATGACAGGTAAGAGAACGGGAAAGGTGTGGGGCAGCTCTTAGACCCCAGACTGGGATTGCAAAGTAGGCTTAGCTTCAAGTGGCTCAGGGAAGGAAATAACCACGTGCCCTGTTTCCTACTTCCTGCTATTCTTACATTTCCTGTGGTACATCAGGAAAGCCTTTTGAGGCCAAGGCCAGCTCTTGCTCTTGTTGCCTGTGGTAGAGCTGTTGGCATATCTTTCTCTGGCTGGATGAGTTTTAATTACTAGCCTCCATATATCAGGTCTGTCTCTGATTCTTGCCTACATTTCCATTCTTTATTCTGTGTTTTCTTGTCTGTAGAAGCTATCAAGAATTTGGGCCAGGGGCTGGGAAGGTGGCTCAGTGGTAGAGCGCTCGCCTTGCATGCTTGAGGCCCTGGGTTCGATTCCTCAGCACCACATAAGCAGGAAAAAAAAGCCGGAAGTGGCGCTGTGGCTCAAGTGGTAGAGTGCTAGCCTTGAGCTGAAGAGCTGAGGGACAGCGCCTAGTCCCAGAGTTCAGGCCCCACGACTGGACCAAAAAAAAAAAAAAAAGGAAAAAAAAAAGAATTTGGGCCAGGGGCTGGGAAGGTGGCTCAGTGGTAGAGCGCTTGCCTTGCATGCATGAGGCCCTGAGTTCGATTCCTCAGCACCACATAAGCAGAATAAAAAAGCCGGAAGTGGCGCTGTGGCTCAAGTGGTAGAGCACTAGCCTTGAGCTGAAGAGCTGAGGGACAGCGCCCAGGCCCAGAGTTTAGGCCCCACCACCGGACCAAAAAAAAAAAAAAAAAAAGAATTTGGGCCAGGTGCCAGTGGCTCATTTCTGTAATCCTATGACTCAGGAGGCTGAGATCTGAGGATCACTGTTCAAAGTGAGCCCAGGAAGGAAAGTCTATAAGACCCATATCCCCATTTAAGTGTCAAACAACTCGAAGTGGAGCTGTGACTCAAATAGTAGAGTGTAAGACTTGAGCAAAAGAAAAAAGAAACAAGCTGGGCACTGGTGGCTCATACCTGTAATCTTAGTTACTCAGAAGGCTGAGATCTGAGGATCACCGTTCAAAGCCAGCCCGGGCAGGAAAGTCTGTGAGATGCTTACCTCCAGTTTAACTACCAGAAAACTGGAAGTGGCACTGTGGCTCAAGTGTGCTAGCCTTGAGCTGAAGAGCTGAGGGACAGTGCCTACACCCCAAGTTCAAGCCCCATGACTGACCAAAAAAGAAACAAAACAAAACTCAGAGATAATATTCAGGCCTTGAGTTCAAGCCTCACAACAAGCATAATTTTTTTTTTTTATTGGAAACATAAGTCCTTTGGGATATGCAATGGGACTATGAGGGACTTTGTATTTCCCGGAGGAAGTTTTGGGGCAAGCTTTCCATTCTACATAGTATTTCCCATTCCTCTTGGGAGATAGCATGGCTATCAGAGTTTTATAGTACTACCTCCTTTTAGTTGTGATGAGACTTGTCAAATCTTTTTACTATTGACTCTTGTCTGTCCTGGCCTTCTGGTCACCACCAATTTGTGTCCACTTTTTCATATGGTCTTTCACAGGATGGCTGGATTTGATGGTTCAGCATGGGATGAAGAGGAAGAAGAGCCACCTGATCATCAGTACTATAATGACTTCCCAGGGAAGGAACCCCCTCTTGGGGGGATAGTGGATATGAGGCTTCGGGAAGGGGCTACTACAGTGGCTGCCCGACCCACTCTACCCGGTGCCCAGACTCCCAGCCACCTGGGAGCTACACTGGTAAGTTATTTGGATGGTGGTGCCTGGGCCTAAGATGGGAGTGGCTGACTATGGCATCTGGTCTCATTTGGTTTTTATCCCTGTAGCCTGTAGGTCAGCCTTGTGTGGGAGACCCTGAAGTCCGCAAACAGATGCTGCCTCCGCCACCTTGCCCAGGTACAAAGGAGGAGCTGAGACAGGCAGAGCCAGGGGCACAAAAGGAGGGAAGAGTCACTATATGGTCTCCCTCTCCTCAGCAGGCAGAGAGCTCTTTGATGATCCCTCCTATGTCAACGTCCAGAACCTAGACAAGGCTCGGCAGGCAGCAGGGGCAACTGGGCCCCCCAATCCTGCCATTAATGGCAGTGCACCCCGGGACCTCTTTGACATGAGTGAGTGTTCCTCTGTGTTTGTGTGTGCGCATGTGGGGGGGGGTGTATATCCCTATTTTCCTATTTGGTTCCTTTTCTCCTGTATATCTGCTTTCTGTCTTGGTCTCCCTTGTTGAGGGTCTGGGTTTTAGCCCTTGTTCTATATCCCCAGAACCCTTTGAAGATGCCCTCCGGGTGCCTCCACCGCCCCAGTCCATGTCCATGGCTGAGCAGCTTAGAGGGGAACCCTGGTTCCATGGGAAGCTGAGCCGGCGGGAGGCCGAAGCACTGCTACAGCTCAATGGGGACTTCCTGGTACGAGAGAGCACGACTACTCCTGGCCAGTATGTGCTCACCGGCCTGCAGAGTGGGCAGCCCAAGCACCTGCTTCTGGTAGACCCTGAGGGTGTGGTAAGTGACTAAAGTATGGGTAGAGTGGCAGAAAGCTAGGGACAGAACCCCCTTATGATGCTCCCTTCCCTCATTGCTTTATAAACTTTTCCTTGCTGGCAGCTCTGTAGGCCTCTGCTTTTAGGTGTGTGACATCCTTCTGAAGAGTCTAAAGGTTGTTTTCTCTCCTATCTTTTGAGTCTGAGCTGTGTTTTTTTATGACCAGTGTTAGTGTCCCACACCTTAAACCCATCAGATTTAGAAGGTGCTCACCCCATCTGTGCCCCTTTAGACAAGTGAGGAGACCACTACAGAGAGGCTGTGATGCCCAGTATCTGTTGGTCAGAGGTTGGATACTCTCAAGTTTCATCTTGTAAGAGCTGGAGCCACCTCAGCTCCCCAGATGTGGGCTCAGCAGCTTTTCCTCACTGTCCTTGTTTGTTTGTTCCTTTTTTTGTGTCTTTGGTGTTACTTTGTTTTATTTTTTGGTGCTAGTCCTGGGGCTTATTCAGGTCCCTGAGCTTTTGTCTCAAGCCTAGATCTCTACCACTTGAGCCACAGCTCCACTTCAGGCTTTTCTTTTGGGTGATTAGTTGGACATAAAGAGTCTCACTTTCCTTCCCTGGCTGTCTTCAAATTTCAGTCCTTAGATCTCAAGCCTCCTGAGTACCTAGGATTATAGGTTTGAACCACTGATTCCTGGTTGGTTGTTTCTTTTTTGTGTGAAAAGTACCAGGACTAGCCGGGCGCTGGTGGCTCACGCCTGTAATCCTAGCTACTCAGGAGGCTGAGATCTGAGGATCGCAATTCAAAGCCAGCCCGGGCAGGAGAAACCGTGAGACTCCTATCTCCAATAAACCACCAGAAAACCGGAAGTGGCGCTGTAGCTCAAGTGGTAGAGCGTTCGCCTTGAGCTGAAGAGCTGAGGGACAGCGCCCAGGCCCAGAGTTCAAGCCCCACGACCGACAAAAAAAAAAAAAAAGTACCAGGACTTGAATTCAGGGCTTTGCACTCTTGCTTGGCTTTTTTACTCACTGTTGGCTATCTACTGTGTAAGCTATGTCTTCAGTCTGTTTGTTTTTTTTCTTTTTTTTGTCAGTTGTGGGGCTTGAACTCAGGTCCTGGATGCTGATGCTGTCCCTGAGCTTTTTACTTATTTATTTATTATTATTATTATTATTATTTTTGCCACTCGTGGGGCTTGAACTCTGGCCCTGGGCGCTGTCCCTCAACTCTTCATCTCAAGGCAAGCACTCTACCACTTGAGCCACAGCACCACTTCTGGTTTTCTGGTGGTTTATTGGAGATAAGAGTCTCACGGGGAAGTGGCGCTGTAGCTCAAGTGGTAGAGCGCTTGCCTTGAGCTGAAGAGCTGAGGGACAGCGCCTAGGCCCAGAGTTCAAGCCCCACGGCCGACAAAAAAAAAAAAAAAAAAAAGAGTCTCACTGACTTTTCCTGCCTGGGCTTGCTTTGAACTGTGATCCCTCAGATCTCAGCCTTCTGAGTAGCTAGAATTACAGGCATGAGCCACTGGCCCCTGGCTTCTCTGAGCTTTTTCGTTCAAGGCTAACGCTTTATCACTTTGAGCCACAGCACCACTCCCCTCCAGTCTGGCTGGTTTTTTTTTTTTTTTTTTGTCGTTCATGGGGCTTGAACTCTGGGCTTGGGAGCTGTCTCTGTGCTCTTCAGCTCAAGGCGAGCGCTCTGCCGCTTGAGCCACAGCACCACTTCTGGTTTTCTAGTGGTTTATTAGAGATAAGAGTCTCACGGACTTTCCTTGCACGGACTGACTTTGAACCTCAATCCTCAGATCTTAGCCTCCTGAGTAGCTAGGATTACAGGCGTGAGCCACCGGCGCCTGGCCAGTCTGGTTGTTTTTAAAAAATATTTAAAAATTGTTATTATAGAGGGGATGTACAGAGGGGTTACAATTACATTAGTTAGGTAATGAGTACATTTCTTTTTGGACACTGTGTCCTGAGTAGCTAGCTAGGATCATGGGCGTGAGCCACTGATGTCCATACTACCTTGGTTTCTTTTCTACAACAATCTCAACCTCCCTCTTATACTTTTTTTTTTTTTTTTTTTTGCCAGTCCTGAGGCTTGAACTCAGGGCCAGGGCACCATCCTTGAGCTTCTTTTGTTCAAGGCTAGCATTCTATCACTTGAGCCACAGCCCACTTCTGGTTTTTTCTGTTTATGTGGTACTGAGGAATTGAACCCAGGGCTTCATGTACTGTAAACAAGCTGGAAAGGTAGCTTAGTGGTAGATCCCTTGCCTTGCATGCCTGAAGCCCTGGGTTCAATTCCTCAGCACAACATAAGCAAAAAAAAAAAAAAAAAAAAAGCCGGATATGGCGCTGTGGCTCAAGTGGTAGAGTGCTAGCCTTGAGCTGAAGAGCTGAGGGACAGCGCCCAGGCCCAGAGTTCAGGCCCCACGACCGGACCAAAAAAAAATAAAAAACATGCACTGTAGAAAGCACTCTACCACTAAGCCACATTCCCAGCCCCTATTCTCAGGACCTCACTTGGGATGTTTTATGGGCTGGGCCTTGAGTAGAAGAAGGGAATAGTATTGATACTGAGTCAGGAGCCTGGGGTAGAATCCTGTTTTTCCCCAAAACCTCACCAAAGTATTAATGTACAGAGTGGCCTCATTATCTAGGCCTTTCCTCTGCCAACCTGACACTTTTTTTTTTAAACTGTATCCTCTTCTGAGCTATGTCAACTTCCTTCAAATCAGGAAGTATTCCACTTTCCCTCAGCTTCATGTTTCTGGGCTGTTCATCCTTCACTGATCTGCTCATTCCCACAGCTGTGAATAGCTTCTCTTTGTAGAGAAGCCTAGATGATCAAGGCTGACATCCCTTCCCTCTATTTCTTCTTTAAGCCTTCTTGACTGTTCCATCTTCGTTGACCTTGATGGCAGAGGTCTTATTGGACTGGTCCCACCTAAATTGACTCTCTCTTCTCATCTTTCTAGGTTCGGACAAAGGATCACCGCTTTGAGAGTGTCAGTCACCTCATCAGTTACCACATGGACAATCACTTGCCCATCATCTCTGCTGGCAGCGAACTGTGTCTACAGCAACCTGTGGAGCGGAAGCTGTGATCTTTCCCAGCCTGTCTCCCAGGAGATGCCCTCCAGCCTCATTTCCCCTATTCCTTAACTCTCAGGACTTCACTTGGGATGTTTTAAGGGCTGGGCCTTGAGTAGGAGGAGGGAGTAGTATGGATACTGAGTCAGGAGCCTGGGGAAGAATCCTGTTTCTCCCCAAACCTCACCAAAGTATTAATGTACAGAGTGGCCTCCTTGTCTAGGCCTTTCCTGTGCCAACCTGACACTCCATTTCCAAAGAAGGCTGGTGCTTCTAATGGAAATGTCCTGTGGTGATAGGCCCAGTGAAGCAATTGCCCTTCTGGAGAAGGGGAATGAATCACACCTCTGGTCTACCCCTGGACTTCAGAATACCCCTGGCCCCTCTGAACACTCCCCCTTCTATGTTAAAACTTTGTGCCTTTGACCATCTCTTAGGTCTGCAGATACTTTATGCAAAGAGTTCTCAGGCCCCTGAATTCAAAAACAGGGGTTCTGACACTTTGGCTTCTTGGACCCTGTCCTCTCCTTGCTCAGTACCCCTTTGGGATTGGGTTGGGAGAACTAAGGCAGGAGTGGCAGCTGTCTCTTGCCTTGGGGATATGCAACTCTTAAGAGATTGCCCCAGAGCCTCCCTCCCAGCTGGGGTTAGTTGGACCACTCCATTGCTCAGTGCCTCCTGGGCTGGGGAACCCCCTTCACCCAAGGGGTCTGTATATACATTTTGTAAGCCTACCCCCTCCCATGTTGCATGCCTGTTATACTCTACAGCCCTACCTCCTGTAGCCCTCACTGTCTCTGGGGCGGTAAATGAATGAATTTGGGCCTTTTCTACCCTTAACTCCAAGGTGAGTTTTGTGGAGGCCAGCACAGGGGCCTAGAGACTAAAGCAGTAGACAATCTGAATACTATCTGTAGAATGGGAACAGCATTCGTTTCATTTCATATGCCTATGTGTTAGGGCTGTAGATATACTTTTATTTTCCATGGCTTATTTTTGAGCACAAAATGATAATAGATTACATTTATACACCTGACTTTTTGGAGCCCCTTTTACAATGATTGTCATTTTTCTCACCATAGCCTGAACTGGCAGCATTATCGTTTTATTTTAGAGGAGAAACCTGGGACAAATCAGTTTCACCCTAGGACTAGGAAGAAAACTTGGGCCTCTTATGGCTAGGCTGGGAAGCAGAGTGATAGTATTGTTGCTATGTCATGTGGGGTACCTTCTACAATGGGCCTGTGTGTGTGGCCCATAGATGCTGGCCAGACAGAGAAGCTGGTCTGGCTCGGGTCTGGAGGCTTGGGGATAAGGGAGGGTCGAATGTTTCAATCATGGCCATCCTTTTTTGAATGTTTTCACGGTCTCACTTATACCAAAGGGAAATAGCCTTCATTAAAGTCCTATTTCTTCTACCGGGTCTTCTCAAAGTCTATTGTTTGCACTGGGGGCCGTGTGCGGTGGGAGGTGGCGGCCAGCCCCACCTGGCCTCGTTGCTGGGGCACGCCCCGTGCCCGCCCGGGGGAACCCAGGGATGGCAGTTTGTGCCTGGCAGGGGCGTGGCAAGGCCGGACGCTGGCTCTCCTGCCCCTGGGGGGTGTCCTGGGAGGAGGAGGAGGCTGACTCGGGCGGGCGGGATAGGGGCGGGCAGTCGCTTTGGCAGCCCCACGGCCAGGACCTCCCGGACCGGCCCCCCGCCGGGTGGTACGGCCTGCAGTAGGGGTGGGCGGGTGGGCTCCGCGGCCATCCCGCGGACGGGCCCTGGCAGGCTCCCCCCACCTCCAGCGGGAAGCCTCACTCCACCGGGGCCGTGAGGGGCGCGGCATGCCGCCGCCGGGCTCCCCACCTAGGGTGGGTTCCCGGATCCCCTCCCCGCCGCGCCCGGTGGTGGTGGCCGAGTCCAGTTCCGGTTCCGGTTGCTGTGGCTCGGGGCGGGTGGCTGGCCCTGCGAGCGCGCACTTCGCGCTCTGGCTGGGCGCCACCCCTTCGCCGCGCCGACCGCTCTCCGCAGCGCGGGGGCCATGCTGCCCCTGACTCCCCTTCCGGGCGATGGTGCGGTCTGAGGACGCCTCCATCCCCCGCCACCGCCGCTGACTCCGGTCCCCCACTCCATGGCCGCCTCGGCGCCGCCCCCACCGGACAAGCTGGAGGGAGGTGGCGGCCCCGCACCGCCCCCTGCGCCGCCCAGCACCGGGAGGAAGCAGGGCAAGGCCGGTGAGCGCGCCCACCGAGGCCGGGGCAGGGGAGACCCAGGATTTGGGAGTCTTGGAGGGAAGAGCTGATAAATGGCGGGCGGTCTGTGGGACCTGGGGGGGAGGCTCCGGTGGAACAGATAAGTGGGTGTAGCTCTGAAGAGATTGGGGCCGGTGTCACATAGCCACCGCAGGGTTTGGAGTCTTGTTGAGAGCAGGAGGCACTTCAAGTTAGATGATATCAAGAAGTGGGGTATCTGTGATTTCAAGGAACACTCAACTGAGTCCGGTTTTCAGGTGATTTGAATTAGCATTTGTTAACTAGCCAAACAAGCACATAATGCAGTTAGAGTACTTTCGGGGAGAGTGGGAGAAAAGGACGTGGTAGAAACCTCAGGAAAACTTGCCTGTGTCTGCCTTTTGCTGCTCTTTCAGGTCTGCAAATGAAGAGCCCAGAAAAGAAGCGAAGGAAGTCAAATACTCAGGTGAATGGCCGTGGTTGGTGGGAGTCACTCTTAGCAGGCCCTAAATGCACTGGCTACAGATGTCCTGTTGTCATTCTGTGTCTTCCATCAGGCACAGAGGAAAGAGATAGCTGTCTTGTTCTATGTCTGGTTATTTCTGTCAACCTTATAATGAACGTGGGGGAAAATATTTTCCTCCAGGAGATGGTTTAAGCAAAAGTATTATTGGTGAGGATTATGGTCTTCCTTTCATTTTTCCTGTCCTGATGACATAATGATGATGAACTTAAGGAACTTTTTTTTTTGGCCAGACCTGGGGCTTGGACTCAGGGCCTGAGCATTATCCCCGAGCTGCTGCTGCTACTGCTGCTGCTGCTGCTTCTCTTTTTGCTCCAGGGGAGCACTCTACCACTCTACCACTTGAGCCACAGCACGACTTCTGCCTTTTTCTGTTTATGTGGTTCTGAGGAATTGAACCCAGAGCTTCAAGCATGTTAGGTAGGCAAGCACTCTACCACTAAGCCACATTCCCAGCCCGTAAGGACCTTTTTTTAAGTGTCAGGTGTCCTTTCATAGTTACTCTGCTTTTCAGAGAAAAGTCTGGTTTAAGAAAGTTATTATTGGGCTGGGAAGGTGGCTCAGTGGTAGAGCGCTTGCCTTGCATGCATGAGGCCCTGGGTTCAATTCCTCAGCACCACATGAGCAAAAAGAAAAAAAGCTGGAAGTGGCGCTGTGGCTCAAGTGGTAGAGCGCTAGCCTTGAGCTGAAGAGCTGAGCGACAGTGCCCAAGCCCAGAGTTCAGGCCCCACGACCTGACCAAAAAAAAAAAAAAAAATTTATTATTGTGGCTGGGAAGGTGGCTCAGTGGAGAGCGCTTGCCTTGCATGCTCGAGGCCCTGGGTTCGACTCCTCAGCACCACATAAACAAGAAAAAATCCGGAAGTGGCGCTGTGGCTCAAGTGGTAAAGGGCTAGCCTTGAGCTGAAGAGCTGAGGGACAGTGCCCAGGCCCAGAGTTCAGGCCCCTCTACCAGACCCCCCGCCCCCCGAAAAAAAAAGTTATTATTTATTTTTGTCAGTTGTGGGGTTTGAATTCAGGGCCTGGGCACTGTCCCTGAGTCTCTCTGTGCAAGGCTAGCGCTCTACGACTTGAACCACAACATCACTTCTGGTTTTCTGTGGGGGAAGGGAAGGTAGTTAATTGGAGATAGTCTCATGAACTTCACTGTCCAGTCTAGCTTTGAACCTTAATCCACAGCTCTCAGCTTCCTGAGTAACTAGTATTACAGGCATGAGCTACCAGCATCCCACTTGTTTTAAAAAAGTTATATACCTCATTTAGGGTCAGCTAGGATTTCAGCATAGTCCTGCCTGTTTTTCAAAACATATCCCTATGCTCAGCTTTTCTTTGCATTTTTAAGGTCCAACTTGAGTTTAGATCTGAGCCTTCATGGTGTGTATTGTGTTTGCCTCCATGGCTTGTATTGTGTTTAGTGTTTCCCTCCTTGACCCTCTTCTTCCTCTCTTTCTCACTAGGGCCCTGCATATTCACATCTGACAGAGTTTGCACCACCACCAACTCCCATGGTGGATCACCTGGTTGCATCCAACCCTTTTGAGGATGACTTCGGAGCCCCTAAGGTGGGGGGTGCAGCCCCTCCATTCCTTGGCAGTCCTGTGCCCTTTGGAGGCTTTCGTGTACAGGGGGGCATGGCTGGCCAGGTACCCCCAGGCTATGGCACTGGGGGAGGAGGGGGTCCTCAGCCGCTTCGTCGACAGCCTCCGCCTTTCCCTCCCAATCCTATGGGGCCAGCTTTCAACATGCCTCCACAGGGACCTGGCTACCCACCACCAGGCAATATGAACTTTCCCAATCAACCCTTCAACCAGCCACTGGGTCAAAACTTTAGTCCTCCTGGTGGGCAGATGATGCCAGGTCCAGTGGGAGGATTTGGTCCCATGATCTCACCCACTATGGGACAGCCTCCTAGGGGAGAGCTGGGCCCTCCTTCCCTCCCCCAACGCTTTGCCCAACCAGGGGCACCTTTTGGCCCTTCTCCTCTCCAGAGACCCGGTCAAGGGCTTCCCAGCCTGCCTCCCAACACAAGTCCTTTCCCTGGTCCAGACCCTGGCTTTCCTGGCCCAGGTAGTGAGGATGGAGGGAAGCCCCTGAACCCACCCGCTCCTACTGCTTTCCCCCAAGAGCCCCACTCAGGCTCCCCTGCTGCCGCTGTTAATGGGAATCAGCCCAGTTTTCCACCAAATAGCAGTGGGCGTGGTGGGGGCACTCCAGATGCCAACAGCCTGGCACCTTCTGGCAAGGCAGGTGGAGGCTCAGGGCCCCAGCCTCCTCCAGGCCTGGTGTACCCATGTGGTGCCTGTCGAAGTGAGGTGAATGATGACCAGGATGCCATTCTGTGTGAGGCCTCCTGCCAGAAGTGGTTCCACCGTGAATGCACAGGCATGACTGAGAACGCCTATGGGCTGCTGACCACTGAGGCCTCTGCCGTCTGGGCCTGTGATCTCTGCCTGAAGACCAAGGAGATCCAGTCTGTCTACATCCGAGAGAGCATGGGACAGCTGGTGGCTGCTAACGATGGGTGACTGACAGGGTGGTCTGGCAAAGTGTATATTTCCTCCCTGTTCTTCCAGAGTGATTGTCTAGCTCTTGGTTCTTGTTTCCACTGGCTTTCTATCCCCATGGAGCAGAAACACTGGTTCCTAGGAGCCTAAAAGAAATGGATGTGAGCAGGCAGAAGAGCCTGTATTTGTTACTTTTCTTGGAACTTATGCCTTGAGATCTACAGAGATCCAGGAAACCAAAGCCCTGCCGAGCAGAGCCATTTTTTTGTGCATTGCCCTCTAGCGGCCTGGGGGTGAAAAGTGGATGAAAGAAGTTCTGGAGAGCCCCTACTACCCGTGCCTAACACCCCTATCTAGACCCACAGCTCCAACGTTAGTTTTTAGAGTCAAGTATTAAGGTTTCTGGCTCTAAAAAGAAATGGGGTTCTTCATAGCCCTTTCATGGGCTTTGACAGTTTTAGGGACTATATGGGGATGTCTCCCCTTTTCTCTCCTTCCCTAGGCTTATCTAACTCCTCCCCATTCAGAGCACCAAATAGCTTGAAGAAGCAGGAGAGTGCCTGGCTATTGCAGTTTCTTGGTGATTTGGGGGCTTCAAGATAATAGGTAAGGTTGGGATGCTGTTAGGACAAATCTTCCTCATACCAAAGTCACTGGTTCTTTCTCAACTTTTCTTGCGCTTTTCTCATAATGATCATATATATATATATTTTGCCAAAAATTGGATATGTGGTTTTACAGACCAGAATATTTGAAGTTTGGGCCAACTTGATACTCTAGATTTTGGTGGTAACTCGCACCCCCTATCTGTTGCACATTATACTCCGTGCTGTTCTTCAGCTTTTGGTGCCCTTATTTCTCTGCCTCTCTGGCTTGATTGAACTAAAGCTTAGAAAGGCACAGAGCCTTTATACCTCATTTCCTTCCATATGAAAGGATCCAATTGAGGGCCTGACCCAGCCTTGGAGGCAGTAGGAGGCAGTGAGATCCTCATTGCCATGGCAACTAAAAGGTAGAAGAACCTGGAGGCTTTTTTTTTTTTTTAACTTCTATTCCTTTGCTATCCTTTGGTATCCTCTTGGGCCTGATGATCTAGCAATTCTCATTCCTCAGCCAAAGTCCTGCTCTAGACTCCCCTCCCCTCTTCCATTCTCCTTCCCTTCTCTTGCAGTTCTGAGGGGTTGAGCCCAGGGCCTCACCCAATACTGTAGGAGTTGAGCCACACTCCCAGCTCTTAAATTTTCATTTTGCTTTTGAAATAGAAATTCACTAACTTGGTCTGGGCTGGCCTCAAACTCATGATTTTCCTGGCTCTGCCTGTATTCAGAGCTGCTGGATTGCAGGTTTGTGTGCTACCACACCCATACCCAGCTGTTTTTATTTTTAAAACACTGTTTGTCAGTGATGAGATGGGCCTGACCTGGAGCCCCTTCTGGTGCTCTTTTTAGTCTAACAGTGAATGTGCACATTCCTCAAAGGGGTGGGGAGGCAGGCTGGGGGTGTGTCCTTCCTGAGAGGAGTCTGAGCTCTGAGCACTGGGTTTGGCTGAAAAGGCCCCCCTCCCATCTCTTACTACCCCTGCTTTCCTCAGTTCCTGCACATTGTCTGGAGGAGCCAGTAGGCCTTAGAGGCTGTGAAGAAAAGGGCTGGCTTTTCTCTCCCAGTTTCCCCAACGCCGAAACAGCATAGGTGGCAGCTCCCTGCTGCTCAACTTTTGTGTTGTGTTTGTTGTTCTGTTTGCCTCTCTTTTATTTGTTAGTATTTTTGTGTGGTCTCCACAGTTTGTAAAATGCTCCTGGGGAGTGTCTATCCCAACTGCCACCTTGTCCTCTACTTTTTGGAAGAAAGTGGGATGGCAGAGATGTGGTCATGGGATCTTTTGTATGGTTGGATTAATAAAATGACTTGAAAATCCAGACAAGGACTTCTTGCTGTTTATCTGCAAGAAGGTTGGGATGTGCCACTGTTACAGCTAATGTTGTGGCAGTACAGACCAGCAGAGATCAAGACCACTTTTTAGAGAGGATAAAGGAGTTTATTTTGGGCTACCTGAACCCGGCTAGTGCCAGAAAGAAGCTTGGATCCCAAGGGAGGAAGGACAGACTGGGTTTTACTCAAGCTGGTTGCATACAAAATGGGCATTAGGGGCTGGGAAGATGGCTTAGTGGTAGAGTGCTTGCCTTGCATGCATGAGGCCCTCCGTTCAAAATGGGCATTAATCAGATAAACAAAAGGTCAAGCAGGCTGACATCTTCTGACTAGGTGGACAGTTCCTTTCTAGTTGTATAGTAATGACATCCTGTTACTACCTCTTCTGTATTTAAAGTAATGCATTGTGGGCTTCCCACTACCAATTTAGATAGCCCCACTTAGTCTGCCCCCAACTCACAATGCAGGAGCAGCTCTACTTGGTCACATTCCAGCAAACTGTCCTTTACCTTGCACACAGTTATTAGAGAGGAATAATTCTTCACTAGGAGGATGCTTTGAAGGTAAAATGTCTACTCCCAAGGATCTTTGGAAGAGCTAGTGGCAGGAGGATTCAGCCCATTCCCAATCCCCAGCAGACTCTGCTGTGGTTGCCAAAGCTGGCCAGTGTTTCCCTATCCTTCCCTATGTCCCAAGCTGTGAGAAACCAGGTTTCCTTTCTGGGCACATTTCTGGACTGGGCCTGGAGCCAGGCAGGCGACTTAGCTCCAAGGCCCCTGGGAGACCCAATGTTTCAGATCTGGGTTTAGTGCCTACTTCTCCCTATTTGATGGACTAGCCATCAAATGTAGCTCCAATCATGAGAAGAGCATCCACACAGCCCATTTTCTTCCTCCCTCCCTCCTTCCTTTCCCTCCTTCCTTTCCTTCCTCCCTCCCTCTTTCCCTTTCCCTTTTCTATGCTGGTCCTGGGGCATGAACTCAGGGCCTGGGCACTGTCCCTAAGCTTTTGTGGTTAATTGGAGATAAGAGTCTTACAGAGGGGCTGGGAAGGTGGCTCAGTGGTAGAGCGCTTGCCTTGTATGCTCGAGGCCCTGGGTTCGATTCCTCAGCACCACATATGCAAAAAGAAAAAAGCCGGAAGTGGTGCTGTGGCTCAAGTGGTAGAGCTCTAGCCTTGAGCTGAAGGGCTGAGGGACAGCGCCCAGGCCCAGAGTTCAGGCCCACGACCAGACCCCCCCCCCCAAAAAAAAAAAAAGTCTTACAGATTTCCTTCCCAGGCTGGCTTTATTTTTTTTTATTTTATTTATTTATTTTTTTGGGTCCGGTTGTGGGGCCTGAACTCTGGGTCTGGGCGCTGTCCCTCAGCCCTTCAGCTCAAGGCTAGCGCTTTACCACTTGAGCCACAGCGCCACTTCCGGCTTTTTTCTTTTTGCTTATGTGGTGCTGAGGAATCGAATCCAGGGCCTCATGTATTGCAAGGCAAGTGCTCTACCACTGAGCCACCTTCCCAGCCCCCCCAGGCTGGCTTTAAACCGCAATCCTCAGATCTTAGCCTCCTGAGTAGCTAGGATTACAGGTATGAACTACCGGTGTCTAGTCCAAATTTAATTGTTTAGATGCTTTTCATATTCCATTCTCAACCCCACTCCTGTTTTTTTTTGTTGTTGTTTTTTGTTTGTTTTGTTTTGAGCTACAGCACCACCTCCAGTTTTCTGGTGATTTATTGGAGATAAGAGTCTCACAGGGGCTGGGAAGGTAGCTCAGTGGTAGAGTGCTTGCCTTGCATGCATGAGGCCCTGGGTTCGATTCCCCAGCACCACATAAGCAGAAAAAGCCAGAAGTGGCACTGTGGCTCAAGTGGTAGAGTGCTTGCCTTGAGCTGAAGAGCTGAGGGACAGCGCCCAGACCTAGAGTTCAAGCCCAGGACTGGCAAAAAAAAAAAAAAAAAAAAGAGTCTCACAGATTATCCTTCCAGGGCTGGCTTTGAACCATGATCCTCAGATCTCAGCCTCCTGAGTAGCTAGGATTATAGGTGTGAGCTACCAGCACCCAGCTCCCACTCCTGTTTTTTGTTGTTCCTGTTTTGCTTTTTGAGAGGGAGTAGGTAACCCAGACTGACCTAGAACTCACTATCTTGCGTTGCTTCAATTCTGGGATTATACTTACAACCTGCTCCTTTTTAGTTGTGGGGCTTGACTTTAGGGCCTGGGCAATGTCCCTGAGTTTTCTGCTCAAGGCTAGTGCTCTATCTTTGAGCCATTTCTGGTGGTTAATTGGAGCTAAGACTCTCATGGACTTTCCTGCCTGGGCTAGCTTTAAACCGTGATCTTCAGATCTCAGCCTCCTTAGTAGCTAAGATTATAGGCATGAGCTCCAGTGTCTCCCCCGCTCCCCCCCCCACTTTTTTTTTTTTAGCAGCAGCACCTCAGTTGGCTGGCTGTTAGGGCCAATGAGGAGCATAGCAGGCTATTTCTAAACCAACAGATTTGCCACCTGTCCTTTCTCCTCCCCCATCCCACAGCTGTCTCTGTCTGTCTGTGGCCCAGTGTGGCTTCTTGTGTCATCTCAGGAGACACCAGCATTTCAGTCAGGGTCTTCTAGAAACTCTAATCACTAGGAAAGAAAGGGAGGTAACTCAATTCAGTTTGTAGAAGTCCCCAGTTGCCCACCAGGAGGCAAAAGCAGGTTAGGGTGCTCTGTAGATCTCCCTTCCCACCCCCTGGCTCTCCAATTCTAGCTCTTATTCGCTGAAAGTTTCCACCCTCCTCGAGGAAGTCTACTTTTTATTGGTTAGTGGCAGTTCACGTGATCCGTTCTTTTCTTGTGCTGGAAAACTGGGCTGACTGCTACAAGTTTAGCTGAAGACTGAAGCAGAGCTGGGTCAGGTAATGCCCTTGTTGGGAAGGGCCCACAGACTCCCTTATCCCCAGATAAAGGGAGAGATGAAAGTCTAGGAGGACTGGGTACAACATTGGATCCATGCAGCTGCTTTTCTAGGACCTAAGGGACCGGGGTAGGAGGGAGGTGGATATTTCTAACTCAACGACTTGTTCTGAGTCTCTCAGGCAAGTTCTTGTTGCCCTAGGTCTGTTTGCCAGAGAGGTCTGGGGGAACAATTGTTGGGTTAAAATGAGCTGGAGACTTCGTAACTTCTTACAGAGTGGGAGAGCTCCCCCTTTAGCTGTTTCTTAGAAATGACAGACGTCTTTGACAACTTTTCAAGATGTTTTTGTTGAATCTTGTCAGAATGAGGAGAATGGGATGGTGGGGAGAGAGGGAATTTTCTTCCCAGAGGTTTTTTTTTTTCCCCAGAAGAAAAAACTCTGAAAATGGCAGGAAAGGGTGGAGAATAAGTAGCAGAAGAAATTTCCTAATAAGGCAGTGAGATGCTGCCTTGGGAGAACTGGGTATCTTGGAATCTTGGGTGAACACACCAAGAGACAGGTATCATAGTTTAGGACCCCAAGTGCAGGGGTTCCAGACTATCTCTTGTCTCTAAACTATTTGTCTTGTTGACCCAAATACTGTTGCTGGTTTCTATGGAGACATTGGGTCTGACATCACTCTGGTTGCCATGGTGCCTGGTTCTGGAGGACCTGATCAGGCTGTACAAAGCCAGGGATAAACAGGGACTTCAGCCCAAGCTGCTGCCACTTCCTTCCTGACACCACCTGTTAACAGTCACTAGCAGCAATGGGGGGTGGGGAGATGATGACAGAACAGTGGGGGAGAGACAGAGAACAGAAGGCTGAACAGCAATGTCTATGGATATCTATAGAAACCTACCGGTGGTAGTATCCTATTGGATTTGAAAGCAGTGATGGCAGCCATTCTCCTGGTTCTGCATGGAGAGAGAGAGAGAGAGAGAGAGAGAGAGAGAGAGAGAGAGAGAGAGAGAGAGAGAGAGAGAGAGAGAGAGAGAGAGAGTGTGTATGTATGTGTCTGGGAGGCATGAACATTACAGAAGAGTCTTTCAGGTGTCTTTTACCCATCCTGGTCTTGAATCTTCATTTGCAAGAACCACAGAAGGTGATTAGCCACGCAGGACTTGAAACCAGCTGAAACAGATGGGGGCCATGTGGCTGGTTTCAAGGGTAGCACTGCCTGAGCCTCTCAGCCCACTTACCTTTCCCACTGTTGTTTTACACATACTGTCTTTTTGGTTCTGTGGGAAGCAGTTATTTATCTTCCTCTGGGAGATCACCATCCATGCAGGAGTTTGAGGGGTCAGCTCATCTGTCACTTTACCATATCTGGTCCCATTTGCAGCTTCCCAGCCTGACAGCATAGTCTTGACCTTCTTTCTTGCCTTGCTTTGTGTCAGGCTTTGGAGGCTGAAGTCATGCCCTCATCCTGACCTTGCCAAGTCAGAGCAGATAAGCAGAGGATAGGACCAGAGTCCTGTAACAAGGAGAGTGACTTAAGGTGTACTGTGTAGACTAAGCTCTACCAGCACTGCTTAGTCCTGGGTGTACTTGAGAATCTAAGAGGGTGAAGCTACATGCACAGCTCTGTCCCAAAGAAAGGAAGGGAAATCACAGCCAGTGAGTGCTAAAAACCTAGAACCAGATATAGAGAGGACTGGTGAGGAGTTGACAGTGGAGATTGAGGCTAGAAGGAAACAAACATCACATCTCTCCTGACCCTAGTGGCCCTTCTCTTCAGCGGGTGTTTGTGAGCTGCCTGATTTTGTAAAGGGGGAGGCCTTATCATGTTGTTTTCCTTAATCTTATTCTTTTTTTTTTTTTTTTTTTTGGCAAGTTGTGTCAGCCTTTTTGGGCTTTCTCCTCCCTGACTATTAACATCAGAGGGTTGAACCCGATGTTCCCAGGGCCTTTCCAGTACTAGCTTCTTTGACCTTTCAAGGTCAGTACAGTTTTCAAAGGCCTGTGGAGCTGGGAAGAGACAGCTTCTCTGTGGCTGTTGGCAGGTGCTGATTTGCAAGGCAAATACTGCCCAGAAGAGCTGAGGGATCAGGGTCAAGACTGGAAGCAGCCTGGATTCTGGAGGCTGCTGCCCAACTCTCTATCCTTAGAACTTTGCCAAGTTTGCTTTCCACATCCTGCCTCTTCTAAAGGAGCTTCCTGTCCTAAGAGAGCCTTCCTCCACAGGTGGCAGCCCCAACAGCCCCTGGGACCTCAGCAACTATGGCCTCCTGCCCAGACTCAGATAATAGCTGGGTGCTTGCCGGCTCAGAGGTAGGAAGAACTGTCCTGGGAACCACATTTGGGGGTGGGGCTGCTGGGCTAAACTACTCTCTGGGTCCATCCTCTTCCTTGCTCCTGAGAATGAACTGCATTGCCTACTGTTGGTTGTTAAAAAAAATTTCAATGGCCGAGAGACCTGGCCCTGGCATCCAGTGCTGGGACTTGGGTCATACATGGAAGGGAAGGTATCATTTGGGTAAACTGAGAGGATTAGGGAGAGAGTTCTGGTGGGGAGATCAGGCAACATGGGGGAGACATGTTGGGGAGAGAGAGGAAGTCATTGGTTGAGGTAGAGACAGGGCAGAGCCAGTGTTGGAGTGAGGCTGGGAATCTAGCAAGCTTGAAAGGTGTGGTAAGGCAGACAGGCCTTATCCTGATGGCCGATCAGTGAAGGGGTTGGGCAGAGGGCGAAGCCACTCTGTAGGCTGACTGGGAACAGGAACAGTTATTTCCAAAGGTCTGTAGCTGTCCAGATAGGAGTTGTTGCGACGGAACCTTGAAAAGAGAGAAGAGCTGTCAGGATAAGACACTGGTAAATAAAAAGGGGATAGGGAGAATATATCCCAGGAATCTCAGAGAGATCCCAGCCCCAGTGACTTTGTATCTTAGAGCCACCAGAAACCAGGTTTGGTGGGTCATGCTATAATCCTAGAAGTAGAAGGATTATAAATTGTACCTGCCCACCTTGGACTACTGGTCAACATATATAGGCCAGGAGGCCATTTTTTTTTAAAGTCAGGGTGGGAAATGGAATTCCTTTTAGACATTGTGACTTTGAGGGGCCCTTGAGGAGCACAGCTGGGACTGAGGAGTTTTCCTCAGTAGTAGCACTGGAGCAGGACACAAGGACTAGGGCTTACTGATAGAGTGGGTGGCAGGTTGGGGAGAAGACAGGCATTGTGATGTTGGTTGGCCTTGGCCTTCTGTAGGGGTGTCTTTGCTGACAGCTGGGGACTTTGGCTAAGCCATTTTTCCTCTCTGTCCTCTTCTGGAAAACCAGTGTTGTGATGCTTGCCTTGTAAGAGTTTGCAAAGAAACATACTAAAGTCAAGAATTGTTTTTGGAGAGGGAACAGGAGCTACAGACAGGGTGGGCAGTCTATGAGCCTGCCAAGGGGAAGCATGCAGAAAGCCGAAGCTTTCTGTGTCCAGGGCTGGAGGCCCAGCCAGCAAAAAGACACTACTAGTGGGTATCAGGCTGGCTGTAGCAGGGGGAAGTTAGGTTTCTGTCAGCAGCTATGGGGAAATGGGTTTGGGGATGGAGAGAGGAGACAGTGGGAAAAGCCAGAAAAGCTTAGAAGTTAGAAGTGGTCGGGCTAATGGGAGAGTGGCTGTAGAATGTCCCTTAAATGTATCTGTGACCCTCGGGCTCCCAGCAGGCTCTGTTCTTTTGCCATCTCCTCCTATCTCCTACCCCTCAGTTACTGACGATCTTGTGGGTCAGGAAGAGCTCAGGCTCCAGCCAGCCTTCCTTAGAGGCTGCCAGGCTTATACAATGGTCCAGGGCCTTCATGGTTTCACAGGAGCCTGGCCTCTGGGAGCAGTGAGTGAGGTTCATGAATGACTGAGTTGAGTCCCACTTTGAATCTACTTGCTACTGAGCAAGACGTGGGCCAGGGTCCCTGAGGGTAGCCCACCAGCCCCTGTGCTTCTGACTTTGTCCTGCCTTTCTTTCTTTGGATCATCCCTGAGCTCACCCCACATCCTACCCCACAGAACCTACCTGTGGAAACCTTGGGCCCTGAACACAGGACAGATCCAGAATCTAAGAGATCTACTCAGGACCCTGGGATCATCTCCAAGGCAGATGGTGAAGAATTGGTTGAGACCTTGGATGGAGAAGGTAAAGGGCTCTACAGAGAGGGAGGTATGGCTGCCTTCCATCTTCTGGAGTGTCTGTCTCCTCAGGGAAGGGGATGCTTCTTGGTCTTATTTCCCTATTAACTTCAGGTTATAGACTTCTGTCTTAACCACCCAGCCTTTTTTTTTTCTGCCTCTTACAACCTGTTGGGGTTCAATTAGACCTGGAGAGCTGTGTAGGAAGTTCAGTTGGGGACAGTGTTTTTTCCTTGGCTTTTCTCCTACCAAAGGAACCCTCTTCCAGACTGAAAGCCCCCAAAATGAAAGTCCCACTCAGGAAGAAGAGACCAAGGCCAAGGTGAGGATCTTCACCCGGGGAGGGAAGGAAGGTAGTGGGAGAGGGAGAGGACACTGCACACAGCTATGTCCACACAGGGTGTTCTGGAAGGTGATGATCATGGTATGGAGCCTCCTGGTCCAGGAGACACATTGGTCCAGGAAGACTTGCCGGAAACTTCCATGGTGACAAGCCTGGGACCAGACCCAGAGGACCTGGAGAATCCTCCCCCAAGTCCCAAAACAGGTGATGGCTCTCTCCTTGCTTCCTTCCCTCACTGTCCTAGCAGGTATTGGAAAGGGAGCAGCTATCGTTCCTGAGCACATTTTCAAGTCCACCCTGGATTTTGCAGCTTGGTGCTCTCCTTCCTCAGTACACTGAAGCTCAGAGAAATTGACTTGAATGAGGTCACAGTGCAGGGCCAATAGCTGGTTGACTCCTCTCTTCCTTGTGTCCTCCTCTTCTCTTGATTCTAGAACTCAACATTAATTTCTAGAGTCCCTTATATTCACTCCACAAAGAAGCCCATATTTACTGGGTGCTGGTTGCTCATGTCTATAATCCTAGCTACTCAGGAGGCTGAGATCTGAGGATCACGGTTCAAAGCCAGCTAGGGCAGGAAAGTTCTGTGAGACTCTTACCGCCAATTAACCACTCAAAAACCAGAAATGGCACTATGGCTCAAGTGGTAGAGTGCTGGCCTGAGCACAAAGAAGCTCAAGGACTATGCCCAAGCCCTGAGTTCAAGCCCTACAACTGACCGCCCTTCCCCCCCCCCCAAAAAAAAAGATGCTGTGTTAGAAGCTCCCAATCTACAGCCCCTCCCTGGCTTCCTGAGAACCATGGGCCTGTGCTGTAACACAGAACCTTCTCA
The DNA here is from genome assembly GCF_024711535.1 of Dipodomys merriami. Taxonomy (NCBI): domain Eukaryota; kingdom Metazoa; phylum Chordata; class Mammalia; order Rodentia; family Heteromyidae; genus Dipodomys; species Dipodomys merriami. Next base: position 44,204 of record NW_027206229.1, on the reverse strand, counting down.
ATGCAGACATCTGGCCTCACGCCTCCAGATGCTGCAGCCTTAGCCTACATTGTTCTCTTCCTCCTGCCCTCTCTACCTACTCTGTATTCACTTCCATTCATAATGGCACCTCCAGTTATCCCTGCTTCTCTCTTGTTCTCCTGACTGAACTACCTCCCTCTCTGAACTACCTCCCTCTCTTTTGGGAGGCCCTTAATTGCATCTCCTTTATGTACCTCCTCATAGGTCTAACTTGTGTCTTTGGCTCAGTGTTAGAATGTGTCCCAGGAATCTAAGAGAGATCCCAGCCCCAATGACTTTGTGTCTTAGAGCCACGAGAAACCAGGTTTGGTGGGTCATGCTATAATCCCAGAACTTGGGAGACTAAGGTAGGATTGTACATTGTTCCTGCTCCAGCCTGGACTACTGGTCAACATAAATAGTCACTGCCCTGATTGAAAGCAAGCTCCTAACCCACAACCCCTCCTTTGCCCTCCCCAGAACCCTAATACAGGCCCAGAGGTTTGTTCCAGGCTGTAACCCTGGCATACAAGAGTTGTCTCTGTTGAAGACTGACAGGGGCCAAAGGGGAGGGGTAGGAGAAGCTGAGACCTGGAGCCATTTAGGAGCAGCCACAGTGGTCAGGCAAAGGTGATACAGACTTGACCTAAAACAGGGCCCATGGGCTTGTGAAGAAGGTAGACTCTTGAAGTTCAGGGGCAGGCTTATCCAATTATTTGGAGAGGTCAGCCTAATGGCAGCAGTGGTACTCGTCCCTAATTTGGGAAACTTCAGGAAAGAGCCATTTTGAAGGGCAGTGTGCTGAATGGTCCATGAGGAAAACAGGCCTGGCTATAGGCAGGACCACAGGCTCAGGGTTCTGGGGAAGCCAGGGAGGGACTGTCAGTTAGGAGCTTGTTTACAGTCAGGGCAGTGAGTGGGGTAGGTGAGAGAGTTATGATCTTGTGGGAAGTGTGAGATGCTTAGAACTAGGAAGGTTCTAAGGGAGAAGATCAGGGAAGAACCAAGATGGCAGAATGAGTGGCCAGAGAATTGGGAGCATTTCCAGAAGGGTGGTTGTCCAAGCTGATGCCAGGTACATGTTGAAGGAAGGAAGTTTCATTTATTTATATATATATATATATATTTATTTATTTTTTGGGTCCGGTCGCGGGACCTGAACTCTGGGCCTGGGCGCTGTCCCTCAGCTCTTCAGCTCAAGGCTAGCGCTCTAGCGCTTGAGCCACAGTCCCACTTCTGGCTTTTTTCTTTTTGCTTATGTGGTGTTGAGGAATCGAACCCAGGGCCTCGAGCATGCAAGGCAAGTGCTCTATCACTGAGCCACCTTCCCAGCCCCAGAAGATTCTTTTAGCATGAAAGTGGCTTTTTTTTTTTTTTTTGGTAGATGGGCTAGGGGTCTCCCTGTGCCTTCCTCCTCTTCCCCTCTCTCCCTGGGTCCTGTCTCTTGTTGCCTTATTGTCCTGTCCCCCATCAGTTTGGATCAGGGAGGAGGGCCGCTGCTCTAGCAGTGAGGATGACACTGACGTGGATGTGGAGGGTCTGCGGCGACGGCGAGGCCGGGAGCCTAGCCCACTGAAGCCTGTGGTGTCCTTGGATGTAGAAGACCAGGCCAGAGGCGAGGGTTCAGGTGGGGAGCTGGGCATCTCCCTCAACATGTGCCTCCTTGGGGCCCTAGTTCTGCTGGGCCTGGGGATCCTCCTCTTCTCAGGTGAGTGACTCTCTGCTGTGGGGCCTTTGGCCTGCACTCTGGCCTTGCCATCCTATCCTGCTCCCTTGTTTACCCCACCTCCTCCCCTGAGGCCTCACCAGACTCCTATCTCCCTCCTCAGGTGGTCTCTCAGAGTCAGAGACTGGTGAGTCCTTATTTATTGTGTGAATGTGAATGTTGGGGTCTTCTGGATTGGGGATTAGGTGTGTTAGGGGTTGTACATTATTTCTCACATATTGATGTTTCAGCTTTTCAGTGTGTCCCTGGGCTCTGTACCTCACTGGACTCTCGGCCAAGGGATGTGTCTAGGGCAGGAGGGGTGACTGGGAGAGGACAGAATGGGTTCTGGTTGTTTTGGTGCCCCGTTCAGACTTTGCTTTTTCACAGGGACCATGGAGGAGGCAGAGCTGCAGGTCTTCCCAGATCCTGGGTTGGAGGCTGAGCTGGTAGATGCTGTTGGGGACAGGCAGGTATGTGCAGATATCTCTACAGGTGTGTGGCACCTGGTGGCAAGAACCTGTCTGCCCTGGCTTTTGGGCAGTATGAAGCAACCAGTTCTTTTGCTTTCAGGATGGGCTAAGGGAACAGCTTCAGGCCTCAGTGCCCTCTGATGGTGTCCCTAGTCTGCAGAACATGGGCCTTCTGCTGGACAAGCTGGCCAAGGAGAACCAGGACATCCGGCTGCTACAGGCCCAGCTGCAGGTATCAGCAGGAGGGAGCGGGCGTGGCTAGCCCAGGTGTCTGTCCTAGTGACCACCTCTCAAAGAAGTTTTCCCTACTTACCCACACCCTGAGCCTCCTCTTTTCCTCTCATAGCCATGGTGTCTTCCTGATTCCCTGTTCACATCCCTCATGCTAGAATCTGCACCAAGGCTGGCATAGTTGTTTCATGTGGCATGTCAACTCTGATTATTTGTATGGTCTTCCTGGACATTGTATAAATCAGGCTTTGAAGAATATGCCAAACTGGATGCTGGGGGTTCATACTTGTAGTCCTAGCTACTTAGGAGGCTAAGATCTTGGGATCATGGTTCAAAGCCAGCCCAGGCAGGGAAGTCAGTGAGACTCTTATCTCAAATTAGCCACCAAAAAGCTAGAAGTTGAGCTGTGGCTCAACTGGTAGAGTGCCAGACTTGAGAAGAAAAAAAAAAAAGGCTCAGGGACAGTGCTCAGGCTTTGAGTTCAAGCCCCAGGACCAGCACAAAACAAAACAAGAAGAACACATCAAGGCTATGCCAAGCACTGGGATCAATTAACAGTGAGGGAACGGGAGGTAGAAATGAGGCCATGAGAGCCAAATATTGTCTCTCTTTACTGAAAGTTAAGAAGTGTATACTAATAGAGGACATAGATGCAGAGACCCAGAATGACATTTGGGCATCCCAGAGTCTGGTTCTGGTTTGAGGATGTGAAAGAGGATGAGAATCAAATCCTCTAGGTTTCCCAGGCAATGAAATAGGTTCAGGTCAGGCATCCATTGTAACTTTTTTCCCCCTCCTTAGTGTTGGGGATTGAGACCAGGGCTTTACCCATGTAAGGTGAGAACTGTACCAGTGGAGTTTCATTTTCAACCAAATGGAATTGGGGTAGAAGGCATTGGGCCCATTCTGACAAGGACTTTTTTTTTTGGGTTGGTCATGGGGCTTGAACTCTGGGCTTGGGTGCTATCCCTGAGCTCTTCAGCTCAAGGGCAGTACTCTACCATTTGATGTTGGTTTTTTTTTTTTTTTTTTTGTCAGTTGTGGGCCTGAACTCTGGGCCTGGGCGCTGTCCCTCAGCTCTTCAGCTCAAGGCTAGTGCTCTACCACTTGAGCCACAGCGCCACTCCCGGCTTTTTCTGTGTATGTGATGCTGAGGAATTGAACCCAGGGCCTCATGCATGCAAGGCAAGCACTCTACCACTGAGCCACCTTCCCAGCCCTACTCTACCATTTGAGATGCAAACTTGAGCCAGAAAACTTCCAGTTTTCTGGTGGAGATAGGGTTTCACTGCTGGGTGTCAGTGGCTCACGCCTGTAATCCTAGCTACTCAGGAGGCTGAAATCTGAGAATCATGGTTCGAAGCCAGCCAGTAGGAAAGGATGTGAGACTCTGATCTCCAATGAATCACCAGGAAGCTGGAAGTGGTGCTGTGGCTCAAGTGATAGAGTCCTAGCCTTGAGCTGAAGAGCTGAGGGACAGCGTCCAGGCCCAGAGTTCAAGCCCCATGACCAACCAAAAAAAAAGAGTTCCATGGACTTTCCTGCCCAGGCTGGCTTTGACTAGCTAGGATTCCTGCCCAGGCTGCCTCCTGACTAGCTAGGATTACAAACATGAGCCACTGGCTCCTGGTCTGACAAAGACTCTTGTCATTTCTTCCATTCCTAATTGCATTTAAGGCCCAGAAAGAAGAACTTCAGAGCCTGATGCAGCAACCCAAAGGGCTGGAGGAGGAGAATGCCCGGCTCCGGGGAGCCCTGCAGCAGGGTGAGGCCTCCCAGAAGGCCCTGGAGTCAGAGCTGCAGCAGCTGAGGGCTCGGCTCCAGGGGCTAGAGGCCAACTGTGTTCGTGGCCCAGATGGGGTATGCCTCAACTGGGGCAGAGGCCCGCAGGGTGGCAAGGCCACTGAAGAGCAAGGTCATAGGGGACAGGAGCCAGACCCTGGCTTCCTGGAGCAGCAGAAACGGCTGGAGGCTGAGGCCCAGGCCCTTAGGCAGGAGCTTCAGAGGCAGCGGAGATTGCTGGGGTCTGTGCAGCAGGACCTGCAGAGGGGCTTGAAGGCAGCTGGCCGAGGAGCCCCTGCTCATGCCAGCCTGACAGAACTGGGCCACAGGTTGGCTCAGACTCTGCAGGGCTTGGAGCACTGGGGCAAGGATCCTGCTGTGCGTGCCAATGCATCTGAGTCCTGGTATCAGAAGCCTCGCTTCCAGAATCCCAGAGAGTGGAGTGGAAAAGAAAAATGGCACAGTGGGCAGAAGGACAGAAAGGCTGAGCACTGGAAGCATAAGAAGGAGGAATTTAGCTGGGAGAAGAAGAAGAAGAGCTGGGAGGGCGAGGAGGACCAAGAGCTGTCAGGGAGGTGGAAAGAGGGTAAGCAGAGGGTAGAGGAGTTGGGGAGCAGGAAGGATGGCAAACGACAGGACCCCAAAGAATCCCAAAGGAAAAGCGGGAGCCCCCACTCTGAAGAAAGGCAGAAGCATCCTTGGAGGAAGGAGGGAGCTAAAGGCAGTCATGATCCCTTGCCCCCCTGGGAGCAGCTTTTGAGACACAAGTACCGGGCACCCCAGGGCTGCTCAGGTGTGGATGAGTGTGCCCGGCAGGAGGGCCTAGCCTTCTTTGGCATGGAGCTGGCCCCGGTACGACAACATGAGCTGGCTTCTTTGCTGAGGACATACTTGGCTCGCCTGCCTTGGGCAGGGCAACTGACCCAGGAGCTGCCCCTCTCGCCTGCTTACTTTGGTGAGGATGGTATCTTCCGTCATGACCGCCTTCGCTTCCGGGATTTTGTGGATGCTTTGGAGGACAGCCTGGAGGAGGTGGCGGTACGACAGACAGGTGACGATGACGAAGTCGATGACTTTGAGGACTTCATCTTCAGCCACTTCTTTGGTGATAAAGCACTGAAGAAGAGGTGGGCAGTTCTGGGGGCGGGTCACCTGAATGGCAGGGGTGGGTGGGGCAGGAGGAATGCGAAGGAACACTTAGCTGTGAGCGAACCCTGGCTTGGGGACTTCTCTCTCAGTCCCCAGCTGGCACTCATGTGTCTTCCCTGTCTTCCTGTGAGGGACCACAGTGGTCCTGAGGAACCCTCTTTTGGGCTAGGGGATTTTTCTCTGATTGTCCTGTCCTACCTGTCCTTGCATGTACCTTGTAGCTCTCTAGCTGGAGCATTCATCCAAGAACAGCCCTTGCCTCCTGTGGCAGTTGCCTGAGTTCTCTTTTAGGAAGAAGTGGGTACCCATCTTTTCTTGTACTGACCAGTGAAGGCCTCCTTCTATTCCATGTCTTTCCACAGGTCAGGGAAAAAGGACAAGCACTTGCGGAACCCCAGAGTCGTGGGGTCCCAGGAGGAGCACAGCCACTACCACCACCATCAGCATCACCACAGGGGCTGATTCCTGCACCTGCCCTGGGGAGTGGCCTAGCCCACCATCCCCATCTGAACCCTAGAGGCCAAGCTCCCGCCATCCAGCTGTCCTCCCTTGGCTCTTTGGTGTCCTTGGATGTCCTTCACTGTGGAAAGGGACAGCACCCGGCCCTGCACTGATTCCACTTTCATTAGAAAAAGGCCTTTCCTGGACCTGCTGTTCTGTCTTTGCAAATGTATGCAAATACCCCGGCCCTGGGCTGCACCCTGCAGCCTGATTGTGTGGTGCCAATGTGCAGGGCCCTTGGGAGAGGAGTGGGGAGGATGGGTGGGTTTCTGAACCTGAAAGCCAAAGAGCTTTTGTCCTCTTGTGTATGTGTGTTATCCTCCTCCACATGCTGACAAGGCGCCTTCTGGGACGTGACTAGAGCTGCTGGCTGGAAGCCCAGCGTGAGGACTTGCCCTGGGGTTTTGTTAGATTTGGAAGTAACTGTCCCCTGGGGGAGGGGGGGTGAAGTCCCCTTTTACTCCTGCTTTTCACATGGCCTTACCTCCCCATGTGAACTATAGAGCTTTGCCACTTGAGGGGAGGGGGCGGTTCTAAGCACAGGGGACACCTGAGTAGCTGGGTGCCCTCCTAGGCACTGGTACTTAGCTCCTTTTCCCAGATGCCCTTTCCTTTTGCCTCACCTTCCTCATGAAGCCTCCGCCTTTGAGGCTGGGTCCTCATGTTATCCAATGCTGCACTGTCTGTCCCACTGGCTGATGGAAAAATGTCAGCTTTGGAGTCTAAAGCCTTGAGCTCCAGTCCAGGCTGGGTGGTCCTGGGGTAAGTCATCTCTGGGGATACTGGGTTATTGTCCTCAGAAACAGAGATGAAAGGACTGAGAGAGGAAATAAAGCAAATGGATGTCCTGTTTTTGGCATTCAGAAATTTTGCCTTTTTTGGAGCAAGGTTGGAGAAGAGAGTTCTCACCGCAGTCCCCTGGGGCAGGGGTAGAGGGAGGTGAGGGGTTGGGGGGGAGGGGAATACAGAGATGAGGGATCCACTAGGTGGCACCCTGGCTCTGCATTTCTTGAATACTTTCCTCCCCACTATTTACCACCCCCAAGTCTCAGACCCCCCCTTCCCCCCCCCCCACACACACATACATTTACTACCTGTCAATAAGACCCAGAATCCCTTTGACTATTTATTTGGGAAGTCCTTTCTCAGATCCAGTGTCACCCTTTTTTTTGACAGCACACTGGGCTTCTTGACAACCCTGGTAATGTAGATAGTGCTAGAGGCAAAGTGGTATGAGCACAGCCAGCACTCAGAACCGGTCAGCTGTGTTGTCAGTTACAAAGGGGTAGGTCTAGGGGCTCTGGAAGCAGGAGCCCTAGGAGGAAGGTCCTAGGAGGCTGTAATTGATTTCTGGATTATTTAGCAAGTGCCTATGTGCCACTGTTTAAGTGCTTAAAATGTGTGATTCAGGGGCAGAGCAGGCCAGGCTGGGATGGAACTAAGATCACTTATTTCGCAAACATTTATAAAGTCTGTGAACCAGAAATAGTGAGGCCCTGGTAATACAGAACCTCCTTAAGAAGCTTGTAGTCTAATGGAGCCTGCATTCTGCATCAGAAAGGGTTGTATTTAGGTCTGAGGAAGAACTTCCTGTCAGGCAGAAGGTAAGTGATAAAAGCTGGAGAAAGACTTCAATTTCTGGAGTAAGGGTGGAGAGGAGTCAGTGCAGGCTCACCCAGGGCCAGCTGTGTGGACCACCGTTTCTCCTCTTCTAGAGTCTCAGAATTCTTACTGTCTGAGTAGCAGACTTGTAACCCTGATGCTGAAAGAGATTCAGGCCAGTGGGTAGGCAGGGAGATGCTGGGCCTGTGGTGGGGGATGTGCGTGGGTCTTTCATGGGCCTCTCAAGTCTTTTAGTTTCATTTCTAGGGCCCATTTCCCTTGTTTGCATAACGAACTCTAGGGCCTTTGGGAGGTCCCCAAGCCCCCTTCTCCTTACCTATTCAGGAAGCAGATCTGCTGATCTGGAAATTTTCAAAGAGTCATTGCCCTAAGAGACATGTTGGGGAGGGCTGAGTGATCCTCCCATGCAACATAGCTCTGAGGCCTCTTTATCACCCCCATGTGGCCCAGCAATGCTGGTAAAGAGGGAAGACCCAGCCAGACCACAGGGTGTGAAGTTAGGGGGTGGGGGGTGGACAACACTGTCTCCTTCAACATAGCTTGGGAACAGGCCTTTGGGAGAGGTAGGGTAGAGGTAATCCTGTGGGTGGAGCCACTGGACTCTGCCACACATCCCTGTTGGCTTTCCAGGGTCTAGGCTTGGCCCTTCCAGTTTAAACCCTCTCCCTTGCCTTCTGGTCTTTTCCATCCAAATGAGCTCCCTGAACTCATTGGGAAAGGGACCTGTTGCCTAAAACCACAGCTCTGGAAGGCTGGAGTTGGAGTGGAGGGTAGCCCTGGACTTTCTTTCCTTCTCTTCCTTTTACATTCAAGACTGAACCCCGGACAGGAACTCTTGAATTTTAGGCAAATACCATTGAGTCACACTCCTTGTTTTGGTTTTGTTTTTTGAGATGGGATCATACTTGTAAGGTCCATTCCTGGACGATGAACAGACCTCGCCCAGTACCTGCGTTACCTAGGCAACTGGGATACCTGGAAGAGGTCACGTCCGCATCTGCTGAGGTCACATCCTAACCTGATGTGGCCACACCTTTCTCCCACCTGATCCCACTTCCCTTTACCTGGACACACCCTTCCCCGCCCCCTACCCTATATAAGGCCTAAACCGCCGCCAGACCGCCCTCTTTTTTTCTTTTGCCAGCCGCGTGGAGTGCCAACCTTGCCTGGTTCCAGCAGGTCTACTGAATAAACCCCTTACCTGAATACCACGTGCGTGGTGCAGTTTCAGTTCTTACTCGGTCACCTCTTTTTAAAAACCTAACATAAATGGTGCCGTGACTCGGATAAAGGGCTTAAAGTCAGGACAGCCGAGATTCCTCTCTGTTTTTTTTTCTTTTTTTCATTTTTGTTTTTCCCTTTTTGCTCTGAGGAATACCCACAGTTCTGACGGCCTTTTATGAACCCGTCTATCTGCTGCGGACACAGTGCATCAATTCTATTGCTGGCCTCTGCATCTTCCTCGACACTTCTACATTTTGGTGAGTGACCTGCTCCCTAAGGGGTCTCTGTCGTTCAGTCTCTTTACAGATACCACGCCGGAGAACCTACTAGGCCTTTACTTGACTCCGGTTGTTCGTCACTTCTCTCTAGAGGGCTCGGTGGTAAATTGGGACACCGCTTCCATTCAGTAAGCCCTCCTTCACTCACTAAATTTTTCCCCCTACGTTTTTCTCTTTTGCATTTCTAATGGGTTGTTGTAAGTCACGCCCAAAGGAGGAAACTCCATTGAAATGCCTCCTGCGTTCCCTGGACGTCTTGTCTATTAACTGCATCGACAAGAAACGCCTGATTTATTATTGCACTCAAGTTTGGCCACAGTACCAACTGGATAATCGTTCTCGATGGCCCAGAGATGGGACTTTGGACTATGTCATTCTCAGAGATTTAGACGATTTTTGCCGTCGTAATGGTAAATGGTCTGAGGTCATTCATATTCAGCCATTCTTTGCTCTCCGGGACAACCCGGCCCTATGCCAATCATGCCCGGCCTTTCCACTCCTCCTGGCACGTGGAGAACCCAACTCTAGCGCAGGGCTCCCTCCGGAGCCTGAGGTGCCTGACCCTCTTTTTGACTCTGCCCCTCTTCCTGCTGAGCATCTGGTGCCTTCCCCACCTTCTTCACTCTCCTCTCCTTCACCCTCTATCTCCTCCCCCCCTGCAGCTCACACCCGGTCTCGCACTGGTGGCACACAACCTCCACCAGACCCCCTGTGCCCTTTGCGAGAGGTGGCAGGGGCTGAAGGTGTAATTAGGGTGCATGCGCCATTCTCAATGTTTGATATTGCTCAGATTGAGAAGCGGCTGGGATCTTATGCCCAAGATTCTAATAATTATGTCAAGCAGTTTAAGAACCTGGCTCAGACCTATGACCTTACTTGGCAGGACATATATCTAATGCTATCCTCTACCCTTACTGCTGAGGAAAAAGAAAGGGTGTGGACTGCAGCCCAGGCACATGCCGATGAAGCTCACCGCCTAGATATTAACTTTCCAGTGGGAGCAACAGCTGTGCCTAGGGAAGAGCCCAATTGGAATTATCAACATAATGCTCCTGGGCGGGAAAGCAGAAATAGGATGATAACTTGCTTAGTGGCTGGCCTTCAAAAGGCAGCCTATCTTCCTGTTAATTACGACAAATTAAACCACATTACTCAAAGGCCCAATGAAAACCCGGCGGAATTTCTTGAACGCCTTACAGTAGCGCTCCAGCGCTATACAAGGCTGGACCCAGAGTCACCAGAGGCTAAGGTGGTTCTCAATACTCATTTTATTGCCCAATCAGCCCCCGATATTAGAAAAAAGTTAAAAAAGGCTGAGAACGGTCCTCAGACCCCTCAACGAGATCTGGTGAGTATGGCATTTAAAGTTTTCAATAATCGAGAGGAACAGGAGATTGCCGATAAGACAGCCCGTGAGAGGGAAAACTATCAAATCCTGGCTGCTGCCATCCGGCCTCCTCTGAGGAGACGCACCCAACAAACACCACCTGGAGCATGCTTCAAGTGTGGGCAAGAGGGCCACTGGGCGAAATTCTGTCCCTCACCACGACCTCCACCTGGACCCTGCCCAAGGTGTGGACAACAAGGACATTGGGGAGTCGATTGCCCCTCCTCACCTCCACAAGGTAGGCCAGCCCCTCCCCCACCCCGCCCACCCAGGCAGGCGGAGCCAGACCGGTCGGAGATTTTCTGCTTGGCTACAGAATGAAGGTGCCCAGGGCCACCTGCTCCCAACAACCAGACCATCACAATGACGGAGCCCAGGGTGTGTTTCTATGTAGCCGGTAAGTTAATATCTTTTCTCTTGGATACGGGAGCGACTTACTCGGTGCTATGTCAATATACAGGCAAGACTTTTCCCTCCCAGATCTCGGTGGTGGGTGTAGATGGCCTACCTACCTGTCCCCCAACTACGGGACCAGTATCATGTAAAATAGAAGACTTTCCTTTTTCACACTCCTTCCTAATCCTACCTCACTGTCCTACCCCACTCCTAGGAAGGGACTTGCTCTCTAAATTTCAGGTCTCCCTTTCATTCCATATCCCCAAACAGCCCACACCTGTTCTACTTTTGTCTTTAGATGAACCTCCACCTGTAACTTCCCAACTAAATCCTTTCCCTTTACCTCCAGATCTTGTCAACCCTCTTATCTGGGATACTTCCACTCCTACTATGGCTAGACACCATACTCCTGTCCTCATTAAACTTAAAGACCCTACCCATTTCCCTGGTACTTCCCAATACCCCATTTCCCTTAGGCACAGGCAAGGTTTAAAACCCATCATCCTTCGCCTTCTTAAACAAGGACTTCTCAGACCCACTAACTCCCCCTTTAACACCCCTATCCTGCCAGTAGTTAAACCTGATGGGACCTATCGCCTAGTCCAGGACCTGCGCACTATTAATGCTGCAGTCCTTCCCATTCATCCTGTTGTGCCTAACCCATATACTCTCCTTTCACAGATACCTCCTGGTACCACCCACTTCTCGGTGCTGGACCTCAAGGATGCATTCTTCACAATCCCCCTGCATCCTGACTGCCAAGATTTCTTTGCTTTTACTTGGGTGGACCCAGACACTTCAAGGGCACAACAGCTGACCTGGACAGTCCTCCCTCAAGGGTTTCGAGACAGTCCCCATTTCTTTGGACAGGCTTTATCAAAGGATCTCCTCTCTCTTCAGGTGTCTCCTAGCATTGTTCTCCAGTATGTGGATGATCTTTTGCTTTGCAGCCCTTCCTTTGAGTTGGCTCGCCAACATACAGCTGACCTCCTCAACTTCCTGTTGACAAAAGGATATAGAGTCTCTCCTTCAAAGGCCCAGATAGCAAAGTCAGAGGTAACATACTTGGGTTTGTCCATAACTCCTACAGAGAGAAGAATTACCCTTGATAGAAAAGCCTACATTGAGTCTCTCTCTGTCCCACAGACCAAGGAGGACATTCTGTCTTTCCTGGGACTTGCAGGCTTCCTTCGTATTTGGATACCCGGTTTTGCTACATTGGCCAAACCTCTTTATGAGGCATCCAAAGGTTCCCTACTGGAGCCGCCAGACCCCACAAAGCCCATTGACACCCCATTTAAAGCTCTGAAGCAAGCGCTTCTTCGGGCTCCAGCACTGGCTCTACCTAACCTCAAGGAACCCTTTATACTCTATGTCACTGAGAAGTGGGGAATTGGCCTTGGGGTTCTTGGACAAATGTCAGGCCCCTCATTTAGACCTGTGGCCTACCTCTCAAAGCAGCTAGACCCAACGGTAAAAGGCTGGCCAGCATGTCTCCGAGCTTTGGCCGCAGCAGCCACCTTGGCACAGGAGAGCACAAAACTCACTTTTGGCCAACCCACTACCATTCGCTCTCCCCACAGACTAAAGGACCTTTTGTCTCATAAATCCCTGTCTTCCCTTTCCCCTTCCCGCCTACAGCTGTTTCATGTTACTTTTATTCAAAACCCTGACTTTTCACTGGAAAGCTGCTCCCCGCTCAATCCAGCCACCTTGCTTCCATCCAATTCTAACCCTCTTTCCCATTCCTGTACAGAGACCTTGGAGGAATTCACACCCCATTTTACAGGTATCTCGGAAACTCCTCTTCCTGACCCAGAAGACACCTGGTACATCGATGGCAGTTCCACATCTACCTCTTCAGGAAGCCGAGTTGCGGGCTATGCCATCGTTAATAACTCTACCATTCTTGAAAGCAGCCCTCTGCCCCCTAGCACTACCTCACAAAAGGCAGAACTTATAGCTTTAACTAGGGCCTTAATTCTAGCCAAGGGCCGGAAGATCAATATTTATACAGACTCAAAATATGCCTATCATATTCTCCATTCTCATGCAGCAATTTGGAAGGAACGTGGCTTCCTGACCACCAAAGGGACTCCCATAACTAATGCCTCACTTATTCTTAAACTATTAGAAGCTGCTTCCCTTCCCCAACAGGTTGCGGTCATCCACTGCAGAGGACACCAGACAGGATTGGATGCCATTACAGTCGGCAATTCAAAAGCAGACCGGGAGGCAAAGCTAGCAGCCCAGAGACAACTCCAGGGACAACTTCCAGCTCCCTTGCTTCTGGGTGGTCTCCGACCAGCTGCATTCCCCACACACCAAGCACGGGGACACACCCCAGGGGAAGACTGGCAGATAGACTTCACTCACATGCCCAGATCAGTCAAGCTCAAGGGACAGCCACAGTGGATTCACCTGTCAAGAATAAAAAGGTCTCCTGCTCCTGCCCCTGCTATGCCAACACTGACTTCGAGGTACACCTGTTCCCCCCTTGGGCCTACCAAGGTAAGGCTATCTCGCATCCCTGAAGATCCGGGTGAGTAACACTGAGCTAACTGCTCTCCTCCCCAAAGACCTCACTACCTCATCCCTTAGGTCACCTCCAAGCCATGGACATCCAATCTTTTCTTTCCAGTAATATATTTGCTTTTCATCTTTGTTCAGCCCCCTGCCTGAGAAGACTTCCTCCAGACTTCATCGAAGAGACTCACTTCTTGCAGACATCATGGAACTGGCAGACCAGGAAGCAGTCACCTCCTACTAGGTCACCTCTCTTCCCCCCCCTTTCCTTTTTCAGCCATGCTTCTCCACCATGCTGGGTGGGACTACAGTTCAGTAACTTCTTTTCCTGCCTGAATAGCGCATGGTGTTCTTTTCATCTACCCAATAACTACCCCTTTTGTGTGAACCAAAGTGCCTTGACACCATGCGAGATTTTTCACCAATACCATTTCTGGCCTTCACATCCACGTCCACACCACTTCTCTACTCTGGTGAGTGAAACTACTCTACGGCTCTCTGTCACTCAGTCTCTGTCCAGACGTGGCGCCACGCCAGAGAGCTCCTACGGCCTTTAGCTGAAAGGCCGGTCACCTCTGAAGCCGAGGACGCTTGGCTTTGGGGGCTTGGCCATTTCTCTCTAGAGGGCTCTGGGGGAAGTCGGGACGCCGCTTCTGCCTGGTCAGCTCTTATTCACTCACCAGACTGACTCTACTTTTTGGCTTGTGCCCTGAAGAGTGTGACGCAGGCTGGGTCCCGGGGACCCTCCCCTCTAGGTTCCCTCTCAAAGGCTAGCCATTCTAGGTTTAAAAATTGTCAGAGTTTCCATTTGTTCAGGTTTCCGTCAATGCCTCATGAAACTTCTCCAGACTCCGTCCAACAGACTCGCCTCCTCCAGACTTCATCGAGGAATCAACACCCAAGCGACAGCTGCAGCCTGCTGCCTTCTCCCAGCATGGACCACATCGCAGCCTTTTACCCCTACGACGCCCCTTGCCAGCAGGAAGTAGCCAGAGAGAGTCTTCGCCCTTTTTCATAATTATCAAAAGGCTGGAATGTAAGGTCCATTCCTGGACGATGAACAGACCTCGCCCAGTACCTGCGTTACCTAGGCAACTGGGATACCTGGAAGAGGTCACGTCCCCATCTGCTGAGGTCACATCCTAACCTGATGTGGCCACACCTTTCTCCCACCTGATCCCACTTCCCTTTACCTGGACACACCCTTCCCCGCCCCCTACCCTATATAAGGCCTAAACCGCCGCCAGACCGCCCTCTTTTTTTCTTTTGCCAGCCGCGTGGAGTGCCAACCTTGCCTGGTTCCAGCAGGTCTACTGAATAAACCCCTTACCTGAATACCACGTGCGTGGTGCAGTTTCAGTTCTTACTCGGTCACCTCTTTTTAAAAACCTAACAATACTAAGTTGTTCAGGTTGGCCTCAAAATCTTGTTTTGTTTTTTTTTTTCTTTTTCTCTTTTTGGTTGCTTGTGGGGCTTGAACACAGGGAATGGGTTCTGGCCCTGCACTTTTTTTTTTCACTCAAGGCTAGCAATCTACCACTTTGAGCCACAGTTCTACTTCTGGTTTTCTGTTGGTCAATTGGAGATAAGTCTTACAAACTCCTGCTCAGGCTGGCTTTGAACCACAATCCTCAGATCTCAGTCTCTTGAGTAGCTAGGATTTCAGGTGTGACCCACTGGTGCCTGGCCTCAAACTCTTTTTTTTTTTTTTGGGGGGGGGTCTGGTCGTGGGGCCTGAATTCTGGGCCTGGGTGCTGTCCCTCAGCTCTTCAGCTCAAGGCTAGTGCTCTACCACTTCAGCCACAGCACCACTTCTGGCTTTTTTCTTTTTGCTTATGTGGTGCTGGGGAATCGAACCCAGGGCCTCAGGCATGCAAGGCAAACACTCTACCACTGAGCCACCTTCCCAGCCCCTGGCCTCAAACTCTTAATACTCCTGCCTCAAACCCCCAAGTAGTTGAGATTATAGGCATGTACCACCACATCCAGCCCAAGACCTTCTAGCTTTGAGGGACAAATTCTATTTCTTTGGCCAGTTCCCAGAACAATCCCAGTTGGCCCCCATCCATCATTCCTTCTTTCCATTCCTGCCTCTCAGTCTCCAACCCTCACCTCTTTCCCAGGCTCCTCCAAAGCTGCCCTTTCCCCCAGCACCCTCAACTTAGCTTTCTGCCACCTACGACCCATGGCCTCTCCCCTCCTGTGAGACTCCCCTGTCTTCCTGCTTCCCAGGTCCTTTAGGCCCCATTCTTTACTCCCAGCTGGTGTGACAGCTGGAGTGGTGACGGGCCACCTACAGGCCTGACCATCAGAGCTTATGTCCCTCTTGAGAGCCACTCTGTTTCTTTTGCTGGGCCCAAGGACAGACACTGGCCTGGCTGGCCATTGCCATGGAATGAAGTCTACCTTGTAGGAAAGTCTGTGAGACTCTAATCTCCAACTAACCACCAGAAAACAAGAAGTGAAGCTATGGCTCAAGTGGTAGAGTGTTTGCCTTGAGCTGAAGAGCTCAGGGACAGCATCCAGGCTCAGAGTTCAAGCCCTATGACTGACAAAAACAAGAAAAAACAACTGTGGGGAGTGAGATTCTGAGTCACCAGTAAGGACCCAGGGGTCTTTCACCCATGCAAATTGGGCCTTTGGCTGACTTCAAAGATCCCCTTTGCTCACTCTTTCCAAGCAGCTCCCCGAGTTCCCCAGGACCCTACCATACAACATGCACTCCCTAAGCTGGACCATATGATTTACTGCAGGCCACTATGCCTGGTCTGTGCCAGGTCTAGCACAAGACTGCTGGATCTGTCTTCAGTCCATACCCCCTTATTACCTGGGGTTGGGCTCCCAACTGCCAGTCACCTTAGGGTATGGAAAATCCTGCAATTCCACAGGGCCAGTTTTTACCCTAGGAGATGCCCAGGAAAATGCCTCATATTTCTTTAATGGCTCACTTAATTAGCCAAATGCCTTCAGCATGCCTGGGAAATATTACTCTACAAGATAATAGTGCTTATAGTGCCCCTGAGGAAACCTGTTTTGTGTGTGCTCATGGACTAAAATCATGTATTGATGGGTCTTTGCAAAAAGGCCTCTGTGTTTTAGTAGTTGTTGCCACAGGTCCTAGTATATGGAGGAGAAGGTCTCAACTTCATGGTGCCCCATCTGACCTGTGCCAAGAGGGCTGTGATTATACCAGCTCTGGTCAGTGTGAGGATCGCCAGGGCCTCTACCATTGGGACCACTGCCCTTGGGAAAGAAGATGTTGACACCAAGATGCTGGAGCAAGACCATCAACCTGGACCTGCAGGGATTGGAGATGGCTATCACAGACCACAGTCAGCTCAGCCATCTGGCTGAACTTGCCTTCTGAAACCAACAAGGCCTGGACCTTTATTCCATGCACAAGGAGAACTATGCACAGCACTTGGGGAAGCAAGTTGGTTTTATGTCAAATAAGTCAGGCACCACTTTGATATGAAAGTCTTTTTAATTGGAACCCATGGTTAACATCCTTCATTAGTAGAATGACTAGATTCTACTCTTCCTCCATGTGGCCCAAGCTTCCTTAGATGAGCCACTTGTCAGTAATGATAGTAGTGCTTATATCTCAATGACTTGAGGGGGGAATGAAGTAGAAAAGTTACCTCTCCTGGTGAAGTGACTTTCCAGTATCCTGTTGCTGGAATGTGGCCTGGTGGGACTGTGCTAGAATTGTGGGTTGGGGACAGATTAGATGGGGCCACCTGGATGGAGAGCAGGAAGCCTACAAAGCATTATTTTAAATAATAGAAGGGATAGTGACAGGATGTCATGATTTCTGCACAATTAGAAAGTGCCCACCTAGTCAGAAGTTGATGTCAGCACATGTGACCTTTTTTTGATGCCTATTTTGTGTGTAACCAGCTTACAAACCACAGGATTTCCCCTCTTTCAGGATCTGGACTTCATTCTGGCACTAGCCTAGTTTGGGTCTTTGCAATAAACTTCTTTTCCTCTCTAAAAAGTGGTCTTGATCTTGCTGGTCTGTGTTGCTGCAACAATAGGAGACTATTGCCCCAAACTCAGACAAAACCAAATCTCTTCTCTCGCTACTTCATTCCTCAGGTGCTTGAGTCACAGAAGTACCTTGTCACCTCCTGAGACTTGTCTATCTGTCTTTCTCTTTTTCTCTCTTTCTCTTTCTTTTTTTCTTTCTTTCTTTCTTTTCTTTCTCTCTCTCTCTTTCTCTCTCTCTCTTTCTTTCTCTCTCTCTCTTTCTTTCTTCAGCTCTTCAGCTCAAGCCTGCCTGCCTTCTTTCCTTCCTTCTTCCCTCCCTCCTTTCCTCCCTCCCTTCCTTCCTTCTTCCTTCCTTCCTTCCTTCCTTTTTGTCTTTCTTCTTCTTTTTTTTTGTTGGTTGTGGGGCCTCAGCCCAGGCCTCAGCCTGGACGCTGTCCCTCAGCTCTTCAGCTCAAGGCTAGCACTCTGCCACTTGAGCCACAACACCACTGCTGGCTTTTTCTGCTTATGTGGTGCTGAGGAATCAAACTCAGGGCCTCATGCATACAAAGCAAGCACTCTACCACTGAGCCACCTCCCCAGCCCCTCTTCCCTCTTTCTTTCTTTCCTTCCTTCCTTCCTTCCTTTCTCTCTCTTTCTCTCTCTCTTTCTTTCTCTCTTTCTTTCTCTTTCTTTCTTTCTTTCTTTCTTTCTCTCTTTCTCTCTCTTTCCTTTCTTTCTTTCTTTCTTTCTTTCTTTCTTTCTTT
Organism: Dipodomys merriami; assembly: GCF_024711535.1. Classification (NCBI taxonomy): domain Eukaryota; kingdom Metazoa; phylum Chordata; class Mammalia; order Rodentia; family Heteromyidae; genus Dipodomys; species Dipodomys merriami. The sequence continues at coordinate 26,190 of NW_027206229.1, read as the reverse complement.
CTTTCTTTCTTTCTTTCTTTCTTTCTTTCTTTCTTTCTTTCTTTCTTTCTTTCTTTCTTTCTTTCTTTCTTTCTTTTTCTTTCTTAAAACAGGTCTTGGGGTTTGAATTCAGAGACTGGGCACTATCCCTGAGCCTCTTTATGTTCAAACTAGCACTCTACTACCTGAGCCACAGAGCCACTTCTGGCCTTTTCTGAATAATTTATTAGAGATAAGAGTCTTACAGACTTTACTGCCCAGGGTTGGCTTTGAATCGTGATGCTCAGATTTCAGCCTCCAGAGTAGCTAAGATTATAGGTGTGAGCCACCAGCACCTGGCTTCTTCCTGTGATTTTTTTTTTTGGTGGGGGGGGGAGCGGCGGGGGTTGGTTGTAGGGCTTGAACTCTGAGCCTGGGGGCTGTCCCTGAGCTCTTCAGCTCAAGGAAAACACTCTACCACTTGAGCTACAGAGTCACTTCTGGTTTTCTGGTGGTTTATTGGAGATAAAAGCCGGGTGCTAGTGGCTTACGCCTGTAATCCTAGCTACTCAGGAGGCTGAGATCTGAGGATCACAGTTCAAAGCCATCCCGGGCAAGAAAGTCTGTGAAACTCTTATCTCCAATAAACCACCAGAAAACCAGAAGTGGCGCTGTAGCTCAAGTGGTAGAGTGCTCGCCTTGAGCTGAAGAGCTGGGGGAAGGCACTCAGGCCCAGAGTTCAAGTCCTACTACCAAAAAAAAAAAAAAAAAAAAAGAGTCTCGTGGACTTTCCAGCCCAAGCTGGCTTTGAACCTTGATCCTCAGATCTCAGCCTCCTGAGTAGCTAAGATTACAAGTGTGAGCCACAGGTGCCCGGCCCTTCTGGGATTTTTGTCTGAGTTTCTTGGCCCTCACCTCACAGGCCTCCCTGAGGTTGCTGTTCTTTGGTAGCTTTTGGCTTCCAGGATAGATGCCTGTCTTTTCCACAAGGGATGGCATAGAACAAAGGCAGACCCCTTCCCCATTACTTTTCTGGCTTACTTCTGGGTCGGGCAGGGCCCAGTTGAGTCTTTTCTAACTAGAAATTTGACCCAAATAAGATTTGGAGTCAGAAACCCAGGTTTCCATCTTGGCCTTGAGTGAAATGCCCTCCCCCACCTGCTTGCACTCAACCTTCTCCTTAAAGCAGACACTGCAGTGCCCCTTATCAATGAGTCACAGTCTGGCCAATGAGTATGGTTGCCCCTGGGGAGCCACAGGGAATTTATTCCAAAAACCTGCAGTCACCAAAATGGGTGACTTCTCAGACCTTTATCTAAAAAGGAACAGTGCCAAGCACTGGTGGCTCATGCCTGTAATCTTGAGACCTGAGGACAGTGGTTTGAAGCCAGCCCCAACATTACAGTCTGTGAGACTCTAATCCCACTTAACCAGCAAAATGCCAGTAGTGGAGCTGTGCAGTGCCAGCCTTGAGCAAAAAAGCTATAAAATGAGAGTATAAGGCTCTGAGTTCAAGGTCCAGTACTGGCAAAAGACACAAAAAGTAGTAGTACTTGCATATTACCCACCTGTACTCCTTAAATCATTAAAGGACAAGGACTGGGAGTTCCAATGCTTACCCCAATCTTAGCTTGAGTAGTTTGCCACAATGTGAATAAAATTCTCATACTGCCAAGAGGAGTCTGCTGACTGGAGGAAGAGAACAGAGAAGTGGCCTTTGAGTTGGATCTTGGAGGACAATAGGATTTTGGCGATGAAGGAAAGGATTTCAAGCTGAGCAAAGATGATTTGAGGAGAGAGTAGAACTGCTTGTGGCCTGATGAATCAGTGGAAACACATTTTCTCCCAGGTCTATGTGTGGGTCTGAGGGGAATCCTCATTATAGAAAAAGGAGATAGGGCCGGGCACTGATAGCTCATGCCTGTAATCGTAGCTACTCAGGAGGCTGAGATCTGAGTATTGCAGTTCAAAGCCAGCATGGGCAGGAAAAGCTGTAAAATTCTTATCTCCAATAAACCACCAGAAATCTGGAAGTGGTGCTGTGGCTCAAGTAGTAGAGCGTTTGCCTTGAGCTGAAGAGCTGAGGGACAGTGCCCAGGTCCAGAGTTCAAAAAAAAGTGGGAGGGGGAGGAGGAAGGGAAGGGATAAAGCCACTGAAAGGGCAAGGGAACCTGTGTAAGAAAGATGCACGTATGTGCAGGGTAGCCTGAGCCTGAAGGAGGATGGAGAAAGATATGAAGTCAGCTGGCAGTCTGGGAGGGAGATGATCTACAGGTGATATAAGGCAGAGAATTATAATGGACTGGCCTGGATGAGATGGGGACAGGAGAAAGGGAGGAATCAAGGACATTCATCCTCCTAACCTGGTGACAAGGACTGACCCACACCCTCAGGTGATGCTCGGAAAAGCAGAGAAAGGTCAAGACAAATGGTGTATGTGTGTGAGTGGGTGGGAAGATACTGGCCTTGATTTTGAAGCATATGGGCCTAAGGACAGGGCGAGCTGACCAGCACATCATCTCTCAGCTCCATCAAGTTGCTGATCCTTGCCTTCTAGTTCTGGCCTGATCCCCTTCCCAGATCCTTGTAGTTTTTCCTAGCTTGGGACTTTAACCTGAGGCAGGCCCTTAAGGTCAACAAGGTCATTGTCAAGACTGGAGACTCCATTTGGAATCCAATCTGTTTTAACTGGTGGTTTGGCTGAGGTAGGATAGGCAGAAACCTGAAGTCATGTGCTGAGGAGAGAGGAAAATGCTGGAGGGCTTCCTTTAGAAAATCAGCTGCCTAGCCGGGCGCTGGTGGCTCACGCCTGTAATCCTAGCTACTCAGGAGGCTGAGATCTGAGGATCATGGTTCAAAGCCAGCCCGGGCAGGAGAGACCGTGAGACTCCTATCTCTAATAAAACCACCAGAAAACCAGAAGTGGCGCTGTAGCTCAAGTGGTAGAGCGCTTGCCTTGAGCTGAAGAGCTGAGGGACAGTGCCCAGGCCCAGAATTCAAGCCCCACGGCCGACCAAAAAAAAAAAAAAAAGAAAAGAAAATCAGCTGCCTACTGCCTATGGGCTTAATCGGGTACCATCAATTCCCGCTTGTTGGGAATGTGGGGATATGGTTTGGAGGCCCTATTGGAAGAAGCTTTGTGGGGAAGGACTAGTGTAGAAATAATGACAGGCCACTATGGTCATCTACTGGGACCATTAACTTGTCAAAGCATTTTGTATTTTTTTTTGGGGGGGGAGGGGTCTATCATGAGTCTTAAACTTGGGACCCTGAGTGCTGTCCCTGAGCTCTTTTGCTCAAGGCTAGTACCACTTTAAGCTACAATGCCACTTTCTGTTTTCTGGTGATTAATTGGAGAGGGTGCTGGTGGTTCATGCCTGTAATCCTAGCTACTCAGGAAGCTGAAATCTGAGGACCAACCTTCAAAGCCAGGCAGGGCAAGATCGTCCCTAAAACTCTTATCACCAATTATGTACCAGAAAACCAGAAGTGGCACAGAGGCTCAAAGTGGTAGAGTGCTAGCCTTGAGAAAAAGAGCTCAGGGATTGTACCCAGGCTCCGAGTTCAAGCCCCGCGATTAAAAAAAGAAGGAAAATAAGAGTCTCATGGACTTTCCTGCCCAGGCTTTGAACTGTAATCCTTAGATCTTAATCTCCTATGTAGCGAGGATTACAGGCATGAGCCACCAGCACCAGGCTGTACTTTTATATCTGAGAAATAGACTTTGAAGGATCTGATACTATTTAACTGAGAGAGAAAGATCAGATGACTTGCCTAAGGTCGCATCGCAGCTAGATGGTGGGAAAAGATTAGTTCTAAGAGGATTTTGAAACTTGGGGTCCTGTGGTCCTGTCTTCCCTTCCCTCCCCAGATCTGATCTTCCATTTGTTACACTTCCTCCTGCCCTCTGTTGAGGATTGAACCCAGGCCCTTGAGTGTGTTAGACAAGTGTTCAGAGCTATATCCCCAGGCTCCATTTCTGTTCTTTTTGGTTAATTTGTGTTGCCGGGTCTGTGCATTCTATTTGTTATCTTAACTACAGCTACCTGGCCCAGGAAGAATTTCCTTTTTGGCTACCAAGTGCTCCCTCACTGGTCCTGGCTTGTAGGTAGGTGGGAACCAGCTTGGGAAGAGCATCTCATGATAATCAGCCCCACTTCTTGTTCAGAAATTGAAACCCAAGGCTCATAGAGGAAAGCGACTTGTCCAAGATCCCAAAGCTTGCTCAGGACAGAGTAGAGCCTAGAACTTAGGGCTGCTGACCCTGGCTAAGAATCCTGTCTGAATTATTATTATTATTACTATTATTATTATTAATTGATGGTAGTAGAGTTTGAACTCAGGGCCTTGTTTTTGTTGTTATTGTTGGTGGTGGTACTGGTTGTGAAGCTTGAACTCAGGGCCTGGGCACTGTTCCTGAACTTCTTTTGGTCAAGGTTAGTATTCTACCACTTTGAGTCATAGCACCACTTCCATTTTTCTGGTGGTTAATTGGAGATAAGAGTCTCACAGACTTTTCTGCCTGGGCTGGCTTTGAACTGAAATCCTTAGGTCTCAGCCTTCTGAGTAGCTAGGATTACAGGCATGAACCATTGGTGTCCAGCTCTGGGCTTTTCATTTTTTAGGCAAGGGTTCTACCACTAAAGCCACATCTTTGCCTAAGCACATACCCCCCTCCCACACCTCCTCCAATTCCTCCTTCCTATCCTTCTACTTTCCTCTTCCCTATCCTTGGCTCTTGGATGTTGGGATTTAGGCTCTGAGCTCAGGGTTCTCACTTGTTCAAGGTCTCTGGGATATGACCTCGCCCATAGCTTTGTGAGTAAAGATGTGTGGTGGTGGCCACAGGAGGGCAGCAGCAGGAGAGACAGGAGAGCGCATCTGTGGAGGACTGGGACGGAAGGGCAGGAGTGGCTTTAAGGAGCCCAGGACCCTGAGTAACTGGGTATGAAGTTGTGTGGCCTGAGCCTTGGATACCTTGGATACCAGAGGAAAAGTCTAATGTCCCTTTAGACAGTCTCCCATTTATATATGCCTCCTAATCATCAATCACTTAGGAGCATTCTTCCTATGCTTGGTGCTGGGCTGGTGCAGTTTGATATGCTTTCCTGAAATTGGTCAAAGTACTGAATACAGTGTTGGGGGAGAAATTTCGGGCAGGAGCTAGCCCTGCCTGCAAAGCAGGCCCCAGAAACTTAGCCTCCCCTTCTTCTCTTTCCCTACCACAGTGTTTCTTTCTATCAATTTCATCCCTCATCTTCCAGGGGCAATGGTCATCAAGCAGACCAACTCACAATTCACACCCACAGCCTGTGTTTGCTGGCAATCAGCTGTGGGAGAAAAAAACTGGAATAGGAAGCATGGAGTGAAAGCAGGGGCAGTTGATGGTGCTTGAGGGCTGGAATATATAGCATCTTGTTCCATCAAGGGACAGGCTGGCCTTGGAAGGGGGCTCACCTTGGCACCCCCTGCGAGTTGGCATGGACAAAGCCAGTCTTCCCCCTTTTCTAGGCTCTGCAGAGCAGGATAGAATAGTCCAGCAGGCTTAGACTGTCTTTGAGTGTGTGAATACTTCAAGCAACATTCATTCAAATAGGCCTGGTTTGACATCTAAGCTGTCCTTGTAGTCTATGAGGCAAACCTCTTTTTCAGTGTTCTGCCCTTTTAGTGAAGAATGGCTTTTGGTGTCATGGTATTCCTGAGTATGGGAGATGCCTCACTGTTGTAGTGGCCTCCTTGAGCATCATCCTCCTGAAACCCCATGGGGACAGTGGTATCAGACATCCCTAACTTTTAGTCTCAGGTTCCAAGGACTCCGTCTGGTAGTGCTGGGCCTCTCCTCCTTCCTGCCTCAACCTCACCAGCATTTAGCCATCCATCAACCAGTACCTCACACTTGTGCTCCCAGAGCTTTCCACAGCTTGTAGAGACTTTCCCCCTACCAACTCATCTGACATTCCCTTCGGCTCTCCATGCAGGGCAAATACTATTGAACAGAGTGCATTATGTGGGCTAGTGGAGGACTTAGGAAGGAAGTGCTGCGTTGGGGAGAATTTGAGCAAGTGACTGGAAGAGCTGTGTGGATGAGTGTGTGAGGTGGCAGTGAGGACAAAGCCCAGGGTGTGGCCCAGGAGTTGACATCTAGAAGAGGAGGAAAAGGACTTTGAACATTGTTGAATGGACTGGCCATGAAATAAAGATGGTGAAGATAATGACAGGTACTGAATGCAAAAGGAGCATAAGAGCTAGTGGCTGAATCTTAGTAAATGAGAACGAGCCATTGAGATTGGGGTGGGGTGGTTGTTAGGACTGAGGAATGGAGAGTGTTGCTCAGCTAGGTGCCAGGAGCCTCGGATGACTTGGTTTTTCCAAGAGCTATGGAGGGAAAGTCTGGGAATAGAAGTGGTGAGGGAGGCCACAGGCCCAAAGTCTAGGCTGAGCCATGAATGCTGAGGGAAAAGGAAAGCTACTCGAGAGGACTGTGGGGGCAGTGAAGGCGGCAACGGCATGGAACTACTAGACATGGATACAGATATGAGGAGGTTCATGCCACACCAGGTGGAAGGTGAGCTGGGGGATTGGGTCAGGTGAGGGAGAAGACACTAGAATGATGTTCTGACTCCTTCAGTGAGCATAAAGTTTAGAATTAATTCTGTAGTCTCTAGTGGCCCAGCCGAACTTTAGTTATAAAGAGAAAATCTGTGTTGGACTGTAAACTGTAAAATCACATAGTGATAAAAATAGTAATAATACTTGGATAATATTTTAGAACTTAACATTTTATTGTACTATATTGTATATTTGCGACTATATTTTTTGCCATGCTGGGGATCAAATCCAGGGCCTCAAGTGTGTTAAGGATGTGTTCTACTACTGAGTTACACAAGAGGCTATAGCTGCTTACTTAAAAAAAAATTTTTTTTTTGGTAGTACTGGGGATTGAACTGAGGGCCAGGAGCTTGCAGGTCTATCGCTTGAGCCATACTTCCAGCCCCTTTTTATCTTGGTTATTTTCCAGGTAGAGTCTCCCTTACCTGCAAAGTCTAGCCCAGTTGGACTGGACTGAAATCCTCCTATTTGTTGTTTCTCTTTGTCACTGGGAGTGTTAGGCTCAAAATAATGCACCCAGCCATTGTGCTTACGCTATAGCTGGGATAACAGGCCCAAAGCATAGCACCCAGACATTGGTTGAGATGGAGTCTTAAGAACTTCTTTGTGCCAAGACCAGAGGGTGACATCTTCTTGCAACTAGTTAGATTATAGGCTTGAGCCACAGCACACAGTTCTACTTCAGGGTTTGTGTGTGTGTGTGTGTGTGTGTGTGTGTGTGTGTGCTAGTAGTACTGGGGCTTGAACTCAGGGCATGGGCATTGTCCCTTAGTTTTTTGCTCAAGTTCTACTTCTGGCTTTTGCTGGTTACCTGGAGATAAAGAGTCACAAATTTGTCTACCCTGCATGGCTTCCAACCTTGATTTTCAAATCTCAGCCTGAGAAGCTAGGATTATAGGAGAGAGCCAGGGGTGCATGGCTATGCTCTGCTAGCTGAATATATTGATGAGTGCAGTTTTCTGAAAACATTAAAAAAATAAAAAGAAAACATGCAAACTCTCAGGAAGTGTTTATTTTTCTCATTTAATTACTCTTCTGTGCTTCATTACGATACTCAGGAAATTGATGGTTTCTCCCAAATGTTTTCTCCTCACTCCACTTTTTGTCTTTACATGATTTTACATCCCACAAAATGGAAGCAGTAGCGTGGCTGTGGTGGCTCATCCTTATAATCCTAGTTACTCAGCAGGGTGAGATCTAAAGATCAAAGTTCAAAGGTTGTGTGTGTGTGTGTGTGTGTGTGTGTGTGTGTGTGTGTGCCAGTGTGCACATATATACACACAAGAGTAGGCAGTGCAGGCTGTTTTGACATTTAGAAAAAATAATGCAGGACAGAAAGTCATAGTTAACTTGGAGTTGACTCCAACTAGACTTGGGTGTCAGACCATCTCTAATTTTGCCTCTTAATTCCTGGCTGGGAGCTGGACTCCGGAGTAAAATTAGGTAATCTTGATCAAAAAGGGCTTGCAGAAAACAAAAACAAAAACAAAGTCCGTTTTCAACTAAGCTGCTTAGTTAACTTCCTGGATTTTTACAACTGCAAAACAGAGCGTAAAAGGACTCTCCAGTTAGAGAGAGAACCCGTTTAGCAACAAAATAGCAAGGCTTCTAATAAGCCCTTTAGTATGACGTCACGAACTCAACCCTTTCGAATCGCGGACTAGTTACTTCCCTAGAAAGACCCATTCTTCACTGTGGGGGCAAATACAGATTTTCTTTTACAACACGCATTATAAATAACAAATACAAGCACACATGAAAACGTTTAACATCCTGGCACTTATTCATCCCTCCCACCAATGTTTGTGGGACGGGGCGGAAGGGAATAGGGAGTGCATTCGAGGAAATTTTAAGACATTATCCCGCCCCCCACCCCGGCCCAGGAAAGTAGTTGCGTCCATTGCGTCTCCCGGGTGTCAGTCAAGAAGGCGGGGCTGTGACGCAACGCTCTGGGCGGGGCTGGACTGTCCTAAGTGAGTGCGGGAGGGGGGGGAGCTTCTTTAGTGAAGAAGGCTGCTCTGGAAGCAAACCTCTTTCGTTCTACGTTCCTCTCCCCTCTTTTCTCCGTCCTTGTGTAGACGTGGGGAAACACGTCTAGCGTCTCGGCAGGCTGTCAGTCCTCCCCGCAACTACGGAGAAGAGCGGCGGAACCCCTCCCTCGGGCTGGCGCTCCTGGCCGCGTCCACTCCGCGCCGGGTGGCGTGATGTACGGCGGCCAAAGTGTCAACTTTGGGGATGGTGAAGCGTGGCGACCCCATGGCCCCGCTTGGAGGCGCCCCACGGCTGATCCTGCTGTTCAGCGGGAAGAGGAAATCCGGGAAGGACTTCGTGACCGAGGCACTTCGGAGCAGGTGTTTGCGGGGCGGGAAAGCAGAAAGGGAGCTTTTCGTGCCACTGAACACCGTGGTGTGTTCGGTGTGTTTGAACCGGGGGTCACCGGCAGCGGGACCGGAGGACACATGTTTACACATGTTCTCCTCAAACAAACAAACAATTAAAAAGCCCAGCCCTGAAGCTGTACCTCCGTCTCTAGAAGTGTTAGTAACCATGACGACTAAGCCACTTTCCAGGTGCCATTCTCATTTTTAAGGTTTTAAGGAAACAGGTGTGGATAAGAGATTTCCTTGAATTAACATTCCCAGTAGGTCTGGTTATAAAGACAGGATCTGTACCCAGCACACCAGATAAAAGAAGTGGTTTGTGGACTTTTTATTATATGCTGGGCACTGTCTGTCTACATGGTGCCATTTCGTCCTAATGACCTCTTTATTAATATTCTTAGCATTTGTTTTTCACGAATTAGTCCAGGAATTAAGGCAAGCGTAGGCAACATAGTGAGATCTTGTCTCTTACAGGAAGCATGGCTCAAGTGGTAGAGCACCACTTGCTCAACAAGCAAGTGTGAGGCCTTGAGTTCAAACTCCTGTACCCCTTCCCCCTCTCTTTTTCTGGAGGTATGTCTTAATGCTAGAGCTACAAAGCAGGTACAAAGCCCTGATTTAAAACTCTAATACTACCACCAAAAAGAACAACAACAAAAAAGCTAAACCAAGTTTGCCAGTATTCAAACTCAATTTTGGCTACAGGAACTGGATTGTTTCTGTACTCACTACCTCCCCATATAACAATCCCTCTCTCTCTCAATGTTTTGCCTAGAAGCAAGATCTGGGCAGCATTGCTGCCAGGGCCTGGGCTGGGACAGGAGAGAAGTAGGGAGAGAATGGAGTGAGGTCACTCTTCAAGTCAGTGTAGTGGGCACCAGGACGCTGATTTTTGGGTGCCACAGGGGTTCCAAGGCGTTTGGAAGAACCTCAGGGAGAGGTCACTTCCAAGTATTTTACCATGTTTTTGAAGTATTTTACCTTGGGGGCTGGGAAGGTGGCTCAGTGGTAGAGCACTTGCCTTGCATGCAGGAGGCCCTGGGTTCGATTCCTCAGCACCATATAAGCAAAAAGAAAAAAGCCGGAAATGATGCTGTGGCTCAAGTGGTAGAGCGCTAGCCTTGAGCTGAAGAGCTGAGGGACAGCGCCCAGGCCCAGAGTTCAGGCCCCACGACCGGACCCCCCCCCCCAAAAAAAAGTATTTTACCTTGTTTCATAAGTTGATTAGCCCCAAACTGAGATCAGATAGTCATCAGAAGCACAGACTCTGGAATTAGACTGCTGGCATTCATGTCTCAGATCCTGCTGTGGACTCTGGGACACATTTTTTTTTTTTCATTTTTGGTCGGTTGTGGGGCCTGAACTCCGGGCCTGGGTCCCTCAGCTCTTCAGCTCAAGGCTAGAGCTCTACCACTTGAGCCACAGCGCCACTTCTGGCTTTTTCTGCATATATGGTGCTGAGAAATCAACCCAGGACCCCATGTATGCAAGGCAAGCACTCTACCACTGAGCCACTTTCCCAGCCCCGTCTGGGACACATTTCTAATCCTCTCTGCCTTAATTTTGTTTGTTGGGTGGGGATAATAATAGGATGTATAGAAGGATTCAGTGAGATAATGCATGTAAGTGGCTAGTAAAGGTTCAGGAATAAAATGTTGGCTACTGGTTTCATGTCTTAAAATGTTGCTTTGGATGAATCCATTCTCCTCACTTAACCTCAGTTTTCTCATCCAAAACACTTTATCACTGTGTTGATGTTTAAAGGTATTTGTGAGCTTCTTAAGTCCAAGGCAGGAATCAAGTATTTTATTCCCACTTATATCTCTCTGGATCTAAATGTAACACCCATTAAATAACTGGTGAAGTACATTGAATAACTGAAGGAATGAATTATTTACTTAGGTTGTGGTGATTTGGTCAGTTGGGACCAAGATATCCCTAACTGAGAGAATAACTTCAGAGTCCCAGCTATAATAGAATCCAACCAGAATGTTGTCAGGCACATAGACACATAGACACATCCTTACCAGTTTTATGTTCTACTTGTTAGTTTCAGAATTCTTAGGTTCCTTTGAATTTCACAATAATCCCTATAAACTTCATTCTCACTAGGAAAGAAAACAAGGAAAGTTGAGATGTACCAGAGTTATGTAGATACCAGTAGTAGAAATGAGGATACTGTACTTCTCTTCTGGAGGCTGGAAACCCCTAGAAGTTCAAGGTTAGCTGGATTCATCATCTCTTTGTCCCCTAGGCTTGGAAATGATGTCTGTGCTATCCTCCGGCTCTCTGGGCCATTGAAGGAGCAGTTTGCTCAGGTAGGTGGTGGCTCATGAAATCTGGGGGTTGGGAATAGGAAACTTCTGGGCTTTGGAGCTGTGGCTGATGTTTGAATCATTAGCATGGTCTCCATGGCTACTGCTGGAAGAGAAGAGGCCAACTCTTAGTTTCCTGTGAGTAGATTTTTTTTTGGGGGGGGGACATTGTCAGCTTAAACTTCTTTCCTAGTAACCTCCCCAGAGCATATTCAAGAAGGGGATACAGGAAAATCTGTAGACATTTTAAGGTGGCAGTTTTGAAGCCACGTGAATAGTAAGTAACTGCACATGTTCCCTTATTCAAACTATATGACACCTCACATCACCACACTCCCTACCCGTCTGATCTGATGCAACCTCTGGAATTTTCTCCTGAGACATTTAGTTGCTTGAGTTGTCAAGATATATAGATAATGCTGGGTGTTAGTGGCTCATGGTTGTAATCCTAGCTACTCAGGTGGCTAAGATCTAAGAATTGTGATTTAAAGCCAACTTGAGCAGACAAATGTAAGAGACTTATCACCAGTTAACTAGCAAAAACTTAGAAGTGGAGGTGGCTCAAGTGGTAGTGAACCAGTGGGAACAAGAAGTTGAGAGAGTGTGAGGCCTTGAGTTCAAGCTCTAATACTGGTACTGGCAGCACAAGATTTACCACTGGCGCTAATGGTCCTTGCCCTTTTTTGCTTTTGTTAATTTTCAAGTAGAGCTTGTTTTTTTTTTTTTGCTGGGTGGGACTTGATCCTCCTGTTTATGACTCCAGCATAGCTGGAGGCACACACTATAGCACCTAGCTAGCTCCTTGTTGTCAGATAAGATCTAGCTTTTTCTCAGGTTGGTCTTGAACTGTGATCTTCCAAATCTCTGCCTCCTGAATTGTTGGGATTGCAGGCATGAGCCACCGTACCTCACCTGGAAGTTAGTGTTTTTTGGAGAAAGGATTATATGTTTAGATTATATATTTATTTATGTTTTTGAGAGAGAGTCCCACTCTAGCTCAGACTGGTCTCAGAATGGAGACTCTCCTGCCTATACTTCCTGATTGCTGGGTTTATGTGCTTTTACTACCACACCATTGGTGCTGGGTTTTGAACACAGTACCTTCTTGCTTTCTAGGCAGGGCCTGTACTGCTGAGTTACCCCTCCCATCTCTAGTGTTTGCAGTTTTAAGACTGGTAGAGGAGTTCTTGGCAGGTCAGCTATCATTCACCCCAAAACACAGATCTGAACGGAAATGTTATTGCACAGGGTTTTTGTTGTTGTTTTTGTTGGTCATGGAGCTTGAACTCAGTGCCTGAGTGCTCTCCCTGAGCTTTTTAAAACTCTACCACTTTGAGCCACAGTTCCACTTCTGCTTTTCTGGTGGTTAATTAGAGGTTAGAGTCTCATGGACTTTCCTGCCTGGGCTGGCTTTGAACTGCAATCCTCAGATCTCAGCTCAGCTTTGTACTGGTTCTTAAAGTCAAGTGGAAAATGGAACTGACAGGCAGGCCATGATGCTCCTGCAAGGATACCAGTTCACAAGTAACATGTAGCTGCTGACCACATCCTGAATAGGGACCAGAAAAGTGAGAGCCCACGGGAAGAATGGTTTTTCTGCTATGAGGTAATAGGAGAGCCAGAACCTTCCTAAGGCCCTCTGGAGGGATTTCCTGGGTGAAGGGGGATGCCAAGTCTAGAAGCAATTCCCCAGGAGCAGGTAGGCCCTCCTTCTGGAGGGATCCTCTGGCTGGGCATGTGAGCCCCAGACATGCCAAGAGTCAGATGGAGTGATGCTGTTCCAGCGAAGTCCTGGGGACTTGCTCCAGTCTACCTGGGATTTGGGATGGGGACAAACGATGCCATAGGGTAGTGGGAGGGCAGGGAACACAGCTTTTTTTTCTCTTCTTCATATTTCTTTCGTTGAAGCCTAAGCCTGTACCTGGGGGATACAAACTAATTTCAGGATTAGTTTAAGCCAGAAATAATTGGGAAGGTAAGAACTGCAGAAGAACAAAAAAAATCTCATTTCATATTTCAAATGATTTCTAGAATTATCCCAAGACCTTTCTTCCATTTCCTAGTAGGATTTTTCCCTTGCTGGAATGCTCTTGTATGGTGTTGGCCTCAGCCAGGGGAGGCTACCGGGCAGGGCTGGCTCTTCCTGTTTTAGGAAAGATGGCACCATAGATGGACTGTGCTTTGGGCAGGACCATGGTTTGGACTTCCAGAAACTCTTGGATGCCAGCACCTACAAGGAGGCCTATCGGAAGGACATGATCCGCTGGGGGGAGGAGAAGCGCCAAGCTGACCCCGGCTTCTTCTGCAGGAAGGTTGTGGAGGGCGTGTCCCAGTCCATTTGGGTAAGAGGGCTCCATGACAGCACAAGGCAAGCCTTTCTCCCCAACCCTCTGTTCGTTGTGCACCTCTCTGTCTTCACTGTCACCATCCTGTCCCAATGCATCAGAATCCTGCCTTGGCACATGCTGTAGTCTATGTGCTTAGCTCTCATATTTGCCCTCAATGATCTATTTTGGTGGCTCCCCAATATTCTCATGAATAAAATCAATGTCATTTTGGTGGTACATGGTTTGAACTCAGGGCTGCTTGCTTACAAGGCCACTGTTCTACCACTTGAGCTATACTCCATTCTTAAAACCAAAGTCTTTATCAAGAATTCTGGGCCTTGTACAATCTTGCCTCTGCTTTTGTGTGTGTGTGCACGTGCGCGCATGTGCATATATGTATCTCTCTGCATGTGTGTGTGTGTGTGTGTGTGTGTGTGTGTGTGTGTGTGTGTGTGTGTGTGTGTGTCCTAGGATTTGAAAACTCAGGGCCTGGCTGTTGTCCCTTAGCTTAATCACTCAAGGCTTGTGCTCTATCACCTGGGCCACACCTTCACTTCCAGCTTTTTGCTGGTTAATTGGAGGTAAGTGTCACAGACTTTCTTGCATGGTCTGGCTTCAAATTACGATCTTAAGATCCCAGCCTCTTTTTTTAATTTTTGGGTCCAGTCATGGGGGCCTGAACTCTGGGTCTGGGCGCTGTCCCTCAGCTCTTCAGCTCAAGGCTTAGCACTCTACCACTTGAGTCACAGCGCCACTTCCGGCTTTTTTCTTTTTGCTTATGTGGTGCTGAGGAATTGAACCCAGGGCCTCATGCATGCAAGGCAAGAGCTCTACCACTGAGCCACCTTCCCAGCCCCCCCAGCCTCTTGATTAGCTAGGGTTATAGGCATGAGCCAGCAGTGCTCAGCTAGCCTCACTTTTCTCCTTGAACTTCTGTCACCCTGCTTTTCTCTCTTTGCATGTTCTTCCTCCTTCCTGCACTGCCCTTCTTGCCTTCTTTACTTGGTTAGCTCCAGCAGTTTGAATATCACTTTGCTGAGGAAGTCTTCCCTGGAACCCAAGTCTTTATTTTTTGTTTCCATTTCCTAGGTTCATTTTGATAAATGTTATTTTATATGATCAGAGGCACCTAGGCATTGCGACTTTGTATTCTTCTCCTATGGAACTCAAACTTGTAAAAAATTTTTGTTATTCATGAGGTTTGAACTTGAGGCCTGGACTCTATCTCTGAGCTTCTTTTTGCTCAAGGCTAGCACTCTACCACTTGAGTTAAAGCACCAACAACTTCTGGCTTGCTCACTCCTTCCTTCCTTCCTTCCTTCCTTCCTTCCTTCCTTCCTTCCTTCCTTCCTTCCTTCCTTCCTCTCTCTTTCTCTCTCTCTCTCTCTCTTTCTTTCTCTCTTTCTCTCTTTCTCTCTTTCTCTTTCTCTCTCTCTCTTTCTCTCTCTCTCTCTCTTTCTCTCTTTCTTTCTTTCTCTCTTTCTTTCTTTCTTTCTCTCTTTCTTTCTCTTTCTTTCTTTCTTTCTTTCTTTCTTTCTTTCTTTCTTTCTTTCTTTCTTTCTTTCTTTCTTTCTTTCTTTCTTTCTTTCTTTCTTTCTTTCTTTCTTTCTTTCTTTCTTTCTTTCTTTCTTTCTTTCTTTCTTTCTTTCTTTGCCATGGGCTTGAACTCAGCCTGGGTACTTTCTCTGAGTTTTTCTGCTCAACACTAACAACACTCCACCACTTTTTTTTAAAATCAGGCTTGAACTCTGGGTTGGGTGCTGTCCCTAAGCTCTTTAGCTCAAGACAAACTTTCTGCCACTTGAGCCAGAGCACCACTTCCAGTTTTCTGGTGGTTAATTGGATATAAGAGTCTCACGGACTCCTTTGCTCTCAGCGTCCTAATTAGTTAGGAGTATAAGTGTGAGCCACCAGAGCCAGGCTACACTCTACCACATTTTTTTTTTCTTTTGGCCAGGCCTGGGGATTGAACTTAGGGCCTCGGTGCTGTCCCTGGGCTTTTTTTGCTCAAGGCCAGCACTCTACCACTTGAGCCACAGTGCCACTTCTGGTTTTTTCTGTATATGTGGTACCGAGGAATGGAACCCAGGGCTTCATGCATACTAGGCAAGCACTCTACCACTGAGCCACATTCCCAACCTATACCCTGCCACTTTGAGCCACAGTGCCATTTCTAGTTTTCTGGTGGTTAATTGGAGCTAAGAATCTCGTGGACTTTCTTACCTCGGCTGGCCCTGAACTGTTATCCCCAGAATCTCAGCCTCCTGAGTAGCTAGGATTACAGATGTGAGCCACTGGCACCTGGCCAGAACTCAAGTCTTAATGAATGCTCATAGCAGGTGTACCCTGGCACCCCTCGCTTTTCCTTCCTCATTCATAACCATAGTAGATTGTGGATATCTACATATACCAGACATTGCCCCCAGGTTCTGGGGATGCACTGGTGCAAAAATGCATTGAAGTCTTTACCTTAGAGCTTACTTCTCTCCTGCTGGGGGCAGAAGAGAGTAGAATATAGAATATATCAGGTAGAGATAAAGACTACATAATGAACAAAGCAGGCCAAGGATATGAAGCAGGCTGGGGTGGGGTTGCTGTTATATTAAAGGTATCAGAAAGTGCCTTATTGATAGGATGACAGATTATGGCATGAACAAAATTAGGGAGTGAGCCAAATGGATATTTGTGGAGGTAGTACTCCAGAGAGAGGGAGCAGGGAGGAAAGGCCTTAAAGGGAACTATATTTGGTGTGTTTAAAGAAAAGCCAGGGGGCCAGAGTGGTGACCCAGAGGATGTTAAGGTTAGATCCTTCAGGGCCTGGGAAGGGTCTAGATTTTACTTCCATGTATGATGGGGAGTCGCTGAGGAGAGGAGTGTTCTGAGCAGAGGAAAGACATGACTCAAGATTTGAAAGGTGGCCAGCTATATAGTCAGTGGGAGAGCACAGGTTAGCTCTTGGGTTCTATGTTGAACACCAGAAAAAGGGTTTCCTAGTTGCTGACAGAGAAGGAGCAGGAACAGAAGCAGAGGCCTAGTTGAGAACAAAAAGAAAACAAAACAAAACTGGTGTTGCTCAGAGCTTTGTAGAAGAGAGAAGAAGTGGCATGCATGCGTGCGTGTGTGCACTTAAGTATGTGTGTCTGTGTCTGTGTGTGTCTGTGTCTGTGTATGTGTGTGTCTGTGTCTGTGTATGTGTGTGTCTGTGTCTGTCTTGGGATTTGAACTCAGGGTTTCATGCTTTCTAGGTGGATACTCTGCTACTGAGCCATACAGCCAGCCATGCACATGCCTTGAGCCAATAGGAATTGAGTTGTTGATGTTTGGCTGTGGGGTGTGAGGAAGACAGCCGGTGCCAAGGATCTAGTTCTGAGCAGCTGGACAAGCAGCACTGTCATTTTATTTGGGGGGGGCGGAGGAGGGGAGGAGGAGGAGATTAGAGTTGAGTATCCCTGGTTAATGAGGATGCTGTTGTTCCATGTGACTCCTCTGCATCATGAGCTCCAAGAGGGCAGGACAATTATGTTTTATTCACCATTCTATCCTCAGCAATGACATTGCCCAGTAGGTGGTTGTTGTATCCCTTGCTTGGTGCTGTCATTGGGCAAATGAGCAATCTGACAAATGGGCAGCTTTCAGTGGTATTTGCTGAGTGAGTGACCAAGTCAGGGAACCTGGGCCCCTTCTCTTTCCTAGCAGCTCATGTGTTCAAGCTGATGGGGTTGGAGCTGTACTGCTCTTCTGTCTTCTATAGTTCCCTTGCTTCTAGCACTCTGTTCTTTTGGTCACCTGTCTATGTCCCTCCCCTGCAGCTGGTGAGTGACACACGGAGAGTGTCTGACATCCGGTGGTTTCAGGAGGCCTACGGGGCTGTGGCACAGACAGTTCGTGTGGTGGCTTCAGAGCAGAGCCGACAGCAGCGGGGCTGGGTGTTCACACCAGGTACGTCTTTCATAGCATTTGTCTCCAAGGCTTGGCTTGGGGTCAGCAACCCCAACTTGTGCTGTAGGTTTTCTTCTCACTCCCGAAAGGCCTGAGACACAAGAGGGGGTTGGAGCCAGGCACTGGTGACTCATGCCTGTAATCCTATCCCCTGAGAAGGCTGAGATTTGAGCATCACCGTTCAAAGCCAACCCAGGCAGAAAAGTCTATGAAGTTTTTATCTTCTACTAACCACCAAAAAAGCCAGAAACTGAGTTGTAGCTCAAGTTGTACAATACTAGTCTTGAGGCAAAAAAAAGCTCAGGGGCAGTGCCCAGGCCCTGAGTTCAAGCCCTAGTACTGGAAAACACATAAAAAAGTGGCTTGGCAGAGGGTGTTTGAGAGGGTCAGGGTCTCCCTGCCATGTTGCCAGGGCTATCTTCTCCAGGCTACTATGTTTCTCTTGGGATTTGGTGGGACCCACTCCATGAGCCTTCCCCTTTACTATCTAATCTGGTAGGGATTGGTAGTGATTGGAGAACAAGTTGCCAAAACATTGTTTCTACTTGATTAACAGACCCTGGGATCTCTGGTGCCAGCCCAGGATCTGCTCTTGTGGGAGTTCTGAGGCCCAGCTCAGGCTTCTGTCCTACACCAGGTCACTGTGCCTCAGAGAAGCTCAGATCCCAGGGGTACCACTACTCACAGCTTAGCTCCTGAGCAGTCACTCTAGCCAGCCGATGGTCAGCATTTTATATACAGCATCTCACTTCACCATTATACCAAACCACCCCATGGCTGTTGCCACTGTTCTGTAGCTGTGGCAGATGAGGACTCTGAAGTCTCTTTCCCAGGGCCACACAAAGTAAGAGGAAGAGCCTGACTCTCACCCCCTGCTTCTAACCTTGAGTACATGGTCTTCCAGGAGGATTGAATCCAGTAGATTTAAGGGTAGAAAAGGACTCAGCTAGCCTGATCTAACATGATGTGTGATGCCTTTTTGGTATGGGTGTGGTTCTAGATGACCAGTCTACCCTGTGTAGGCAGGAGCAGGGGTGGGGGGTGGGGGGAGGTGAGGGGATGGGGGTAGTAATGTCAGGGGGGACCAGCTGTGGGCTGCTACACCTGCATCACAGTGGCACAGCATTTCAGCTGGTGGAAGTGCCTTCCAGGTGTGCAAGTTTGGCTCTTGGGTAGCAGAAGAGAGATGGTTAAAAGCAGACCCACTCCTGGGCAGCCAGCCTCCATACCTGGTGTTTGTCTGGAGCCTAACTCCATCATGCTTCCTCTACAGGGGTGGATGATGCTGAATCTGAATGTGGCCTGGATAACTTTGGGGACTTTGACTGGGTCATCGAGAACCATGGAGATGAACAGCACCTGGAGGAGCAGTTGAGGAACCTGCTGGAATTTGTTCGTTCCAGACTTTAGCTGTCAGGCTTTAGAGAGGTTGCTAGATTGGGGGCACCCAATTCTGACTGAAGTGGAGGAGCAGACAGATGGCCTGGCTCTGTATTTCTGAGGGGGCTGGTGGATGCCCGCCAGTCAGGAATCTTTGGGAGACCTCATCTTCTCCATGGAGAGATGCTGTGCTTGAAGCAGGAACATTACCATCTCCACGGGTGCTTGTAGTCCCTTGCTCTAGATAAGAGCTTGAAGCCTTCTAGCATGGATACTAATAAACCTTGGAGTATACACTCAGGGCTGGAGACCTCTTATTTCCCCGATGCTGGCTGGCCTGTATGGTCTCAAAAGGACCCGGGGTGTTGTGGTGGCTATAGGTCCTCGCTCCACCTGTACACCAGGTACAATGCCATGGTTGGTAGGCCTGGGATTGAGGTCTGAGGATCTTGCCTTTTGGGATGGCCTCAGGAAAAGCTCTGTTCCATAGAAAATGCCATTCCTAAGTGTCTCTTGTATTTATGTCATCTTTTACAATTTCCAAATGTCTATAGATTCTTCAGAGACATCCTGGGAAATGAGTGAAGAGAGTATTTTATGTGCGTTTAGGAGGTCCCAAGAACACAGAGAAGTGACTGACTTGCC
Organism: Dipodomys merriami; assembly: GCF_024711535.1. Taxonomy (NCBI): domain Eukaryota; kingdom Metazoa; phylum Chordata; class Mammalia; order Rodentia; family Heteromyidae; genus Dipodomys; species Dipodomys merriami. The sequence goes on along the minus strand of NW_027206229.1, from coordinate 6,636 downwards.
CAGGGCTAGAGGGTTAATAGGTAAGGGCGCTCAGAGTGAAATACAGGCTGCCTGACATCTGACGGGGCCTCTTCTGCCACATTCCTACAGCTAAAGCACAGTGTCCCATAGTTTCTTGCCAACCCCAAGCCAAGCTAAGCACCTCAACAACCTGATCTTGGTTTCTTTTCTTTTCTTTTTTTTTTTTTTTTCAGGCAGCATCAAGAAAGCTTTATAGAGATAGTATGTGAAATCTTGACTTTTTAAAAGAAAATTAAATTCTTTTTCTTATTGATGATACTGGGATTTGAACTCAGGGTCAAGCAGTTGCTCTGCCACCTGAGTGATTGAGCCATGCCTTCTTTCCACTCTGGGCACTATCCCTTAGTTTTTTTGCTCAAGGCTGACACACTTTCAACTTTCTCTATATTTGAATTTCTTTTCTTTTCCTTCCTTCCTTCCTCCCTTCCTTCCTCCCTCCCTCCCTCCCTCCCTCCCTCCCTCCTTTCTTTCTTTCTTTCCTTTCTTTCTTTCTTTCTTTCTTTCTTTCTTTCTTTCTTTCTTTCTTTCTTTCTTTCTTTCTTTCTTTCTTTCTTTCTTTCTTTCTTTCTTTCTTTCTTTCTTTCTTCTTTTTTGTCAGTCATGGGGCTTGAACTCAGGGTCTGGGAGCTGTCCCTGAGCTCTTTTGCTCAGGCTAGACTCTACCACTTTGAGCCACAGCTCCACATCCAGTTTTGCTCCACATCCGGTTTTCTGATGGTTAATTGGAGATAAGAGTCTCATGGACTTTCCTGCTCCATCTGGCTTTGAACTGCAATCCTCAGATCTTAGCCTTTTGAGTAGCTAGGATTACAGGTGTGAGCCACCAGTGTCTGGCTTTGAATTTCTTTCTTTTTTTGGGGGGGGTCTGGTCTTGGGGCCTGAACTCTGGGCCTGGGTGCTGTCCCTCAGCTCTTCAGCTCAAGGCTAGCGTTCTACCACTTGAGCCACAGCGCCACTTCCGGCTTTTTTCTTTTTGCTTATGTGGTGCTGAGGAACCGAACCCAGGGCCTCATGCATGCAAGGCAAGCGCTCTACCTCTGAGCCACCTTCCCAGCCCCTGAATTTCTTTTCTTTTTTCTTTTTCTTTTTCTTTTTTTGTCAGTGGTGGGGCTTGAACTCTGGGCCTGGGCTCTGTCCCTGAGCTCAAGACTAGTGCTCTACCACTTGAGCCATTGGACCACTTCGGTTTTCTGGTGGTCAATTTGGAGATAAGAGTCGCAAGGACTTTCCTGCCTGGGCTGGCTTTGAACTGTGAGCCTCAGATCTCAGTTTCCTTAGTAGCTAGGGTTACAGGCATGAGCCACTAGTACCTGGCTGAATTTCTATAAGATGAAGATTTTTGATTAGTATTTATTTATTGTACAAAGGGATTTCATTGTGATATTTCCATCCATACAATGTACTTTGATCAAATTCACTTTGTCTATTTGCTTCTCCCTTCCCATTTTTAAAAATTTCTATTTTGATTCCTCTCCACACAGATGATAAGTCTTAAGGTTTGTTTTTTTTTAAATTTTAATTTTTTTTTGTGGGTTGTGGGGCTTGAACTCTGGGCCTGAGCATTGTCCCTGAGCTCTTCAGCTCAAGGCAAGCCCTCTATCACTTCAGCCACAGCACCACTTCTGGTTTTCTGGTGGTTAATTGAAGATAAGAGTCTCACGGACTTTCCTGCCCAGGCTGGCTTTGAACGGTGATCCTCAGATCTCAGCCTCCTGAGTAGCTAGGATTACAGTCATGAGCCACCAGTGCCTGGCTGTCTTCAGATTTTTAATAAATAGTATGTGGGTGATATATTTGCTGAGCTTATGCATGTAAGAGTATGTGTGGACAATGGCTTGGCTGGCCAAGGATTTAGGATCTGATTCTATTGTCTACTAGTGTTATGTCTGAGGTCACCTCGCCTTTTGTTCCTCTGAAGGTAACCTTTTGTTTTGTTTTGTTTTCTTCTCCTTGTTTTCCCCTTCCATTTTTGAAGTTTCAAATCCTGGCATTCTCCATGGTAGAACATGGAAGTTTATTAGGAGGAAAAAGTTGGCAGCTAATAGTTTCCTGTGAAGCATTGTTGAGTAATGAGATGGAAGTATCAATGTTCTTGTACTTCCAAATGCCTGCTACAACCTGCAGAGGTCACCTTGGGTGTTCGTGCTCCAGCACTTCAGTGAGGTTGCCTTTATCAAATGTCTATGGCAGCATCTTTTTGCTTTGAGGATGGCTTCAATGATGGCAAATTTTTTTCTCCTGAGAGGGTATTTGGGTTTTGAAATAGCCAAAGAACATTTGGTACTAACTTCAGGGGAAGGCAGATGAGGTGAAGGTTGTACCTTTTAGCCAGGAAAAATAGTGCCTATAATAAAACAATCTAAAACTTCTCCGAAGTTATATCCCCAGTCCTTTGCTTCTTGAGATATGAACTCACTGTGTAGCCAAGGCTTGCTTCAAAGTTTCAAATACCGGAGCATTTGCCTTGTGGGATTGTAGGCTTGTACGCCCATGCTTGGTTTACAGAGGCAGTTTGGAAAGTTGCCTTAATATCCAGGTCCTTCCATTTGATATTCTTCTGACCTGTCCTGCCCAGTTGCTCTAGCTTGATCAGAGCAAGGGACACCCTTCAGTGCCTCATGGTAGGTGCCATTAAAGAGAGATTTTTGCCAGGTACCAGTGGCTCATGCCTGTAATCCTAGCTCAGGAGGCTGAGATCTGAGGTTTGAAGCTAGTCTAGGCAGGAAAGTCTGTGAGACTCTTATTTTTCATTAAACTACTAAAAAAGCCAAAACTGGAGCTGTGGCTCAAGTGGCAGAGTGCTAGCCTTGAGCAAAAAAAGCTTAAGGACATCACCTAGGCCCTGAGTTCAAGTCCCAAGACTGGCACACAAAAAAATAAAGATAATTTTTTAAAATTTTGAATCTTTGGTGCTTGGCACAGAATAGTCTTTTTTTGGGGGGGAGGGGGGTCTGGTCATGGGGCCTGAACTCTGGGCCTGGGCACTGTCCCTCAGCTCTTCAGCTCAAGGCTAGCGCTCTACCACTTGAGCCACAGCGCCACTTCCGGCTTTTTTCTTTTTGCTTATATGGTGCTGAGGAATTGAACCCAGGGCCTCCTGCATGCAAGGCAAGTGCTCTACCACTGAGCCACCTTCCCAGCCCAAATAATAGTCATAAGTGTTTGTGAAAAATGAGAAAATGGGTCTGGGGAGGTGGCTCAGTGGTAGAGTGCTTGCCTTGCATGCTGAGGCCCTGGGTTCGATTCCTCAGCACCACATAAACAGAAAAAGTTGGAAGTGGCACTGTGGCTCAAGTGGCAGAGTGCTATCCTTAAGCTGAAGAGCTCAGCGACAGCGCCCAGGCCCAGAGTTCAGGCCCTACAACCCACAAAAAAGAAAAGAAAAGGAAAAAAAGTTCTTGTGAGCCAGTAGGCACTAGTCCACATGCATTCCAATATATCACTGTAAACATTTTTTTTGGGGGGGGTCTGGTCGTAGGGCCTGAACTCTGGGCCTGGGCGCTGTCCCTCAGCTCTTCAGCTCAAGGCTAGCACTCTACCACTTGAGCCACAGCACCACTTCCGGCTTTTTTCTTTTTGCTTGTGTGGTGCTGAGGAATCGAACCCAGGGCTTCTTGCATGCAGGGCAAGCGCTCTACCACTGAGCCACCTTCCCAGCCCCACTGTAAACATTTGACAGGTCATTTTCCACCAGTCAGTTTTGCTAGGTGGTCCTTTGCTGTTTCTATGACACATGTTGCGTGCTACCTCACATTTTATCTCTTACATCAATCTGATGATTATTTTACTCCTAGCCTTTTCCCCCTCCCACTCTCCCAGCCCTAGGATTGGGCCCAGGGCTTCACACATCCTACAAAAGTGGTGTACTACTTGGCCAATACCTCCACTTGCGGTTTTTTGCTAGTTAATTGGAGCTAGGAGCCACAGATGCCCTGCAAACTTTCTGTTCTGGATTCAGTTTCCATCTGAAGCTTTCTGGCTGTTTCACCAAGGACGGGAGAGACACCTGCTTTGCCAAATCTCCTGTTTTTAAGGGACCTGTGCTTGTCATCAGCTCACACACTTGCTCTAGGGGCCCAAGACCACTCTGTTGATGATGAAGCTGTGATGAACATTGGTATCTCTTGTTCACTTGTGACTTGGGAAACAAGTGACTAGGAGTTTAGTGACTTTTGTTATATGGGGAGCAGCCGTGATTACTTTGTGGCCTAACATTTCTCATCTGGAAGGTGCCTTTTGTCTGATTGTCAAGTGAAAGAATGGATCTTGCTTTACACTTTTGGGGTTTGAACCCTTTTCTTCGAGGTGAATCCAGAGAGCATCCAGCCAAAGCTGAGTCCTTGGAGTCCAAGCTAAGGGAAGTGCCAGCTCTCCCCAGGTGGCAAGAGGTAGATCTACTGTCGTTGTTTTCTTTTTTTTTTTTTTGGGGTCCGGTCATAGGGCCTGAACTCTGGGCCTGGGTGCTGTCCCTCAGCTCTTCAGCTCAAGGCTAGCGCTCTACCACTTGAGCCACAGTGCCACTTCCGGCTTTTTTCTTTTTGCTTATGTGGTGCTGAGGAATCGAACCCAGGGCCTCAGGCATGCAAGTCAAGCGCTCTACCACTGAGCCACCTTCCCAGCCCTAGATCTGTTGTCTTGCTTCCTGCTCCTTTATTTTGTCTGAAACAGCTGCTAGAAGCAGGGCTTGTGGAAGGCCCACAGAAGCTCTTGTTATGTGAGCCTTTCTTAGGAGTCCTTATGTTGATATGTGGATGTCTGAAAGAGAATAGATTGCAGCAATCTAGCCCCCAAACCCTTGGATGAAGAAACAGGCCCAGGAAGGGGAATGATAGTAATTTATGAGGTTGCCAGGATTTGGCCCCGGTGCCCTTGACTCCTCCCTCAGAGCTCTTTCCTTTCCCTGAAGTTCTCTGAGAAGAAGATAAACTGTACCCTTTGTCAGAGGATGGCAGGGAAGGCTTAGCCCTGCTTCCTGGCTTTTTTGTCTTCCCTGCCACCTGCCCATGCTACACTACCTGAGCTGCTCAGGTGAACCAAGCTGTCAGGATGAAGAAACCACAGAGTCACTTCCCAAAAGGCAATAAGCCTGTGTGCTGTGGGAAGAAGAGCAGGAAAGATGGGTACAGACTTGAACCTGTTGTTCCTTGGAGATGGAGCTCTGCCCTTCACCAGGGCTGCTATCCATCTGGGCATAGTCAATGTCTCCTAGCAATGTCCCTCCTCCATAATGCCTCTGGTGAGTTTCCAGTCCCATCCAAACCGAGCCAATGATAGATTTGGCACCTCTAGTCTCCTGTACAGGAGCTGGCTGGTTTTGCAAGATGGTTGAGAGGCCTCAGGACAGTTGGCTTGGCTTGGACATTGTTCTAACACATCCGGGATGTTCCAGGAACCATGCTATCAATCTATTGGCCAGGCAAGCCAGGAAGGGCAGGAAGCCAAGAGTTTGAATCTATTTGGCAAACTCATTGTCAGCACCTGTTCTCTGTGTGTGAGAGAGAGCTAGAAAGAAAGGAAGGGGCTCAGAACTTTGCTTGGCAGGGTTAATGGGGACACAGTGGACTGAAGATATTAACATGGGTTGCATGTTTTATGGTTTACCATGTGTTTTATTGCATATTATCTTATTTTTGCCAGTCTTGGGGCTTGAACTCAGGATCTGGGCACTGTCCCTAAGCTTCTTTTTGCTCAAGGCTAGTGCTGTACCACTTGAGCCACAGCACCGCTGTGAGGAATTGAACCCAGGGCTTCATGCATGCTAGGCAAGACTCTACCATTGATTGAGCCACCTTCCTAGCCCCATATTATTTTATTTTATTTTATTTTATGTGTGTGTGTATACTGTTACTGGGGCCTGAACTCAGGACTTTACATTCTTGCTTAGCTTTACCACTCATAGCTGGTGCTGTACCATATGAGTCACACCTCCACTTCCCGATTTTTTTCCTGTTAATTGCAGATAAGAGTCTCTTGGATTTGTCTGCCCAGGTTAGCTTCACATCTCAATTTTGAGTTCTCAGATTTTTGAGTAGCTAGGATTACAGGCATGAGCCACTGGTGCCCAGCTAATAGCTATACTTTTGTCCCCATTTTAAAGATGAAACAAATGAGGACAAAGACATGAAATGACTTTTCTCCCTACACTCCGTTGTCAGGCCTGATTCTTGCCTGTCGCTGCCTGTGGGAATCTGAGCAGGTTAGGTCACTTTCCCTGAGCTTTGATTCCCACTTGTGAAATGGGGATCACACTACTGATTGTGAAGTTTGTGTGGGTAGCAGTGTCACCCAGGACTTTTCCCTTTCCTCTTTGTCACAAATCACGCTGCCAGAAACAGAGTGGAGTTGGACCTGGAAATGAACTTCTATTCCAGTATCTGGTTTTGTTTTTTTTTTCCTCCTCTTACTCTTTGATATATGTGAGAGGAAGCTGGCACTTTTTGGAAAAAGGAGTTCCATTAAAAAATAAACAGAAATGTATGAACCAAGGACTGAATACTGATGATAACCTGTGTGACACTGTGTTTAGGCTGGCTTGCCTGGGGCTCTCATTGCTGGGCTTCTCTCTGCAGAGCCCTGACTTGCATATGCATCCCCCAGGGCCCCTGGGGCCTGCCT